>NC_090446.1:339034400-339642436 GCF_031143425.1 Pleurodeles waltl
TCTTCCATCTGATAGATCTTTTTAAGTAGTTTGCGGCGCTGAGGGAGTTACCAATAACAAAACAGTTCAACTTTTGTGAAGCCCAACTAGCCACACAATAAGGACCAGAAATCAATGATTGAAGTTAAGTAATTTATTGTCAGTCAATAATCAATTCAACATAAATGCATGGCATAAGAATATTAAAAAGATACAAGACTACAGTTGGAAAACTAAAATATCTCAATTGGTTCATTCTCAACAGATTAAAATACAAAACAATAACAGCCACTACACAACAGAAACTGAGATTTAGAAATAGGTGTTCCGTAAAATATCCCTGTTCTCTCTCCTTAAAATGAAGCAACTCTGAAATCATCTAATCAGAATTCTAAATAAGGAATGGGGATGGTTTGATTGAAATTTTAAGGATGTTTAGAAATGCGAGAGAGTGTCAGCATAATGAAGACTTCAATAGAAATCTTCCAGAAAAAGAAATAGGTGTTCAGGATAAAGCTTCACACTTGCAGGAAGCAGAGAGGTCCGTACCCCTTAAAGTCTAAGGGAATCTGCCCTAACGTCTAAAAGCATGAACATTTAATTAAAACAAACAAAGTAATCACCATAAATGGGTTCATGGACCAATTGTTTCTTCTCTTGTGGTGTGCATTTGCAACATCACCTGAATGTCCCATCCCGCAAAACTTGTACAGTTACCGCAACCATGAGCATCCCCCATTCCAAATACGCAACAAATAGGATGTTTCAGCTGCTTTTTAGGTTTTCACATTTCTTGCCAAGATTTCTCTCCTTCTCTGGCCTTGTCATAAATAAGCTAGTAATACTCCTTTTCTCTAGCTAATGAAATCCTCAAGGAAAGAGCACACTACATTCCAAAATCAAGTCCTATATTAAGGCTAACTTTAACTAACCATTTAATGTGCATTTCGAATATGTGATTATACATACACACATTTAATTTTTAAAATAAATGCTGAACGTGTATAAAAGAATGCATGATTAGTCTAAATATTAAATGTAATTAGTGAATACATGAAAGCATTTTCACAATTAACAATAGTGCACACATTTATTAAGTTTCAGTTTCTCAAATGTCACATTTCACTAATGTGTTTAAGTGTTCACACACATTAACATAATTAAAGCACATATTAAATATAATGCCAAATATAAAATGTATTTGTGCAATGATGACATGCAAGGGATGGAGTCTAAATTGCAATGCTCTGCCAGATTTAGGACCTGATTTAAAGTATGACAGATGGGCCTCCATCCATCAAGGTGGAAGAGGTCATTTCCTCATTCCCGCCTGACTGGACTCCTGCCTGCCATAGTTTGAGATCTCAGCAGTGCCTGCTGAGACCTTGATACGTCAATAATCTTTGCGCACCATGATTTATGCGGCCATGAACAACCACACCTTTTAGTAATATTAGAATGTTTATTTCCCTATATGAACAATGCTAATATCATGTAAATTACTCTCAAAACCAAACGATAAGCATATACAAACAACAGAGGCTGACCAACATGGTGAAATAATCTCAGTCTAACCAAAGCATTACTAATTAGACATTCAAGGGTTACAGTGCAAATTAAAACATCAATAACTGGACAACAGAGATGGCATACATCTAGATATAACAGATGAACAAAATCAGTTCTTTGTTAATTACATTTTTCAGCATAATGGCATACTCACTAATTAGAATGACATGTTTGGGCTTCACGCAAAATAAATTTAGTCAAAATTTAATTTGGAAAATATCTAACGAGGACTCTATCAAAATAGCGGTTGGTACCTAAAAGAAAGGAACAAAAATCTGCAACAGAAACTATGGCAATTTGTTATTCCTCTTCTCAATGGGTCAGCAAGCGGCCATCTCTTTGTCAGCTGGACATCTGTCTGGTCAGCATCAGCATAGTGTAGTGAAGGAGATTGGCTTAGTCACAGTTGGGCTTTAGATCAACTGAACCAACTTAAACAAGGGCATCAAGCTAAGGAATCAGCATCAACCATTCACAGATTAAGCAATGCAGCTAAGGTTAGGAAAGAGAAACATCGGGAACTGCTCAACCTTTTGAACGGGACTCGAACAAGACTAGAATGAAGGAATGACTGCTCTGCGGCTGCCTGAGAAAATAAGACTAACTCCTGTCTGGTGGTGGAAAGGACTAACTCCTGTCTGCCAACTGTAGTCAGGATAACTAAAATCCATTAAAAAAATTCTCCTTTCTCCATTGGTCAGAATATCACGTGTTCACAGTAGAACCAATAAACAGTAATTTCTAAATCTATGATATCACTAAACAGTCTTTCACACGTTGATGACTGGCTCCTCTTCTTCCATTCCTGTCACCAATTTTCATCCAGTAACTTTGTTGCACATCACATCTCTCGTCAGTACGATCATTGTCAGCTCCTGGGAACCTTTGCTTCTTACGTACCAAAAATACAAAGTATCAACATCTAATACAGAGCATTACATCAAGCAGTTCTCATGAGAAAGTTAGGACATCATCCAGCCTAATATTGAAATATTACAACCAGTTTGGTCAACCTCATGTGAATTAGGAACACTGGACAGTGAAGCTTCCCTCTTTTTATCAGGAAACAATTTTGAACATTTATTTAATATCATGAGACTTTGTCGACTAGGCCCAAACCTAAAAATTAATCAATACTCATATATTCTAAGCACATACATAACTATAAAACATTAATATGATCCACTAATACATCTTATTCTACATGTGCACATTATTTAAACTATAAGTGTGAATTATTTATTTATTGTCGTACACATCATGATGGCCAACCAAGTGAGCACATTTTCCAAGAC
Source organism: Pleurodeles waltl (assembly GCF_031143425.1). Taxonomy (NCBI): domain Eukaryota; kingdom Metazoa; phylum Chordata; class Amphibia; order Caudata; family Salamandridae; genus Pleurodeles; species Pleurodeles waltl. The sequence continues at coordinate 339,037,244 of NC_090446.1, forward strand.
ACAACATTTTTATTACGTTAGCCTAATTCATGTAAATTCTTAACCATTAAGCAATGCAAATTTATTAGTAATTAATTCAGCTTTCACACCTACACATGCAGAGATCTCCACAGTGGGTGGAGGTCGTCACATATAAAAGACAGGAGAGGCTCAGGTGTTGACCTGTGCACACAGACTAGTCAATAGCATTTTTTGATATGTGAGAAGTACTATTGCAGCACTGCTGAGGGCCCAATTATGAGTAGGTTGGTGTATTCCGACCTGTGCGTAAATCTCTGTTTACTCACGGGTTGGAATTAAGAGCTGGAAGGTATTTAGGGTATCAGAAAATTATCGAAGGTGTTAAATAATTCAACCTTCATTAAATTTATTCCAGCACACATTGAAGTTTATGCCCAAATCTAGATTTGAGGATAGGTGGAATTAGAGATTTAGGGCCACATGTACAAAAAATTAGGTTTTGCGACTCGCAAATTGAGAGTCGCAAAACCTGATGTACAACAGTGTCAATGACATTGTTTGCGATTCCCAATGGGGTCGCACATGACCTACCTCATGAATATTCATGAGGTAGGTTGCAATTTGCGACCTCATTGGGAATGGCCACCCTCACAGGGAAGGTGGCCTGCTGGAGACAGCAGACCACCATGCCTGTGACTACTTTTAAATAAAGCTTTTTTTTTTTTAATGCAGCCCGTTTTCCTTAAAGGAAAACAAGATGCATTTCAAAATCAAAAATGAAAAGTTTCTTTTTCATTTTTTCAGAGCAGGCAGTGGTCCATGGGGACCCCTTCCCGTTTGCGAATGGGTTAGCACCAGTTTGAAAATGGTGCTAATTGTGATTTGTTTGCGACCGCATTCGCGGTCACAAAACAATCATATGTACCATCTGGATTATGTATTAGGAAGAGACGTCCTTGTCACGCCCCTTCCTAATACCGAATAGCAAAACCCAAACTGCGATTTAGTAACAAGTTACCGAATCGCAGTTTGGGCTTTGTACATCCCAAATAACATTTTTCAAGTCGCAAATTGGCCGATTTGCTGTTTGCGACTTGAAAACTGCCTCATACATCTGGCCCTTAGTGTTACTCTAGGAACACACAAGGGTATTTCAACAAATTGTTGACTTGAAAATATCGTAGGGGACAAAATTGAGAAGCAAAACATTGTGAGTCCAAATATATATAGGTAAGTATATGTTTAAACACTGAAATTCCTTCCCATATGTGTCACTTAAAGATATATATATATATATAGAGATATATATATATAGATATATATATACACACACATGTTCAAAGTACATAGATGTAGATTTAACAATAGTTATTCTATACTTATTTATATGGAAAACCTCGAAATGTTCATCCTGATTATTTAGGTCTCAATATTTTGGCCCCAGGATACTTTTCTATTTGTCATTTTGACAAACAGGACACACAAGGCCGACCAACATTACCTTTCTTTAACTGTGGTGGTCAGATGACAAATTATGCAGAGGCCTGGATTCAACTCTATGACCCATTCATGGGGACGTTCTGTAAAGCGCTATGACAAGTCCCTGCGCGGCATCTGCACAGTACATGCTATGACACTGGAAACCACTGTACGCTTCATTTGTCTCTGGAAGTGGCTCAGAAAGCCTGATTTCACCCCGGCTCCTGTCTGATGTTTTCCACGATGGCTCTCTTGGCCAGCCTGCGAGACCGACGTCATGAGCGTCATGACCTGGAGGTCTCTTGAGGCGTAATCAGATCTGCCATTTTCCATCCCATGCCCCTAATGTACCTCCCTAAAGCCAAGGGTGAGTCTAGTACAGCGACTTCTTTAAGACAGAGGCCTGAAGTTGTTTTGCAGGATAGTCAAGGTGAAGAGTGCACCAGGCGCAGCACGCGCTGTATCTGGTGTTGTTTTAAATTGTCCTACATTTCCTTTTCTACATTTGGAAACATTAGCCATCTGTGTTGTCCGCAAGGCATTGACTCAACATTCCTGTGGCTTCGTGCTTGGCACGACATGCTGTGTCCCTCCGTAACACCCAGCACTCTCTTGCATCTGGACAGAGGGTTTGGCACTGAAGGAGAGCCTCACAGTCAATAAAAAGACAGGGAGAGATGAAAAGGGAGACAGAGCGACAGACAGGAAAATAGAGTGTGAATGGAGTTGTGAGGGGAAGAGAGAATGAGAGAGAATTTGAACGTTCAAGAAAGAATATGCGATGAAAGAGAGACTGCCATGTCTCACCTAGGTCACGTCTGTGCATGGGGCCTCATCACTCATCCTCCATAGGGTCAGTGAGCTGGTCACTGATTTTATGTCTAAGCGCGGGGTCGGACTGCCCTGGAGGGCAAACAGGCAGTGCCAGAGTAGCTGGTCTGACAGATCAGTATATGGGCTGTGTTTTTTTGGGTTTGGTGGGTCTGTTTTATGGTCTGATGAACCGGTTTTTACTGTTGTTTTCTCTGATATTACATCAAACATTGTCTGGCAAAAACGCATTTAGACTCCCATATCTTGCAAACACCTATACCGCTTTTCCTGACGAGTTTAGAACTGCCCCGTTTTTGCAAATGTCATTCACGTTTTGAGCTATGTGATTCACTAATGGGGACCACTTTTGATTTAGTGCCCTAGCCCGTTTTTCTGTTCCACACCGACCCGTGGAGGCAGCAATTCTAGATTAAAGTTATGGGATCCCTCCCCAAATGTGGCGCTGCAGCATTTGAAACAAGTATTGCTGATAAGAGGACGTAGGGATTTGTACGAGTGGAAGGCATAAAAAGAGACGTGAGAAACAGAAAGAAAATAACCGGAGAAGAAAGTGAAACCCCAAGAAAAATACGCAGAGAACACTGAAAAGAGAAAATTAAGGGTAAGATCTGTTTTTCTGCAACATGCTCATACTTGGGTCCTGATAAATGAAGGGCAATCCATCCTAATATATTTTCATCATAAAAATGCATATGCATTATCCACAGAAAAGTACACACAGAGGGACATCAGTGTTTGTGTCTCTGCACTGCACTGTGTAGTGAATGAAAAGCGAAAGAGTTAATAATTTGACTACTCCAATGCCTATGTCCGGGGTCGTCAACCTATTTTACAATGAGAGCAACTTCTGGTCAATGAAAATTACCTGAAGCTGCAATGGAGTACCCTCTCTGCTAAACTTTAAATCAGGCCCGCTGTGAGCTAATCAACATTTTAAAACACACCTTTCTTAATCACTTATTAATTAAGGCATCTTAAAAACAGAAGACCTCAGCACAAATGTTTCAGGATTTTTAGTCCAAGGTAATCTGAGAAAGATTACGCAAATGTTCACAGCTCAAGGTATTCTGGCATTGAGCGTAGGAGGAAAGAGTAGCAAAAGGTTCACGTTAAAAGTAACCTTGAACATCAGTCGAAACTTGACACATGAAGCCTTTGGGAATGTGCGAGGTGTCTCGTATCGAACACACAGATTAACAGGTACATACATCTATACCCACTGTTTTGCTACCAAATAATGAATAACGCGGCTGGAAAAAAATCAAATGATCACTAGTCTTCCAACGACCATCTCTCCATTCTATAACTCCAGATGGACATAGAAAAAAGACCAAATCTATTCTATAAACTGTGCATCTAACTTATTTATCCCTTTCCAGGACCATCTCTTTACCTCTAATTAGCCGATATCCACTGCCTGATATTGCTGGCCTGTATGTTACTGCTGGTCATCGTTGATACCAATTATGCCCATTTGGTACAGCTAGAAACGTCTGGTTCTTCAAGTGTGGGACAGGTTTCCCAATGTAGGATTAGGTTCTGCTCAACAAGGAGGACATTACTTCTCAAATTGCCTTATCATGTCCTAGGACAAATGACTATAAAAATAAGGGTCCCATTTAGGAAAAAAGTCAATCCTTTTATGTTTGTGGATTGCTGTTTTTTGATGAGATTTACAACAAATGTCATGATGCCAAAAACTTACATGTATAAGAATCACTTAACCAATAGACACATGTTAGACCCGGCAGCTTGTTGGCGTGTCTCCCCTGTCTTTTTACCTTCTGACCTCCTGTTTTTATAATGTACTGGACTCTGTTTTTGTTGATTTATAGCCTCTGTGCACTTTACCACTGCTAATCAGTGCTAAAGTGCAAGGCCTCCCTATATAAATTGTACTGTTGATTGATTTATCCATGATTGGCATATTTGATTTACTGGTAAGTCCCTAGTAAAGAGCGCTAGAGGTGACTAGGGCCTGTAAATCAAATACTACTAGTGGGCCTGCAGCACTGATTGTGCCACCCATATGAATAGCCCTGTAAACATGTCTCAGACCTGTCACTGCAGTGTCTGTGTGTGCAGTTTTTAAACTGCTAATTCGACTTGGCAAGTGTACCCACTTGCCAGGCCTAAACCTTCCCTTTTACTACATGTAAGGTACACCTAAGGTGGGTCTTAGGTAGTTCCATGGGCAGGTTGCAGTGTATATTAAAGGTGGGACATTCACCGATGTGTGTTATATGTCCTAACAGTGAAATACTGCTAAATTCAGTCTTCACTGTTGCAAGGCCTATCTCTCTCATATGTTAACATGGGGCTGACTTTAAATAACTTTAAAGTGCAGATTCCCTTTAGGAGCAGATAGAAAAATTGAGTTTGGGGTGTCTGAACTCACAATTTAAAAATACATATTTTAGTAAAGTTGGTTTTTAGATTGTTAGTATAAAAAAGTCACTTTTAGAAGGTAGGCTTTTTGGCTTAAACCATCCTGTGACTCTGCCTGTTTGTGGATTCCCTGTCTGGATCAGTTTGACAGTCTGGCTGTTTACACCTCTCCTGTAGACAATGACACAAAGGGACCTGGAGCGTAGCCAGCATATCCTGATGAGCCATCTGCCCTCACACAATGCAGTCTCCAACCCCCTGGTGTGTGTCTGGGACCTTGCTTGGACAAGGAAGGATCTTGTAAACAACTGAGACTTTCCTTTGAAGTTTACCAACTTCAAAGGCAGAACGATGTATATGTATTGGAACCTCTGCCAAGGAGAAGATCTGAAGAGCTGGAGGAGTACTGTCCCTTTGCTGTGTGGCTTTGCTGGATTGGCCTGCAGTTGCTGCTTCTGCCTTTAAAGAGAGCAAAGGGTGAACTTTGCTATGTATCCTGCTTGAGAAAGTTCTCCAAGGGCTTGAGTAGAGCTTTCGTTCTGTTGAAGTCTCAGGGATATCAAAGACTTCAGTTTCATCTTCCTTCAAGCACTGGGAACTGTGTGTATTGTGCTGTTCATGGAGAAAAACCACTGCAATGCCATCAACGAGGCCGCTGATCTGCACCGTGACCTGCCAATGCCCCACGGAGCCGCACTGCCCCGCTTTGCACCGTGACCCTAGTCTCACAGACGCCATCATCGGACAACTTCACCGAGCCGTTGCTCATACCGTGACCTGTGAGCCCCGCACTCTGGCATCGCCTTGCTCACACCGCAGTCTGGGGATCCTCGATGATGACACTCCCACAGACACCAGTGCCGCTACCTGCACTGTGGTCTGTGGACACCGCTCGTGAGGTACACAAAGAACCGTCCCGCACTGCAGCCCCGGTCCAGCGACGCCAGCACCATCGACTCCAGTGTCATCAACAGACGTCCCTGTCTGACCGCGACCCGTGGATGCCGCACGGAGCCCATCCCGCACCCCACCCGCTGATTTGGGCATGCTGATGACAGCGCTTCAGCAACGACAATGCCACTTCACTGTGACCTGGTGATACCGCACGTCGCACCGCCCCACTTCACACCGCAGCCCTGGTCTCACTGACACCGCTGGATGCCGCCACCGAGCCGCTGCCTGCACCATGACCTGTGGGCACCAAGCATTGCATTGTCCCACTTCGCATCGCAGCCCGACGCCATCCACACCAGCGCTCCTGACTTCATCAGCCTTGAGTTCGATCCGCAACATGTGTGACTTCAAGGGCCCGATGACCCCCGCACCGACTCCTGAACCGACACTGCGATGCTAGCGACGCTGCTCTCTGGAGCTCACACGAGGATCACGACGCCCTGCAAATCCAAAGGTTCTGTTTGCGGGTCTTCCCGACACCGTAGCTAGCCCACGACACCATGGACAGCCTGAACTGTTGGTTTTGTTGCTCATGATGCCGTGATAGCCCCAGGTGGAGCTATCGACTCAAAGGAACTGTATTTTACAGTAAATCTTACAAAATTCATATCTTTAGCACTGTGTTTTGGATTATTCTCGTTTTGGTCTTGTTTTACACAGATAAATATTGGCTACTTTTCTAAAACTGGTGCAGTGTCCTTTTGTAGTGTTTTCACTGTAATACTGGGTGTTATGTGCAAATGCTTAACACATTGCTTATGAGATAATCCTGACTGCTTGTGCCAAGCTACAAATGGGTTGAGCAGAGGCTGTCTGAGTGGGTATCTGACTAGAGTGAGGGTCCCGACTTGGACAGGGTGCAAACTGACTGCCAACTAGAGACCTCACTTCTAACAATACAGAAGCACTGAAACTAAAAATATAGTATGCATATGAATTTGTGCCGTAAATCTGGATTTCCCAACACTGCCTCTCTACTACACAGAATTCAGATGCATACTTTTAGAAAAATAGTTTGATTCCACAATTTATTTTGCCCTTCACTTTAAAATTGAAATTAATTTCTCATGAAACGTCTTCATTTCTTATTAATGCCCTTCACAAATTGGTAATTGATGACTGCACTTGATGGTCGCACATCATTGGTGTACCTTCTTGCAAATCAGAAGGAAGAAAGGATTCCCTTTTTGTGACCCCTTTACTTTGCTAATTGCAAAGAGTAGCAATGATGACTCTGAAATTTGAAAATTCCCCTTTTGGGATTTACAATTCTGCGTTTTGTGCTGGCAAAGCATGCAGTTTTGCATCCTGCGTGGCATATTTATGGAAAAGGGGCGCATCATGAAGCTCCTTATTACATCCTGCTAGTGTCACTATGTGTGCAATGTGTTGACAATATGGTACACCATTGCGGTCATGTCCACATTAGCTTAATAATTTATAGCGCTAACGTGGAGCTTTTCTGGATTATAGCATGCTTTAACGAAGCAAAGCCAGGAGAGGCCCATTGTTTTCAATGGTTGCAGCATTTTAACGCCTGCCTTAATTAGGCGTTAACAATAATGCTAAAAATGGCGGAATGAAATCTAGTAAATTTCACTGCACCATTTTTCTGGGCCTCTCAACATGAGTACGACCACGTTCCCTACATTATGCCTAGCGGAGTCATAATGTGGTACAAGGGTTTACAGAGTGCCACAATGCTTGCATTGTGCAACTTTGTAAATATGGCAGTTGGGAAATGCCACCTTAAAGCTACATTTGCATAAACAAATGATGCAAATGTGGTGTAACGTGGCGCTAGGGGCATCATAAATATGCCCCTGCATGTTTTCCGACTAGAAATGCCTATGTACATCATGCCATAAGGCTTTTATGGCTTTCTAAATTGCATCTAAGGTCATGCATGCAACTTGTAACATACCTGTAATTTGTATTAACCTGTCGTTCTAATTTTCCTTTATTGTACATCAACCACAATCGTTTCTCTCAAAGGAAATTTGGTTCCCTCAGCAATGCTTTTGCAGACTGTGAAACCATATACGTTCTACGTGCACTGAAGTGATTCCCCATGCCACTTAATGAAACCAGACAGTGGGGAAATAACAAATGTGAGAATTGATTAATGAAAGCAAATCGGTAGGAAAGATAGGTGTTACAACAATGAAATGACAGCACATTGCCAGGCAAAGTACATGCACTATGAAGGGCCTTAAATATGCCTCTGCCACCAGTGATCCATAAGTGACCTAGAACCAGGAAGTGAGTTGACAGTCTATACGGCCGTTAGCAATCTAGTGTTCCCAACCTCTTCTGTTTCGATTGACCCCTCTTCCCAAACTTCAAACAGTGTGTACCTCATGTCTGATAATGTCTTTCAGCTTATCTTGAATCCTGGAAGACAGGCACATAAGATGATTTATGCCTGTGAACAGATGCTGAAAAATATTGTCTTGTGATGAAAAACATTTCAGATGTCTAGATTTTCTCGCAGCCTGCTACCCATCTGCAGCACAATTAAAAGTGTCCATCAGTCAATCAATCGATCATGGATTGGCAAAGCGCGGCTAATCACCCATAGGTTCTCAAGGCGCTGACTTTAGGCGTGCTGCTCAGTACAAGAGCCAGGTCTTGAGGTCCTTCCTGAACTGCTTCAGTGATGCTGTCTGCTTGAGCTTGAGGGGAAGTGTGTTCCATGTCCGGGCTGCTAGGTAGGAGAAGGATCTTCCTCGTGCTGTACTTTTCTGGATCTTGGGGATGGCTGCATGGGCGAGCTGTGAGGAACGAAGACGTCTGTTGGATAAATAAACAGACGGTCTTAAGTTGTGCAGTGCCTTGAAAGTGTGGATCAGGAGTTTGTATGTGATGTGCTTGTTGACTGGGAGCCAGTTTAGGTTTCTATTTTTCAGTACTATTTTTCAGCATTTGTTTTGAGAATTATATATGCTATGCTAGGAAAACACTGCCTAACATCTCCCACTGATACTTATGAACTTTTACCTATGTATGTCACATGTACACAACTAAACATCGTTGTCAATTGGTCCACAAAATTATCAATACTACAGGGACACAAGGATGAACTTTCTCTCTGAAGATCTCAGTCCTATGTCACTTGCTTTGTCTTCCTTCATAATAGGTCCAACATAAAGTTTTGATAAAAACAATTAAGCAGCTTCTCCTTCCTTTGGACAATACGGGGGCAGGCTAGGCTAATTCAGTTCACTTTAGAGTCTATTTTTGCGTGATGTTTACATAGGACCTATCTATGGAATAATACTGAGGTACCATGCATATGGTCAACAATGTATACAACCCACTTCAGAAAGGCTCTAAGAATGAAGAGTGATATTGCACGGAAAAAGTGCTAAGGGCCTATCACCTACTTTTCTCTCTCTTTCTCTGCCCCATCTCTCCTTCTCTCTCTCTCGCTATCTTTAGCTCTCTTTTTCCCGCTCTCTTTCTTTATCTGCATGTCATTTGGAGTTCAAAGCTGTGAGATGAATGTCTGCATTATTTACTAAGATTTGTATTTACTTCATAATCCCTAAGTGGACAATATTCCAGCGTATGAACATAAAGTAAATGATTGTTTTTTATAAGTCACTTGGTTCTTGTTGGTGCTCTCAGATATTTTTTTTGCCGAAAACAGCTTATATAAATATTCTAAGAGTAGCTTTCATGAAGGAATAGTATAACAATGTGCTCTCTGAAACTAGAATCCCGTGCACAGGTATGGCTCTAATGAAGAGTGTATACAAGCATAAACAGTGGTCTAGCAGTCAAAACATTCTCATCCATAGTTTATCATTGATAAAAGTGCAACACAAAAGTCTCACTGTAGATAAAACACAGCCGGGACAGAATGATAAAAATAAAATCAAAGACAAATACTATGGATAAAAAAGTTATAGTAAATGTCCAGAGGCCAGTCAACTTGTATGGAATTGTAAGAAATAAAGTGTAAAACGATACAGACCTACATATTTTAGGACAGCAGTAAAGCACAGAATTCTCGATATGCCAAGATATTTTCGTTCTCATCATAGAACTTGGGGAATCTCCTTAGTATTGGTTTGTTCCCTAGCTTTCCCGCATTATACTGTGCTGCTTGACTCATAGGCTTTTTGAAGTGTTGCTTTCCATATGTTTCAAAGATAATGCACTTTAACACTACTAGTTCTGTTTTTCCACCTTCTGGCATTTCACTTTCTGCAACTACTACCTCTTTCAGAAGCGATACATGCCTTATGTAAACAAGGTACACTGGTTAAACCTAAATAATGCCTTCCACATGTTCAAAAATAAGCTCTGGTTCTTTATGGGTGACTATCACCAGGTTGATGTCCTGACCCAGCTGGGTAATATGAAACCAGAAACTTATGCTACCAGTGCTGAAGAATTGTTACTAAATATATTTCAAGTCTTAGATGACGATCTACAGAAGGAACCACTGGGTGTGTTGCAATTAGTCTGTTTGAAATTACTTTGGAAATCAAGTTAGTTCTGGCAATGGTATTCAAGGTTTCCATGGCCTTCATGCATTACCTATAGATGCGGACATGGAAGTTGGAGGTTGGGCAGTAGGCCCTCATCACGTTTCTTCCTTTTGTGACCAAGCTGAGTTTCAGGCATACTGAAGAAGACTGTTTCAAAAGATTGCAAAAGTAAAGAAGATACCTCAATATTTTGTCCTCAGTGTCCTCATAATTTTTTCCTGTACTGATCTTGGCTTCGAAAGCCGCAAAAGCAGTTAACACAGATCTTTCTTAGTAGAGTCCATGGTTGAAGCCCCTGCCTTTTACTGGTTCCAGAGTTTCAAAGGCTTGATAATGCTGTCGGTCCCTTTAATTGCTCTTCCTGAGAGGGCATGAAAGATCATTGGGTCAACTCAACTACTTGGCTTATGTCATTTAAGCAATTGTTGATTCCTCATTGCCCTGTCAAGTGTTGTACCCTTCAGAATGGTATTCGTTCTCTCCTGCTGAAGCAGATGATATGCCAGATCGGCCTCCTTGGAAGGTGGACTTTGGGGTCATGGTGCTCTGTGGTGGATTGTTACTCCTCCAGTTGGAGGGATTTGACAGTGATTTGGTAGACATGTATGGTATTTGCTGCCCTCCTTCTCAGACTATACTTTTGTGGTTTGTAAGGACAATGAGGGGTCTTATAAAAGCAGGCAGGCTTGGAATAGAAGTATGTTGCAAGCAGACATGGCAGAGTCTTTGGGGCTTTGGAGGAGATCCACCTGTTGTTTTTGAGGGCAGCTTATATCACAGATAAGAACAATACCCAGGCAGACAAATTGAGAGGGGTCATATGCTCCTCTTTTGAATTCGTTGTTTGATATATGATCTCTTTGCTTGCCTGTCAGATGTCTTTCTGCTCTAGTTCAGCTCCCTGCCCCAGGAGCTCAGTCATGTCTATGGGCAGGGGATGCTTTGTCCTTCAAAGTAACTGGCTTTAAGGTCAGTTATATACATTTCCTCTGATTCTGCTATGGAAGGTGCTGTCAAAGATTGAGGGGAGGGGTGGTGCTCTGGTTCTGATCACTCCTCACTGATGTTAGTATTCCTGGTCTCTTCTGGTATCTCTGTCTTCTCTGGAGCCATTGATGGCCCAGTTTATCCATTGTTCTCTGCAGCTCATCCTTTTACTCTCCCCTTCAGTCATGGGCTCTCCATTTAGTCACAGAATAATTCCAAACAGCCCCTTTGTGCCTCTGGCCCAGTTGCCTTTTTCTTTTCTCAGCTCAGAGTATCTTCCTGGTGGTCCTTGCTCTCTACATCATTTGAGCAAATTTTGTGCCTGGCGGAGAACAGGTGCAAGGGGTCCTGCTGCCCAGCAGCCTTGCAATGCTCACTGTCTGCAGATATTTTGGTAACAGATCGTGTAGGGCCTTCCAAAACTGTACAAGGCACTCCACATTTGAGTTGAGCAACAATAGTTAATCAACCCAATTTATTTTAATTGGCTCGAAATATGGTCACATTTGGCTAGGGCATGGAAAAGTCAGGTTGTTTTTACCATGTTCTGTGGGTTACCGATGAGCAAAGTGTCTCCTATCAAGAGGCTAATGGAACTCGCTCCCTACGTCCATCCAGAGCACGGTCTGTCCTCTGCTGTTGCGCCAAAAACTCAAAACATGGCTTTTGCAGCAATGTTTCACTTTAAGTCTCTCTGTTGCTAATCCTGCTGTGCCAGAGCGACCTTAGGATATTTGTTGTGTTTATACATTTTGTCACATAACCTGGCAGAATACAGTATGTTCCAAAATAACTCTGAAGGTCAAGCATTGATAAAAATACTTTCCAGTTTCAGAAAGCTTGTAGGTCTAATAAATATTTATTAGCTTAGTAAAGATGTTTTCTTTCGGTAAGCAAATCACACCTGTTGTTTGTAAACACACTTTAGTGACATCACTCGCAACACCTTAGCCTATTTAGTTTATTTACATTTTTACATCACGTAAAATAGTGTTTTTCACTCGGCTTTACGGTTAAGGTTATGTTATGGGGGCCACTTGCAAAAGTTTCATTAGCTCTCCGGAACAGTGCAGATAATGGTACATTTATGCTATGTTACTTCTGCTAGGGGAGCGCTTCTGCCACTGGTGCGGTCTCAGCACTGAAGGCAGGGTGAGGCTTCTTCTGAGTTGTCCTTGGTGTGCATTATCACACTTGTCCATGCTCCATTAGTAAGCATTGCCACTTGAAAGCGGCCCACCATCAATCCCAGGAGGACTCTCACCTTGGGTAGTGCATGCTTGTATGCATGTAGGACTTGTACATGAGGTGACATGTATGTGCAGGTGTGTATGTAGGACATTCTCACCGTGAATATGGATACATTTGCAACAGAGGAACTCGACAGGAGTATCGAGGTATTTCAGTGTGGTCTTGTGTGTGGTGTGTTTCAAAATGGTCGGTCTTTGGCACTATCTCGAGTTTAGTACTAGGAAGGTATATGGCTTACTGTTCTTTGTGAGGGATTCGAAACTGGAATCGACACCTTGAAGAGGACAGGAACTACGATTTAAAGGAACCCGAACCAAATTGTTGGAGGCTCGGACAAGATTTACTTTGTGGCCCCCTGTTTCGAAAAACTTTGAACTTGAATGCCAATGTTCTCCTAATTCAAGCCAGCCTGATGCTAAACAATATTGAATTATATATTAAATTTACAGAAACGAGATTACACACAGTAAAAATAGATCTTGCCCAAGGGCCCTGTGAAGAGAGACAAAAAGCCATTTTAGTGTAAGTAGAGAGAGGTAGAGAAGATGAGATAGAGAAAATAACAGAGGTGAGACAGAAAGAGAATGAGACAGAGAGAGAGAGAGAGAGAGAAAGAGAGAGATGGTTTCATTTTGCGCATGTATTAAAACATCTCTGAGATGGAAGTTTCCATCTTTGGTTCACAGAGGAGGTCGCCAGGCTAGATTTTCAGGAGAACCAGAGACTTTATAAATAATTTCCGTGTTTATTAATTGCATTTAAATTTACCTCAAATGGATACACCGAAAATCGGGCCTGGATGCATCCCTCCTTGGAGAATATTAAAACTACCTAAAATTGAGAATGACTTTCCTGAAGGTAAAGAGTACATAAATCAGGTGCTTGCACCAAAGGTAACTTCTAGGACTAGAAAAACACGGGATGAAATCTTTTGATCCTAGGAGATTCAGGAATTGCATTAGAAAATATTATTTGTAAAAAGATAGTGACTACTCCTGTCAGATCCCTTGAGGAGGTGTTGTACATAAAACAGCCAAAAGTAAAAGCCTTGGAAAGACTCCACAGGGAGCTAAAGAGCAGAAACTAGTACAGAGAAGGCAAATATAAAATTGGGTACAATGGAGTGTCACTGCGCAGAATGCAAGCAGAGAAAAGGACAGTCGGATGGTGCCTGTGGAACTTGTCTGCTACTCTATTTTATGACAGCCAAAGAGGCAGGGGAAAGAGCTGAAGACAGACCTCTGAACTAAAGATGCAGGGGAAGGAGGGAAAGTACAGAACACCTTTAACGTAGAGATAGAGATAAATTAGTGGAATATTAAGAATTAGGATGAATAAATTAACACTTGAGACCCAGAGCTGCTTCTTACAATTTGTGGATTTTGGAAGGAAGGGCATATTGCTTTGGGCTTCACAAGGGGTAGACACAGTGTTTAATTTGTAAATAAAAACATGCCGGTACCCAAAGATCTCCTCTGAAACACACGGCTGCTGCAACTAAACATGCAAGCACATAATACTGAGGTAGCTAATCCTAAAGCTATCCCGAGCCTCTTCAATCCATGTACAGCCACTTCCTGCCCTTTCAGCTCGCTCTCGCAGCTTTCTGCCTTTGTGACGCTTTTCCATCTTTCTCGTCCTCTTTCTTTCTCATATGTGTATTTTGCTCGCACGGGCAACCTCCGGCTCAAATTAAGCACTGGGTAGACAGTGCTACATAATTGCCAGTACAATAACACACATCAGAGGTATTTAATTTATGGCCATCACAGGGATTTTAACTAATGATTTAGGGCTCCAGTGTTATGAAACACAATAGGTGAAAAGGGGTAAGAGTATCGATGACTAAAATGGACCAGCGATTGAGGGTGAAGGGTTACCAAAGGGCAAAAAAGAGGTGGATGGAGGCAGAGAGAGAGGTGGGACTGGAGGAGGAGCTGTGTTTATGGCCGAAATAACAACGGCCATAACGATGGTAAGAAACATGGAGTGTAGCGAAAAAGAGAACGTTGTCGGGTAAAGGTGGTCTTGGAAAAAGAGAAAGTGAATATTGGGGATCGATTTAATGAATATAGGAACTTGATGGAAGGAGACAATGAGAGGTGCATTCTGTGAGACAGACAGTAGAAAGACACAAACAAGAAACAAAGGAACAAAAATAATTATTTTTTCATGCGAATGAAGCAGTTTTGATGACCACAGAACCTTGGAATCCTTACAATCAAATACTTGTTAACCAAACAAAACTTATCACCGCTGGTTATTAATAACCTGCTTCTTGTAAAGACTTTACGGTAGTTAAGTCCGAATTACAAGACATAAATGAACACACCAACTTTCACTGCATTATATTGTTTATGATGCTGAATTCTTTCCTTATCCAACTATTCCTCTGTGGCCTAATTCCCTGACCACATCTAATTTTAGGATCCTCCAGTAACTCTTTGGGGTCATGCCCGCGTGTGGTTTTTTAAGGTTCAAGTTTTTATTCAAATGATTCATCGGCTACGATGAGAAAACACAGCTGGTTGTCCTTCGAGCAACCCATAAAGTGGAAGGGGGCTGCGCTCTTGTTTTATGTTCTCCAGAAAACATCACTATCTAATCACTTCATTAGCGTCGAGTTGCAAAATAAAATGTTCTGTGTGCAGCATTTGGTGGGCGGGCACAGAAAGTGTCCCCTTTAAGAGGTGAAGCACCTCTAGCAAAATGATTTGGAGGTAACAGCGTTACTCACCTAGGCCCAGATTTACAAGTGGCCTGCGCCACTGATGCGTCACTTTTTTGACCTATTGATGGCGCAGGCTGCTGACCCACATCTACAAGGCCACTTAAAGCCACTTTATGTGGCTCTACATTGCCTTGGAGATCTGGAGTGAGGCAATGCAATGCAAGTCGCTGCGTTGCCTTACTTTGTGTCAGAGAGTCAGTTCCATGTATATTACGTGGGTGTTCCCACGCAACACCCATAGATTTTGATGCATTCCCAGATTTACAAGGTTTTGTAAACTTGGGAATGCGTCAAAACCCTGCGTCACTCCAGGGGCGGCGCAGAAGTAACACAGCGAGGAGAATTATCTTTATTTTTCCAAGTTTTTCCTCTTTCTATGTGTGCTGCATTTTGCAGCACACATAGAAAGAGGAAACCTCCTCTTGGGATTGTTTTTGTGGAGGAAGGTGCTCTTTCCTGCACAAAAACAATCAGACACACAATGCACGTACCCTTGCACCATGGTGCAAGGGTCCCTGCATTGGCGCACACCAGCAATTTGTGCACCAGCACAGGGGAAAAGGAAAGGAATGCACCGTATCTCGTAGATACAGCACATTCCTGCCCTTTTGTTTTGATGAGGGGAGCACAGCAAGAAGGCTTGCCTTGCTGCCCTGCTCCAAAACATTGTAAATCTGTCCCTCAGTGTTTATGAGTTACATTTTGTACATGGTACCCACTGGAAGCCATTACAAAAGCAAAACATGTTGTCAGCTTTTTATCAGTTGAAGTGCTACTTCACCAGTGAACATCCATTTTGGTTTTACGCTGGTGTGATTTCATGGTCCAAATAAAGTTGGTGTACACAAAAAGTATGGGGGAGCCGAAGAACAGTCCCACAGGACCTGTTCATTCTGTGATAGAACCACTCTTTTCTGTGATCCAGTCAAAATGACATGTTTTTGATAACCGTATATATTGGAGACCAATCTCGGTGGTTACTGCTTACAGAATAGGTAGTCTCACACACATTATAGTGTCATGCTTCATCATTTGGCCACCAATTCCCAGCCGGGTAGGACAATAACACCTGGGCAGGCTCAACCTCGTAGTTAAAAGAACTCCAAAGGAGTGCTGAAATAATGTTTTTCTGGATAATATGGGAATCCAGTTTGTATGAATAAAATAACCTAGCAGATCAACAGTGTGATCACACTGTTTAATAATGGTGTCTGCTGGTAAATTAAAAGCAAAGTAGGGACAATTTTTGAGTATAATGCCTCACTGTGTCGCTTTAATCCTAACGGCCAACATGTTTCTGCCCACGCGTCTAGCCTTTACTGGTCTGGGGTATTCTTCAGGGTCTGGGATCCCTCCTAAGTATAGTGTGAAAAGAAGGCCTATCCTAAATTAACAGTAAAAGGCTCATATATAACACACTCAATGCCTTCCTGAGCATTTACTCAAATTTGGGAGGCCCGTATAAGGAAAAGAGGAAGGAAGCTTAAAACATGGCATGCACCAATGGCTATATGTACATGAACACATCTATCAGGCAACAACAGCAAACCAATAAAGTTCTTCAATTGTTTTCCAAGGTCTCCTTATATGCGGGGGATATTGTGCAAAAGAGGTGGCTTCTGCCAGTACGACTACCAACTTCCACTATGTACTTGCTAATGTTATACATGGCAACACTACTACACCTCTATTCACTTCTTACTTAAACTTTTTGGCAACAAAGGCAGTTCAGCAGGTTGAGAAAGATATGTAAGAAGTAGGGGTGGGCAGATCATAAAACCTCGGCAAGATTCTTCAGAGTTCCATTAATGGGAAGTAAATATGATGCTTCTGCTGCAATTTAGCACTGGTAGCATAAACAGAGCTGAAAATCAGTGTGAGCAGCCCCATGTGTTAAGCAAAAGCAAGCGGCCATTTGAGTTGATTTTGCTGCCGCTCGAGTAGAAAATCTGCATGAGCAACAGCAAATCTACTCAAATGGAATCCCTCTGACCACAACCGCTTGCGACAGCCCGTGACCTCATGCTTTAGAAATTCGTGCTGGGGACACCAAATGTCACTCGTGCTCACAACTCGTATTACCTGGAACCTCATGGGAGACAAATTCCACCACGTGGTGATTGGCATAATTTGGTCTAAACACCGTGTCATAGAGTACAACGGAGTGACCAAAATTCTGCCAACTCTGTGGGCAAAATTCTGCCCACCCCTAGTAACAAGTTCATATTAGATTTCTTACATGTCATAAAGGTTTGCAAGTGAAAATAATGCTGATGTTTATTACTGTGGTGTTTCTAAAAGACACAAACAACTTGAGTTTTGTTGTCTTTATCTATGTCACTCTTTACTACTCTTTAAAAAATCTCCTTTGTTGAGACATACTCATGTTCAAATCTTGATTTAGGCAGTAATTTAGGGTTTTTCAGGTCAGGAGGACCAATATAAATTGGTGCTGCCCAACCAAACACAGTGGTTCCCACACTCTATATAAAGTTGAGGAAAGGTCTCAGCTGCTCTGCCAGCATAAACCCTTGACCTGCTTGCCAGTCTGCCACTGAGTTGCAAGGCAGCTATGGTTCTCACCGTGCTTTATTTAGTGTGTGTCTTCCATTACTTGTATTCCTTGTCCAGAACTGCAATTTTAGTTCATAGCTTAATAAAACATTCCAGAAGTGTCCTGGATCTTTCCCCTAGTACTTGTATGTATAGTGTACATAATTTTGAAGTTATTTTTTGTATGTAACACATAACATATTTTACAAGATAAGGCGAATTTCGACATTCTGGTTTTGTAGTTTTTAAGGCCAATCAGTATGTTTGTTTGGGAGTCCTGTGTAAATAATGCTACACCTCATAAGTATCCTATCACCACAGCTTTTGTCACCTACACTCAGTGGTCAGTTTGCATATGTGGGAGGATTATTTCAAAGAAAGGAGTGCTGGAGCTTAACATTCTTTACCGCTTTGATATTGTGGGGTACAAACAATAGTTTAGAGTCAGATAGTATTCTCAGACTCAGTTAGGTCATAAATATGTTCTTTAGTTAGGAGGCAAGCAAAGCAGCAATGAGTTACACTCTGCCCCAGTGAGCTCCAAGATCTCAATCATTGTAACATTCATGCATAAGAGCCTCTAATTCATACAGTGTTTTGTAAGACAGTTCTTTAAGGTTGGACTGGTTAAGTTGCTGATTTTTCAGCAGAAAGTGGGTTTGGATGTAGCATTGATAAAGAGGTTTGAACAAGATGTCATATGTACCTACTGAACATTATGTGAGATAATACTCACCCGGATCCACTCCTCATGGTTCTTTGCGTTTGGATAGGATCTCTGGCACTTCCAATCTTGATGGCGACTGTTCTGATCTGATCTGTTTTGAGGTGTGCCTAGCCACTCCTGCCCCACGTTCTACCTTCTCTGCAGTAGGCAATGGTACATGATTGGTAACTAATTGGCCAAGAACTATTAGGGTTGATGTCTTATCATTGTCCCTAGCATGGAGATGTCTACTCTGATGTTAACGAGGAAAGATTCTGTGTGTCACAAAGGTCCTACCTTTGATAGCCATGAATTAGGTTTACTTCTGTGAATTCTTTAAACTGCCCTTTATTTCTGGTTCTATGATTACAGTATATTGAGATTCATCAAGATTGATTGAATATTCCACTCCCAGTAGATCCATGCTTGGGATGGAAAAAGGCCACTAGCTGTCCAGGAATTTAAGATTCACTAACTGTCCATTTTGTATAATGTATCAATGGACTTGAAGCTACCCCTACTTGAAGAGAACAGTTATCATGTTAGAGTTATCCTCTGCAAGAGATGGCAGGAATTGCTTCAAGCTTGAGCCTGTGCTGAAAATCTTCCCTACACGTTTGATACTTTAGTCTTGACACATCTTGTACTGAGGATGAAACTCTAATAATGATGAAATTCTCTGTTTGAAATATTGATGATTACTGAGTGCTCTCTGTGGATGGAGTGTTGGCTGTGGCTATTATAGGGGGAGGCTGCACTTTGATCATCTAATGCCCTGGTGGGAAAGCAGTACTTCCATTAACAAAGAAATCTACCTGTAACTGGAATATATTTTGATATTTTTCCATAGTACACCTTGCAGGTCACTTCAATGCGCCATACTTTTTGGTTGCCTTGTTTTTCTGACAGGGTCCTAAAACAATAAACCAATGCCAGGAGTCTGTATTTAGAAGTTCCTACATGGGGAAAACCCCAAGGGACTTCGACCTGTTTATGTAGGAGAGGTGGCTAACTAATATGTTTGTAGGTGTAAGCAAGTTCAGTGACTTCATGTAGCATAGGGGCAAGTTGCTCAAAATGTGGTGCTACACTTGAGTGTCCTTTTGCTCCTTACTGGTAAAGAGACATAGCAGCTGTGTTTGATTGCTCCCTAGCTTGTTGGCGTTGCTGTATGTATCTGTGCATGTCTGTCAGTAAGGCCTAGTGAGACAGAATTGTGCTCTGTTGAAGAGGTCATCCACTGCCAGAGGTTGTTTCAGTTATGGCTTTCTGTCTGTCCCTTTATGACACCATAGAAGACTGCTGTCAAGTTCAGATGAACAGATATGTATGGACAAAGGAATGTCTTGTGGGAAGAGACTAGTTTATATAGAGAAAATTACGTAATGTTAAACATTTGCCATTGTCTTGGAATAATTGACTGAAATGACTAATGAAAAAACCCTGCTGTTGGAGCGGTTTATCCTGCAATTAAAGGAAGGTATGGTATATTATTTCTAATATAATCTCCATTTATGTTTATTTAATATATATGTGCTTCCCAGACATTAGTCTAACACCTTTATATTTAAGATATTTAAATGGCTTGAAATCACACTTGAGCACAGCAATAAACCTAGATGGCTATTACAGGGAGACTTCAATGCTAAAATGTTGGAGGTTTTGTTAACTGTTTGCTCTAAGGAGAAAATGGGAGGTGCATGGAATATACCCAAATCTTTATTTTCCATCTTACAGAAAGTGGACCAAAGAGACAGAATGTTTCTGGAATCTCTAAGTGCAATTAATGAAGTAATGATAAACTTAAGGTTGGTCCCAGACACACCAGCTGCACTGACAAGGAAAGGTATTAGAGGATCATCTATTATTGCTTACATAATATCTTCATATGACTTATATGATGTATTTGTGTAGGTCCCTGTTAATTTCTGTCAAAATAAAGATGATGCAGTTCTATTCATGATACTCAACCTACAGGTTTAACAAACAGAGAGTTGGTTGTTGGAAATGCAAAATGTTAAAGTACTGGTTGATATAACACGTGGCAGGTTACTTTGATAACTGAAGCTGGTTGAACAAGCGAATGATCTAATAAAAAACCTATTGAAATTTATATAAAAACAAATCAGTAAACCCATTCACAGTCTTTAAAGATATTATCCTGAAAGTAACAAACAAGATTTCCGCCATAAGTACAAGGCCAAACAGAAAAAAGAAAAGAAGAAAAATAGGTGGTCATTACAACCATGGCGGTCGGTGTTAAAGCGGCGGTAAAACTGCCAACAGGCCGGCGGTCAAAAAAATGGAATCACGACCGTGGCGGAAACCGTCAACATAGACAGCCACTTTAACACTCCGACCGCCAAGGCGGTAGAAACAAACACTGCAGCGGTAACCGCCAAAAGACAGGCAGAAGACAATGTACCACCCACATTATTACAAGGCACCAATCCGCCACCTTTACCGGGGCGGATTCACCGCGAACAAAAACACGGCAGAAACAGGACTTGGAATGGAAAACGCTCACCTCTGCACACCCCACGAGGAATCAGGACGACATGGGGCATCAGATAGAATTAAAACAGGCACCTCACGGGGAATGGAAGGGGGGGCACCTCAGCCGGATGAGTGTACAACGCCAGATCCACGAGGGGGCTCCATGCCCATTGATGTATCCTGGGGAGTGCAAAGCCACAGTCTCTCAAGTCTCTCCAGTGGGTGGGTTGCCCACTGCTGCATCCTGGGGAGTGCAAAGCTACAGTCTCTCAAGTCTCTCCAGTGGGTGGTTTGCCCACTGCTTTATCCTGGGGAGTGCGAAGCCACAGTCTCTCAAGTCTCTCCAGTGGGTGGTTTGCCCACTGCTTTATCCTGGGGAGCGCGAAGCCACAGTCTCCACTGGTTCCAGAGGGGGCTTGGTGCCCAGAGTGCTTCATCCTGCCAAGGACAGAGGTAGTGGATGTATCTCTCCACTGGTTCTGGAGGGGGCTTTGTGCCCAGAGTGCTTCATCCTGCCAAGGACTGAGGTAGTAGATGCCTTTCTCCACTGGTTCTGGAGGGGGCTTGGTGCCCAGAGTGCTTCATCCTGCTCGTGGCAGCCTCAGTGGCGTCGGAATCTTTGGCACTCACTGGCCTGTGGTGCTTGTTGCGGCGGTGTCCTGTTCAGCGGTGCTGGTGGCAGCAGTGTCCTGTTTAGTGGTGCTGGGGGCGACGGTGTCCTTGGCAGCGGTGCTTGTGGCGGCGGTGTCCTTGGCAGCGTTGCTTGTGGCGGCGGTGTCCTGTTCAGCGGTGTTGATGGCAGCGGTGTCCTGTTCAGCGGTGCTGGTGGTGGCGGTGTCCTTGGCAGCGGTGCTGTGGCAGCGGTGTCCTGTTCAGCGGTGCTGGTGGTGGCGGTGTCCTTGGCAGAGGTGCTTGTGGCGGTGGTGTCCTTGGCAGCGGATCTTGTGGCGGCGGTATCCTTGGCAGCGGTGCTGGTGGCGGCGGTGTCCTTGGCAGCGGTGCTTTTTGCGGTCTATTCCGCTGTGCAGGTTTTCCCAGACTTGCCTGTTTTACTGTGCCCCTTCCCAACAATTGGCTCCACACTCCCAACTGTACCTCTGGGAGCGGCTTTGGTGGAAGATTTTATTCCTCTCTCCCGCCAGGCACTGGCCAACTTTTTGTGCTTTTGAGGTGGGGGACTGTCCGTGCTCTGGCTCCTTGGCACACTAGCTGCCCTGCTGCCCGGCGCACTCCAGAAGCCGGTTACTACTGGCACCACTGTTCCCGCAGATGTTGTGGCTGAGGCGCTGGGTTGGGACCTGGAGAGGGGAGCCCTAGGAGACTGAAGGGGTGGGGCAGGTGAGGGGAAGAGGTCAATGTTGGACAGGAAAAGTTTTTTGGACACACTGGGATGGGTAGATGGAGGGGGTTTGGGAGTGGAGGAAGAGGTAGTGGTTGTAGGAGGTGTACGTTTGGTGACTTTGGGTGAAGGTGCATTGGCTGGAGGCTGTCGTGAGGTGGATGGCTGTTGGGTGTGTGTGTGGCTGCGTTTGTATACCTTGGGAGGTGGGCTCACAGACTCACTGGGAGAGGACACAGGGGATGTGTGAATGGTAGTGGGGGTGGTGACTGCACGTGAGCGGGGTGTGGTGGTGGGTGTGCTGGTGATGGAGGTAGTGGCTGACGATGTAGTGCATGCAGGTGTGAGTGGAGACGAGACTGGGAGGGAGGAGAGAGACGAGAAGGAGGGGGACACAGTGGAGGCAGTGGCTGTTGGTATGTCTGCATGTGTATGATGCTTGCGTGAGTGCCTGTGAGATATGTGGTGCTTATGTTTGCCTGAGCTTCCCTTGTGTGTTGACGTGTGGGCATGCTGGTCTGATGGTGTGCTTGGGATAGGCTGAGGTACAGGGGTTTGGGTCTGGGTGGAGGAAGTTAGAGGGGGAGGCTAGAGACAGGGACAATGGCTGCCATCAGTGCTGAGGCCAGAGTCTGAAAAGCTTGCTGATGGGCTGCTGGACCAGAATGAATGACCTCCAGGTATGCATTGGTCTGTTGCAACTGCCTCTCTACACCCTGGATGGCATTCAAAATGGTAGACTGCCCAACAGTGACGGACCTGAGGAGGTCAATGGCCTCCTCACTGAGGGCAGCAGGGGTGTCAGGGGCAGGGGGTGAGGTGCCTGGGGCGAAGGAGATGCCCACCCTCCTGGGTGAGCGGCCACATGGCAAACGCTGAGGGGCTACTGGGAGGGCGGTGCAGGTAGGGGGTGTGGTGGCTGTACCTGTAGATGCGGGGGGCACAGAGGGGCCCGCCACCGCAAGGGAGCTCCCATCTGAGGAGGAGTCCGTGTCGCTGGTGTCTGCTCCTGTCCCCGCCGTGGAGCTCCCTTCGTCCTCCGTCCCACTGGTGGCTTCTGACTCCGTTGTGTCACCCTCCAGGGCCATGTGGGATGCAGCTCCCTCCTGCTCCGGTGCCACTGCTCCTCTGCCTGATGATGCTAATGCACACAAAAACAGGAAGACCACAAAAAGGGGGGGGGGGATACAGAAGAAAGACATGTTGAGTGCATGCAATACCGCTACCGTTGGCGGACACTACAGACACAGAAGCCCCCTGCACTACGCCGTGCACTTCGAGTTCCCTAATCAATCACAGGGACATGGGTTACAAGGCTGTGCCTGATTGCTGCACACATGGATGTCACAGGAGCCTGACTAGGTGTAGTTGGCTTTGAACACAGGTGGGGTGGGGTGCCACAGGGCCTGCCTAAAGAAGGGACTTTAGCTACTAAACTCGCCCTGGCCTAGGGGAACCCACAGCCCACCTCCCCCACCGAGACACCTACAATGCGCGCTGAATCAGCTGAATGAGAGTGTACTCACCCCCTTGTGGCTGCTGTGATGCCCTCAAGTGCCCATCCAACTCTGGATACGCCACCGCCAGGATCCTGAACATCAGGGGGGTCATGGTGCGACGGGTACCCCTTCCACGTATGGAAGAGATCCCCAGCTGGGCCTCTGCCGTCTTCTTGCTCCAGCAGCAAATGTCCTCCCATCTTTTCCGGCTGTGGGTGCTCCGTCTGTGGTAGACCCCCAGGGTCCGGACTTCCTTGGAGATGGCACGCCAAATATCCTTCTTCTGGTGGGCGCTGACCTACAGGAATAGTACAGGGGAAAAGGAGAAGATATAACCGTCTGCACTGTCACAGTCATTGGCCCGCATCCCTACCCTTGCCAGGACGCACATCCACTCATCGTTGTTTCATGCACTGTGAGAAAGTAGCCTCTTTCTAGCCTTGTTACCCCCACTTTTGGCCTGTT
The DNA here is from genome assembly GCF_031143425.1 of Pleurodeles waltl. Lineage (NCBI taxonomy): Eukaryota > Metazoa > Chordata > Amphibia > Caudata > Salamandridae > Pleurodeles > Pleurodeles waltl. Next base: position 339,061,386 of record NC_090446.1, read on the forward strand.
TGTGAGTGTATGTCAGGGTGTTTTCACTGTCACATTGGGATCCTGCTAGCCAGGGCCCGGTGCTCATAGTGAAAACCCTATGTTTTCAGTATGTTTGTTATGTGTCACTGGGACCCTGCTAGCCAGGACCCCAGTGCTCATAAGTTTGTGGCCTATATGTATGTGTTCCCTGTGTGATGCCTAACTGTCTCACTGAGGCTCTGCTAACCAGAACCTCAGTGGTTATGCTCTCTCTGTACAAATTGTCACTAACAGGCTAGTGACCAATTTTACCAATTTACATTGGCATACTGGAACACCCTTATAATTCCCTAGTATATGGTACTGAGGTACCAAGGGTATTGGGGTTCCAGGAGATCCCTATGGGCTGCAGCATTTCTTTTGCCCGCATCCCTACCCTTGCCAGGACGCACATCCACTCACCGTTGTTTCATGCACGCCTCATTCTCCCCCCCATCTGTCATCCACACCGCTCCAAGCAGCCATTGCCCATTCAGCATGCTCTCAGTGTACTCACCTGTTTGTCTGGAGGACCGTAGAGTAGCGTGTACTGGGGAGGACCCCATCCACTAGTTTCTCCAACTCCTCCGTGCTGAAGGCAGGGGCCCTTTCCCCAGACACACGAGCCATTGTCTCTTCCAGACTGAGGTCACAGCAGCCCTTGCAGTGTAGGTCCTCTCCTGTTGAAGATCAGGCATCAAGTGAGTGAACAGAGATAAAATGGCGGTGTCGTCCACGGCGGTGCGTACTGTCACCGCCGGCGTACATCGTCATTGGCTCCTCGGAACCATAGGGTCCAATGTTAACCAATGCAGGATTGCGCTGCGGTTTTCAACCGCCTACCGCGATGGTGTACAACGCCAGCGCAGTTACCTCATACCCCCTTCTCCCACATTACAGGTCAGGCAGACGCCATTTCAGGGGGCCACATGGCATTAATTTTGACTGCGTCACACATATCTAGACCTTGCTTAAACACTAATACAGCCATATGTCGATTTGAAAACATTTTACGATTAAGTTGTGTTTACGTACCTCAGAGTTGGTTGACTCTCTGATCGCTGTTCTCCTCCATAGAGCACGTCGGCTGGGGCAGGTGAGGAGATGGGGGCAACCTCCGGTGTACTGACCGCTGGTGGACCTGTCGACAATGGAGGAGAGACATGTAATCATCACCTACAGACTTGATCGTACCACAATCCTGGAACTGTGTGCCCAGTTGGAGCCAGACCTGATGTCAGCTATCCACCATCCCACGGGAATCCCCCCTCAAGTGCAGGTGCTGTCAGTACTCCATTTCCTAGCAAGTGGGTCTTTTCAAACAACAGTGGCCATAGCATCAGGGATGTCCCAGCTTATGTTTTCCAACGTGTTGTGCAGAGTGTTGTCTGCCCTGCTGAAACACATGCGGAGCTACATCGTTTTCCCTCAGGTGGAGAATTTGCCTAAAGTGAAAGGTGACTTCTATGCCCTGGGACATATCTCCAACATCATAGGTGCCATTAAGGGGACACATGTGGCCTTGTCCCCCCGCAGGAGTGAACAGGTGTACAGAAACCGGAAGAGTTGCCATTCGATGAATGTGCAGATGGTGTGTTTGGCAGACCAGTTCATCTCCCATGTGAATGCAAATTTCCTGGCTCAGGACATGATGCTTACATTCTGAGGAATAGCAGCATCCCTTATGTGATGGGGCAACTCCAGAGGCACCGTGTGTGGCTATTAGGTGAGGACATGGACCCAATACAGTGTGACTAGGTGTCTGGGGATGTCCCTAAGAGTTAGTGGGTGTCTAACAGTTGTCCCTAGCCATTGCAGGTGACTCTGGTTACCCCAACCTGTCATGGCTACTGACCCCAGTGAGGAATCCCAGGACAAGGGCAGAGGAACGCTACAATGAGGCACATGGGCGAACTAGGAGGATTATAGAGAGGACATTCGGCCTCCTGAAGGCCAGGTTCCGGTGCCTCCATATGACAGGTGGTTCCCTATTCTACTCACCAAAGAAGGTGTGCCAAATCATCGTGGCCTGCTGTATGCTTCACAACTTGGCCTTGCGACGACAGGTGCCTTTTCTGCAGGAGGATGGTCCAGATGACGGTGTTGTAGCAGCTGTGGAGCCTGTGGACAGTGAAGACGAGGAAGCAGAAGAAGAGGACATAGACAGCAGGAACACGGTGATCCAGCAATACTTCCAGTGAGACACAGGTAAGAAGACAACATCTGATTTAATTCTTCCACCTATCATTTGTCTGTCACTTTCACCCAGTGTATGGACCCTGAATTGCCACTTTGCCTTTCCATTTCACAGATGTGGTTCCCACTGTGTGACCTCTGCTATGTTACCTCATCGACTAGAGCTGTGTGACATAGGTATGTTGACAATAGAATGGACATTGCTATTTCCCTCAGTTATTGCAAATACACATTTGTGAAAGCACAGACTGACTCCAGATTGTTTTGTGATTCAAGGGTGTTTATTTAAGTGCTAAATATTGGAGGGGGTTGTAAAATGGTCAGGGGTAATGGTGGAGGAATGTCATGGCAGAGTCCAGTCTATTAGTCTCACAGGTGCATTGTCCAAAGGGGCATAGGAAGTGGAGCTGGGGCAGTTTAAGTATGGACAGGGTGACAAAGTGGGACAGAAGGATGACAATCAGGGGGGTCTCATTTCTTGGCGGGGGTCTTGGAATTGTTCTCTGTCTTTGTCCTGGATCTCTGGGACCGTTTGCGGGGTGGTTCTCCATCTGCAGGGGGTGGGGTGCTGGTGTCGTGGTCTGTGGCGGTGCCTCCTGTCCACTATTGCCGGCGGAGGTGGTGGGCAGTTCATCATCCAGGCTAGTGTCAGGGGCCCCTTGTTGTGCCACAGTGTCCCTCCTGGTGTTGATGAGTTCCTTCAGCACCCCTACAATGGTGCCCAGGGTGGAATTGATTGATTTGACTTCCTCCCTGAACCCCAAATACTGTTCCTCCTGCAGCCGCTGGGTCTCCGGAAACTTGGCCAGTACCGTTGCCATCGTCTCCTGGGAATGGTGGTATGCTCCCATGATGTTGGAGAGGACCTCATGGAGAGTGGGTTCCCTGGGCCTGTCTTCCCCCTGTCGCACAGCAGCCATCCCAGTTCCCATGTTTCCCTGGGCCTCTGTCCCCTGAACCGTGTGCCAACTACGACTGCCCCCAGGTCCCTGGTGTTGTTGGGTTGGTGGGTTAGCCTGGGTTCCCTGTAGTGGGGGACACACTGCTGCTTGACGTGTCCTGGGGACAGAGGTATGGGCCCGCTGGGTGGGTGCTGTGCTGGTGTTTCCGGAGGGGGGAAGCTCTGTAGGGGATGTGCCAGTGTGAGGGGAACCGACTGTTCCGAGGTCCCAGATGGGCCGGGCTGGTCATCTTGATCCAGTTGGACAGAGCTGCTGTCATCACTGTGGGCCTCTTCTGTGGGTGGAGTGGACATGTCTGGACCCTCCTGTCCGGTGACGTTGGGTAGGGGTCCTGCAGGGGTGTAAAAGCATGATTATTGTATTTGTGTGAGCCATGGTGTGCAATGGGTGGGTGACCCTGTACCCCTGTGCTTGCATTCTTGAGTGGGACTTGTGTTATAATGGTTTAGGGGGGTGTATGGGTATGTGCAGTGGACATGCTTTGGTGATGGGTGTCCATACTTTGGTGTTACATGCAGGGCTTGGGTTTGGGATGTGTGGTTTGTGATATTGGGACATATGTGGAGTGATGGGGGTGAGGGCGAGGGTGGGGATATGTGATAGGATGCAGGTGGTCGGGGGATGAAGTAGTGAAAGATTTGAGCTACCAGAGTCCATTCCTCCAGCTACTCCTGCGAGGCCCTCAGGATGCAGTATAGCCAAGACCTGCTCCTCCCATGTTGTGAATTCTGGGGGAGGAGGTGGGGGTCCGCTGCCAGTCCTCTGAACCGCAATCTGGTGTCTTGAGACCACAGAACGCACCTTCCCCCGTAGGTCATTCCACCTCTTCCTGATGTCATCCCTACTTCTTGGGTGCTGTCCCACTGCGTTGACCCTGTCCACGATTCTTTGCCATAGCGCCATCTTTCTAGCTATGATGGTGTGCTGCACCTGTGATCCGAATAGCTGTGGCTCTACCCGGATGATTTCCTCCACCATGACCCTGAGCTCCTCCTCAGAAAACCTGTGGTGTCTTTGCGGTACCATGGGGTGGTGTGGGTGATGTGTGGGGTGGGGTGGTGTGTGTTGTGATGTGTGGGGTGATATTTAGAGGTGTGTTGTGTGAGGTGCGTGGATGTTGTGTGAGTGATGGTGTTGAGTGTCTGCGGATGCTATTGTTCTTTCTGATGGTGTCTCTCTCTGGCCTTCTGTTGCAATTGTTGTTGTAAGGGTTTGTCGGTGATGTGGGTGTGTGTTTTATATTGTATTGGATGTGTGGGAGTGTTGTTTGTATGTGTATCAGGTGTGTGTATTTGGAATTGTCCAATGCGGATGTGTTTTTTAAGAGTGTGTGTATTTTGAGCGCGGCGGTGTGTAAACCAATGAAATACCGCAGTTGAAAGACCTCCGCGTGGATTCATGGGTCGTGATAGTGTGGGCGTATTCCTGTTGGCGTGACGGTGGAGGTTTTGTTATCGCCAGTTTATCACTGACCTTTGGTGTGGCGGACTTGTGTGGGTGTCTGGATTTTGGCGGATTCGAGCTGTGGGTCATAATGGCAGTGGCGGTATTCCGCGGCTGCGGCGGTGTGTTGGTGGTCTTCTGCACGGCGGTAAGCGGCTTGTACCGCCAATGTTGTAATGACCCCCGTAGTCTTTTAAGAAAAGGAAATCTGAGTGGCCATAAACAAACTCACCTGACTAAAATATATCAATTTCTCATTCATTAGGAAAAACGAAATCTTAGCATTACAGAAAAAAAGAAAGTGGATTCACATAAAACAGAAGCAAAAGGAGCAAACAAGAAATGGTGGCAATGACAAAAGTACTCACATCCCTCACATCCATAACACTATAAACATGACAAGTATAGTAAATATGTACAAAACATTTAGGCCCATATTTATACTTCAAATGTGCCAAAAATGCGTCTTTTTTACGCAAATTCAGCGCAAACCTACCTCCATATTTATATTTTGACGTCAGACACGTCTAACGTCAAAATATAGGAGTTTGCACCATTTTGTGGATGCATGCACCTACCTTGTGTCAATGAGGTGGAAGGTAGGCGTTCCCACTTAAAAAATTGTGCTATCCCATAGCCCCATATTTATCCCCCTGTGCTAAAATGACACACGGATGGGAGGAGGGGCTAAATAATGGTGCTAAGCTGGCTTTGCAGCATTATTTAATGCTGGGTCAGACTAGGCGTTAGGAGGACCTGTGGACCCATTTGCATGGTGAAACACCATGGAATGGGTCCACAGGTGCCCGCCCCAAACCCCAGGAACATCCCCACCCACACCTGAGGGACACCAGAAGATGAGGGACCCCTTTCTAGGTAAGTATGGGGAAGTATGTTATTATTATTTTGTTTTTTAAGTGCCATCGGGGGCCCTAAAGTGGGGCCCCCTGCATGGCACAGGGTGCAATGTCCATGCCCAGGGGACAATTGGCCTCTGTGCTGGCCATTGGGGTGGTGGGCATGACTCCTGTCTTTTATAAGACAGGAGTCATGTTTTTGGTGGTTGTGCACCAGGAGATGGCACTAGTGTGGTTAGAGGCATTTTTTTGCCTCTAACCAGGCTAGCATTATTTGCGGACGCACAACATCCCCCTTCACTACTGCCAACCCCACCCAGCTAGCGTCTTCTTGTAAGACGCTAGCCCAAGTTTAGCATCGGCTTGCGCCAATCAATAAATACAGTGCCCGGCTGGCGTTGTTAAATGACGCAAGCCAGCGCGAAACTTTTTGCCGCAAAACTGGGTTAGCGCAGTTTTGCGACAAAAAGCATGAATATCGACCTTAGTACTCAAGGGTGCTCACATGGTAAATGCACCCTGCCAACTAAGGGTACAGAATTAGTCCTAGAAAAAAGTCCTAGGGCTATGAATTTTTACAATAATTTTTACGAAAGCACTCAATAAACTGTAGCTAGAACTGTGACAATAGAGTCCAAGAATATGTGGTACGTATGCAGTAATCCCTTTATCCATTTAATAGTAGAATCTTCCCAATGTTCCTCTGATTCTTACAATGTAGGAAAACTGGTACACACAAAAGATGAAAGGCAGCCTTTGATTTCTGTGTGTACCTGTATTCCTATGTTGAGTGTTATGGATAAAGCGTATAGGCTACAGGCCCAGCGCCTATTGTGCTCGACAAGAACTGGACTGCCCTTCACCAGGCAGCAAAAAATACAAATTCAAGCCAATTCTGGAGTCTCATTGCATTTCACAGTGGCTCAGAATGATTTTTACTAATGGAGCAGCACCACTAATACTCCATCCTTTACACAACATCATTGCACAAAATAATCATTTACATTTGACATCATATTTACTGTGTGCCTTAATATTATCATGGATGGAAAATTAAATGCATTGATGAAACATAACCACTGAAAGGCTCAAGCTTTATAAACGTGCACATTAATATTAAAATTCAAAACTCTTACATGTACTCATTATTTTTGTTTTATATTTACACATTAAGTTGTATTTGTAGATGTAAACATGTATTCTTTATTCATGTTCAGCGTTCATTTTGAAAAGTACACGTGCATGCATATATATTCATGTATTTGAAATGCGTGTTCAATGCTGGTTAAAGATAGCTTGACTAAAGACCTTAATTCTAAGATGTATTTTGCTTGGATAGTGTGTTCTTTATTTTGCTGGTGTGTTTCAAGGTTTCGTTCGCAAGAGAAAAGGAGTGTTGTTCTCTATATTACTCTGCTAGTAATAAGGCCTGCGAAGAGAAATCTTGGCAAAAGCTGTGAAGCTCTAATGAGCAGCTGAAGTCTCCTATTTATCACAAATCAGGAACGGAGGATGTCCAAGCTTGTAATAACTGTCATGGTCCTGTGGGATGAGAAATGTAGGTGTTGTTGCGAATGAAATGAAGGACCAGGAGCTGATTGGTTCTTGTAGGGAAGCAAAGAGATAACATTGATGCTGAAGGTTTTGTTTGTTTTAATTAATGCTTATGCTATTAGAAGTTAATGCAGATTCCCTTAGACTTCAAGACCTCTCTACTTTCTTTTATTCTTCCAAGTGTGAGCTTAATGCCAAACACTTATTCCTTTTTTGGAGCACTTCTACTGAAGCCTTCACTATGCTGACACCTTCTTGCATTTCAAAATTTTCCTAAGATTTCATTCAAACCATCCTCATTCCAGACTTAGGATTCTAACTAGATGATTTTAAAATAATTTCATGTTTAGGACGGAGCAGGGGTTTCTTTATGCAGAGACTGAACTTATTGTAATATTTTAGTTTACCAGCTGTAATTATGTATCTTTTTAACATTTGTATGACCAGCCTATATTGGACTCATTATTGATTGGAAACAAACTACTTAACTTCAAATATCAATTCTTGGTCATTATTGTGAGGCCAAATGGACTTCACGGAATTCTAAATTGTTTAATATTGTTGATTCCTTCTACGGCCTTGATTACGACCATAGCGAATAGGATTCTCAATTACAAACGTGAAGGATATCCTATCCGCCGTATTACAAGTTCAATTATATCCTATGGAACTTGTAAAATGGTGGGCGGGATATCTGTCATGTTTGTGATGGAGTATCCCATCCGCCTAGGTTGTAATCAGGCCCTATGTCTCAGTCAACCTAAAAAGATCTATCAGCTGAGAGATTGTTAATCACACCCCTGCATGCTGTCACTAACTAGCCCTTTCCCTGTGTCAGAATGGATCGAATATGGGTCCACTCTATTTTCTTAGAATTCATCTCCTGAGTGCAGCAAATGGTAACTATTTTTTTTCAGGAAATCAGGCTAAGCTTGCAACAGTTCCAACAAGTAAACAAATAGCAGCACATATCAAAAGAGGAATAACCTCAGCAGCAATGGGCCCAGCGAAAAATCCCAATAAAGGTTTTGAAAAAGGATGCAGAAGGATGGGGAAAATTTCTACTTTCTCTTTTTGATCACTGTACCAGACAGTTCATATCACCTCCTCTATGAAGGGAAGTATCATTATACAACTTCATAAAAATGGTTCGCAAATATTGACACCTAACTACCTTCAGATTGCTCTCCTGGATGTATCAGGAAAGATTTTTGCAGCCAAGATACATCTTCATGATTGGGCATCTAGCACAGGAATTATCCCAAGAGAACAGGCAAGTTTCAGATCTAAACACTCAGTGATGGATAACATTGTGATGGTCCAGACTTTAATAGATAAATATGTGGTAAGAAAAAATCACAAATCCAGTGTAGTGCCCTCATTGATTTTTCAGTGGCATTTGACAAAGTTGACAAGCAAACCTTCTGGAAAAAATTGTGATAATTTGGCATCCCTCTGAATTTGCTGAGACTACTTATAACACTACATTCTAAAATGTGAAGAAGAGTGTCAATGGTAGAAAGTAAGGGCCTAATCCCAAAAATACAAACCAAGAATGGCCTCAAAGAAGGCTGCCATTTGGCTTCATTGCGTTTCTCTCTGTAGCCCAGCGATTTGGCGGACCAATTGGGAAATGTACATAACTTTCCTCCTTGTGTTGCATCTTATAATTTACATATCTTAATGTATGCAGATGGTGTGGTTTTATTTGACCTTACTGTACCCGGTCTACAGCATAATTTGGAAGCTCTGAACAAGTATGCAGAAAAAAAACTACTTAAAAATCAACAAAAAGTCTACAATAATGGCTTTTAAGGGAAGAAAACACTGTTGTGCACTCAGCAGGCATATAGGTGGAAGACCTTTGGAAATCCTATACTTTTTAGGAAAAGTATTTAACCAAAACCACAATAGAAAATATCATTACACACAGTTAGGAAATAAGGCCATGGGATATGCAGCTGTTTTACATCAATTTTGTAAATCTTCAGGAAAGAGACCTTTTTAATCATGTACTAGAAATATATACAACAATAATCTCTCCAACCCTCATATCTGCTCTTGAATACACACATATAAGACAATGGTCACTTTTTGACCACTATGAAGGGAAGATTTTTTCATAAATTGGCCTCAGTAAGCCAGTCGGTCCTAGTTCAGGCACTGCAACATAAATTTGATCTTACAAGTTAATTTGCCCCTGTAATGACAAATATAGTACTCTGGGCCTATAGCCTATGTCACACATAAACATTAAACTTGGCTCCTATTTGTTTAGCTCCTCCCAAAACTTGTAAAAAAAACTAAGCACAGAATATATACAGTCATGTACACCACTGAGCTGTGCCAAGAGGAATCCTCTTGTAAAAAACTAAAAGACAGTGACTCACAACTAGTAATACTAGTGATAAGGAAGCCTATAGATCATCTCTTAAAGCGTACCACAGAAACAGCAAAATGGCCTACAAAACCTATATTATCAACCAAACTGGTCAAGGTGGCAACACCTCCAAAGTGCTTTTCAAAGTACTGAATGATATTATTAACCCCCAAGCCTGTTCTCAAGAAATTTAGGCATCACAGGAATTGTGTGACTCCTTTGAAGATAAAATTAACCTTATTTACCGAAACTTTCCTAGCATGCCAGATCAAAATGGGATTGACCCTAACCTAACTGTCCCCCCACCCTCAACACTACTTTCTGCTTAGGCAAGTTTGAATCCTTTACCCTGGAAGCAATCCAGAGCACTCTTAAAATAGTAAAATCAGGTTCTCCACTGGGTCCGTGCCCCACTAGAATTGTTGCATTAGTCTGTAATCAGATGGCCCCAGCAATATGCTCCTTGTTTAGCCTGTCAATAAATACAGGAACATTTTCCCTGATTTGGAAGGAGGCTTAGGTTAAGTCCAACAATAAAAGGACAATCTTGCACCATCTGACTTCACTAATTATCATCCCATTTCACTTCTCCCTCTGTTAGGTAAAGTATGAAAGGACTCATTAGTAAACAAATTACCAATTACTTTGAGGGCACTATGATTTTAGACCCTCTCAGTCTGGGTTCTGTTCCTCACACAGTACAGAAACAGCACCAGTGGTGGTCCCAGGCCACATTAGATTAGCTCTGGATGTGGACATGCCATCCATGCTTGTGCTGTTGGACCTATCTGCCACATTTGATATGGTGTCCCATCTTAGGCTGCTTCAAAGGTTGTATGGCATAGGAATCCATTGGACAGCCCTACACTGGTTCCATTACTTTCTAAATAACAGAACCAAAACCATTGTTCTGGGCTCTTTTACATCCCGTACCATGCTGGTAGATAAGGGAGTGCCCCACGGCTCTTCTTTAAGCCCTACAGTTTTCAACATATATGTTGCCCCTCCCCTCGCCAACATGGCTAGATCTTTTGGCTTGGAAATTCTTTCCTATGCTGATGACACACAGTTGGTCATCTCTTTTAATAGAAACCTGGCAAAAGCGCAACAGTGTTTTGCCACAGGGATGAAAGCAATTGCTGCCTAGATGTCAATCAACTGCCTTCAATTGAACACAGGAAAAACAGAGATCATGCTGTTTGGGAAGGTCCAACAGCTTGGTTGGCTGATTGGTGGCCTGCTGTCCTTCAAGTTGTACAAAACATCACTGTCTGTCTTGTCTGCAATCTTCCCTCGGGTATGTCCTCAATACCCCTTTTGAGATCCTTGCATTGATTGCCTTAAAGGAAAATAATAATCTTCAGAATCTGCTGCCTTAACTACAAATCACTAATGGGAAAAGGTCCCATGTATCTTACCCAGGAGCTTAAACACTGTTTTCTTGTGAGGCTTCTGAGATCCAGTGACAAAGCTTTACTTACTGTTCCCCGTATTAGAAAGTTAAGAACAGGGAGTAGGTCTTTTTCCTATGTGGCCCCCTCATACTGGAACAAACTGCCTCATGACATCCATACATGTACAGACTACATCAAATTCAGGAAAATGCTTAAGACAGTACTAGTCTAACTGTGTCTCTCTTGCCTGCTATCTATTTTGTGTCGAGATACCCCTTCTGGGATGATTTGTGTACAATATCAAATTAAATTAGCATTAATGCAACAGAAGGCATACTTGAAGACATTCTGAGTCAGGAAATCTTCATAACACCAAACAAAAGTTAATATGTTTAATGAAAACTTAAAATTGGAATGTAAAGTGCAATATCTGTCCACCTGAACGCCAGCACAACTCAAGCTCTTTTAAAAAAAATCTATCCTAAGATTATGCCACTTCATTGACATTAATCATTGCATCAAGTTAAAACTATATAAATCCTCATTGGTTGCTTGTGACAAACCACATTTGCAAAATTATCTATCATTCAACCTAGAGTATGTTGTTTGAAGGACTATATTGTAGCTCTGGTTAGGGGTGTCTATAAAAGCTGTTGGTGCTATTTCACAGGATTGTGTGATTTGTGTAAAGGAGGGATCCAGGACTTAGGACATATACTTGATATTTGCCCTGTAGTCCCAGCAGCACACCATCATTATAAAAATTCTGTTATATTTTAAGTTCAGCATAACAAATATAGATTAAATGCTACATTTTATAAGGTCTCCCACAAATGAATGTGTGTGCTATAATGTATTTGAATTTTTTTAATCTTTTCTGAAATAGTTTTCAATGTTTTATGTATTTGTACATTTGGCTTAACTTAATTCTGGTAACTTTATTTCATTTTATATTGTTCAACTCTGCTGTGGTCTCAATCAATTAAAAACATTTGACTTTGACTATTTCAAAAGCAAGTTGCTTGTTTAAGCTGCACATTGTGGCATTTTGTTATTTTTCAAAATATTGGCCCTTCTTTATTTGATCACCTGTGTTCCAATAGTGAATGGTGTCTGTGCAGAGTCACACATCGAAATCTTTACAACAGCCTTTCCCAGTACATTCCTTAGTGCTATGTTTAACTCTGTATACTCTTTGTTCAAAAACTTGAGTTGTTTTGGGAGAAGGGTGCATCCATTGTGTGGAATGTCCATTGTCTCTATTGTGTGGAACTTTTACCTGCATGTGTAAAAAGTGTACATTCCCTGGGCTGGGATCCATATTTGATGTAGGAATGTTTGTCCATATATTCTGTATTATTTTTTCCTCTATGGCTGGAACTTAGTTGAATGTACCATGCTTTTGCTTGGGCAGCGTGCATGGTAGGAGGGATTGTGATGAAAATTGCCTCATCAAGTGCTTGTTGCATTTTCTGTCCTACTAGACAATTTTAGTTTATTAAGTTGCTCTTAGTGTCTAATGTGTTTTTTGGTCTTAGTGGCCTTCAGTGCATCATGTGGTATTTAGGTTTTTGGTGTTTCTATCATATAAGCTTTTTCTAGTGAGGTTCTGGGGCACTCTTCTTCACCATCTCCTGCACGCTGCCTACCATGGAGGGACTTGTTGTCCCACAACTCTTCAGTGCCCAGTGAGAGGTGGGGCAATTAAGAAGGAAAGACCTCACATGCCACAACGTACTATAAAGCACTTCCTGCATTCCTGAGGCATGGAACATGCAAGGGATGCACCCTGGTGCATGCCCGGGCGGAGATCGCCACTGCCGTACAAGGCTGGGCTGGGCTTCATCTCTTGCCCCTGGGTTTTGGTAGCTTCAGCAGGTACCTCCTTGAAAGTAGGCTTCTCTTTAGGAGAGCCAGATCCACATATTACTTCAATAATGGGGGAAATAAATCACACCACCATTGACTTGTTTCTCGACAGAGCAGTGGGTGTGATCTCAAAATAGATTGACCTGGCAGAGAAGCCTCTGTTGCTGGGCTTCGCTGAGTCAAGGGCTGCTCCATTATTGTATGATGCCGTAGACATTGGCTCAGCACCGGAGCTGTCTGCCTCTCCTGTTTTAACCTCTGTGGAGTTCTCGCCCTTTGCTCAGGGAAGTTTGCCAGTCTGCTGTCCCCTTTAATTGTTTGTTCCCCTGCTGCCAGGCACAAGCATAAATCACGGAGGACTGCAGTAGTTTTTACAATCTCTCCCCGTTCCTCTGAAAACGTGGATCCTAAGCATGTATGTGCTACTAGCGGCCTAGCCTCGGGGCTGGTTTTGGATGTTTACAGACATGCTTACGGGCTTTTCTTCTTCTGCTCTGGTGAAACTGGACAAGCTGGAGTTGGATGTAGAGAAAAGTTTGAGTGCTTGCCAACATCAACCGAAAATGATCTCAGGGAGCCCGGTGCCCACAGCCCTAGATATAACAGAACCCACGCTGAGAGGGAGGCCCAATCTGTCCTTACTCATTGTGCATGCAGTCTTCCAGGCTACCAGCAGTGGCCCTTCTCAGCCCGCTCATACTCCCGCCCCTAATCTATTTTTTCCCAGCAAACCCCTCTCTTCGGTTGTGCAGGGGCAGCAACATGTGATCCAGCTTCCCATTATTAACCTCCCTCCTGCGTACTGTCCTTATGTTGTGGTCCTGCCAGGGGTTCCATTACTCCCAGACCCCACCAAAGAGTCTTGGGGTCAGCTCTGTAAAAAAGGTGTCCCACTGGCTCTCTAGGCATTCTAAGTTCAACATCCAGGATGACAGTGACATTCTGCTGGCACACTGAGTGGCCTGAGTTGGGCAATCTGTGAAATCTATACAAGAAGATTGCGTCATCATCAACTTTAGGCATCCGTCTATCACAAGGTGCATTTTGACCCAGCCTCATGAGAGGGTCTTACCTTGTAACTGCATTAAGATCCTACCCCTTGGCTTCTTTTATAGGCATCTGTTCATGCCCCAGGATTTTCCAAGTTCTAAGGTACCCTTAGTAAATGTGGTCCAGGAGGTGGGGGGGTCACCTCCAATGTGTGAATCGATATGCATCTCTACAGGACCTCAATGAGTGTGACTGACTTATCTTATTTCATCTGATTTTGAGTCGCTTATTCAGGTTTGGCCTTGGGGTTTACCAGACTGCTCTATGCCAGATCCCCCAAGTGGGTCTATTGTCAATCTAAGGGCTCCTGTTGTTGTTTCATGTGTGCATTCTCCATTTTCCACTCTGATTTTGGTTTCTGAATGAGGTTTACACAAGGGGGGGTTCCTGGGGTTGGTGTGGTTAAATGGGTCAATTGTTTTTTGCTTATTAGTTGGAATGTGGCCAGACTGAAAGGCAAGATTGATAACCCTGATTGGCTGGCCTTCATTAATAAGTACGAATTTGTGGTTATGCAGGAGATATAGGCCACTTTCACTATCTCTTGAGAGGATTTCTCTTGTTACTGATGCCCTGCAATGGCCTCCCCTTATGGAAGGCTAGGGGGCCTTTCAGTCTGGATCAAATTAAATCTTAGGCTTGTTGTCTCCTCGGTATATACACCCAGACACACATCCAAGCCCTGTTTATTAAGGCCAGCCATAGCCCTTTCTGTTTTTGCCTGGTTAATTTATAAAACAATGATTTTTCAAGCTCGTACTTTTGATTTATTTAAGGAGCTATTTACATTTATCATGGGCCTTTCAGGGAAGCATAGTGCTTTGCCACCACAGTTCCTAATATGTGGAGATTTCAATGCTAAGGTGGGGGAGGAAACTGTGGAGCTGGGCAGAGTAAGGGACTGATATAAGAAAAGTGGTGCTGCATCCAATGCAGCCCTACTTTTCTTGCACCCCTTAGCACCTCCTATCGCCACCATGTGTGTGCAGTATTTAACATACGGTGCACCACAGCGCAGGGGAGGAGCAATTGCATACATTTTTTTGAGGCTATTGATGTACTGTGTAGGATTAGTGCCAAAATGTTTGCGCTAATCCTGCACAGTACATAGGGACCCGTTGTGCGTGAACTTTTTTAAAGATCGAATAAAGATATCGTCAATTGGTGAGGTTTTTGGTCACGTTCTGTGTGTCACTTGAGTAAGTGTAGTGCTTGTGTGTTCTTGATTCCATATTTATCTTTCTGTAGGAGGCGGGAGAGTTATCTTGTTATTGGTCTGTCTCTTCCTTCGTTTGGCCTTGGATTCTGATGATATGTGAGCGATCTGTGTAGGTAGATTTTGGTTTGGTAAATGGCCACAGTGACTCAGAAGTGAATATGTCTTTTTCACAATGGCACATTGGTATCTCGATACTTGTTTAACCTAATTGAAAAAATAAGCGTAATATAACTGGACTGTAACCTGCTTCTTCATTGTCCACGGGAGGTCACTGTTTAATGTGTTTTAGTTTGGCCACTTCAGACTCGTACATGTACCAGTTGTTGGTGAATATAGTCTCCAGCTTAGTTCTCCTTTTTCAGCAGAGCAAGTTAAATTCATTGCGATCTGTATGTTGTGATTTATGTTTCTCAGTAAATCTTCGGAATCTGAGACATTCACAGGCTTTATTTTGAACACTCTGGGTGTCACTTAAAACTCCACTGTGCCTATTTGTAGTGTGGTGAAGCCCTACTGCTATGGTGCGATAAGATGGCGCAGCAAGCCTGAACAGTGGAGGGAAATAATGTAGAGGTCAAATGTATCTGGATCGTGCTTTTAGTTTGGGTTTTTATTGGTGCAGCGAATTTGTGTGTGACACATCAATATGGTAAGATAGAGAAATCCCAGGATTGGTTCATTGTCATTTGTTAACAATGCAGAGCTCTGTTAATAATAGAACAAGACAGATCTGAAATGCGTTTTTCAAACTGTCGTGTATAGTTCAATTATTCTGTTGTCTTTCCATATGGGTCAGTCTGGTGAAAAATGTGTCCAGCGAGCTACCTTGTTTAAGGTTTCTTCCTCCTGTATGCTCTCAAAGTTTGAGTAGTGACCAAAAGTCATATGGAGGCAAAGTCGATAAAAGCAGAAGAATGTTTGGGAAATGGATCTTTCATTAAGTGATAAGAGACAATTTCCCTGGCCAATGAGCAGCTGCAAAGTAAAGTGGAGGCATAACAGAGAAGATCAGCGATGTACTGAGAGTTTTGTTATGCTGAAATGAGAAATTATGAGGTAACTGAGGATACCTGCTCAAGACGTAAACTTTCTGGCTTAAACGACATTGATAGTGGCTGTTCTCCAAAGTAGACTTATTCTGTCTTCTATTAGCAGGTGTGTCCTGAGCATAGGCATTTAACATTTGGAACCCTTGATTCTAAATATACGTCAACATGTTTTGTAGGCCTGAAGACAAGTAGAAGAAGAAGTCAGTACTGAAGACGGCACAGGTTTATCAAAAATTAACATAAAGTGGTTTGAGAAAGAAATCCCCACAGGACCACACCTTGCACTGACCATTTCTGAACCCTAATAGCGATATGAAACAAAGGCAAGAAATTAGATATTGATGGGCCCAAGGAGAGAAATGCTGAGGACAACCTACATTTCAGCCAACCTTATATTTAGCTAGAAGGAATCATTACCATGATTTAAGAGCAAGGTTGCTCCTAAAACGTAACAGCCCATGATAGAGAAAAGGAGTAGCTAGATGAAATCTTTGTAATGGACACTACACGTCTGAAGAGTTAAAACCCTATGCTAAAGTGAAGTAGAACAAAGATTGTAAAATATTTTTGCAGTTATGTTATTCATGGTTTAGCCTTATTTGTAATTATTTGAAGCAGTGATTAAACTTTGGGTCTAGGGCGATGTCAAACTTCCTATTTAACTGTTTCATGTCACAGACCCTAGTACACGAGAAGTTCCTGCCTTCCCACTTCACTTAGCCAAACCTTAAAGCTGCCCCCCTTACACAATCCTTTTCACCCTTCTCCTCAAACGACATCAAGTGGAGGGAGACTCACTGTGCTTCTTGTGTCCCGTAAAGGGCTTGGAGTATGTGAATTGAGCCATAACCGTTCTGGCATACGTATGTGCCACCCGTTATTTTTGGAGTTTGTGAATTAGGCTTTTGTCACTCTGCCTTTCATTGGTGCTCCCTGTGGTTTTCCCTGCTGAGCTTGGAGATTGTGAGTTAGGCTGTGGCCACTGTGCTTTTCCTCTTCTGATACTGCTGTTTTCAGAATTGTGGTGCAAAATCTTAAATATATTGGCTTCTGTTGGCACACTATACTGGACTTGGAGTTTTTCTCATATCAGGACCTGGTAATTTATGTCCCCCCTCAGAGCAAATGTTGAGATTGTTACTCCCTTCTGAGCTTGAAGGTTGATGTGTTTGGTTGTTGCTCTAATTATATCAGTTCCTGGAACTTATGGTGCTGAAAACATCCTTCGTCAGTTTTCTTTTTGTTCACTTGAACTTCGGTCCAATCTGGTATGTTTTTCTGTATGCTCCGTAATGTATGCAGAAATTAAGATTTCTGTTCCAGTCTTGTTCTTGTTGTTCTAGCTTCTTGGATGTCTTCTTCTCTCTGGTTTAAGGAGTTCTCATAGGGACTACTCCCTCTCATTTTACAGCATTTTATTCAAGCACTTTGGTTTTTCTCTTTCTGTTTTTTACATGAGATGGTGGGTGGGGGAGGTCTTTCCAACATATGCTGCAGGGTTCTTGGTTAAGTGTCACACAGTCTTGTCTGCTATGTTCTTCCATTCCGTAAGGCTTGTGAGTTGACAGGCTGTGGACACCCTTTTTATTCATCACTTCCCTTTGTTGGAATAGCCCTTCTACGTTTCCTTCTCTCCCATGTTTGACTGAGGGAATGATTGTTTGGGATTTGTTCCAATTGATCTTGATTTCAAGCTGTTTCTCTCTTTGCCTGGCAGTTGGATGATTGCGTAATGAGTTTAATACCTCAGAATTTTCTTTTTCAGTAAGTACTAGGACGAGTAAAGGTTGAGGAGAAAATACGTTGATTCCTCACCGACGATCTTCATTACTCCAACCATCTTTCCTTGTCCAAGTAACTCCAACTAACTTTCCTTGTCCCAGTACTTACTGATGGATGATGACTTCGATCCTTGGTAGTTGGGGCTTACAGGAAGTGATGCTGGACGCCAACCCATCTATGGCTCTTTTGAGAGGAGGAGCCTGAGAAGAGAGGTTAGAAACAGAGGGGACAAGACCCTGCATTAAAGGTGAACTGTTGTCTGGGGCAAAGCGGACGCACCACATTTAGGGGAAGATTTATCATTATTGCATGCAGCCCAACAAGCTACCTTGTTGCACTATGCTGAATTAAAGGGAAAGGGCAGGGACGTGTCAAATCTAAAATGATCTGGCACATTCCGACCCTTTCCTTGTGCTGCCTTGCACCAATGCAGGCACTGTTGCACCATGGTGCAAGGGTGCCTGTGTTGCAGGCAGGATTGGTTTTGTGCAGAAAGGGCCACCTTCCTGAACATAACAATCATAGAGTTATTTTCCTCTTTCTAAGTGTGCTGCACCAAGTTGTATACAGAAAGCTGCACACTTAGAAACAAGAAACAATGAGGAGAAATAGAGATATTTCTCCTTGTTGCACCTCCTCTGGGAAGGCGTAGCTTACTGACACATTCCCAGGTTTACAAGTGTTGGTAAATCTGGGAATATGCCAAAATCTATGTGTGGATGCATGAGAACACCCACGCTCCATCCATTGAATGCCTTCCTGGGGCAGAATAATGCAAGTCAGTGATTTGCAGTTCCTTGCATTACTCTTCATTCAGAAAGCCGCTCAGAGCCCTACAGGGTGGGTTGTGTGGCTTGATAAATCTTGCTTTGTTGGTGTGTCCCCCTTGCCCCACCTTGTGTGGTGCAAGGGCAATGCAACTTTATTATAAGTATGCTCCTTAGTAATTACGAGGAAGGTTGATCAAAGTAATGAACAACTTCTGCTGCAAACAGTACCACACAGCAGAAGAGGAGGTGAAGGGAGGTTGGTGGTGAGCAACTGTGAATCTGCCCTACCCACACAGGAGTGGGTGTGACCTGTCTATGGCTAGTGAATTGAAAGCTATACAATAGGAGTTTCCTGCCTTGGTTTGCTTCAGAAGTGGAATTAATCTTGTTGAAACTTACAGTGAGTATCTCGACTGCAGCCAAGAGAAGAAAATGGAGCCATGCAGTATGAGTATTGTTTTGCATCCTAAAATGAGGGAGAGGGAGTAGTCAGCTGAATCTATTAAATATATTTGTTCTATTAGTAATTGTTAAGAGATTTATGCCTACAGGAATTAAAATGATGTTAGGTAATTCCGATAAGTACATTAGTTAGATAACTGATCAATTTAGTTTGTAATAACTATAGTTACTTCTCCAGAACAATTTGGCCTGTGGTACTTTCATTCTTGATAAACAACATTCCCGTCACCGTGCCTGGGCTAAAAGATTGTGGTCCAACAATTAATGCTTTTGATTTGCCAATCTAAACTGACCGCATTTCGCTCCGTTATAGCACGTTCTAACACCTTTGAAAGTCAATACTATTATTTGGTTTCAAACCAAAAACAGTCCTGTGAGGCTGAAATTTCCCAAACAGATATATGACTCAGATAACAGAGCGAACGTCATAATCCTGTTTGAGGTGGTTTAAACATTTACCAATGGATGATAAAAGAGAAGGCCTATCCCTTGAGCCTAGAAAAAAAACAACAACACTCAGAGCAGCTAAATGTCCCAAATCCCCCAGGCTCGTTTAGCATCATATAGAAAAATGTCAATGCAAAATATAGAGCTGGGAATGAAGGAGCCGGTAAGCGAAGTAGAAAGAAATATCTGAAACAAGGCTAGAGACCAATACATAATTCAACCTTCGAGTCCTGGAGCCCAGTCCCTGTGAGCAAGGGTTTAGCTGTTCCTTACTAAAGAATTATCCTAGCCTGACCCTTTCTCTATTCATCATATTTCCTCGGCCATGCCAGGCCATGTACAACTCTTCAGCCCCTTGCGTTGCATGCTTTTAGTTCTGGTCATATTTTGTCCTCCTCTAGTCATTGACTGTTCAACGGTGCCTTTCAGGCTCCTCAGGGACCACAGAACAGAGGCTCCTTGGCTGTCTGCGATAAAACATGATGCTTAATAAATTAGGGTGGAACTTGACCCGAGCTGTGGAATGTCTAGGCGCTGCCAAAATTATGCCTTATGAATATCTTAACCATATGCCCTCGAAATAAAATTGCACATGAAAAAGTCCTCTTGTTATTCTAACAAAGAGTGTGTTAACTCTATCATTTATAACAAACTTGTTAGTGAATGTGTTACAGCTCTGGAAAGAGAAGTCGTCTCTACTTGAGCAGATAAACCCGAGTATAAACAGAGACACAAACGCCTCCTCCCTAACACATGTCTAGAACATGACAAGCAGCAGCAGTGCAAGCACGCGGAAGTGCTGCATGTGCACGGGTACTTCATCAGTGCAAGCTCCTCTCGCCCACACACGACGAGTCCCAGGAGTTGACTCTGAAGTCACTTGTGTAACAGATGTAATTTGGGGACAGGCAGAACAGTTTGTGAAAAGAATCCGAGTATTCAGACAGAGAATACAACACTAATTGCACATGCCACTTCCCTCTGGGATGCTGTGGATTTTGCTCCTCGCCATTGATGAAGCTGAAATGAAGGTTTTACATTTATTAGTGCTTAAACGTAGTGTTGAAATAATCATGTGTGACTTTAACCGAACTAATAAAGATTGTACGGGGACAAAATGTGCCCTCAGAGTAGTTTGCCAACATTTATAAGCGTGCTTTATATAACGTGGTGTATTAGAATTGCACTAATCCGACATAATCGTAAACGTGTGCTATGATTTGCTTGTTTGAAATGTTTTAGCTTAGCATTACTTTAGCGGAGGCTTCGGCCTAGTTGCCTGGTCTCACGGTTTAGATGCTCGTATTTTTCCAATGTGCTAATAAACGTGTATTTTTGCTTGAAGCTGTACTTTTCCACTGAGATCGTTCACATGCTTATCTTAAGGTTTCGTGCCAGCCTGGCATTTTTCTCTTTGCTCCAAGGTCGATCTGCAGGTGCGGACAATGGAAGCTCTGAAAATGAGTTAATTGGTATAAAATGTTGCAACTTGCGTACCCGTCTCCAAGGATAATGTATGCTTAAGCAAAAGCTTGAGAACTGTTGTTTTTGATTGGACAATTTGAAGCCAACCTATGAACCCTCCAATGGAAGACCCTACTGGATTTGAACTGTTGTCTATTTAAACCAGGTGCACGAGAAGAAAGCAGCCATTATTGCTGTTACCAGCCATTGCAGCCATTACCAGCTCGATACCCGCCATTTTGCAGGACATTGCAGCTATTATGGCCCACCTTGCTGCGACGCCATTTTGAAAGCGACTTTGATATTTTCTCTAATCGAGAGAAAGAGACTTTAAATGATTCTTGCCCTAGAGACTTTAACTTTGATCCCTTGCATGAAGTAATAGTTTTATCTTGCCGCCGTGAGGCAATTGCCCCGTCCACCTTGCCCCTTGCCCCGTCCCATGCTGATCGAGAAACGGTACCTGTGAGACGAAGACTTCCTTGTATGCTGATCGTAATTGGTAAATATGAAAGGAAATTCTACAATTGCATTGTGTTTCTTTTAGGTAACCAACTGCTGATTTTTGATAAGAGCCCTAGTTAGGAATTTTCCAAATTAATGTTGATAAATTGTTTTTGCATGAAGTCCCACATGCTGATGCTAATTTGGGGTTAGATGAGTATTCCTTTTGTTGCACGATGCAATTTGAGACCTTGTTATGCTGACTAAATGTATGCAATTAGTTCATTACAGATTATAGTATTAGTGATTTGCATTGCTATTATCGAATGCCTTGTTATTCAAATGCTGCATAGATTGCACCTGTTTCGCCGCTATGGACAGCTATTAATGTTCATTTATGTTTATCATTTGATGTTGAGACACATCTATATTGTGCTAGCTTTGTTAATATAGGGAAATAAATTCACTAACTTTGAATAAACTGGTGTGGTTATTCCTGACTGAAAGGTCAGGGTTCGTCGAAATGTATTCTGGATTAATTGTTAAGTGTTATGTTGACCAGGGCATTGCTTATGTTCGTTATTGATTATTGATTTAATGAAATTGACTGATTAAGGGTGGAGAGGGTCCCACTTAGCCAAAAGATTCATCGGCCTAAAGAGCATCCCAACACAGGTAAACTATTAGTACGGAACGCTCTATCACCATGGAAGGACCAATTCTTGACTCCATCCCCCTGCTCCTGCTCAAAGTTAACGGAATGCACGCCTAAGTGTACAAAGACAAATGTGTAAAACAGGTACATAGATACAGACACACGGGTGAGAACGAGTAAACCATTTACTGCGCTCAGCACAGGTCCCTTTACAAGCATAAAGGACCAACAGACAGTTTTTTTTAAATCATAAACCACAGGGCAGACAATGCAAACAGAAAGAACAAGTAAACTGCTTAGTCAAGACCATGAACATCGACGATTTTAATCTCAGCGTCGTTGTGGTCGGGCCTCTTTACAGCAGTTCGGCCTTTGAACGGCCTGCCTTTGTGCTAGTCTGACTATATGGGGCTTCTATTGAAGTGCATTGGTGTTTAAGCATATATGCGTTGCAATGGAATCCATTCTAATGGTTTGTTTCAGGCCTTGACAGGGGCCCTTGTGTAAACTGGGCGTGAGACAGAGGAGACTCTGCACAAGGGGGCGTATCAGGGCCCGTCTTAGCGGACACAGCCGGAACTACGTTTGATTGAACTGCCCACTTGACCAGTACGTGTATGCAATCAACACTGGCAAGTAGCACGAGCTGTGTTTTTGCTCTTAAATGTAACCAGCGCCTAACTTTCTTCATTATTGACTACGCTCGATACTGATGTGCCGCAAGATTTACGCCCTTTCATGAATAACAAGCGCTTCTTTTCGTGGGGATTACTGCAGTAAGGAACACAACCGTACTCAACATCATTCCGTTTTTGCCTTATATTAACAGAAAAGCCTTAAAAAAGTCCAGTTGACAAAATATGTGTCTGCTGCATTTGGTCTTTCTGGATGTATTGACACCTCTGCGCAGTAAGAATTAGAAGGATTCCAAGAATGCTTTTACTATTAAATGAAATTTGAGTTACTGCATCCAAACTGCATATTATTGAACTCTTATTGCACTATTTGGACTACTTTATATAGTGTGCTTAGCTAAAAATATTGCACAAGCTGGGAGCCGGTTATTGTTGCTGGAGTTGAAAATGTGTTGTCCTCCCTGTGAGCCTTGTGGAGTGGTTGCACCATGCACCTCACCCCATGGAGGAGGTATTGTGTGAAGCTCTGCGACTCCTCTGGCGTCGGCCTGGGGTGGAAGAGAGGGTCTATTTTATTGAGTTTATTGAAAAAAGAAGAAGACGTGGATCCAGGCAGCAGTGCCCAATTTTATTGTCACACCCACCCAATGAAACAGGGTACGTATGGGGTGAAGAGGCACTACACCTAGAATGATTTGATTCACTAATTCTGATGGCCAACATCACCCAAGCCAGTGGAGTGGCTGGGATTTAGGGAGATGATGGCCTAGCAAATTGGTTATTCCCTGCCTGATGTTCTGGCGTGGAGGAGCTGAGGCTGTGGTGAGTCATTGCTCATGCTTTCCTCTTTCTTTCCTTCTCCTTTCTGGCTTTTGGACTGAAACCTCTTCATTCCTCTGGATGAGTGAAGAGTGGGACAGTGACAGGCAGGGGGAACAATAGGGAGGCCCTGTAGCCTTGTTCATGAAAATGGTTGGCTCACTGACGTAAAGTCTGTTGGTCCCCTGCAATCATGGGAACACAGTAACCCTGTCAAAGCAATACACCACTGTATGACAGCTTTATTGAAGGGGAGTAAGAGTGGAGAAGCTGGTGCCTGCTATGTACAATCCATCTAAGGACATCAGCTGAGGGCATGTAGCGCCCCATTTATCCATTGGTGCCTCTTCCAGGGCTGCTTAACACAGACTTTTAAGATTTGGGGTCAGGGGAAGGGCTGATCCTCCTGAAGTCATTGGGCACACTATACTCTCCCAACTGGCCACATTTGGGTTGATCAGTTCTTCGATCAGGCATTCTGTGTGGGTTCCCAGGCATAATGGAGAAAAACAAGAACAGGGCAAGAGCTCAACAAGAGAAAATATACAGAAAGAATCGCCCCTCTCCTCCGAAGTTGGGTTAAACAAGTGAAAACCCTGGGACAGATTTATCAAACTTTCACACAGTGCAGCAAGCCACCTTCCTGCATTTGGTGAAAGAGAACGTGCAAGAACCCACCCTATTTAACATTATAGAGCATATTCCTACCCTTTCCTAGCACTGGCCCCCCTTTGGCTGCCTAGTGCTGATCTAAAGTTGGCCTTGAGCGGTTTGATAAATATGACTTAGCAGTTGCTTCACCATTTCGATCCCTTGGGTGGTGCAAGGGTGATACAACTCAATGTAAAATGTGTCCCCATATTTCTACCCATGACGTGTCTGCTGATGCACAGTCTCCCAAAATGAACTTGAAAGTGATCCAAACTACTCATAAAATGGTAAAGTACAAACGCAGTGGGGTTGGCATCAAGGATTTCCTGCTCAGATTGGATGTCAGACATGTATCTTAATGTACCAAGGAAGCTGAAAGAAGCATTTCAGCTGTGGAAGCTGTTCTCCATATGGGGGCACAAGAGTTTTAAAAGCTTAAGGACACTTCCAAAAGAGTGGAGGATACTGAGAGGAGATTCACGCCGAATTATCTGTGTCTACTTGAGATCCCAGTCGGAGTTGAAGGCCCTAGTCCTATATATCTTGTGGTAGATTGGTTCAAGTCATCGAATCCGGAGAAGGAACTTTCCACTCATTTCATACTTGAAAGAGTGTACCGAACACTGGCCCCAAGCCCCCTCCGGTGGCTTCGCCACATCCAACGATAGTCAGAGTTGACCATAATACTATATTTTGTCTAGCAGAGGAAAACAAAGAGGTATATTGTACATCCTCTAAGATACTCATCTTTCTGGATTATACCGTCAAGGAATTCCATGTGAATCGCAATTAGGAAATCGCAAATCCAAATGTAAGAAACTCCATTGAGGTCGCAATTTGGGACCCACCGGGAATCCTAAACATCGCAGCAATGGTGGTCTGCTAGTGTCAGCAGCCTGTCATGTCTGTGATTGCTTTTAAATAAAGCAATCTTTTTTTTAAACGCAGCCTGTCTTCCGTAAAGGAAAACAGGCTGCGTTTAAAAAGAAAGAAAATGAAATGTTTCAGTTGCTTTTTTGAAGAGTAGGCAGTGGTCTGTGGGATCACTGCCTGCTATTTAAAAAGTTTTCGCATGCATTCACAAAGGGGGAGGGGTCCCCCCCTTTGCAAATGGTTTAGCACTAATTTTAAATTGATGCTAACTGCGATTGTTTTGCAACCGCATTCATGGTCACAAAACAACCATACATACCTCGGCGATTCGGTATTAGGAAGGGACGTCCTGGACATGCCACTTTCTAATACCAAATAGCAAAACCCAAATTGCGAATCGGTAACAAGTTATTGAATCGCAGTTTGGGCTTTGTACATCCTGAAAAGCATTTTTCTAGTCGCAAACGTGTCGATTCTGCGAATTGGCCCGTTTGCGACTAGGAAAATGCTTTGTACATGTGGCTCATAGTTAGCCATCTAGAATTAAACAAACCCATGATCTCTTCAGCCATTTCAACCTGGGAGGCTCTAAAATCATTGATCAGAGGTGAGGCAATTTCCTGGCCCGAATATCCGTTGAAGAGAAGCAACTCTGGTAAATAAATTGTGGGTGGTTTCTCAGCACAGGCTTTACAGCATTAAGGACAAATGGGCAAATTTATTTACTAGTTGGCTAATTATGAGGTGGAGTTAGACTTACCAGATGGGTTGGAATAGTACTCCCTTTTGTTTAAGCTCTAACGGTGAGGTGAGCATGTTTCTATGTAAATCTGGGACTGTCCGGTAATTCAGGAACACTGGACCTGAATTTCGAGCACCCAGCAAGATGTGACCAGTATTCCTGTTCCAGAGTGTTCTAAAATTTTGAATGTTTAACCGGAACGAGATGGTTAACATGGGGGCAAATTACATCTCATTATGGGCAACATATTGTGGTGAAAAGGTAGACAGCTAAATATTGGCAGGACACCACTGACCCTGCCTGTTCCGAATGGCTTTAAGAGTTGACCTACTGCCCTCTGGCAGAAACTGAGGGTATCCAGATAAATACAAGAAAAGTGTGTGGGAAGTTGTTGGACCATTTTCTGCCTATGCTATCCATGTAGCGAAATACGAGAGTTGCAAGCTTCACACGAATGGAGTCTGCACATGCGCTATGTATACAAGTTCCTTGGTGTTGGGCTGGCCTCGAACTTCTCACCTGTATATTCTCATTTATTACTGATGACTGGATGTGCTGAGGGCTGTATGGTTCTTCCCTTTGTTATTGTAAAGTATTAATAAAAATGTGTTAAAAAGAAGCTGCCTCTACTCGAAGGGGAGGATGTTTGCTCATCCTCCAGATCTTCCTTGCAGGGGTCACCACGCACCGGTATGAAACATACCCGCATACACACAGAGAAAGTGAATGATACCACACACCTCCCAGCCACAGCATCAGTAACTTTACACTTCGAACTCATCAGCTATTAGGCTCACACTCCAAGCACACAGGAGAATAGACCCTGAAAATACTGCACACAACAGTAACATCGATGAGTATTTAAAAAGTGAAAAGAAAACTGAAACAACAAAGGTATGTTTTGCATTGTTAATGAGAAGGGTTGTTTTAGTTTGTACTTTCGATAGACAGAGAGTTCACTATTCTTGCTATAATTCTAGGTGTACCACGCCTGTTCAGCTTAGCTACACTAGTTTCAGGAAATGCCTCTCTTTCGCCCACAAACACACTGTGACTTGGCAGACTATGATCAGAAACCACAGAGATTACCGGTCACCTGTTCTGCTAACCCTTCATTCCTGAGCAGAGGAGACTGCCAACATAACCATGAATAGAAGAGAGGAGGTTGTAGTCTATGCTGCACTGAAAATAAGAGGTAAAAGAATAGAAAAGGTTGTAATTAACAAAGCAACAAAAGGGGTTCAGCAACAGAATTCAGGCATGCAAATTGTATAGGTAGAAGTAAAAACATGGCTTTCTGAAACTATATGACTATGATTTCTGCATCAGTTGGCAACCAGCTCCCAAGGAGAGACCACGGGCCTGATTCACAAAGGTAAACTTAGACAAAAGTCTAAGTATAGACCAAAAGTTTAAACTTGCACCAAAAGTCTGACTTTACTCGTAGTAAAATTAGACTTTTGGTCTAAGTTTACACCTTTGGTCTAAACTTACACCAAAAGTCTAAACTTACACCAAAAGTCTAACTTTACTCGTAGTAAATTTTGCTTTAAACTTAGACTTTTGGTCCAAGTTTACCTTTGTGAATCGGGCCATAAGCTTGTAACTAACAAGGGGCCATATAGGTAAGAGTATGCATCAGTACAAAAATTGAATTGTATACCTCTGTATGCGCATTTTACATTTTTAAATGTTTTTCTCATTGTTTGGAACGTGAAAGCACTTATTGAAGTGATGTTCACACAGGAATGATTCCATTTTTCTGTCTTGAAAAAGGTGAGAGGAAGAAACTATACCGCAAAACACTACCATGACAAACTTATACAGTTTTAATGATTGAAACTATTATGCAGCAATGTGCTACAATAGAATCATAACTCATTTTGTATGATTATGTTAGACTTACAAAAGTATGAGATATACAAATTGCTTTTTGTTGTATTTCCGAATTTTGATGAACAAAATAATATTTCTACCCTTTTGTGAATAAGTGTCTTATATCTTAATAAATATGGTAACTATTGTCACATGTGTATCTGTACTATGTGCAAAATATTGTAGATTTTAAAGATTTCGAACTCAACCAATAGTTTTCTATTTTGATTCAATGTGTGTATTCTTTTAGGTGTATTGAGGCCGAGGACACCAACACTGATTTCCCTGCCTTGCTCTGCCAAGCAAGGCATAGCCGATCCAGACTGGGAAAAAACAATGGCCCAACTAGCAGGTAGAAAACTCTGGGGCATATTCAATAGTAATCTATAGAGGGCAGCGCAGCAAACCACATTGCTGTGCTGCATGAAAGGGAAGGGCTAGGAATGACCCATATCTAACACTAGATAGTGCATTCCTCTAATTTCCTTGCACTAGCACCAACAAACGCACTCATGGAGCGTGTTGCAATGGTGCCTGTATTATAGGCAGGATTGTTTTTGTGCAGGAAGGGAAACAATCCTTACAGGCTTTTCCTTTTTCTATGTGCGCTGCAGAATGCAGAACTCTTAAAAAGAGGAAACAATGATGAGAAATATCAAATTTCTCCTCCTCCTCCCTCAGGTGGGGAGGTGTACAATTCTGACACATTCCCAGGTCTTCAATGTTGGTAAATCTGGGAATGTGTTAGAATCCATGGGTGATGCATGGGAGCACCCACGTTCCACCCATGGAATACCTCCCTGCCACAGAGTAATGCAAGGCAGAGACTTGGGCTGCCTTGCATTACTCTAGATTTATCAAGCCACACAGGGCCATGCAAGGTGGCCTTGCATGGCTTAATGAATCTCATTTAGGTTCGGTGTCACCCTGGTGTGCCGCAAGGGTAACATAAAACCATGTTAAATATGGTCCTCTCTGTGCATCAGGGTCAATGCTATTTTGCTTTTCAGAAGGAAACACTCACTTTGAAGTTTTGTTTCTAAAATGCAAACCAAATGTGACTCTGAGCATGTCACTGCATGGAAACCCTCTCAGCTGTGTCAAATGTAAATCGCAAATGTAGCAGATGCACTTTTGCCAGATAGATCCCTTCTACCCCCAAGGAGAGGGTATCTCTAAATGTGGAAAGAATGTCTATGCCAAGGTGCAGAGCTAAGGTCTCTGCTAACTTGGAAAGCTGGTGAGCCATCCGCCAGGCACTGAAGGGCTCTTCAATGGTTTTCAGGTTTTGTAAAATATTATTAATGATTCTGGCACCAACCATCTTTGCGTCATATCAAGTTTTAAATGTCAATATATTTTATAAACCTACAATATCATAAGCATCTTGGGCTTGATTCACAAGGTAAACTTAGACCTAAAGTTCAAGTTTAGACCAAAGTTTAAACTTAGACCAAAAGTTTACACTTTTTTGTCTCTAAGAGAAAAAGCTGGAAGCAGCTCAAATTACATAAACACCTTTAAACACATGCCTTGCATGCAACTTTCTTCATAGCACTCCATAGTATAAAGAGGGCATCGTGCCAGCATTGAGAAAGCTGCAAGTAGCTCAAACTATACAAAGACCTATCATCACTTGTATTACATGCTCACTTTAAAGCAACACACTCTCCTAAAAGGGGTAAAAAACTGAGCGGCCCAGAGAATCTCCTCCAAGACAAATGTGGGGCTGCGTAAGGGGCAGCCCAGGTTGCACCTGCATTTCTTACCAGCTTTTGCTCCTTAGCCTGTCTGCGTCTGCCCAAATATCAAGGAATACCCGTTGAACACTCAGAGAAGGGCCCTACAAGCCACAGACACACTCATCATTCTTTTTCATAGGTTGTATGTTTTTCAACTCCACTGTTCCCTTTAAGAACTGAATTTACACACCACTCCACACCACTTGGTATCAACTTGCACAATTGTCAATTTTCCGTCTTTTAAAATATTTTGTATGTAATTCTCCAATTATTCATTCTGGATGTTTTTGTCCTATGTATTTCGGTTTCTATTATATTCTGTTAGCAACGTCAAGTACACACTAACTAAAATAGAGGGGTGGCCAGCCTAACACTTCCTGAAACTCAAGACTTCCCAAACCGAATTCCTTTTTTAAGTTTGCCCAGCGAAACTTTGTTTTTATTATTCATTGTCGGCTCTAAAAACAGATAATTTTCACAAACTCTTTTTATCTTACATGTAAGAGCAGTCTTTCACATTCTATCTAGATCTCTGCTTTATTAAGAATATCAAAACAATCTAAAAATGAGCCTAATACCAAACTAATACAGAAAAAAATAAATCTTCCACACACCTACCAGGCACCTCAGCTCAGCCAGATTATCACTGGACGCATATCCTGCATCTGCAAAGCAACCAGCTGTGAGGATGTTCCTTTTCCCATCTCTCCACGATCTCTTTCACCACATGAGAGTCTCTGCATTGCTTCTTGAGTTCTGCAAGAAGCTGAAGACCAGGCTTTTCAAACAACCTCACTAAATGTAACCCTTGATAAATCGGGGGGTTTACCAAGGCTAAAACTCTTTTTCAATTGTACTTAGCCCATTTAACCATTCAGAAAAATGTTTTCGAATCATTAAAGAGGTTTAGGAAACCATAACCAAATTAGTATGTAGAATGGGTATGTTTTGCGCATCCCTACAAAATATCCCTTTCTTACTGTATGTATTAATGTTTTGCCAGCAAAGTCCTTTGTAAAACAGTAATATTTTACTTGCAAAATGGCAGTAGTAACCCATTTGCAAACCCATTTGCAAACAGGAAGTTGTCTCCGATTTGCGATTGTTGACCATTGGCTAGTCTTAAAAAAGGTTTTTTTTTAAACACATTTTATTTTCCTCTAACCCTTTTACTGCTAAGGCTTTTCCACCTCAGATCTCACCACATTTTTGTCTACTTGGAGTACTTCACTCTAACGGCTCGTAACCTTTTTTCCACATTGGCCGTGCCAAATTAACACTCTTTTTTCCAGAATCCTGGGGATTTTAAAGTTACCCAGGGATTCTGGATTCCCATGGTGGGGCCTTAGAAAATAGCCAGCATATACCTAACTCTTAATAAAAATGTGGAAAAAAGTGCACCACAAGAAGATTTTACTTTGTTTTAATAATGGCATCAATGAAATGTTTGTTGTGCTAAAATCACCATCTTCACAGCTCACAGGGAGAAGCAGAGCGGTATCAAAAACACAATTTTTAACACAGTTTTGGCATTTTTCTAAGAGGTACCCCATTTTTCCCTATGTTTGTGCTTTCAGCCTATTAGCAGCTTCTACGGGTAGGAAATCCATAGATGATGATGGAAAGCTATATGTTTCTGCAAAGTAGGCAGCATTTGGAATTCATAAAGCGACCATGGGTGTAGATCTAGAAACTAACTGGTGAAACAAAAAACATATTGAAATTAGTAGCAAAAATAGCCAGTTGTGAGAATGTTTAATGTTTTTCCATTTGAATAGCTGTGGATTTAGACCTTAGCTCAGTTACTCCCACTAAAATCTGTGTAGAGCCACAAATGCCAACCCCCCCTTGTGTTTTCCAAAGTCTCCTGATAAAAATGGTACCTAACTTGTGTGTGCGGGCATTGTGAGTAAAAATATATCTTGGGACCATGCAAGAAAAACCACCCTGCAATCCCCTGGCTGTTTACTTTTAAGAAATGCATGGGGAGCCTTTCCCCTTTCCAGCAATACCTCCCTCAAAGCTTGCATGGCTGTCTTGGCCATAATCACCTCACTGGATGCGGGGGAGTGCACTTATCTGCTACTTCGTGCTGCATCCAGTGGGATTTGTGTTGTGAGCATGCCATCACATATGAGAAGGTGGGGAGCTGAGGGCGGAAACAGAAGGAATTGCAAAAAGGAAACCTCCAGTGCATACCCTCCCTGGGCAAAACTCATGGAGTTTACCTCAGCAGAATTCCACAGAGTTACAAAATAACTTTTCCAGAATTCACAGAATTCCGCAAACGGGTGGAAATCGTCTGTGATTTAGTGCCGGGAGCTTGTTCTGTGCTGAAAAATCACCCCAAATAGCATCTTGTGGCGTGCCAGAGGGTGCTGCTTCTCGAGTTGATTTTGCTGCCAGTTGAGTAGGTTTTCTACTTGAGTGGCAATTTTCTAACCTTGAATGGTTATGTCCTCATGAGACCACCTGCATTGGAGAAATCTTGCCAGGTACCCTCGTAGTGACCAAAAGTCACTCTAGGGGATGCCAAATTCTTGCTTGTTCTCACCAACTTAACGTTCATGATCCACATGCAAGAAAAAACACCACCACACTGCGGTTGGTGTAATTTGGTAGTAACTCAGCATTACAAGTGTAACGCACAGTGGCCAAAATTCTGCCAACTCCACCGGCAGAGTGGAGTACACCCCCCCCCAGTGCATACCTCAATAGTTCATTTAATCTAACCCACTATCATCCAATGCCCCACTGTGGAGGTAGCGCCTGGTGTCAGAAAGTGGCTGACACCCATATTATAGGGAGTCAAGTAAAATGGACAGCAATTAAAAAAAAACATTGCTTTATTTGAAAGTAATAATAGACATGGTGGTCTGCTGACCTCGTTAAGCCATTACCCCCGTGATTGCAACCCACAATGATTCAGTATTTTGTTAACAGGCATATTAGTTCATATGTCGGTTCTCAAAATACCCAATGCATTCAGTGACAGTCAGAACACAAATTGCTAACTCTTTCACCAAATTCACTCTTAGTACATGAGTCTCAAAGTTCTAATGCAGTTTGTGTGCAGCTCTTGGATGACAGTTTATAGGTCACTGTACTATATTAGGACTGTATCTTAAATGTAAGAAAATCGGTGTACTATATGGCAAAGTTGGGGCCTTGTCATGCAGTGCACTTAAATGTTTCTTCTATGATGCAATCAGAGTTATTTGCTCAACCCTCAGATCAATCCTTTGGTAGCTGTGGCACAGAGAAACAATGTGTAAAGCATTTATCAGCACCAAACAACACAATAAGAATGTCACCAAACAAGAAAATACACAACAACTTCTAAATATAGAGCATATTTTTTATGAATTTTTAGAGTCCTTAAAGACTAAAATCCATCGGAGGGCTCATTAGATATGAATTTGTTTGATATGAGTTTTAAAAACTTTAACATCAAGCACAAACAAGCATTGGAAAGTAAAATTTTGCAAACTTTTGAAAACTTTCTAAAAATTTGAAACACTGTGGCCTAGATTCTCAAAGGTCTAGCGTCAGTTAGCGTTACTTTTGTAATGCTGAACCGATGCTAAACCTTTTTTCAGATTCACAAACCAACTAAAATTGGTATTTGTGTTGGTTTGTATGGTAAAGTAATGCAAAGCAGTGTAGAATTTGCATTATTTTGCTTCAAGGGGGCGTTACATGGGAGGTACATGGGTGTACCCATGCTACCACCCATGCTTTTTGACGGTAAACCCTATTCTCAAACATCAGTAAAAAGGGTTTAGTGCCAAAAACAGCTAAAAAGCAGGCGTTAAACAGACAAATGTTTACATTTCTCCATGCTTTTCCAAATTTGTATGTGTGCTACAGTTTAGAGAACACATACAAAGTAGTAAAAGCTTTTTCAATGGTTTAAGTATAGTATTTTGTGCAGGAAGGATACATTTCCTGTACATAACCTAGGCTAGACTCACGAACACACCCTAACACTATGGCTGTGATGTTTGTGGATGGCACACAACAGCTGAAATCAGCACTGGTGCTAGGGAGAGAGGATGAGAATGCCATATCTATGTGAATATTGCACTCCTCCTCTCTCCTGTCATGCAGTGCAGTGCATCATTTTTGTCTGCTGCACAGCGTTAGGTAGCAGGTTTAAAAAACTGGGCCTGAATTCGGCAACTCAGACCTGGGTTGGGTGACCAAATCCAACAGGACAGGGCTCTAATAGTCTGAAAAGGAAACCTTTGACAGTTACCTGGCCACCAGAGCACCTTTGAAGGAACTTCCAAACTTTACAAGACAATTGGCATTGACTTCTATGGGCTGGTCCTGATGCTGAGGGATCCAGTCTTAAGGATGCTAAATGGATGCTCCAGATGCTGTGCAGTCCACGGGGGTGAAGTTCAGTTGAGACCTCTGTCCACAGGTCAGTGGGGGCAACTTCGGCCTTGAATCTCGGAGTCCCAGAAAGTCCTCTGTGCAGGGGTCAAAGGGCTGCCGATGCAGACCTTTTGTTCTTGCATTGTTTCTGGTGCAAACCTGTGGTGGGGCTTAGTGTCTCTTAGGGTATCCTGTTTTCTAGTACAGACTGACAAAGATTTTCCCTTTTCTTTGACTTGTTATCCTAATTCACATATTGCCAGGCTTTCCCTGCAAAATGTGGAAAGGGACGTTTTCTGATATGTGGTAAATTCAGCATGATTTACAATTACAAATTCTTGTTCCTACCTACTCAAAATTAGTGGGCCACTCAGAATGGAGGGCGTGCTTAAAAACAGCTTCAACACACTAATGCTCTTCTGACTCACATGGGTTTGAAACTGTTGAGTGGCTTATTTCATTTGACAGATATTCGATTATGTAGCCACAAAGCAAGCATAAAAAGGAGAACCAAATAAGAAGCTTCAATACATGTACGAAAATATTTGTGTCTTATGAGCAGAAGAGCATGTAGAAAACAACACATGCTTTAACCACCTTCTCAGCCTCCTCTTGCTTCGTCTTGGCAAGCAGACAGTGGCGACCAGTAATTTTAGGAGGGAGGGGGCAGGTGGGAAGCACACGCACACTCACACTTATTCTTTCACTCATGCACGCATGCACATCCATTCACAACACTCATCAACATTCAAACATACACGCACCAAAAATTCATTTAAAAAGCACACACACTTACCTTCAGCTTGGAGGTCACTGGAGTGTTGGGACTGCAGCCTTCCCTCTCTGGCTGACCTTGAGGGAAGGCAGCAGTCCCAACTTCGTCACAGAGTGGGATGGGGGTCAGTGAGACTTCTGACCCCTCCC
This sequence comes from Pleurodeles waltl, assembly GCF_031143425.1. Classification (NCBI taxonomy): domain Eukaryota; kingdom Metazoa; phylum Chordata; class Amphibia; order Caudata; family Salamandridae; genus Pleurodeles; species Pleurodeles waltl. Next base: position 339,096,027 of record NC_090446.1, read on the forward strand.
CACTCTGTGATGAGGTGTCATTGATTGACACTCGCCCTGGGCGCTTCAGGGCTTAAACCTGAAGCGCCTAGGTCGAAATCAATCGTAACGCTTCCCCTCATCACCGAAGGAAAGGGCCTCCAGGCACCTTTGCTGAGCTGAGGAGGTCACGCCCTTGGGAGTTGTGACCTCCTCAGCCCAGCAAAGTTCAGCTCCAACAGCCAGGAGTCTATGCAAATCACACATTTCACGCTCCTGGCTGCCTGAGCTGAACATGAAGAGTGTCTGTCAGGCTGACCTTTGCTCTGCCCGACAGATACTCTTCATGAGGGGCAAAAGGGCGGGCATGTCCCTTCCGCCCTAAAGGATGGGCCGCGGCTGCAAGCAGAGAAAGTACACTTGCTCATATTTGTGGTTCACACTCAAATGCTTTAATTTGACACTCTGTTGATTCACAAAATAAGTGTTGAACATGTAAGACAAAACTGTCTCAATCAAATAAAACTGAAAAAGTGAATGCATACATAGTATTCAACAATGAAGCTTACTCGCTTTGATTTGATTGTGCTAAAAGAAATCTTCCAGTACTACTAGGTGTCACATTACCACAAGTATCTATTAAAGGAGGAGAACTACACAGCAAGCATTGGCAAAAGCCAAATAAATAGTGCCTCCTGGACTTATTGACTTTGCCAGTACAGTTTGCTAACGCTGTGCAGCATTGGCAAAAGCAACATTTTTGTATTAGGTGTTGGGGTGGAGCACACAAAATGGAGCACAAAATGGAGCCTGGGCATGGTAAGAAAAGAGAGAGCAAGAGAGAGAGAGAGAGAGAGAGAGAGAGAGAGAGAGAGAGAGAGAGAGAGAGAGAGAGAGAGAGAGAGAGAGAGAGCACAGCTCATGAGGACAGGCGAGGTAGAGGCGCATGAGGGAGAACTACACGAGGGAGAGAGTAAAACAGAGCATGGGGGAGGTGAGTTTTGGGCAGAAACACACAGCAAAGAGGACAACCAGCACATGAGGGACAGAATAACACAGAATGAGGAGTATCTGATATTTGGCAGGGTGAAGCACACAAGGGCAAAAACTGGAAAAAACTCATGCACTCTCATGCAGCACTTAACCAAACAGACAAAGGTAGTTCTGTGAAGGTAGTCTGTTGAAGTATATAAGTCAGACACTTGAAAGGATGGTAAATATGGTACTAAACAAAGAAAAGGGAATCAATCCATTTAGTAAGAAGCAAGCACACAAGAGTGACAATAAAGCCAACCAATGATAAATAACAAGGTTGCTATAAGCCCACTGCCTGTTCTCAACAGGTCTTTTGCAACCAGACAGCTTGGGCTGTCTGTCGGGTGAGCCTAAAAATAATCCAGTTAGGACTTATGTTCAAAAGAGTAAGGACATTTGCAGCAAAAATAAACTCTCACCACTGACTTCATAAAGCAGGGTTTAAGAACAAGGTGGAAATCAATGTGCGATGATTTATTTTTACTCCTAGTCCTGATATCTGTTTTTTTTTTATCACAGAGGTCCTGGAAATCTGTTGCAGGGGTATGCACGGAAAATCTTTTAGGTTAGTGCAAAAGTGTGATTTGCCCTTTATTTTTCCCACGGTTTCTGTAATATAAACTTTATTTTCCCTGTGAGAAATCGATGCCATACACTTCCAGCAAATACAGCGACAATTGTGGCTATTGACTCAGTTGCTACTAGGATTTAGTCCTACTAAACGTAACTTGAACACAGGTGGAGAATTAATTCCAGCGCACCACACGCACTCTGCCACTCTTAATCGGATGATGGCATTTGGCGGTTTTATCCTAGTTGAATCACTACGTCTACTGGATGGTGGGCTAATCTGTTTAGACCATCTAATGAGCAGACATAGTCCTGTGCCGTCCCTCATGCCCTGCAATAGCATTAATAGCTTAAGGCTAACAACAAACCTGTCTGAGTGGATTTTATGCATGTTCACTCCCTGACCTGATTAGATAATTCTTTCTTCCATGATCCTGAGGAGACCTGCACTTGACCGAGGCCGAAACTCATCACCACCTTTTTTGGAGGAGCTGCTTGAAAAAAAAAGACATTTAAGTGTGTTTGGGTTCACATCTTTGATAAGGAAGTGGGCGGAAGTGTCCTCTTGATGTGCTCTTCGTGTGAACTACCTCCAATGTGGACTGGTTTTGCTAGAGCAGGTTTTTTAATAAAAATTATTAATGACTATTTATGTATTCTGAGTAATGGTTTTGTGTAGACAATGTATTAGCTTGGAGAAAAACAACACACATATTTGAAGTTGTGTCCACATGAGTGGCTGCCAAAATTCACAAAGTATACTTATTAATGGCTTATTAATATGAAATATGGAGTTTATGTTTGATTAATGTAGTAGTACATCATACTAAGGGTTATGCATTATGTATTAGTTTCTTGAAGGTCTTAACTTAGCGGAGGTCTTGGCCTAGTTGCCTGCCCTAATGTCAAGCTGTACTTCTAAACCGATTACTATACAAGAGAAGCCAATCAGCGACATGTGGACCGCGTACTAGTAGAAATTATAGATTTTATGTTTTAGTTTAATTGGACAAAGTGTGAACATGCGATCCCTTCACCATTAGGGACTTGGGAAGTAGTTTTAGGAAATGTAATTTAGCTGGACTCCACTGATGGAAGACAACGCATTTGCCCATTTTCTTTTTTGTCTGAAGGCCATTACTTTCTTTAGCGTCTTGACAAGAGACGTGGTTAACTTTAATACTGAAATACTTTTCATTTTCTGAACTATGATGTTGAATCCTGATGCCTTGCTGACTGAACTGATGTCCTGATGACGAAGACTATCTAAGCTTGCCGAACCACTTTAGAAGAGGTATACTATTACCAACGTGATTTACAATGCGTGTTTGCTTTTTCTTTCTAGTTACCAACTGCACTATTTTGATAGAGCCATATTTAGACGTTTTCCAAATTAGTGTTGACTAAATTGTTTTGCATGAAGCCCAACATGCTAATGCTAATCTGAAGTTAGATAAAGATCCTCACTAATGAGAATTTGTTATAGGTTGCAACAGTTGATGCTTTCTATGCTGAATCTAAATGTATGCGATATTGTTTGCAAAATTGATCTTTGTTATTACTACTGCACCATAACATTAGAATGTGTAATAGCTCAAGCTTGTTTATTGTTTAGATTGCGTTTGTTTTGTAGCTTTGAACAGCCAGTGATGTTTCTGTATGTTTATCATTTGATTTTGCAATTACCTTACATGACATTAGCATTGTTAATATAGGGAAATAAACATTCTAACTTTTACTAAAAGTGTGGTTATTCATGACTGAAAAGTCATGGTGCGTGATAATTATTGACTCCAATTGATTACTAATGTTAATGACTATCATTGATTATTAATGTTATTGATTGGTTATTGATTATTGATCTGCATGTACTGGAGATGGTGGGAACATCTTAATTGTGAGTCAAAAGGTTCATCCACCTATTCGCGTCCCCTTATAAATTTACTTATTAAGGTCAGACGCGCTAACAGTTAAAAAAATTAAGGACTACAGCCACATTAAGCTTAGTGAACTGGAAGATAGGAGTAAGACTGCATTCAACTGAAATTTTAACCAGACATCTAGCCAGTGGCGGTCGGCAATTTTAGGAGGGAGGTGGGCGGGAACAAACTCACATCCATCCATTCACACACGCATGCACATCCGTTCACAACACTCATCAACATTCAATTATTCACGCAGGCACCAAACATTCTTTTAAAAAAAACACACACACACATTTAACTTCGGCTCGGAGGTCCCAGGAGGGTTGCAATTGCTGCCTTCCCTCACTGGCTGACCTTAGGTCAGCCAATGAGGTAAGGCAGCAGTCTTAACTTCGTCACAGAGTGGGATGGGGTCAATGAGACTGCTGATCCTACCCCACTCTGTGATGAGATGTCACTGATTGCTACTCGCCCTGGGCGCTTTAGGGCTTAAACCTGAAGGGCCCAGGTTGAAGTCAATTAATGACGCTTCCCCTATTACCAAGGGGGAGGACCTCGAGGCACCTCTGCTTAGCTGAGGAGGTCACGCCCATAGGAGCTATGACCTCTTCAGCCCAGCAAAGTTCAGCTCAGGCAGCCGCATGTCTCGCTCCTGGCTGCCTGACCTGAAAAGGAAGAGTGTCTGTCAGGCTGACCATTGGTCAGCCTGAGAGGCACTCTTAACGATGGGGCAAAAGGTAGGGGGGCGTGGCCCCTCTGCCCTAAAGTACGGGCCGCATCTGCATTTCGCACTGTTTCTGTTATTGTATGCCTTGGTGGTTTTTTGATGCATGTTATATTTCTTTTGAATCATATATGATACTTTCACACTTCAGGTGCTAAGTGCATCAAGTAACAGGCTATTGCACAATTTTTATGAATTACTTTAAATATGTTCTTACAAATTATTTTCCATATTACCAGTGACTAATTTGTGTACTCACTGTTGTAACGATGGTTTTATCATTCCTCCCTATGATAAACCTTTTTCATTATATTACATTGATTTGCCCATTTGTGTTGGGGGTCACAAGGGTACGCCCCTGAGGTTGATAGACATTTTCTCACACAAAGCACACAAATAGAAATACTTTTGTTGGTCTAAAATTTGGCATTCTTTTTGTGTGAGCGATCATTTGTGCCACCTGAAAATATGACATTTTGATTCTCCTAGACACCTTAGTATTTGCAGGAAATGGGTATAGACAACTATAGACAGCACCAAAGGTTTCACAGAGGTTGAAATGGTAAAATGCATAAAGCATTGTAGCAATAGATAATGTACTTTGAGTGCTGTACATCTAGTACCAGACAATCCAAATGGAGCATCATGTAATTTGAGCAGATGTTGGTCAGTGGATAGCAAAAGAAACAAGCATTTGCAATGCAACGGGTCTCGCATTTCTTCGAGTTAGAGCTATTAGCAGTTGTAAACTCCCAACCGGACTTTTCTTGCCTCATTAAATTAAATGGAAACAAATTTGCACGATCGCGCTATTAAACAAGTGAGATTGCGCTGAGGAAAAAGAGAAAAGTAGTCCCCAAACCGGATGGAAGACAGCAAGCCTCGTATGTTTTCAGTACTTGGTCGTTGCACTCGAGGAGGACTAACCACCGGAATAGGCATGAGGTATGTATGCCTTCCACTAATGAAAGCAAGCAGATTTTAAAAGGAAAGCCCACTAACCAATGAAGGACACTGACCTGACATGGGCGTGGCCCTTTTCTAACTACTACAGCGCCTCGCAATCGATACTCATGCGTAAGCGCATGCTTTGCAGGCTTGACCCTAAAAAATAGTCTCCTGAGAAGCCGAGATTAAAAGCAGACATATATGGTATGAATAAAGCATGCTTGAGATTGTACGACGAAACAACGACTTCAAAAACAACTACTGCCTTAACAACGAGGTCGGAACACCGACCTCGTTGCTACTACTAATGATTTTACCACGAATGCCTTAACAACGATATTTCGTTGCAAAGGCATTCCTGATAAAAGCATTAGTAATAGGCACATTCACCCTACATCCCTCACCCCACGCGCCCTAACCCCACCCCAAAACCTAAAACCCCCTGACCCCCCACCCCCTCCCCAAAACCAAAAATGCCCCACCCCCCCAACCCCACCCCAAAACCTAAAACCCCCTGACCCCCACCCCCTCCCCAAAACCAAAAACGCCCCACCCACCAACCCCACCCCAAAACCTAAAACCCCCTAACCCCCCACCCCCTCCCCAAAACCAAAAACGCCCCACCCCCCCAACCCCACCCCAAAACCTAAAACCCCCCACCCCTCCCCAAAACCTAAACCCACCACTTACCTTCGCCAGCTCCCTTCTTTGTACCTTAACCACGCATGTTCATTGTTCAGAACATACGTAGTTAAGGCACAAAAAACCGGAGTCGTGGTTAAAAAAAGCGTTGTTGCGCTTTCGTTAACCACGACTTTCAGAAAAAAAAAAGTCGTAAAAAAGGATGTTTTCCCATGCTTGAGCATGAGTCTAGAGTATGTGCAGGGAGACACATAATATGTTGCCTGGGAACTTCGGTGAGCCATGGCAAAATCCATCCATATGGAAGAAAGCTTCCAACTGCTTAGGCCAGTGTTCCAATACTGTATCTTTCACTTTGTTCCTAAATTTCCCTTGTATTCTGTCACCTATGCTGAGGCTGATGTTGGGGTGGGTCACTGCAAAAGACCTCCTCCAAAACTGTAAATCTAGTGCTCCCAATCGGCATCCTTGGTGTATCCTATTAATAGGTCAATCGTAAACTGGTTTCTTAACAATGCAGTCACGAACGATAAACTTCTTGATCCCCCTACAATTGGCTCAGCCATTGGCAGCAGTTCTGTAGTTCCGAGGGCAGGAGCTGATGCCCACTGCCCTACTTGTCTTTCTAAGTGAGGTCTAGCAACTCTTGGGAAACAGTTCTTACTCACCGACTTTACCTGACTGCTTTGCATTGGTACTTTTTTCACGCACTTCTACACCTTACCTCTGGAGTGTCACTAGTTCATTTGAAGTTTCCATTCTGAGCAAAAGTGTGGGTGCTGACCTAATTTGTTTTCATCTTCTCACAAATTCCTGGCTTCCAACTTTGTCATTTATGTGGCCACAACTATCAACTTCACCCACCTTTTGTGAGATTATGTCCTCTTTTCACGACTCTTGAGAATTTATGCTCAACCCACCTCTTGGAGATAGGCTATGATGTCATTCCCAGTGGATGTCCTGTTTACTGTATTTAACTTTGGAGCCTTGAAAAAGTCACAGGTTGTGATAAAACATGGGTTGGTTGATGATGATATTGAAAATGGAATAAACAGATACTTACCTGTCAATAAAAGAGCTTGAATCAAATTTTAACCTCTATGAACTCTCTTTTTGCAATTGGACTAGATCATTGGAGTTGAGTGTTGGGGTTCTTTTGTACCCGATATTACAGTGTACCACGCGATATACATTGATATGCCTTCGGGTAGTCGGACATAAATAATTCACCATTCAGCACTCCCCATACATCCTGTTCATTTATCTACAGACTTGACCCTGTATACTATTGGATACTCAAAGGAGGTTCAACTAATAATACCACTACTAACCCCACTTTTTTTGTTTACAGTTACACATCTTGGTGTGCAGTGGGAGGCCATTTGCAAAGGTTGTTTGTTCCTCTTTCTGTTGTTTATTGATGTTGTTGGTATTAAACTGATACTAATAATGTGAAACCCTTGCCCAGGTAGTGTAATATGTGTAAAAGTGACAAAATACAGAAGTGACATGATAGGACAAAATGTTGCATTACTTGCCTTTTCTTGCAACATAAATGATTCATCCCTGCTGCATTATTTGTTCATTTTCTGCCACATAATTCTAGATGCCTGTCAGGAGAATGTGCCACGTTATGTCGCCTAATTTACCTTTCTTGCCACACAATTTATTCAGCCCCGTGGCATAGTTTGAGGCTTTCCTGCTGCAGAATTCAGAGGCCATGGTCATAATTTTACATGAAATATTTTCCCTTTCTCACAGGAGTGACAGTTGGGAAACACAACGGTTGTTACTCGACCCTGCAATATCCTTTTCCTGATTTCAGAAGTTTCGTCCTAGAGAGAGTTTCCAACACAGGGGACGGGCGACAGAGAGTGGGGCTGGCTGATGTTGCCAGTCCTGCAAGGCAATGGGGAAGTTCTTGGCCTAGCCAGAGCCCTATTTTAGTCGCCATTTTTGTTCTTTTATTGTGTGTTTTTGCTTTTGGAATCTTGCATAGTTTTAAAAATATTTTATGAGATTGTGACTATATCAACGTTGCAGTTTCACACAGACCACCAAAACTAGGCCTGGGCGTAATTTCAATTCCTCTAGCGAAATTCCTGATTTTCATATACACCTTTTCGTAATGTTTGTCCCAAAAAAGACCGGTTCGTGCAGAACATATATCACAAAAGAGAGATCTCCTGCTTGAACCAATCTCTAACCAGTATCTTGTAAGGCTTTTTATGCCATGTGCAAGGCTCACATAACAATTAGGCTCCATACCAGCAAACCTTTCAGTCTGGAAATGTAATTTGTGAAATGTTCGTGGATTGTTTGGGGTAAAAATATACGATTTTGAACTCCCCCCTAGTTTAAATTCTAGATTGTAACTAAACAGTAAACCTTTTGCAAAACTATAAGACAGGTCGGACACAGCCCCCTTTGACCCTATACTATGTTGTACACCAAAGGCCTCAAGCTGGCCGAAAGAAGGCCACCTTACTGCAATTAACACAAGCGAGATCGAGCTGCGAACTTAAGATAAAAAATAGTCCCCAAACCGGATGGAAAACAGCGAGCCTCGCATGTTTTCTGTCCTTGGTCGCTGCGCTCGAGGAGGGCTAACCACCAGAAAAGGCATGACGTGTGCGTGTCTTCAACTAATGAAAGCAAGCAGATTTCAACAGGCAAGCCCTCGAACCAATGAAAGACAACTGACGTAAGGTGAACAGGGCTCAGAGCCCTTTTCTAACTCGTAAATCGTCTCGCAAGCCCATGCAACGCAGGTTCGACCCTAAAAATGGGGATCTGTGTAAAACTTCTGGATTTGTTTGCATCATTGTGTATGTGTGTGTGTTTCTGTTATATTTGAGAAGCATTATAAACATACAATACGAGCCATTAGGATTTTCTTTTTTAACAGTCTTTGTTATTATTTTCTAAAGCAAATGGTTGACAGGACTCACAGGAGGATACATATCTGTAGCTAATAACACAATGCTGTCCCATTAGCGTAATGCCGGCAAATTAACACAAACTTCGAATCACCCCACCCTTCCACTCACCCGTACAAAGGAAAGAAAATGAGAAAAGAAATAAAACAACCACACTCTATTAGTATTTCAATGAAACAGAAACAGAGACCTCAATATACTAAGCCTTTGTGTCACCCTTTTGGGCGCAAGAAATCTTTCCTTTTTCTGACATTTGTGATGTGATGATGTTGGTTTGATTGTAAGTATTTCCCCACAGTTGCCAAACAAGGAATAATGGTGTTCCCAAGCTCTTAATAGTGGTAAAATTCTGAGATCATCTTCAAGCTGTGCAAAATATCCGTCTTGATAAGAGTTAGCTATTGCCTTTAGTATTGATTTTCCTGAAGCCTTGAAGGGTAGTCACTTTGGGAAACTGATTTCTGACCAACAGTAGGCTTCTCGCATACACTTCAATTCAATCTGTGAGAGAGAGGCTCCACATATGTCAGGTCCTACAATAGTCTCTGGGGTATTCTGGCGAGGGTTTGCGGCCATACAGGTGGAGCAGCAAAAATTGAATTCCCTATGATCTTTATTAATCACATGTTAATCTGTTTGTTAATGTGTGGGTATGTATGTATAAAGAGGCCTCACTTGGTACAGTCCAAGTAAAATTATTAGTTTTTAGTATAGTCACATTTATTATAATGTGCATTTTTAAAGTTGGCCTAATTGCAAGTAGGCCTCAGTTGCTCAAATGCCTTTTCACTGTTAAACATAAAGTTGATATTGAAATGTACTTTTGCGCTTTACTTCACGTTGCAGAAGGAATTTAACAAGCTTAGTTTGAAGAGTAGCCTAGTGTTTTCTTAAAGAATAGTTTGAGTAGTAGTAGTAATACATATACTGTATATACATATATACAGACATATTTTGGGAACTTGCCCCATAAAACTTTGAATAAATATAATTCATTCAGATTAAGACATTCAGGGCCAGATAGACAAGAAACCTGTGCAGCACGGTGCTGCGCACTATTAGCAGTGCTGCGCTGCACCAGTTTGAAAATGCAGGGATGTGCCGTATTTACAAGAACACAGCACACACCTGCGTTTCCCCTGCGCTGGCACTGAATTAAGCAGTCTGCACCATAATGCAAGGGTGTCTGCATTAAGGTGTGTGATTGTTTATGTGCAGAAAGGTTTCCCTTCCTGCACATAAACAATCACCCATGGCATTTTGCTTCTCTATGTGTGCTGCAGAATGCAGCACAGATATAAAAAGCAAAAAACGAACAGGAATAAAAGTATTCATCCTTGTTGTGCCATGCTAATGCCACCCCAGGGGTGGCTTTAGATTTTGGCGCTGCCTCAGATTTACGAATTCTTGTAAATCTGGAACAGCATCAAAAGCAATGGGTGTTGCGGTGGAATGCTCACTGCAACACCCATTGCACGCCCCTCTGACACAGAAAAATGCCTCGGAGGAACCCATATTTACAAGGAGGCGTAAAGACACAAGTGGTGTTACACTTCCTTGTAAATATGGTGAAGTGGTTAGCGCCACCAGCACATCGCAAAAAGTGACATTCTGGTGGCGCTAAGGCCTTGTACATCTGGTCCTAAACATACATAAACCTGTAAATGCATAATGAAACAATAGCAAACAATCACAAAAGTAATACAGCAAATACATACTACCAGTGCAGATCATCCATGTAACCAATTTAATGTATTGGTTAGTATACAAAAACAAAATGATAAAAAAGTATAAAAAAATGGTCTGCTCATCGAAAGGCTCAAAAATATTGAAACAGGAGAATAAATTCTGTAAACAATTAATTTTGTGAATTTAGCTATAAAGTGTGCCTTATACATACAAATTGCAATAATACAGTACCCATGGTTTCTAAAATCATAAAAGTCATTCTTGCATTGTTGACTAATTTCATTTTGAGCACAATTGGATCAATAGTCATAGCGGAAGACCCAATCTCTTACTAAAAAAATCAAGGTTGCTTATAAATAGCAACTAGGTGCAAAGGCTTTGATAGGATCAGTATCTGTCCACAGAATCTGAAGGACGACTTTATATTGTCCCACATCTAGGGCTAGGTCTGATCCATGCCTGTTTTGGTTAAAAAAACAATAGACAGAAAAATTAAATGTGTTCCACATCCTCACCATGTCATTACATGATGTGCAGTGTGGAGATTTAATTGGGGTGGTCTTTTAATTGCTAGTGAATTTACTGACAAAATGGTTTTCCAAGCCTAAATTGAATGTAAAGTGTTCAGGCTTAGCAACGTACAATTGTGTCCATATACAGTTCTAAGAAAGGAACATATTTATTAGAAAAGAATGCATGTGTAAGTCCACCTATTTTGTAATTACTATAAGCTTTGGTTGTGTAGTTCTAAAATGCCACTTTAAAAGAGGCCGTAGGACTTTTATTGATTGATGTTGGTTCATGCCAACATTTTGCTATACCTATTTCAATAAAATTATACTTGATGTGTTGAAACTAGATGATTTCATGTGTTTTTCCTTAATTCATAATTTCTAATAGGGCCGACCTATAGGGGTGCAGTTCGGCAGTGACCCATAGTCTAACCCAATAGAGGAAGGGCCTCAAGAAGGCTAGGTCTCTAACCTGTTTCAAGCCTGTATTAGAAAATTAAGGCTTCGAGGGCTACATTGAGTAAAAACCACATAGGGTTTTGACAAATCCATTTTCCTTTGAGTTCAGACCGGTTAAATTCATGACTGCCCAAATTTCTGCCTCCCTTCCAATGCCAAAGTTTGTTCTTTAGTGTGGTAAACCTTGATGGTGGGAGAAACAGATTTTGACATGGTATATTTTATATTTTTTAATGATCGCAGAGGCCCTATGTTGCAAGGTCAACTCTCTTTTTAATATATATGTTTTCCACAAATTGCATTTGTCTATTCTAATGCCCAGGTAATCAAGGTAATCAAATTTATCATCAGAATGGACGGGCAAACCCTTCATCAGGAACCTACCTCTAAATGCCCTGTGAGGTTTGAACATAATGACCTTAGATTTAGAAGTTTTCACTTCCAATCCTTTGTCACCAAAGTCAGTAAATGTATTAAGCAAGCTCTGTAGTCCAGATGGGGTTCAGGAAACCAGAAGAATGTTATCAGCAAACAATAGTGCTGGGACTGGGTACACCTAACTTTGGAGAATGAAGAACACCAGAACATGATGCACTCCACGCTCGACAGGTATGTGATCAGTGAGCTTGCCACCTCCCCCTTATCTTGCCTGGGTGAAATTACCCTTGTGGAGTATCATCAAGATATCCAGCAGAGCAGGCTTAACTTCTACTGTATTGTCACAAGCAAGAACTATAAACATTGCCTAGGCACTAAATCAAAGGCTGCCTTTAAATCTACAAAATAGATGTATAGGTGACCTTTAAATAGCTTCAGATATTTGCACAGAGTAAGGCTGAAGCAGAAGATTGGATCGATTTTGCTCACCTTAACGCAGAACCTTGTCTGTAATGGGGAGAGAACCAATAAATCATTAGTCCATTCTAGCGATTTATCTAAAACCTGGTGGCAAAATATTTTCTACAAATTGTCAATCAGTCTAATGGGCTGGTAATTACCAAATTAAAAGATCACATATAGTACTCCGAGGGTGCCAAACGGGTGCAACACCCAACCTCCTCAGGTGTAGTTATGTCGACTGAGGAATCAATCAACATGACGTTCTAAATTAATGCAAGAATCATGGAGGTAGAGAGAGGACTTCAGAGAAAGATGGGAGTAGAAACCATACGGCTTGGAACGCCTTTACCTATTGTTATGGCGCATGAGCTCTATATAATTCACTGGTCAGCAGTTTCCAGCACATAACTGACACATTACTGTGCATACACATGACACTATAAAAATATGCCCTCCTCTTCATAGAATTATGACCTCATGTCTTGGAGGGATGCATGCACTCTCTCTTTTCTTCCTCTCCCCCTCCCTAAAATGATTTTTGCTCACATTATTGGTCAATGTGCACAGACTTGGGTGTGTGTCGAAGCAGCAACCAGACTCCCTGTTGTCGTCATTTTATATGACTGCATTCCCTTTGCATGTCTATCTACCAGCCTTGAGGAAGTCTTGATGACGAAACACGTCAGCTGTTGTTCAATGGATTCAGCTGTTTTTCATTGGATTCAGCTGTTTTTCATTGGATTCACGGTGCCTTGGATGAATAAAATTTCAACTGTATACAGACGTGTACTTGGAACTTTTGACTGATATATTGTACTAAGAAACTGGCTTTATGGACTATTGTGGCTGCCAACATTATCTATCCCAGCCATGATCTTGTTAGACAAAGTATTGATGTAAGGGTCCCACACAGCAGGTTCTGAAAGATATAAGTCACCAGGGACCCTATTTGGGTCAGGAGCTTTCCTTGGTTGGAGAAATTGAATAGCCCTATATGAATCCTCCAGGAAAAAATGAACTGGAACATGGGCCATTTCACTGAGATCTAGCAGGTTAGAGGTACGTTCTAAATTACTATTTGTAGCGTGCATTTCTGTAATTTGATCCACCTACAGTTGTGGTTGCACCCAAAACTCTAGATCTCCTGATTTGTTGGCTTTAATTAATGATACCTTGGCCTTTCTGCATTCAGCAGAAAACAAAGGGGAAGACTGGTAAATGGGTGGTTTTATGGAAGAGACTTCTTTTGTGCATAGCCTTTGCAGGGCTCTGTACATAGATCGGTGGAGATCTGACATAGGAATCATACTAACTGGACGGTTCTCAAATGGACCACAGCTTTGGTAAATTCATTATAAATTTGAGTTAATGTGTTAGTATTAGCAAATATATTGGACCATCTCACAGTCTTCCTAATATTGCTGATAGATAAATCTCCCTGTGACCTGTTGTATGCGATGATTGTATCCTGAGAGAAGTTGCATTTTAGTGGTAACTTTAGAGCAAAATGGTCTCTGTCATACTATTCAAATATACTATTTAAAAGACCAACATTGTTTACCATAAGCCTGTATACAAAAAGATGTAGTTGATGCAACTCTGACATTTCCCTCTAGAGAATGTAAATGCTCTATGTCTGACCGATTTGAATCTCCTGTTACAAGCACAGATATATTAAAGTGAGACAACAGTTGTGTGGCGAGAGAGGACCAAGGGTATAATGATTCTGAATCTAACTTCTGGAAATGGTGGATCTCATCTTCCATATGTATAACAGGGGAGGTGAGATCTAATGGTTCAAAAACAACATTAACATCTCCAGCAATCAAGAGAGGTGACATATCTGACCTACGTTCAAGCTGGTGCAGAAGCATTTTTATCATAGGAGGTTTTGTATTTTTATGGGTGATGCAAATATATACATTAGAAAGTGTTACTTGACACCAGTTGCTACTATTCAGCAAAATTATATCTAAACTATCAATTTCCATTTTTTTGTTACCAAATTGCAAGAATTTATATGACAAATTAACAACCCCTTAGATGGTTGTCCAGCTCTAGATGGGATGGCCTCCACACTATAATTTGGATAGACTGTTCTAAATATAGGTTTCAGAGCCCATGTTTGCTGCAAAAGTTAGATGTCAAATTGTTCTATAGAAGTTCCCCCCTCTGGAAGTATGGTTTTCCCTCACAGTCTTTCTACATTCCAAGCTAAAAGTTCAATAGTGATAAAGCTCCTTTTACAGAATGTGCAAGGTCAATGCACTGGAAATGAACAGGATACAGAGATTTCTGATGTCACTTTGTGTAGATGATCAGTTGTTAACAAAGGAAACAGGATAAAGTTATTAGAAGTTTCAATACTTTTAAACACAATTCTGATAAAATTCAGTCAATCATTCTCTTCCAGAGGGATCACACTGCAGGAAAGATTAGAACTGGTGGTTAATGCTCTGTAGCTGGACATAGATGTGTTCTGTAAGTAAGATGCTTAAGAAATTAAGGGTTGTGGACTACTTTTGAATTGTATGGTAGAGTCTAAAGGCGGGAAAGTACGCACATCCAAGGCCAGTAACCCAGCCACTAAATTAGAATCTCTCAGGGTTAGCTTTACATTGTCATACTTAGTGTTACTATTAGTCAGGTGCTGTGCTTGAACAACGTCTGAGTGGATTAAGGAAAAACAATGACTCTGAAAGACCATCCAAAGGGTCACCTTATTTATCAAAGATGATGGGGATTGCCTTTGCTCCTTGCTTAACTTAGGAACATTGATCATATAAATTGAGGGTTCCTTAATGACTTGCAGGGGGAAAAGCAGGGTTTCTGGGAAGGATGAGCTGAGGGCAAAGACCCCAACGTATTTAGGATAGCATTTCCACTATACTGCTTGGCCTGCTCAAGTGGCCTACTACTACTTGATGTTGAGTTTGAATTTAAAGGGATTCTGGTAAGGCTAGGGTTGGCTGATGTAACTTTAATACTAACCTTTTGTTTAGTAACCAATGTATTCATCCTAGTATTGGCATTCGCTATCCCCCATTGTTTGTCATCATTAGAAATATTCCTCAGTTGTGAGAAGAGAAATGCATGAGGCAGGTCTCCATTTCCAATGCTCCCACTGCCCAAAGGGATACCATTAAGGTTAGCTACGCCTGAAAAAAGGCTATGTTGTTCCTTTCGACAAGCAGGAAAATCTCAAGTCTGGAGAGTCATGGTTTTTTCAATTAGGTTTTTATTGACAACAAGAAAATCTTCGAGCCTTCAATTCAATATAGAGACTACTTCTTTCACCTCATTTAGGGCACTTCTCAATCTATCAATGATGGCTCTGATATCGTCTGACCCTGGGATATTGAGCATAGTTCAAAGGTGGAATGTTGGTTCCTTTTCTCATCTAAACTATCAAGAGTAGAATAAAGGTTAAAGGAAATTATTGTTGGAATACTACTGGACTGGCCATTCATTGGAGCATCTAGTTGAAGTGGGTCATTGGTAGTAGTTGCCTAAATACTATGCGTTATAACGTTTCCCTTGTGCTTTTTGTGAATCATCAGAAAGAGAGGTTTCTTACTAGAGCAGTTAGCATTTCCTGACCCTTAATAGATCTGGGTAATTTTAGTCTTTGAATTGGACCAGTGTTCTGCGTATTGTTTTTTCCCATTATTGAAAATAGCCTCCACTTATACTACGAAGTTATCAATGTACTGCAATGCACAATTTCTGCTGCATGCCTCCTTGCAGTCTTTGGCTCTTTCCCAGCACTAGGTAAATGATCTGCCACCTTTATTTTAACCCATTATCAGGAGAAGTCTTAGAACAGTATGGATATGTTAGATGCTAGGCAATCCTTAATCCTTAGTGTATCAGTATTTTAAGTTGGCAGAGTTAGAAGAAAACAAATGAGGGTAAACACAAAGCTAAACCAAAATTAACTTTGAAACAACAAATGGGTGCTCTCTGATTCCTTCTTTAAGAAAGAGAAGGTACTGAATCTCTTACCAGTGGGTACCAGCACAGAGCCAAAGGAGGTGACTCTGCCTTGCCTCTTCCTGTCACTGATGGACCCGCCCTTGGCACAGGCATCACCTGGGCACACCCTGCGTGTGTCCCACATGGCGGGAATGATAGTGATGCTTTGTAGTGCCGTGGGGGAGTACAGGCTCCTCCTCCTCCTCCTCCTTCCAAAACTGCTAGCAGGTGCCTTCCTGGAGCAAGGACTACTTGGGGCTTGGAGTCTCCCAGCAAAGGAACAAACACCCATGCAGCCGTAATGATGGTGGTGCTTTATTACACTGTGGGGGGTTCATTCTCCTCCTGCCCATTCTGAAACTGCCACTGGCACCTCTCAGGTCTAGGAATACTGGGGCTTGGAGTCCCCAGCAAAGTAACAAACAGAGAAGATGACTTTAATTGACAGTTACTTGTTATTTGCACTGTGCGTGGTAGTGAGAAAGCGCCTTCTGTACCATGTAGTCCAGGCCGATGATATATCAAAGGTCATGCAGCTGTGTGCTCCTTTGTTCGATGATAGGAACAAGGGGGGTGTACCTGTCCCAGGAAGAGTGCTCAACCTGATTGGTACAGTTCAGAGGAGTTGGTGGGAAGAAGTTCTGGGAGTATGCAATGATTTTAATTGTCTTACAATAGTAGTTAGGAGAAACTGTCTCACTTGGCTGCTGAATTAAGACCTTTCCCTTATCTCTACTGAGATTCCTTATTCCCTGTCTGTTCTTACCCTGAACCTTTATTTGGTTTACTTCAGGCTGACACCTTCTGCTTAGGATTTTCCCTCTGCCATCCTTAACTACTGCATATAGTTTATGGAAGTTCCTTTATGGAACTGATACTTTCACAGCTTTGCGTGGTACTTTGTAATGATTTACGCTGACATCTACCTGTTTATATGCTGTTGGATTGATTACATTGAATTGCATGCTTAATCTAACAAATGACTAATTAAATGAATAAAGCCTGTAATTTTACCTAATTAGTTAGTAAGCCTTCATAGTTTGGAAGCCATCCTCTCTGTCATTCTTCTGAAGCCAAATTGATTTCACTGTAATTTGAGTTGTACTGATGTTAGCTCCCAGAGTACACATTCAGCTGATGCCTAGAGGTCCACGTGACCAGTGGTGCAATCAGCTTGACGACTACACCAATGGCTATACTGACAGAAAAATATCAATGGCAGTGAATTAGAGAGTTCGCCCCTCATTTGGTTTTGTAAGAGAGGTCTAATGTGGGACTGAACAGCCAGATTTTAATCATGACCAAATATGCAGTTGTTAGCTATGCCTTATCCTCTGTCATAGGTGGATTTGCATTACCTTTCAATTCCCTCGCTCAAAGTTCCATTCTGCCAAAGGAAGACCCTCATCAATGATTTGATAATATTTGAAAGGGAGGAGGAAAGCATGAAAAGATTATTCTCCAGAATCTAACAATTTGCAGGCTGTAATTGCAAATATATTGAACATAAATATACTCTCAAACGGTTTCACTACGGTTTAGAACACAATTTCTAACTAATGCCAGTAAACAGATAAATTGGAATTTATTTGCAGCAACAATAGTTGATTTATTATGGATGTAACTGATTACATTCAAAGCAGAAATCAGCAAAAATAAAAACTGAAAGTACTTTGACACTGTGAGATTACAAGAAAAATGGCAGAATACTGCAGTTCAACACTCAGCGCACTTACCATTTAAATTGAAGTGTTGGGGTATCACATGGGTAGGTATGTGGAGCTATGTCACCTGGAATAACCAATCAGAGCTTTATCCTAACGAGAGGTATGAAAGAAAGTCACTCCTTCCAAGAAGTTAGAGGTGTTGTTTCACTAGAGAGAGACTCTGGAAAGTTATGTATTTTTCTCATGGACCACTGGGCCATAACCATTTCAAGCCTTGATGCCGATGGTTCTAAAATACAATGAAACCACACAAGATACCTGAAGACAGGCAGAAACATTTTAAGGTGTGGGCAAAGTGCCTCTAGCTTAGGCGGGGCATAGTTTGGGCAGTAAGATTGGGAGGTTGAGAGCTTCAGATTTTCCTACAATCACACCGGCATATAATGTTAAAACACATTATATGACAAACGAGCACAAGAGAGGGGCTAGAGGGGAAATGGAAAGGGAGATGACTAAGGATTGGTAGGGGTACTAAGTGAGAGAAAATGCAACGTTTAAAATAACCAACATTTGTGAAGACTTTCAAAACAGAGAGGGAGAGGATGCGCATGCAATTTTGTCTCTGTGTATGTAAAATTCCTAGTGAAATCTGACAGACACCTCAGCATCCCCAACTGAAAGCCTCTGTACCCAACTATTTAACATAAAATACATTTATTGGTGGGTGTGACACCCCAAAAAACCCCTCTGAAGCTACGCCCCTCGGCCCAGGGCACAAGCCTTTTGGGGGGGAGGGGGAGGCAAGAGCTGATAGAGCCAGCTCTGTTGTGCAGAGTCGTGCCCTGATGACCTTGAAAAATTCTTAAACCATTGTTTTAAATAGCGGCTTCCACTAATGTATTCTAATATGGGTGATTTGTGAGAGTGCATTACTGACATTTTGCAGTGAAATGCTGTGTTTCTGTTTCATGCAACTTCCATAAAAAAGTTTATTTTAGATCAAAACGGCCTCACATGTGAGAACATGAAGGGTGTCACAGGGGATATTTGGAGTACAATTTCTGAGCTGCTGCTGCGTTAAAACATTTAAAACACAGACGAGTGTGTCTGTGCACTGTCAGTGGGCCAAAGAGGGCATGAAAGAGCTGAAACTGGATCATAACCGCAAAGCTGTTTCGCAAAGGCCCAAAGTACGTCTTGCCCAGGGCCCCCAAAATCCCTAGAATGTCTCTGAAGGCAGGGAGTAGTAGCAGGCATGAGAGACTTTTTTGAGGCCCACGGGTCAATTACTCCAGGACTGCCGCCCATAGGATGAGTAACTATTTTTAAATTGAAAAAAGTCTACAGGGAAAAAAAGACATGGAAAATGCAGTATTTGGCGATGTCTTGTGGCAGTAGCCCTGTCTTTAGGAAACAGGGCAGACTTTCTTTCAAATGTTTAAATAAATGTTGCAAAGTGGACAATGGGCCCTAAAAGCGTGCAAGGCCTATGGAATAATGCTCCATGTGCCCCTCCACTCTAGCGGCCTTGGACAAGAGACAGCAATTTTTTGGGTTTGGTGGCAGAGGCAAGAGACATTCCAGACACTCTGGAAACTTGTAACTTTCCAGGTATGATCCTCTAAACTTTAAAGCCTTCTAGTTGATGACCTCAGCATACTACTAAAAAATCTATGTAATCAGTGATTTAAATGGGTCGGTACTGTCCGTACTGTTTACCAGCACTTTTTTGTCTTGAAAGGGAGAGTACCTGCACTTTTTAAGATAAACGATCAGATCGAGCTTTTTGGGGTACAGTTGAATAATGTCAGTTTCACTGCACTGATCCACTTTAAACTGGAGATCTTCCAAGATCGCAGTCTCTCCAGTTTTCATAATTCCTGATGCTTCCAGGCCAGACAGGTCTTTTATTTGGGCATTTTAGCAGTGGCTGAATCACTTGGAGGCTGGTTTTGGAAGCCCATTGTCACTCTTGGGGCCATATGTACAAACACATTTTCCCATTGACACAGAATGGGGAAAACCCTTTGCTACATCTGGGCCTTGGTTTCTCTCTCTCATTCCCTTGAGATTAACTGCAGAAGCCCAGGGAGCATCAAGAGAGACGGGAAAAAAAATAGATGGAGTGGGAGGTAGACAGAAATCAATCATAGAGGGAGAAGAAAGAGAATGGATAGATGAAAAGAGATAGTGCGAGGAGACGAAAGGAGTGTAACTGGTTACACATTTTTACCATCGCTGCTTTTGGTTTCCCATTGCGGTCATGCTGCCAGGACATCTTTAACAAGCAGTCAACATAATTTTAGTGGGGTCAAGGCGGCAGCAATTATCCAATTTTTGTACGTGGCTGTGTATGGACGTTTATACAGGAGTGAAATGTGATTTCATTAGTCTGGTTGCTTTTGTTGCTTTCGTTCACATCTGTTTTCAATACCACCACTGCTGGCCTGCTTTCTGGGCCACGGTTCTGCCTGTACACCCACTCTAACCTTTCCACCAGTCTCCTAACACCTGCAGAGTAAAAGAAGCATAATATGGCTTTGTATGTTAAAAGAAGATGAAAAAAATCGTGAGACACAGGCGAAAACACAACCAAGGCACGTTTTGGCATTTGCCTTCCTGAAATGTTTTTCCTTTGCTCATGGCTCCACATGCACACTCAAACTCTGTGATTTATTTCTGAAGGATTTATTTTAGTACAAGCTCCACCAATGATCCTGATATCAGTGAGCAACATTTTCTGTATACATATCTATATCGATATCTCCAAAGGAAAAACAAAACACAGTATAAACCTTTGTTTCACTTAGGAAAACTTTACTCATTCTTTCTAAACAAAGCTACCTTAAAACATGCACAATCACTACAAATAATAGTTATAGTTTCAATTTTACATTATGGACCATCTTTAACTTATTATAACTTATTCTTTAACTTCAAACCCAAACAACTATGCAAAAATTAAAAAGTAAAACTTCTACTTACACTTTAATATACCATTTTCCTCCATCCACACTGTATTCAAATTGGTAGCCACATTATGACCTTCATTATGACTTCGGCGGTTCATTCTGTAGACTGCAGAAGTCACCGCCGCCAAATGGCTGCCAGTGTTGGCGGTCTTCAGACCACCATATTATGGCTGCTGACTGCTCTCGCCGGAGGTCCAGTGGAGCTTGCTCCTTCGCCACTGCCACGTCACCTCAACACCGCCCACCGTTTTACAACATTGTAAATGGCGTGGCAGTGTTGTCTTGGCGGAGCGCTGGAGATGGAGCAAGCTCCATGGACTCCGTTCCCTCCAGGATGACCAACGCGACCACCAGGTAAGGTAATGTCCGAAGGGGAGGGGGGTGCTGAGTGTTGTGTGCGTGAATGGGTGTGTGTATGTGTGTGTGTGAATGGAGGGGGTGGGGGCATGTGTGCAGAGCCTGTGTGCTTGTGTGAATGCCTGTATGTGGGGGGGGGTGTTGTGGCCGTGTGTGCGTGTGTGTGAATTAGTGAGCGTGAATGTGTGAGTGCATATATGTAAGTGTGGTGTGTGCGTGCATTGATGGGGGGGCCAGAACCGGGATCGGGGGCAGAAGGGTCAGAATGGGGATCAGAGGTTGCATGGGTGGCAGAACAGGGATCGGGGGGGTTTAGAACAGGGACCAGGGAGAGGGGGCATCACTGCTTGGGGTGTTGGGGGCATCTGATGAGGTCGGTCAGGGGCGGGGAGGCTCCTACATGAAGGGGGGGTTGGGGAGTCCTGTTCTGGTGACAGGAATGAGTATTCCTGTCGGCAGTATGCTTACCCCCAGGAGGTTCGTGGCAGGGCTGCCGCCATGGAATCCTTGCCGGTAAGGATACTCAAAATACCACAGGCGGAATGAGGTGGACCACCGGGTCGAAGGTGGTCAACCTTCAGCCAGGCAGTCCCACCCCCTGATGGTGCAGGTGGTGAACTGGCTGTTCGGTAGTTTTTAAAATATTAAGGGAGAAACTAATTTGTATATCTAGTGACGTGGGACCTCTGCAGATCCAACAGATCTCATGCTGAGATTTGTTGGCTGCCAACACTTCAACCAGGAAGTATTGG
The DNA here is from genome assembly GCF_031143425.1 of Pleurodeles waltl. Taxonomy (NCBI): domain Eukaryota; kingdom Metazoa; phylum Chordata; class Amphibia; order Caudata; family Salamandridae; genus Pleurodeles; species Pleurodeles waltl. The sequence continues at coordinate 339,117,991 of NC_090446.1, forward strand.
CAGCCATTTTAGGACTCAGACTTAGCCGGCTCCCCAAAAACGTAAAAAAAAAAAAAAACTGAGAAGAGGGGAAAGTCAGAGTACTCCCCCAGGAAGCCCGCTGGGTCCAAAAAGCATTTTTCTTTTCTTTTTTTATATGATAATCACAGAGGATCTATGAATCTGGGCAAAAAACAATAAAAAAAACAAGCACAATCGCCCACACTTGTTTAATCATTGGCCCCCGGATGGACCAGGTTCCGGGGGCAAACAGTAATAACCATACTCGGAAGGGCAGAGCACGTGGCTCCCCCTCACCATGGTGATTTCGGGCCTGGGGACAACGGTCTCTCTGAGGCCGGTCAATATTTATTAGCGTGGCCCCCATCCCCTTTCAGCAATTGGCCAGGACCTTGGGATGAACTCCCCGAGTCCAAAATTGGCCAGGGGAGGGTGGCCTCAGGAGATGCGGTCTCTGGTGCCAAAATTGACCCAGAGAGAGGGGCTGCATGCCCCCTCTCCATGCTGCTTACATTTCGGGGTGGGCCTCAGGGCATGACTGTAGGCCAGGCCCTCTAGTTAACCCCTGCTGAGTAAGGATGAAGGCCATGCAAAGCACAGTGGTGGGTGTCTGTGGGGGTGCAGTTTGGCTGCAAGGCTTGGTCGCAGATCAAACCTACAGCTGACCTACCTGCTGGCATGGCCAAAGGCCGTGAATAGGGCGGGGTTAGGTGCATTCAGGGGTTGGCCTCAGGGCCCGGCCTCAGGCCAGGCCATGAGTCCAAACTCTGTTGCACGCTTCCAAAGGCCATGTGTGGCACCCTCCTCTGTGCATGGCCGAAGGTTGTGCCCGGTGGGGGTTAACGTAAGGTAAATAAATATTGCTTAAAAATTAAAAAATCCTAGAAATTCATTTAAAAAACAAAGGTTACAGGGATGTTATAGTTAGAAAATAGAATATATTTAAAAAACCTTAGAAATTCACTAAAAAATCAAAGGTTAAAAGGACGCTATAATTTGGTCCAGATTTTACACGTAGAAAACTATAGACATTCAACAGGTATAGTTACACTTATCTTAAGAAACTATAACTCATTCCCAGATGAAGTAGACTAGACACAAGTAAAGATTACAAAAGGCACAGAAGATTAACATGAATACTTACCAGTAATCTTCATTACTCTTTGTCGCAGTTTGCCTTGTCACACGCATTAACCACATTAGAGAGGTGTGGTGCCAGAATATCATTGTCAAAATACTGTCTTATACAAATATTGTGTTATAAATATTGTGATCAAAAACATCAGCTAACTGGAGGTAAATAATAGAGCATCTACTTTAAATATGATATTTTTTGTAAATTATACTTATGACATATTATTTATGTCAGACAAAATGTTTGTATTCAATATTCTGATATTCACTTGATTAGGGCAAACTGGTGACATATTCCTCAATTTAATTCTTTCAAAATTAGTAGGGAAACACATTCTCGCCCTACTTAGGGTCACAAGTCCTTTAGAACCCTCACTCTGTCCTAAATCCCCCTCTGCATAACTGTGAGACCTGCTAATACGAATTCTCAGATGGCAGCATATGGAGACGAAGTGGAGTGATGCCCAAATGTCACAAGGAAGACCTGGACCAGAAGTTATGAAGATTAGGAGTAATAATAGGATAAGTACCTTCGCATCTTCTCTTCTTCATCAAAGTCCTAATCACATGAGGATATTTCAAGCACAATCAGATTGCTGCCAGCTACCCCAGAAACGATAAGGAACTAGCAACAGACTCAAAAACTAAATTTTAATAATTTTTCAATAGCACAAAAAAGACAAATAATGACATTTCTATCATGAACAGAAACAAACCTCCAGAAAGATTTACAAGATGGTAAGCAATCACATCTAATAGAAATGATGATACACATATCTGGGACAAGAGCGAGGTAGCAACTCTACAAATGTCTCATAAATAAGGAAACTCCTTGCGCTTCCCAGAAAGTGTACGCTCTTTTCTAGACATCTTTGAATGCCAGATAGCACCCTTCGAGCTACAGACTTGTAAGCTGAAAGAATGACAAACTTGACCCATTGGATTTGAGTTGCTGTAGGTGGTTTCTTCCCCTTTCCCCCTTGCTCCAAAAGTATCTGACAAGGAATGTTAGGAACAATAGATTCAATAGATTGTAAATAAATAATTAAGGTGTACCACACTCACAACGCATGCAAGTGCCTTCCTCTGCACTTGGAAGATTCATAGAAAAACCTAAAAGCATAGTTTTGAGTTTTAGATCAAATCAGGGAGTTATTTTAGGCAAAAATGCTAATCTGGGTTTCAAAATAACTCAACCAAGCAAACCCTTTAAATAACGGTAGTAACATCTATCAAAAACAGATCTTAGCAGTCCAAAACAGAAATTCAACCATAATTAAATGATCAGAAAGAAGACTCTGTAAACCTTGAAGTACCGATAATAGATCCCAAAAGAGTAGAGTGAGCCACTGGATGCGTTTATCAAAACCTGCTGAGATGTTTACTAGCCAACCCCATTTCAGAGTAATCATTTGTATGTTTTATAAGTAGTTTAGTGGCCACCTATTGGACTCTAACTGTTGAAGCAGATATGTTTTAAGAAAGTAATCTAACTCTTGAAGCAGATATGTTTTAAGAAAGTAATCTCTGAGAAAGTCTAACCCCCTTACGTGGCTGAAGGATTTATCCTAAAATACCAAACATAGGAAACATGAATGTAAATGCAACTCATTTTCTGAATAAAAGTAAGCCACTCCGTTAGAACAACCTAGATGTTTGAAAGTTAGCCACTCATTTTCCAGGCCATCATTCAAAGGTGAAGCAATGCAAGAGTTGACATTGCCAGAACAAAGGACTGGAGACCCTGAAAGTATCAATGGAGGAATCAGAGCCAGGAGACTTAGGGCCTGATTACGACCTTGGCGGAGGAGATTACTCCATCCCAAAAGTGACGGATATCCTGTTTTCCATTTTACAAGTTCCATAGGATCTAATGGAACTTGTAATACGGCGGGCAGATATCCGTCACGTTTGAGACGTAGTAATACCCTATGCCAAGGTCGTAATGAGGCCCTCAGTGGATAAACATGTCCTTCATGTAACAAATGAAGCCACCGTACAAGCTTGAATATTGTCCTTCTGAATTATCTTAAGTACTTTCAGGAAGAGGGCAGTAGCCAAAAAATGCATAAAGAAAAACTGATACTACTGAAATGAAAGAAGGTCCACCACCCAAGGATCCGTACATGGGCACAAAAATCTGGAAGTAGGTCTTCTCTGGTTGCAAATAGGTCCATTCAAGGTTCAACCTGATGATCTCTTAGAAACTAGGACATGTTTTGGTCTAGGTGCACCTCTGCCCATAACCCTAAGAGTGAGCCAGCTGAGGCAGTTTGCTGGATGGATTCCCTCCATGATAGTTTATGTAGGTCTGTGCAACTTGACTGTCAGTGCAGATCAACACATTTTGGCTGAAAAGGAGATGAGCAAAGACTTTCAGTGCAGAAGTGCTAAGAGTTCTCTCCAATCTGAGGATTGAACCTCTACTGAGGACCGTTTGCCCTGTCCCACATTGACTCCCAGAGTTTTCCCCATTCCAAGGAACTGGCATGTGTTGTGACCACCAACACAGATAGAGTGACCAACAGAGGACATTGATAGAGGATAGTATAAATGTCTGTTTTTGGTTTGAAGTACTTGTGCTACTGCATTATTTCAGTAGACACTCTCTACTGCTTCAGAAGTAGCTCTCTTTTGTATGTGTCTGCTGGACGAGGGGTATGGCGAACCTCTGAATTTGAAGGAGGATAATGGCATTCCAGCTGATAATCCTGTGACACCTGCTGTATTGTCCACTGATACTGGATGCTTTTTTCCCAATGTTCTGCAAGTAGAAGATATTGACATTCAACTAGGCCAGATTGGCTCTGGTTTAGACAGGTTTTGAGTGCTGAGAATGCATGTTATTTAGAGAGAGTCAGGATTTGTAAAGATAGGTGGCACCCTGATGCCAGTCCAATCATGAATGGGCTGTTTCTGATGTTGTTCATATATAAAAGCAACTCTTCACATCCAGACAACAGGTAGAAAGAACTGTCCTGCAGGCATAGTTAGGAGTGGGTGATACATTTTACTGCGCCGGCAGCGCTGGCAGAATATTGGCCACTCCATGTTACACTTGTAGCATGGAGTTCCAGCCAAATTACACCAGCTGCTTCATGGCAGAGTCACTTCTCGCACCCAGATCACCAGCGGTAAGTCGGTGATGAAGAATTGGCATCCCCTCTCACAATTTTCAGGCACTAGAAGGGCACCCGGAGGCTTTTTCTCACCGTGAACTGTCGCAGATAGTCGTGACCATTTGGGCTGGGAAAGATGCAGCTTGAGTGGAAAATCCACTTGAGTGGAGTAGCAGCAAATTCAGCTCGAACAGCCGCACCCTCTGGCCCACCACATTGTGGCATTTGCGCATATTTTTCAGCATGGAAAAATCTCGTAGCACTAACAATCAGTGCGAGCAGCATGACGTGCTGATTTTGCCAATTCACGGAACTCGCCACAAAATTCCATGGAGTGGAACTGCATGAATTTCACCCACCCCTAGGCATAACCAGTTACTGTCACCATTGTCAGTCATTTACAGTCTGGTAAGTTAACAATAATCATGCTCAGAGAAAGGTTGATTCAGTGTTGTGCAAATCCAAACTACTGAGGCCTTTCTGGCGCTCAATTGATTTCTATGCAGGACCCACACATTTATGTTTGATCGTCATGTGCACAGACGCCAAAGATCAAAAATATCCAGAGATTCTCTACATGGGAAAATCCTGGCAGTCACACACTACAGAGGCATTATGGGGATGTGTCTGCCCAAACAAGGAGTCCAGGTGACACAATAGGAAGCATAGAGGACTGTAAACTAAATAAAATGTGTGAAATGTATCTCTCATCTTGTGGATGGCTGGTAAGCATACTCCCAATATGTCTTCTTAATAAAGAGGAAGGATCTTAAGTAAATATTGCTCATTAATGGGTCCACCAGACAAATCTCCCAACCCTCAATCTGGTGTTCCCATCCTACTCCACAAAGTCATGCCCAGTTCCAGTTCATGGCAAGGGCTAACATGTCCATCATGGCAGTCGTCGGAATGGAAAATGCTCATATATCCCCAATCAGCTGAGAATGAGGGTACCACCAGATACATTGTTGTTTTGATGATTTCTTTTTGAAAATAAATTTGACCTGTTATCAAGAATGGCAGGCAGGGCGGCAAGCAATCTATTTTTTGATGAAAGTTATCATACCATGTCAGTGGCAGCACGTTTGGCAAAAAGTCCCTGCACAGCAGGTAAAAAAGTTAAAATATGGACCAAGCCAGCTGAGCTGGCGAAGGCATTGACTCTGTTGTCTCGGCCACTTGGGCCCTCATGATGAGTGGTCCTTATGTCAGATATGCCCTGTGATTTAACAAAGCCCATCAAAATGATGAGGTTCATAGAAACACAGCAGTCCCACAGCTTTCGGTTGTTCAAAAAGCATTAAACCCTAATGGAAATTGTGGGGAGGGAATGGGAAATTGATGGGTGAAAAAGACTCAGACTTTCTTAGTTCTTAGAACTTGGAGGTTCCTCTCACAATACCAGCTAACTCCACACTCTGAATTTTAAGTGACCCCCCTGTAACTTTAACTTCAGGAATTCAAATGTATGGGTGTAATAAATCCCCTGGTGGCCAATCTCAGGCCATACTTCCTATTTAGAGCAGATGTTCTGACACACATTTTTTAGTGTTTAGAAGCATCATGTAAAGCCTGGTGGTCAGGAACAGAAAACCAAAGAAAGAAGACGTTACAATGGTGACTGTGCTGAAAGCGCAGAGATCTCCACCTGCCTCTAAGGCCCTCATTATAAGTCTGTCCAAGTAGGGGGTTGGTAGTTACCACACAAGGTAAGTACCATAACCCTGGGATGAAGCATTTACCATGTGTAGGAAATTCATTCTATTCAGAGTTTTGAGCAGGAGAAAGAGGCACAAAATGCAGAATAATTTATTTACGTGGTGAATTTGGCATGTTTTAGCTTTTCTACTAGCCTTATGCCGCTGATACATTTAAGCAGGTTTGGCCTGCTGGGATTTATCAGGTGAAAAATAGATAAAGACGTGACTTAACTCGTAATTCCGATCCCTGTTCAAACGTGCTTGCACAGGGATCGGATATTAAGGCCAGATTTACAATGTTTTGGTGCAGGGCAGCCCCACAAGTTTTCTTGCTGTGCTGCCCTGCATCAAAACCAAAGGGGAGGAATGCACTGTATCTACAAGATTCCTGTTCTTTTCCTCTGCATTGGCACACACAAATTGCTGCCATGCACCAACACAGGTCCCCTTGCACCATAGTGCAAAGCTGCTTGCATTGCAGAGTTGATTGTTTTTGTGCAGGAAGGGGCACCAACCTGCACAAAAACAATCTCAAGAGGAGTTTTTCTCTCTCTATGTGTGCTGCAAAATGGAAAAAATGGGGAGAAATAAAGATATTTCTCCTTGTTGCATCACTTGTACGCCACCCCTGGGGAAGGGTTTGGTTGTATTCCCAGGTTTACAACTTCTTGAAATGACTCCCCGACGTAAAGTAAGCCATCGCAGCGACTAGCACTGCATTGCTTTACTCCATATTTACAAGGCCATTTACAGCCACGCAAAGTGATTCATCGGCGGCGCAGGCCGCTTGTAAATCTGGGCCTTAGTCTTTAACTCATAATGGGACTCTAAGTACGGCATCCATCTTCCACTGGGTCAGTAGACAATATTCCTATGGTGGACCAGCAGAGAGTAGCCACACTCTAAGTGAGGCCAGAATTATCGAGAGTTCCACACAAACTACTGACAATTCGAATACATTCTTAACAAAAATACCTACTAAACTGAAGTCAAGAAAGTAATCTTGCCCTATAGTAAGAACTGAGAAGACATTTGGAAACATAGTTGATGACATAGCTATGCACCATGATATGCCTCCGTGATCGTCTCCTCAGGTGTTTTCCCCACCCTCAAAAGAACCAGCCGAAAGCAGTAACAGCATTGACCTGTAGACACCCCATCCTGATTCAGCCTGGAACACATTCTTGTGCCCAAGGTTCTTCTCATTCACCAGAGATCAAAATGAAGACTTTAAAACACAGTAGCCATCCCTGTGTTTTTTAGTCAAAGTGGCCACCTTTGCTAAGTTGTAGTTTGCAGACAAAGGTGGTAGCTTTGGAGAACAAGCACAACCACCACAGCACAATGTAACTCATAGGGCTAGATTTACAAGGAACTGGTGCAGCGTGATGCTGCGCCAAAATTGGCAGCGCCACTCTGCGTCAGCACTGAAATTTAGGGATGCCCTGTATTTACAAAAATGTGGTGCACCCCCGTGTCTTCGCTTGTGCTGGCGCTAAATTTAGCTGCCATCACCAACGCAGGCATCCTTGAACCAAAGTGCAAGGGTGTCTGCATTGAAAGGAATCATTGTTTATGTACAGGAAGGTGTCTCTTCCTGCACATAAACAATCTATAGTGGCAATTTGGCACTTCTATGTGTGCAGCAGGGCACAGAGCACAAAGAAGAAGCAAAGCATCATCATTTAATGATTGTTTATGTGCAGGAAGGAACACCTTCCTGCAAATAAACAGTACTTCATGGCATTCTGTTCTTTCTATGTGTGCTGCAGAATACAGCACACATGTAAAAAGTAAAAAGCAAAAAACGAGGAGAAATACAAGTATTTCTCCTCATTGCGCCAAGCTAACGCCACCCCTGGCTGCTGCTGATTTGCAAATTCTTTTAAATCCGAGGCAGCATCAAAAGCAATGGGTGTTGGAGTGGTATGCCCACAGCAACCTTCATTGCATGCACCTCTGCTGCAGAAAACTGCATCGGAGGGGCCCATATTTACAAGGCAATATTAAGCCACAAAAAGTGCCTCAGCACAGCCTTGTAAAATAATGCAGTGCACAGCACCACCAGAGTGTCACAAAAAGTGATGCTCCTGCGGCGCTAGAGGCTTGTAAATATTCCCCATAGTTTATTCTGTTGTGGAGCTCTGTAGGCTTTTAGGCCAAATTAATCAGGGTTTTGCATCACCCGTGCCAAGGAGCTACAAAACCTAAGTGAGATTTATCAAGCCATGCAAGGCCACCTTGCATGGCCCTGCATGGCTTGATAAATCTAAAGTAATGCAAGACGGTGCAAATCAGTGCCTTGCTTTACTCTTCCCTAGAGAGGCGTTCCATGGGTGGAGCTTGGGTATTCCCACGTGTTCACCGATGAATTTTGGCACATTCCCAGAGTTACCATTAGTGATAGACCTGGGGATGTGTCAAAATGCTATGCCTCCTCAGGTGAGGCATAAGGAGGAGAAATATCTTTATTTCTTGTTTTTCCCTTTCTATGGGTGCTGAATTATGCATTATGCAACACACGTAGAAAGAGGAAAATGCCTCTCAGGATTGTTTTTGTGCAAGAAGGTGTCACTTCCTGCACAAAAACAATCCTGCTTACAACAAAAGCATCCTTTCGCACTCACTCAAGGGTGCTTGGGTTGGCACTAGGCAACCAAAAGTGCGCCAGCGCTAGGATATGACAGGAATGCACTGTATAATGTTAAATACGGTGCATTCCTGCCCTTTCTCTTTCATGCAGAGCAGCGTAACAAAATGGCTTGCTGTGTTGTGCTGCGTGAAAAAATTATAAATATGGGCCATTTAGGACCAGAGTAACAGATTCCCTGATAATTCCATTCCAGTCTAAAACTCTAGTTTTCACCCAAACTATGATCACAAGTGCTATGTTTTTACCGCAAATGGAGTGACCGAGTTCACTAAAATCCAGACACAGTTCGGCATGCCAAAAGCCGGTGGAGTATGTGTCCAGTAAATGGTCCTGCAACGGGGGGAACATGTGGAGATAGAAACTATAATTTTTCCCCCCATTACTGTCACACACAAGAGGTGCTGGAAAGCAGTTATTGGATAAGCTGAAAAATTGAAACAGGCGTGGATTCACAAACCCAGCACACTTCGTTTCACCGGAGGTCAGGCCGCAGTTTGGCTGGTGCTGCATCCCTGTGGCTTTGGCCGACAGCAGGCAAGCACCACACGCAAATAAATTAGCACACCACAGGTCAGAGTTAGCACAACACAAAGAAGGGAGGACAAACTCAGCAGAAGCCTAATGCGCCTCTGTACAGCTGCAGCCCCAAATCTTGTTGAGCTTTTATTAATATGACCTTTCATGAGAGATGTTATGAGTTATGTTGCATTCGTTTTGTGGTGAACACCACTGTGCCTTGTTCTGTTTGGCTGCAGAGTGCAGTCTGATGTCCTACCCAAATTCTGGGAAAAAAGAGCCTGGCCCACCGCGTTGAGTTTGAAGGCAGGGAAGTAGCAGGTCGCAGCCATGTTTGCCCCTGGCACACTGCAGAATATAGGAAAGTTATGTTGCCTGCCTCATAAAGTCCTGATTTTTGGAGCGCTAGCCTCTAATCATGTATTCATTCTCTAAATAAATTAGGGACTGAGGAATCATTTTTTGCCAAGTCATCTAATATCAAAGAGTTTGATTTACAACTTGCTAGATAAATCTGCAATGAGCTGGTTAAGACATTAAGGACCATATTTATACTTTATGACACAAAATTGCCTTCGCGCAGATTTGCGTTAAAAAGTATAGCGCTGGCTTGCGCCATTCCAAGACACCAGCCGGGTGCCAAATTTATGGAATGGCACAATCCGGCGCAAGGGTGGTTTAGTGTCATGGAAAATGACCATAGCCGGGTGGGGGTGGTGGTATGGGAGAAGGGGGGTTTGCACCAAAAAATGACTATAGGCTGGTTACAGTAAAAAGAAAAAGACTCTAATCAGCCTAGTGTAATTTGTGATGAAAAATCATCCATACCACATGACTACTGTCTCCTGTCTTATTAAAGACAGGAGTCATGCCCACCACCCCGATGGCCAGCACAGGGGACAAGAGACCCCTAGCCATGGCCATTGTACCCAGTGCCATGTAGGGGGGCCCATTTCAGGACCCCCAGTGGCACTTTAAAAATAAAATAAAAATACCTACCTCTACTTACCTGGGATGGGGTCCCCCATCCCGTGGTGTCCCTCTGGTGTGATTGGCGGCATTCCTGGGGCTGGTGGAGGACACCTGTGGGCTCTTTCCATGGTGTTTGACCATGGAAATGGATCCACAGGTCCCCTAACGCCTGCCCTGACCCAGGCATTTGCTTAGCACCATTTTTTAGGCCTGGCTCCCTTCCGTGCACCATTTTTGCACAGGAGGATAAATAAGGCGATAAAGCCTTAGAGTAATTTCCTGGATGGGAACGCCCACTCTGCATCTCATTGATGCAAGGTGGGTTCACGCATCCAAAAAATGACTTTAATGCCAATATTTTGACGTTAGACACCTCCTCACTAATGCACATTTCTCCTAACCCTGCCTCATGGCATGTCCCTCACCCTTGGACTCTGAATGTACAACACATGGCTCAGGATCTCTCATGGGGTCTGTGAACTGGACATTGTATTGTTTTGGAAAGTACACTTGCACCTGTAAATCTCCTTGTTCACATGTAACATTTCAATGTTTACTGTGATCCATCAACTCAGGCTAAATTTATGTATCGTTTGAAACTATGTCATTGAGAACAGAACATAATTACATGGTGTTGTGAGCTATAACCAACTTACATAACCTTAAATACATGTATTGCAGTACATCCTATTGCCCCCTACCCTGTGTTATGTTGTGCAAATTGTGTAATGCAGTACACACATGGTGGCTGTATGAGTGCCCTAACGGGCCCAGTAAGATTGGCACTGCACTGGGTGCAGCTACAGTATTCCTATGTATTGAACAACATGTTCACATGTATGTCAGACATCTCCTAAGTACCAGGTACACCCTCAGCATTCACATTCTATGCACACGTGATGTGACCAAGATCACACTCAAATATAATGATGGGTAGACCATGTTGGTAATTTGCAGACATCTAGCTTGCTACAATCTGTAGACATTCCCACATCCATCTGGAGCAGAGTTGTATTCTCATTGTGTACTTAACTGACTGATGGCCAGCACAATAAGGCTCCTTGCACGACCACTGCCTCACTTAAAATCTGAGGTGCAGTGGACACCGGTGGTGCAAGTGTCTCCTAGATAAGCCAATAGAGACCTCGAAACATGTACATCATCAGTACCATTTCCTGAGTAACTGAAAGCTATGTGTGGCATGCAGTGCTGTCAAAAGTGCTGTGACAAATATGCTGGCAAAAGGGATGCTAATCAGATAAACAGCAGCTCTGACACATCATGATTGACATCAATGTATATGTGGGCATGCTTTCCTTTTCCTAACACCCACTATTCCACAGCAGCACAATTTGGCACTTGTGCAACAATCAACGCATTTTCCATCCTCAACATGCCATCAGAGATGATGTCCATATCCTAACCCAGATGAAGTCATCTCATTGGTCAGAGAATACATTTCATTTTTGCGTTGCACACATCGGACCCTCTCACACAAAACCCTGGAATGACACATGTGACACACAAGGTGGCAATTATTGGATGCATTGGGGTCTTCAAATTGGGACACTTCTCCACCGGTGTAGGGTGGAGGCCCGCCTGCAATACATGACAGTAAACCATAGCTTAGTGATTTTTGGACATTTCTGTGCATGGACAACAGTTTCACATTCAACTTGTTAAGCTAAGTAAGCGAGTCAACTTAGTGGTAGGTCAGAACAGCTGCCAAACATTAATAATCTGTCTGTGAGACAAAGGACCAGATAATGGAGAACCTGACACCACCAAAGCATCACTTTCCCTGATGCTCCTGTGGTGCACTTCAATGCACAATTGTACATGGATTTGTCATGCAGCTGTTTTGTTGCTTTACACCTCCATGTCCATATGGAGCAGCATGACACAGTACTCTGCATCATAGGGGCATGCAATGGTTGTTGCAGTCTCCTTTCCAATTTAACACCCATTGCTTTTGACCGTGCCCCAGATGTTGAAGACATCTAACTCATTACAAGTGTTGAGGAATGCATTGATACACCCTTATTTCTTGTTTCTAATATGTGTGCCATTTCAAGGCACATATACACCCACACACTAGAGTTATAATGCCATGACAGTTTCCTTATGTTCACGTAGATGACAATTCCTTCATATTAACTGAATAACATTATGGATATCTTGCCAATACTGTGAGGGCAACCATTGTTGCCATAGTAGACCATTTATGTCCAGGAAGGGATATCAACCTGCGCATATACACTCCCCTCAACACAAACACACTTGTACTGTGGTCCAAGTATGCATGCATTAGTACAGGCTTCTGAGTAATGTGCTAGTGCTGGCGCAGGTTCAGGCCTGTGGTACAAATTCACTGTGTTAGAAAATAGAAACATTATGGGGTGTATGTGATACACTATATTCGCAAACAGGAACGTGCAAGTTGTCTGGACCCGGTGCCTAGCTAAGCTTCCTTAAATGCCGTTGGGCAGAGACACAAAGGGGCACATTTAAGGAAAGTGGTGCTGCACCTAGTGCCTCACAACAGTCCTCGTGCCTCTTAGCACCCCGTTTCCCCCACCATGTTGCACCGTATGAAATATACGGTCCACCATGGCACAAGGTATGGGGCAACTGCATCATTTCATATAGATGCAAATGATGCACTCAGTAGGAGTAGCACCAACAATTTTGCACTACTCCTGCAGAGTACATAGTGGCCCATCATATAAAATGGTATGCCCCTTTTTAACTCCTGCTCTAAGCAGGCTTTCAAAGTGCGGGAAACATGGTGCAAGGATATATAAAAGAATTCCCTTCCCCATTTATTTTTTCCCCTTACAGGGGTAGGCCCCTTCCCATACATGATGGCTGGCGCAGACATCATGTTGTGCAAGTCTTCACACAGTGGTGCTATGCATGCATCGCACCACATTGTTAATGTTGTGGGGAAAAGGGTACTTCAGCCCTGCCTTAGCGTCATTTCTGAATTTCACAATGGCAGCACTAAGGTTGAGTTAGAGGCCCTTAAATAAGGCCCAAAACAACCAGTCCTGACCCTTGACAAAATATGTTGCACTCAATCTTATGTCCGCCTGTCATGCACATGCAAATAAGGATGTTGCAGCTCAAATGGGGTACTTGCCAACTGGTTCACCAATCTGAATCCAGATTGATCTAGTAGATCTTGCACCCGTGCTATGAGGTCAGCAGAACAGTGTTTAAACTGGTGGTCGGTGCGCACAACTCCAAATATTCTGTGTAGGTGGTGAAGGACCTTGCCCCACCGCAGCTTTCAAGCCTCTGTGAGGTTGCCCTGTATTATGCGACCACCCAAAATTAGCATCATGGGAAGGCAATCCTTCACCAGCCCTCCCAGTTCATCTGCTACCATCTTTGTTGTCCTCCCTTTCCCAGACATTATGCAGTATGAGCAAACTGAAAATGTAAAAGCCCAAAAAAATAGACTTATTTAACTACCCCACATAACTCCAAATGCCCCAACAAACTATACTACCACTAGACAAACACCCGACATTACAATGACAAATACAGGACAAAAACACTACAAAAGACTGAGGAAAAAGACCAAAAGCACACAACAGTAACAGGACACAGCAAACAACTCTCCAACAACACCAATCCTCCACCAGCACCATCTCCACACACCCTCACTCAGTCACAGACAAAAAGACTGTGAAGTGAAAGTGAAAGTGAATTCACTGTACAATGTATGCAGCCAGGAAGTCCAGTTTCATCACTTCCCGGACCTGTATGTCACATTTTCTGATATGCCTCTTTTTTTTTTACGCATGACGGTCATGTGTATATTTTTTCCTATTGAGGCTGACAAGGCCTCAAGACTTGCGATTAACGCACAGGGGCCAGGAGTCACTTTTTTGATTAGCAAAGTATGAAGTATTGGCGTTTGCTAATCAAACAATTTGACAAGTGATGGTCATGCATGGTACTCCTTCCCATAAAGCCTGACAAGGCCTGTGGAATTGCAATTGACGCTTAGGGGCTAAGCGTCATTTTTTGGCATAGCAGAGTTTGGAATATTGACGTTTGCATCAAAATTATGACGCACTACGGGAAAGCATGGATTTTGTTGGAAAGGCTGACAGTGCACCCAGATTCACATACCATGTCACAGGGGCTGTGCGTATATGTAGTACGTATGGTACAGCTCTTGTGTTTGCATGTTCTTTCATATCTTAACAGTAACATCAGTATGTGTGTTACCAATATGTAGTATGTGTGTGTAGTGCGTGTGATGACTGATAACATTTGCATAAGTGCATGTGTTGCTAGTCTTTGCCCACATACGTTACCACATGTGTACTAGGAGTGTACATATGTGATCTAACACATATTTGTGGGTCTACCATATTGTAATGTCTGATTACCAAATGAAAGTTTAACAGCAACACAGATCTGATGGGCTATGTCCAATACATGGCAATGCATGTGATACCCATGACAAATCAAACTCAGAGGATGAAGTGGACTACGGCTGGGTTGATATCATGTTACTCCTGGCAATGTGAGTGCGTGAGTGTCCACACTGAGGTGCGTTGTTAGATTCAGGCTTCATGATGCTCTGCTACATGTGTGACATGCAGTTCCCATGCATCTATGATGCTGGAGATGGTGTACTCATATGTGTCAATGAAGGTGGTATGTGCTGTGTGTGTGGAAAGACGTGTAGTGTCATGTGTGTAAACTTTACCACAGCGGTGTGTTCATGGGATATGAAATCTCACATATCTATCTTCTTTGCATGGACACATGTTGGACTTTGTTAAATTGCTGTGTAGTCTCATCGGTGTCACCTATGTTTCCGTATGCTGGAACATATCTGATGGTCTGTCAGTGATCATGTGATACAAATGCATTTGCACTAGTTGAAAGTTGACTTTTGTGCCGACTCCGACAATCAATACCATGACTGTGCCACTTAAGTGGTACATGTGTGCAGAGATATCAGACATTTGTGTGCATGCCAAAAACTAGGTACTTACAATCAACCACAACATGTTTGTTATGACTGTCACATACAATGGCATACAACTGTGTAGCAGTGTTGCAGTCAGGCAATGATGGCAGTCTAGTCATCATTACTACTGTGTGACTTTTTATGCCCACACAGACCCATGGTTGCATGTTTTGGTGCTGGTTTACTGTGCTCCACTCTGCTCAGTCCACTGTGCACATGCATCAGGCCCCTGACTGTGTCAAGAGTCAATGTAGCCTCAGCATTCAGTTAGGGGGAGTTGGGGAGGGTCTAGCATCATCATGATAGCTCTTCAGCAGAGCAATGCGCAGTCCCCTGCAGACTAACATGTGCACATTTGTGATCAAACAGCCTGGGATTTTCATTTTCCTTTGGGGTATTTGATGTCAGGCTTGCCCTATCATGTACAAAGGACTGGCAACATGTACACGTAGAACATGTCTCATCATTTGGCATGGTCTGACAGACATGATAATACATTCCTAGTAATTTCCATTTGCAGCTTGGTTAGTTCCTGTAATTTTTGTACAACCCAGGGGACAGATGATGTCATCTGTCACTGCCTTCTGACAGAATAGTATGTGATGGGCAAGTACAGCATTGTTGTTGTAGCAAACATGAGTAGGTTAGGTCCTGACCTAGGCCTCGTCTCTGAACATATGTTGGGTGATTACATGGTGACAGTACTTGTCTATGTGTACCTTCTCCATCATTTACGGCATATAGTGTTTGGAATAGATTAGGTCCTAAATCGCTGGCATTCTTTAGGCTGCTTACACATTGTACACATCTTCTGCTACAACATTGTCCGGTCATACATGGACAAGATGCGACTTGTGACCTGTGTAATTTGAAGAAGTACACATCTTCTACTACTGGCTGCATGACAGCTTCCCTCCCATTTCCCGGCTTTGGGACATTACACACACTTCCACACACAAATGACAGTGCATCTATCACAGCAATTGAGTAGCCTCCAAGTGACCTCCCCATGTTGTTTCTCCAAGTATCTGTGGGATTCTCTCAGGGGTCCTTCCACATCCTTTGGTGTACATGGGTATGCACTAAATTCTGCCTTCCACAGCCTATGTCACTGTCACCATGAGTGTATCTTGTGAGTGATAGTTTGTGAAATCATCTCAGCGCTGGATTTTTTATTTGCGACATGCAACATATCTGTCTCCTTCTTCACCCAAACATTTTAATATGGGTCTGTGACATGTTTGGACATTGCTAGACATACTTACACATCCCACACCTGAGTGGCATGTAGGAGACCTAGACATTTTAGGGAATTTTGTCACAGTTGATAACTTTCTCTTAGCTAGGCATGTGAGTGTCAATGAGAGGTATGTTTTCGCATGTGGTGTGTCATGGTATCATACAGACTATACTGGGTAACCTTGCTGACACATGTCAATCATTGTAGGTAATTGCAAACCCATCCTACTTAGGCCATACTCCTGTACATCAATCTTCACATGTAGATCCAGATTAGCTGCAGGCATGTGTCAAGACAGCAGAATGTGTGACGAGTGTGTTAGAATGTACATTGGGAGTGGGACAGACACTTCCTACGTTCCTTCCAGACATTCATTTGGTGGGGCATTCTCCAATTGTATTGTTAAATCCTGGGTAGGGGGAGTGGATCAGCACCCACAGCATACCATGTGAAGGGGTTTGGCCCAATGGTGGTGCCGGAACGTAACACCATTGATATACCATGCAGGATTAGGCTCAAACGTTGGTTCTTAACCCTGAATAGTCAATGAAGGTCTATTGATACCAATGGTCTCCCCCCTTGTCACACATGCTCAGTGCTGGCGTTACAGCTACCTGCCTGAGATGTGACACAGTTTAGTCCCTTATTTCCAAATACACCATTTAGAAACAGCCCCTACCGTATGTATGCCCCCCTTGCATTCATCTTGCCTGGCGTGGGCATGATGTGGGGAAAGGGGTCGAATTTTGCACTATGCCTACTTAATGCCACTCAGTGGTGCATGGATCTAGGACTTTAAGACCCACATGAGCGTGAGTTAAGTGACACTGATGTGTGGCATAGAGGCTCTAGACTCTCTTTTATCACAACCTATGTTCCATCCATCTTTGTAAATGTTGTGTTTCTTTCCAGTTCTCTGAGGCATGAGTAACATTCCAATGGTATATGTAGTGGAGAATGAGTAGACCATGGACATTCTGGTGCAAAGTGATTTATTGGTGATATTTACAAAGTGATATTATTTGTACCGTGTCTAGGTGTAGAAGTTTTGTATAATTTATTGTCTAGTGTGAAATCCAGCTGCAGTGTTTTGTAGTTCCCCCTCCAACTGTGCTGCACCATTGTCATCCTCCTCTACATTGGGGCCATCTAACAGTTCATCCCTGGGAACATTGGTCTGTATACATATGTTAGGAAAGATAGCACATACAAGTATCTTCTTGCATACCAGGTGTGGTGTTACTACAGGCTTCCTCCTGTCATGGCCAGGCACCTGAACCTTAACTTCAGGAGTACAAATGTCCTCTCCACCATGTTTTGTGTCCTTCAGTGCCCTTCATGTGTGCACGCTCCCTCTGTATGGTGAACGAAAGGTCAGGTATGTTCTCATTACTCCTACAGACTCCTACAATGGCACCCATTATCTTAACAGTATTGCACCTACTCTGTGCCATCTTGGGCTGTTTCTTGTATACGGCGCACACATGGAGGCATTAGGGGGCTCTAAGGGGCGCATGAGAAGTGGTACTGGACTAGGTGCTGCACCACTTCTCATTAATCTGCTTCATGGTCTTTCATGACTGGAGATTTTGTATTCTATGTGTGTTGCACAATGCAGCAGACAGGTGAAGGTGTGCACTACAGGTATGTCAGGTATGTGTAGGTGGTATGTAGTTGGTAATGGCAACACTTGGGTGGCATTTGATATTGGTGGTGCCAGAGGCTTGAACACCATGACAAACGTGGGGCTGTGCCTATGTGTGTCTTTCTTTATATTGACATGGGCCTATGCCATTCACATAGCAGAGCTATTCATTATTTGGTGCAATGTCTGTGGGATCTGTATTTAGTTGTCAGCTAGTGGACACCTGTAGTGGTTCGGGCCAGCTTCTGTATGCAAAGGGGACATAGCTCCACCTGTTCTTCATGTGGTATGCCAGTCAGGTTGTGGCTATATTATGTACATATGGGTGTATGTGTGCGTAAAGTGCACTGAATGCAGTGTTATGTGGCATGTGGCATACGTGTTGTTGTATGTACATCTGTGTTCCCCTGCCAATGTGTGTTTTGTGTGGTGTATGACATGGTATTGGTATGATGGCTTACCTACAAGTAGCCCATTGCCATATTGCTAATCCTGAAACCTCTTGTTGATGGTGGAATGTCAGAATATGTAGGCATCATGGACACTGCCAGGATATTTGGCTACGATGTTTTTGAAGAGCCCACGGTGATCCACAATGGCCTGCACGTTTGTCGAATGGGTGTGTTTGTGGTTTCTGTAGAGGTAATCCGTTGCTGCAGGTGGCACAAGTTGGACATGAGTGCAGTCCATTGCACCCAGCACATGCAGGAACCCAGCAATTAGGTAGAAACATTGCTTGGTCTCCAGCTGCAGTTGTTGAGTGTTGAGGAAGCAGATATGGTGGGGTTTGAGGTGGATGATTGCATCCAGAACCTTTGGTAAGACCAAGAAGAATAGCTGGGAGATACCAGCCACTTATGCGCTTGTTGTCTGACGCCAGCATATAGCGAACAGCGAGGAGTTTGGTCTTGGGTGGAATATTTGTTAGAATTCCCACCATTGCAGTGATGTCTGGCGCTATCTGATGCAGCAGGCGTACAATGGACTCCCGCCTCAGATGGTAGGTTCTGATAACATCTTGTTCCCTGAGCCCAAGGGTGGTTGTACGCTGTAGAAATATCTTCTCCCGCCTTCTGCGCTGCATTTGTGGCTGCTGTGGTGGTGTTTGGGGTTGCTGTGGTAGTGCTGGAGGGACCTTTTGTCGTCTCTGTCATCTGTGGCATGTGCCAAGCTGGAGCATTAACAGTTCCATGTTGTCCAGGAGGTTGCCAATGGTCCTTCTGTGTGTTTTCCTTAAGTAGTGGTGTGTGGACCTCATTTTAACACCTGGTCTGATCAGGCGTTAAAATGTGTTGCAAATCAGGCTTTGCGTAATTTTTTGGGACTGGTTCCTTCCTCTGAGTAATTTTAGCATTGGGGTGTCAATATGGCACGGGAGGGCCAGCGTAATTTTTTGCAAGGGAATTCCTACCTTGCATATCATTGTCGCAAAATGCCGCAAGGTGAGTTGGCGCTCCCAAAAATTGCAGCTAACTCAGATATTTTGACGCTACACAGCTCTAGCGTCAAAATGTAAATGTGGCAGTAGGTTAGAGCCACTTTTGTGTAGAAAGAATTATGCAAAGGCGGCACAAACCTTTCTTAAATATGGGCCATAGTTTCAATCTGGCCTTTCATAAGATCTATAATGAACACCCTATTCCAAGGAGAACAACCACAATATTAGAACATAATTTAAGAAGCCAATTGGCTAGAATACAAAAGAAAAGTAGCTATGGCCCCCATGAGAAAACAGGCCTTTATGTTTGTTATTGTGCAACAGTAACTCTTAGTTGGCAAGCCTTTACAAAATCGATTTTGTCCTGCCTAACCTCTCTCCAACAAATGAGCAATTGCCAAACCATATCTTTCCTGAGTTTTAGAAAGAAGCTTGGATAAGCATGTACACTAGCAAACACCATATAAATGACCAGACACAGTTATTCCAATGTTCTCTGAGCGTGCTTGAAATTTAATATGAGAAATTATTTGAATTTGTTGTTTGGCATCATTATACCATGGCTGTCAGCAATATAACTAGAATTATCATTATTAAGCCAGGAAAACATAATTGCAGGATGGGCACCATCCTGCCATTCTGACCAACAATATAACTTAACTTACCACTGTGATGCAGGGGGCAACATTTTTGCAGGAATGGATGCTACGTATACCCATAATGCGAGAAGAATTTCCACCCTGGAGTAGTGGAAACCCGCATATGGAAATATGTGCCAGCATTCTCCCAGAATAATCCAAGTGCTATTGATACCCACAATGTGTCAGCAAGCTACACCATTGTGCCAGGGTGAACATTCTGAGAGGGCAGGGCATCATTGGTTGAAGAATGCCTACAAAATGTATTACTACCACCCTTTGCCTTATGTGGGCAACATCGAATGTGGTATGCACCCAACATGCAACAATACTCACCGCTAACACCAATGCTACTAAGAATAAAGGTGTGGTGGATATTGTTTTCCCTCCACTATTTCTGAGTATCATTCTGCCTTAAAACATTTTGGAAAAATGTACCAGCTACATTATTGACATGCATGAGGGCCCCACACGCAGCTGTTGAACAGTTAATACCCTCAAATATCTTACTAAATCTATACTTAGCGAAAAAACGATTACTGAATTTGAGTTTGTGGCATTTAGTGGAATTCAAGCATGTAAACATGGGTAAAGCCATCAATAAACTCAAAAGATGTAGTCTTGAGAGTAACTTGAATATTGCTATCCAAGTCCTTTATAGAGTTCATTGTTGAAATAGTTCAGAATAGTAAACTTGACAATACTGAAGTAAAGAAACAATTGAAGCAGAAAATATTGCTTCAGTTGGTAAGCAGAACGCTGGAGAACACCTTAAAGAAGTGCCCCTAAACCTGGAGTACCAAAATATCTAATCAAACCTCCTACAAACCCTATGAGAGCAGGTGACTTTTTTGACCCACCTACACAATACCAGATCCAGGGTTGAACCTTCTCCTACATTGATCGTAAAGCATAAAAAGAACCTGCCACTACACCTAAGAGTTTTATCTTCAATTCTTGATTTCCACAATCAGCTGAAGACTTGGCTTTACAAGTATTGTCACTAGGCCGAGGTCTAGCTAGACTCACACCTGCTAAGCACAAGAATACTCCAAAGGCACCCCAGGCGATAGTGTGCTCTACATATATACATAACATAACGTGTATTCCTACCAGCATCCATCGAACACCCAACTCATTGAATGCTGGTTCCAAATATAGTTGCAGCAACCATCTTTTCAGCACTTCACATGATTTTTTCTGTCTACTACATGCCTGAGAACATGGTCAGTCAATGTGCCACTTTTGAATAGCAAAGACTTATGACAATTGTTTTAAATATTTAGTATTTCTGCTTTTGACTAAGGGATTACCAAGTGTTTCATGAGTAAAATCAAGAAAGGTATTCAGATAGCTCAATTCTCCAGGGGGACAGTATCCCAGGTAGAATTTCATGAGATAAAACTACACAGAGAGCACCACAAGCAAAAGCCTTCTAAGCTTATACATGTGTGACTGTTCCAAACTCTGTTACCCACAAACTTCTAAAATGCAATATTGCCTCATAGGGCAAATATGCACTCAGATGATCAAGGAGAAGTATGGAGGTTGAAGATGCAAATGGAAGACCACAACCAGTAAAGGGCAATCACGGTCAGGTCCTGAACCTGAGTTATCAGGGAAATAATATAAATTATGATTGCTGCTACTAGGTGTAGGAAGCAGTGACAGGAAACTCATCTGACTAGCAACAAATTTTGCACCCGCATGCCACAATAAGCAGAAGAACAATTTGAGATGATGCTTCCATTCCAAATGACATTGATGTGACTGAAGTTTCTAATGTGACAGAATCTCACAAGATTCCATTTTAGGATGTTTTGACTAGGAACCATTCTGAACTCTGTCCTCCAGTCCCAAACCACATATCAGCATCACCTCATTGAGCTGATGGGCCAAAATTATATGTGGTTTTATTTTGATAATGTATTTATTTCTCATTTAAGTTATATGAGATAGAGGACAGAAAAAGAAGACCAGGCTAGAAGACTAAGCTGAATACAGCAAAAGTAGAAATCTGATGTTAAGCAAGTTCAGTATTCTCTGTTCCAACTCGATCACATCTTCCTGAACTGAATAGAAACAGCAGCCCTCATCATGCTCCACCTCTCTGTTGCCTTGGACGGTGACTTCCATAGCATCCTCATCAGAAGACTTACAAGGATCCAATCTCAAATGGATATTTCTTCCTCACAGGAAGAACAGAAAGGTTCAGGTTGCCATCCTTCACATCAGAGACCAAGACATTGATGTGCAGAGTCCCATAGAGATCAGAAAACAGCCCCACTCTTTTCACAATATATTTAACACCACTCGCCAACATCATCCGATCTCAAGACATCACCATCATCTTCTATGCCAATGACACCCATCTCATCCTTTCGGACAAAAAACAAAAACGCCAAAGAAAACGTCATCAACTGCATGACCATGGTAGCAGACTGGATGCAGATCAACTGTCTGTAGCTCAATTCTGACAAGTCAGAAGTACTGGTATTCAGCCACAAGATCTCCTCATTGAACTCCATCTAGTGGTTGTCAGAACTAGGACCAACACCCACAGACCATATAAGAATTCTAGGGATCATCCTGGATGACAAGCTGAACATGGTGGCTCAAGTCAACAAAGTGTACTCCTTCCATCCACATCCTACGCAAGGTGCAAAAATACATCAGATGGTTTTCTCAGAACACCAGATGGACTGTCACACAAGTACTCATCACCAGCAGGATACACTACGACAACACTCTTTCAACCGGAATCTCCAGACAATACCTACACAGACTCCCAACCATAAAGAACACCGCTGCAAGACTCATACTTCCACACCACACACACATCACTCTGCACTTCTAGAAACTTCACTGGCCCCCCATTCACAAGCGCAGCCAATCCTAACTTCTCTCACACACATACAAAGCCCTCCACAGCACAGGACCAGAGTACCTGAACATACACTTTCATCAATCCACCAGATACCTGCAATCTGACTCACTCACACTCGCACACATTCCCCACATCTGCAAAATCAAAACTGGATGTCCTTCATTCTCTTACATTGCACCCAAGACATGGAACAACTTCCCTCTCCACATCAGAGCCTACTCCTCACTTCTTGAGTTCCGCGAGAAGCTGGCGCTTGGCTCCTCATATAAGCACCTTGGGGACTACAGAGCTATACACATGCCCAAGCATCTGGATACCCTCTTGGGTAATTAGTGCGCTATATAAATCAATATAACATAACAGCTAGCTGAACCCTCCCTTAATTTATATATTTAAGAAGTCCTCTAATGATAAAGAAGAAGTTACTTTATAACCTGTCTGACACTCTTCCATAACAGTGATATTACAACATCCTATTTTTTTATTTTAGCTCCCACACTTACTTTTCTGTTGCGCCAGCTGGGGCTTGGTAAAGATGCAAAATACTCTCTGAAAGGTTGCTCATGGTGTTCTTACCTAGTTCATAAAGCAATTCAAGACAGCGCAACACACCTACTGTACACAACAGGATCGCAATGCACAGTGGGACCGTGTGCATCCCGGTTCAAAAACATAATTTGCACCGAAACTCCAATTTTCAAGAAACATTAAACATAGTTGCATCCATTCTTGAACTGCTCTCAAAAATCTTAAACTTAATTCACCAGTCGGTTATGCCACGCCCACACGCAACAAGGATCTAAAAGCCCTTTTATTCAATAATCTTTCATAGAGAAGGCCAAAGCTTGGCCGTCGATTATTAATTCTTCCCTTCCGCTCCTACAATATACACAGCAGAACCCTCAATATGTGCATAAACACAAACAAACACACAAATGTGGGGAAACTGTGGCAAAGGGAGATAGCAGAAAAAGATTCTGCAAGATGTGCAATAATAAATGTAGAGTGGTAGAAGAAAAAGGCAAGATATGTTATAACGACAAGGCAGCCTTGGCTCTTGACAGCTCTGTCATTTGGCTGTGCCGGCAAATGTCTTTGGGCACTTATCATTATGTTTTTTTACTAACTAAGTACTAGAAAAGCCAACACAAAATCCGTGACGTGTGATTCAAGCGGGAAGCCCAGCATATGAAATCCCTGGTTGAATTAAGTGCAGAACTATGCATGGGCACATTTCTCGCAAGACTCCAGACATGGGAAGAAACAAATAGCGCCTGCTTCTGATTAATATTTCAAGGAAACACACTCATGCTAAATCTCCCTGCTCAAGCATGACCTAGAACCACTTATGGAAATGCTTTTTTTGATTTCTTTCAGTTTAAAACAAAAAAAAAATTACATTTTCATACTAGGGTTCGTCGCACAGAAATTATCTTTCCCGCTCGATAGTGGGAAAAAGGCACGTCTGTTTGAGGTGTGAGCCTACAAAAAGTAAGATGCGTGTAGGATGTATTTAGACTATACAATATCGGGATTCTGCGGCTTAAAGTCGAACTTATTCGCATTAAAAATGCATTTATGTTCTGTTTCTAATACTTCAAAACCTCCGGAAGATCTAAATATAATGTAGATTATTGTATAGTTTTGTGAGAATTTCTCATTAACCACAACTTCGGAAAGTAATGCTAAGCTAACGTATTTCAAACAAGCAAATCGTAGCACACGTTTATGATAATGTCGGATTAGTGCAATTCTAATACACCACGTTATAAAGCACGCGTATAAATGTTGGCAAACTACTCTGAGGGCACATTTTGTCCCCGTACAATCTTTATTAGTTCGGTTAATGTCACACATGATTATTTCACACTACGTTTATGCGTTAATAAATCAAAACCTTCATTTTCTGCTTCATCACCAGCCCACTGACAAGCACATCTTGTAGAAGGGTTCCCAATTTATCAATAAATATATAAATTATAAAAATGCATATATCACCAAACTCTCAGGGTGTCCTAAGGATCCAGAAATAAAACTCTTCTGCCCCTAGCCTGATGCCTTTACGTTCTATAATGAATGTCCTATCTCTGCTGTCTAAGAGGTAGACTGGCCATATTTTGTTCTGTGTAATAGATCTCACTTTGTTTGTTTTATGATGGAGCTTTAATTTGCACTCCGTGTAACATTTTAGTTACCTCAGAGCACAGAAAGAGTAGGATGTTTGTAGAGTCTGGTGAAGATGTTACACAGGGGATGGGTGCTCTCATTCTGATGGATAGGACCTACAGTAGATGCTATGCGATTGTTTGTGATCAACAACTTCAATCGGAGGGTGAGTTTCAAGAGTGAAGGTTTCAAGTGATGTGTGAAGTGCATTTGATTCGGTTGTAAAATCTACATACAATTCTTCAGTTAACTCCTTCTTGGGAAATTAGTAACATTAGTCCAATTTCCAAGAGAAACTGACAGGAGTATTAGCTCCCACAAAACCTTCATCTTCGGATGCTGAAATCCACTTAAAAAAAATATACAATTCTTACCTATTGTAGTAGGCTGGCCTGCCTTATAGTGGGTACCTAGTGGTACTTACACCTTGTGCCAGGGCCAGTTATCCCTTATTAGTAGATTAGAGGTGTTCTAACAGCTTAGGCTGATAGAGGTAGCTATAGCAGAGCAGCTTATGCTAAACTAGGAGACATGCAAAGCTCCTACTATACCACTTATATCACTTAGCACTATATCATAAGAAAACACAATACTCACAGTTACTAAAAATAAAGGTACTTTAATTTAGTGACAATATGCCAAAAGTATCTCAGAGGATATACTCCCTTAGGAGGTAAGTAAAATACACAAAATATACACACACAAACCAAAATCAGGTAAGTAACAGTTAGAAAAGTAGAGCAAACAGTGTAGAACACAATAGAATGCAATAGGGAAAAATAGGCCTAGGGGCAACACAAACCAAATACTCCAAAAGTGGAATGCGAACCATGAATGGACCCCAGGCCTAGTGTAGTGTGTAGAGGGTCACTGGGAGTGTAAGAAAACACTAAGGGTGTCCAAGATACCCCATCCCAAGACCCTGAAAATTAGGAGTAAAGTTACCCTGCTACCCCAGAAAGACAGTAAAGTCGAGATAGGGGATTCTGCAAGGACAACAACTGACTGCAAAGCACTGAAGACAGATTCCTGAACCTGAGAACCTTTAAAGGAAGGGGACCAAGTCCAGGAGTCACGCAAGTATCCAGGGGGGTCAGGAGCCCACTAAACCCCAGATGAAGGTGCAAAAGGGCTGCCTCTGAGTGGAAGAAGCCAAAGATTCTGCAACAACGGAAGGTGCCAGGAACTTCTCCTTTGGTCAGAAGATGTCCCACGGTGTGCTGGAGGATGCAGAGTTCTTTTCATGCAGAAAGACCGCAAACAAGCCTTGCTAGCTGCAAGAGTTGCGGTTGAGGTTTTTGGGTGCTGCCAGGGCCCAGGAACAACCAGGAGGTTGCCCCTTGGAGGAGGAGACAGAGGGGGCGCTCAGCAAGAGAGAGAGAGCCCACGCAGAAGCAGACAGCACCCACAGAAGCACCTGAACAGGCGCTGAGAAGATCTGAGGACGACGGTCGACTCAGAACAACAAAGGAGGGTCCCACGGCGTCGGAGTCCAACTCAGCGAGTTGGGCAATGCAGGACGGAGTGCTGGGGACCTGGGCTAGGCTATGCACAAAGAAAGTCTTGCAAAAGTGCACAGAATCCCGAGCAGCTGCAGTTCACGCAGTACACAGGATTACTGTCTGGTGTGGGGAGGCAAGGACTTACCTCCACCAAATTTGGACAGAAGGGCCACTGGACTGTCAAA
Source organism: Pleurodeles waltl (assembly GCF_031143425.1). Taxonomy (NCBI): domain Eukaryota; kingdom Metazoa; phylum Chordata; class Amphibia; order Caudata; family Salamandridae; genus Pleurodeles; species Pleurodeles waltl. The sequence continues at coordinate 339,144,782 of NC_090446.1, forward strand.
GACACTTGGACCCAGCTCCTGTGTTCCAGGGACCATGCTCGTCAGGATGAGAGGGGACCCAGAGGACTGGTGATGCAGAAGTTTGGTGCCTGCGTTGCCAGGGGGAAGATTCCGTCGACCCACAGATTTCTTCTTGGCTTCCAGTGCAGGGCGAAGGCAGACAGCCCTCAGAGCATGCACCACCAGGAAACAGCAGAGAAAGCCAGCAGGATGAGGTACTACAATGTTGCTGGTAGTCTTTTTGCTACTTTGTTGCGGTTTTGCAGGCGTCCTGGAGCAGTCAGCGGTAGATCCTTGGCAGAAGTTGAAGAGGGAAGTACAGTGGAACTCTGGTGAGCTCTTGCATTTGTTATCTGGTGAGATACCCACAGGAGAGACCCTAAATAGCCCTCAGAGGAGGATTGGCTACAGAGAAATGTAAGCACCTATCAGGAGGGGTCTCTGACATCACCTGCTGGCACTGGCCACTCAGAGCTGTCCATTGTGCCCTCACACCTCTGCATCCAAGATGGCAGAGATCTGGGACACACTGGAGGAGCTCTGGCACCTCCCCTGGGAGGTGCCGGTCAGAGGAGTGGTCACTCCCCTTTTCTTTGTCCAGGTTTGCGCCAGAGCAGGGCTAGGGGATCCCTGAACTGGTGTAGACTGGCTTATGCAAGGAGGGCACCATCTGTGCCCTTCAAAGCATTTCCAGAGGCCAGGAGAGGCTACTCCTCCCAGGACCTTCACACCTATTTCCAAAGGGAGAGGGTGTAACACCCTCTTTCAGAGGAAATCCTTTGTTCTGCCTTCCTGGGAGTAGGCTGCCCAGGCCCCGGGGGGCAGAAACCTGTCTGAGGGTTGGCAGCAGCGGTAGCTGCAGAGAAAACCCCAGAAGGTTAGTTTGTCAGTACCCGGGCTCTATGCTGGAGATCCGGGGATGCATGGAATTGTCACCCCAATACCACAATGGTATTGGGGTGACAATTCCATGATCCTAAACATGTTACATGGCCATGTTCAGAGTTACCATGGTGACGCTACATATAGGTATTGACCTATACGTAGTGCACTCGTGTTATGGTGTCCACACACTCACAAAGTCCGCGGAAATTGCCCTGAACAATGTGGGGGCACCTTGGCTAGTGCCAGTGTGCCCTCACACTAAGTAACTTTACACCTAACCTTCACTAAGTGAGGAATAGACTTATAGGTGACTTATAAGTTACTTAAGAGCAGTGTAAAATGGCTGTGAAATAACGTGGCAGTCCTGTGTAAGAATTGTCTGAGCTCCCTATGGGTGGCAAAAGAAATGCTGCAGCCCATAGGGATCTCCTGGAACCCCAATACCCTGGGTACCTAGGTACCATATACTAGGGAATTATACGGGTGTTCCAGTGTGCCAATCAGAATTGGTAAAATTAGTCACTAGCCTGCAGTGACAATTTTAAAAGCAGAGAGAGCATAAACACTGAGGTTCTGGTTAGCAGAGCCTCAGTGATACAGTTAGGCACCATACAGGGAACACATATAGGCCACAAACGTATGAGCACTGGGGTCCTGGCTAGCAGGATCCCAGTGACACATATCAAACATACTGACAACATAGGGTTTTCACTATGACACTGGGCCCTGGCTAGAAGGATCCCAGTGAGACAGTTAAAACACCCTGACATATACTCACAAACAGGCCAAAAGTAGGGGTAACAAGGCTAGAAAGAGGCTACCTTCCTACACCTATACTTACCTGGAATGGGGTCCCCCATCCTCCGCTGTCCCTCTGGTGTGAGTGGGGTTGTCCCTGGGGCCTGGGGAGGGCACCTGTGGGCTTATTCCATGGTGTTCCACCATGGAAATAGGCCCACTGGTCCCCTAAGGCCTGCCCTGACCCAGGCGTTAAATAATGGTGCAATTTGACCCCGTGCATGATTTTAGCATGAGGATAAATATGGCGCTAAGGCCATAGAGTCATTTTTTGCCTACATTGGATCTCATTGACGCCAGGTACGGTTCGACATCCAAAAAATGACTTCAACTCCATAACTTTGCCGCTAGACGGGTCTAGTGCCAAAGTATAAATATGGAGTTAGTTTTGCACCGAGTTTGCTTAAAAAAATGACCCAAATTTGGCACAAACCAAGTATAAATATGCCCCTGAATTTCATGCTGTAATGGTTCAGTCTTCACATGCTAATGAAATGGTTAAAATTATGCCTTCCAGAATGCACTCAATATGTGATAATTGAAAAGTCCTTATTAACACTCGTGACCTCTGGTGTACCACAAGGATCCATCCAGGATCTAATGATATTCAGTGTTTATGGAGAACCAAAGGTAGAAGTATTCACAAAACTTGGAGAATCATTCTAGGAATATGCGGATAGTACTTAAGTGTACCTAAAGACAGTCTCTGCAAGTCCACTAAGTCCCTAATGTTTTTTTTTTACCAGCATACACAAATGGGTGTGCGTGAGGTACTTGACTTTCAATTCCCTAAAGATGAAATGAAATTAAAGTGCCTTATAGAGTGCAGTACTACCAGAGGCATCTTCGTGCTGGACGCTAAAACAAGGATACAGTTATCTAGAACAATGAAGGTCAGAGAGTAAGTAACTAAGGGAGGCATATGTACAAAGCATTTTTGTGGTCACAAACACCATGATTTGCAGAATTGAGCCATTTGCAACCCGAAAAATGCTTTATCAAATGTACAAAATGGAAAATAAAAAAGTGATTCGGTAACTTGTTACAGAATCACAATTTTAATTTGCAGTTCGGTATTTAGAAGGGGTGTATTTTGGGCATCCCTTCCAAATACCGAATCAGTCTGGTGTGTAATACTCTTTTAAGACCGAATTCCAGTACAGTAATACTTTACCACCATTTCAGCCCATTCACAAATGGGAAGGGTCCCCTTGGGACCCATGTTGAAAAATATTTTCTTAAGAGAAGACAGCGGTCCCTGGGTACAAAGTTTAATTTCTTTATTTTTAAATGCAAGGAAACCGGACTGCACGTAAAAAATGCTTTATTAAAAAGCCATCACAGGCGTGGTGGTCTGCTGTTCTCATTGATGGCTGCCATTTCTAAAGGGTCGCAAATTAAAATTAGTGAGGTCGGTCAGTTTGTGACCCACTAGGAATTGCAAATTATTAAGAAATAAATATTTCATACATTTAGGGCCGTATTTATACTTTTTGACGCAAAACTGCGCTAACGCAGTTTTGCGTCAAAAAGTTTTGCGCCGGCTAACGCCATTCTGAAGCACCATGCGGGCGCCGTATTTATTGAATGGCGTTAGCCGGCGCAAGCAGACCGGCGCTGCCTGGTGTGCGCGAGAAAAACCACGTACACCAGGCAGCGCCGGCGTAGGGGGAAAATGGCGCATGGGCGTCTTAAAATGGTGCAAGTCAGGTTACGTCGAAAAAATCATCGTAACCCGACTTGCGCCATTTATTTTCGACGCCCATCCCCCATCAACATGACTCCTATCATTGTAAAGATAGGAGTCATGCCCCCTTGCCCAATGGCCATGCCCAGGGGACTTCTGTCCCCTGGGCATGGTCATTGGGCATAGTGGCATGTAGGGGGGCACAAATCAGGCCCCCCTATGCCACAAAAAAAAAAAAAAAAAATACTTACCTGAACTTACCTTAATGTCCATGGGATGGGTCCCTCCGTCCTTGGGTGTCCTCCTGGGGTGGGCAAGGGTGGCAGGGGGGGTCCCTGGGGGCAGGGGAGGGCACTCTGGGCTCATTTTGAGCCCACTTGTCCCTTAACGCCATCCCTGACCCAGGCGTTAAAAAGCGGCGCAAATGCGCCGTTTTTGGCCACGCCCACTCCCGGGCATCATTTTTGCCCGGGAGTATAAATACCACGTAAAGGCCTGGGAGTCATTTTTTAAGACGGGAACGCCTCCCTTGCATATCATTAACGCAAGGAAGGGGTTCACGCTAAAAAATGACGCACACTCCGGGCACTTTGGCGCCCGAAGCGTCTAACGCCAGAGTATAAATATGGCGTTAGTTGGCGTTAGTTCTGCGTCGAATTTGCGTCGAAAAAAACGACGCAAATTCGGCGCAAACGGAGTATAAATACGGGCCTTAGAATCCCGATTACTTAATACCAATTTGGGAAAAAACACTATGTGGGAATTGTATTCTAAAGGTACATACAACTGGCCCTAAGTCTTTATTTTTCTGAAAGGTGTATGGTTATCAGTGAGCTTGTGATCTGGAGGCAAGAGGTTCCAGAGCTTTGTCGTGAGGTAAGAAGAGGATTTAACTTCCTACTTACTGTGATTGATTTTAGGAACCACCACTTCTCTCTTACTGTTAGATCCCAGGTGACAGACCTGAGCATACCATTGTCATCTCTAGACAATGAAGGTGGGACTCAAATTGGTAAGCGCTTTATAAGTGCACTTTAATCATGGCCCGTTTATGAACTAGAAGCCTATTCAGCTTATGTAGTTTTCTGGCTACTGACCTGTGCCTCAGTAAATTAAGAATGCAGTGATGGATAGAATTCCTGTTTTTCACCCCAGTTTAGTAATCACATTAAACAGTCACTCTGCTTCTTCAGCTAATCCTTTGGTCTAACACTTGATGAGAACCTCTATCTAAAAAGGATATCAAACAAATGGTCAAATCAGCAAGGTTCCACAAAGATAAAATAAAGAGGCATCTATGTACAATACTTGTATGTGAAAGTGGCTGTTGATGCCTAGTTGTCTCCCATCTTGTAAACAGAAGTGTCATATCGAACAGAATGAAACTCCTAGCACCCTTAATCCACCTATCTTCATGCAACAGACAAATCCTGTGAGAAAGCTTAAAAACTAATCACATCAGACCACTCTCTCTTTCCTCAAATGACTGGCCATTAAAGCACATTGCTCTCTGCAAAAAAACTGCATCACATACAAAGCCCCAAGACAAGACACTGCCAAATACTCGAATCAGAAACACACAAACTCAGGGGCCTATTTACGAGCTTGTTTGCGTTGCTCTTGCACCATGAAACATGGTGCAAGAGCGACGGAAACATTAATTCAGATTTATGAAGCCACTTAAAAAGGCCACATTGCGTGGTCCAGAGTGGCTCCCTAAATCTGGAGTAAGGGAACACAGCGCAAACCACTGCATTGTATTACTCTGCTCCTGGAAGGTGTTCCATTTGCATTGCATGGTTGTTCCCACGCAACTCCCATGGTTTTTGACACATTCCCAGATTTACCAGTACTGGCAAACCTGGGAATGCACAAAAAGACACACCTTTCCAGGAATGGTGTAAAGAGGAAAAATATATTTATTTCTTCTCTTTACTTCCTCTTTCTGTGTGTGCAGCACACATAGCTAGAGAATATGCCTCTCAGGATTTTTCTTGTGCAGGAAGGTGTCCCTTCCTGCACAAAAACAATCCTGCATTCAACGTAGGCTCGCTTGCATCATGGCTCAAGGGTGACTATATTGGTGCTAGGCTTCCAAACGGGCGCCAGCACAGTGGAAAAGCAGGAATGCATTGTATACACTGGATTCCACCCCTTTCCCTGTCTTGCAGTGCAGTGCAGCAAGATGACATGCTCTGCTGTGTGACTTCATCACAAATAGGCCCCTTGGTATGTTCCGGAAATTGTATTGTATTCTACAAATAATTCAGAGAGCGCATTAAACCAGGAAGGTATCAAAGCACTAGGAGAAGGCCTCTTACAGTGAGCAGGGCTGCCAAACCCAGGTCCGCCAGCAGAAAAGGATGCCTTTCCTACCAGCTACTCTAATGTAAAAAGCCATGTTTTGACCTGTTTGTGAAATGGCAAACGAGAACTCAAACACATAATGTGAATATGGATGGTATTCCACAGCCTACCTGCCGCAACCGTGAATACCTGTAAGCCTCATTTAGCTTTTCTGCATGGTGGCACCACCACTTTGAACCATTCCATGGATGTTAAAGTTCCTGTGAGTACATACCAGTCCAAGGTTGTCCTTTGGTAGTGCGATCCCTGTCAATGGCGAGCTTTATGCGTCAAACAGAGTGCTTCAAAAAGCACACGCCTCTTGACAGGTAACCAGTCCAGGGATCTCAACCCCTCGCTGACGGAACAATATCTAGGCATACCCAGTACAAAGCAGGCGGCCATGTTCTGAATGATTTGAAGCTTATTTATGGAAAATTGATTCAGAGTCAAATACAGGGTATTGAAGTAATCTAAGCGATAGGTGATTAAAGCAATGATCACTGCAGTCCTGAGATCTTTAGGAAGAAAAAACAATATTTTCTTCAAGATATTAATCAGCCAAAAACACAAACTCAAAGTTCTATTAACATGAGTATCAAACAACAGGGTGTTATCAAACAATACACCTAGGTTTTTGACTGCCTTAACCAGGACAGGTAATGCACCACAATTTTCTGGCCACCAGCAGTTGTTCCAAATGGAGCCGTCCACATTGAACAGAATGATACTGGATGGAGGCATACAATCTGTGGTCGTGGGAGATCCTGTCCCACATGACCCCTGTTTTCAAGGTTGAGTACACTTTCCGCCAATTAAAACATTGCTGGGCATACGTCATTGCCAGGGAACAGAACCTTCTGGACCACCTGGGAATTGAGATCAGTGAAACTGTTGGTGATTACACAATCTATGTGGCTGACTGCTGTTTTGCAAATGCAAGTACATGTCTGTTGGCTATAGGGCCTCCTCTACCAGTTTAAGACAAAGGGCAGGGCTGTGAATAGTGTGTCTGCGCAAAATAGCATCCATAACAAAGGCAGCAATGCACCATTAAGGAGACAAATGTCATATTCCCATCCTTGTCCACTGGGTTCAGCCACTAAATTCTGATGTGCACCAATGACAACACAACTGCGTTGTGGTGGAAGGGTCCATGGTTATTAGGAACACATGTCCATGTCCACTAAGGGCCTGACTACTGTTGTATGTTGCATGGTCATGTACATGTGGTGGTAAAAATGATGCAGGAGTAAAGGGAATCAAAGGGAATCATGTCTGAGTGTGTCCTGTGAGTCATATATTTGCAGAGTGACATTACAATTAGCTATGTTGGGAAAATGTTGCAGTAGGAAGTCATCTGCAAAATGCGAACAATGCAGCTGCAGCTGAGACATGTATGAATGGCTCCAGCACATATGTGTACATATCAGCTTGGCCTGCCAAAGTATGTCACTGAGACATGTATAATGGCCTATTTGAGTATCCACTAAATTAAGTCTTCTATGTTCATTAGCAAATCTTGTATGTTGTGCAGTAGTTGTCCATAGTGTTCATTGTGAAACAATCACAGTACTATGGGGGTCATTCTGACCTCGGCGGTAAAAGTCGCTTACCGCCGGCCAGAAGGCCGCCATAACACCGCCGCGGCCGCGGTAAACCGCCACAGTCATTCTGACCCGCAACTGGCAAACCGCCAAAAACCCGACATCCACAATATTCCGCCACACTAAAGGTCAGCGGGAAACTGGCGATGACCAAACCTCCACCGTCACGCCAACAGAAATACGCCCATGCCATTCCGACCCACAAATCCCCGCAGTGGTCTTTCAACCGCGGTATTCCATTGGCGGTACACACCGCCGCACTCAAAATACACACACCTTTACAAAACACATCTACATTGGATAATTCAAAATACACACACCTGAGACACATACACACACCACTCCCACACACCCAATCCAGTATAAAACACACACCCACATCACCCACAAACCCCTACGACCACAATTGCGAGTGAAGGACAGAGAGAGAGAGCACAGCATAGAGTACACCATCACACAGAGGCAAATCACAACATCACCCACACACTTTCCACGCACAAAACACCATACACCACCACACTCACCACACTCTACAACACATACACCACCCCTCACCTCATCCACACCACCCCATGGCACCCCAAAGACACCCCAGGTTCTCTGACGCAGAACTCAGGGTCATGGTGGAGGAAATAGTACGTGTAGAGCCCCAGCTTTTCGGGGCACAGGTGCAGCACACCACCATTGCCAGGAAGATGGAGCTATGGAGCAGAATAGTGGACAGGGTCAACGCTGTGGACAGCATCCACGCAATCGGGACGACATCAGGAAGCGGTGGAACGACCTACGGGGGAAGGTGCGTTCCATGGTATCAAGGCACAACATTGCGGTGCAGAAGACTGGCGGCGGACCCCCACCTACTCCCCCAGAATTCACAGCATGGGAGGAAGAAGTCTTGCACATCCTGCATCCTGAGGGCCTCGCAGGAGTAGGCGGAGGAATGGACTCTGGTAAGGCAAATCTTCACTACTTCATTCCCCCCACCCCACCTGCATGCCAAATCATACCCCCACCCTCACCCCCACCCCCATCACACCAACTCCTTGCTAATGGCTCACCATCACAACCCACCCATCCCAAAACCCAGCCCTGCATGCCTCCCCAAAGCATGGCCACCCATCCCCAAAGCATGCCCACTGCACACACCCATCACCCCCACAAGCCACCGTCACAAAAGCCCCCACAAGGGAATGCCAGCACTGGGGGACACGGCCACCCACCCATTACACGAAATGCCAAACACAGAAGCAATAACCATACTCTTATACCCCTGCAGGACCCGAACGCCACCACACCGCCACGGAGGGTCCAGAGATGTCCATCCCACCCCCAGAAGAGGCCCCCAGTGATGACAGCAGCTCTGTCTCCCTGGACCCTGATGACCAGCCCGGCCCATCGGGGACCTCGGGACAGTCGGTTCCCCACAGACAGCCACAGGCTACACCAGACCTAGCCCCCTCTGGGAACACCAGCACAGCTCCCACCCAGCGGGCCCATGCCTCTGTCTCCAGGTCACGTCAATCAGCGGTGTGTCCACCACTACAGGGCACCCAGGTTGACCCACCACCCCAACAACAACAGGGGCAGTGGTAGTGGGCACACCGTCCAGGGGACAGAGGCCCAGGGAAACAGGGGAACTGGGAGGGCTGCTGTGCGACAGGGGGGGACAGGCCCAGGGAACCGACTCTCCAAGAGGCCCTCTCCTCCATCATGGGAGCATACCACCGCTCCCAGGAGACGATGGCTACGGTACTGGCCAGGTTCCAGGAGATCCAGGTCATGCAGGAGCAACAGTACATGGGGTTCAGAGAGGAAGTGAGGAACATTAGTTCCGCAATGAGGACCATCGTCCTGGCCCTAACCCAGAGAGTCACCACATTGCGGGACCATGTGGCACCACAAAGGGCCCCTGTCACTAGCCTGGACCAGGAACAGCCTACCACCTCCGCCGGCGCTAGTGGACAGGAGGCCCCCACACAACGACGGGCCACCAGAACCCCACCTCCTGCAGAAGAAGAACCACCCCGTAAGCGGAACCTGAGATCTCACAAGAAGACAGAGTAGGATTGCAAGACCCCCGCCAGCAAACGATACCCCCTGATGTAATCCCACTGTCCCACATTGTCACCCTGTCCAACCTTGAACTGCCCCTGCTCCATCCTTCCACAGGCATATGGACAATGCACCTGTGCGACTGAGAACTGGACTCTCCCATGGACATTACTCCACCATCACCCATCCCCGTTTTACAATCATGTTCCATAAATTTAGCACTTGAATTAAATCACTTTTTGCACTAAAAAAATCTGGAGTCTGCTTGTAATTTGAACAAATGTAGTAGACATAACGGTGCAGAAATGTTCAGTTACATTGTGATGACAACATACCACTGTCACACAGCTGTAGTACATGGGCAAACAAAGCAGAGGTCACACAGTGGGGCCCACAGCTCTGAAAACGGAAGGGAAAGTCACAACTCAGTTAACAGGAACTGGGGGGGAACTCATACAGTAGAGAGGCAGGAGACTTTAAGTAAATGTAAAATGGCGTGGTTGATTCGTACCTGTGTGCTACTGAAAATACTGTTGTATCACTGTGTCCCTGTTGTCTGTGTCGTCCCCGTCGTCTTCCTCCTCTTCACTCTCCACAGGCTCCACAGCTGCTACAACACCACCATCTGGACCATCCTCCTGCAGGAAAGGCACCTGGCGTCGCAAAGCCAGGTTGTGAAGCATACAGCAGGCCACGATGATATGGCACACCTTCTTTGGTGAGTACATTAGGGATCCCCCTGTCATATGTAGGCACCTAAACCTGGCCTTCAGGAGGCCGAAGGTTCTTTCTATAATCCTCCTAGTTCGCCCATGGGCCTCATTGTAGCGTTCCTCTGCCCTTGTCCTGGGATTCCTCACTGGGGTAAGTAGCCACGACAGGTTGGGGTAACCAGAGTCACCTATTAGCCACACACGGTGTCTCTGTAGCTGTTCCATCACATAAGGGATGCTGCTATTTCGCATGATGTACGCGTCATGCACTGACCCAGGGAACTTGGCATTTACATGGGAGATGTACTGGTCAGCCAAACAGACCACCTGGACATTCATAGAATGATAACGTTTTCTGTTCCTGTACACCTGCTCACTGCCACTGGGGGGAACCAAGGCCACATGTGTCCCATCAATGGCCCCAATGATGTTGGGGATATGTCCAAGGGCATAGAAATCACCCTTCACTGTAGCCAAATCGGCCACCTCAGGGAAAACAATGTAGCTCCGCATGTGTTTCATCAGGGCAGACAACACTCTGGACAAAACCTTAGAAAACATAGGCTTAGACATCCCTGATGATATGGCCACCGTTGTTTGGAATGATCCACTTGCCAAAAAATGGAGTACTGACAGAACCTGCACCAGAGGGGGAATCCCTGTGGGTTGGCGAATGGGGGACATCAGGTCTGGCTCCAGCTGGGCACACAGTTCATGTATAGTGGCTCTGTCAAGTCTGTATGTCAGTATGACATGTCGTTCTTCCATTGTCGACAGGTCCACCAGCGGTCTGTATACGGGGGGATTCCTCCATCTCCTCGCAAGTCCCAGCGGACGGTGCCTAGGAAGGACAACATGGAGCACAGAGTCAAGCAACCCACAGGTACGTAACCACAGCTTGCACAGTACACGATTCGCTATGCATTGAATGGCTTGTATGAGTGGCAATGCAAAGCCTAGGCCTGTGTGATGCAGTACAAATTCAGCCATGTGGGCCCTTGAAATGGCGGCTGCCTGACCTGTGAAGTGTGACAATGGGATGTGAGGTCAATGCGCTGGCGTGGCACACCGTGGCGGTAGGCGGTCGAAGACCGCGGCGCAAAGCAGCATTGGTTAACATAGAACCCTATGGGTCTCAGGAGCCAATGACGATGTGTGCCGGCGGTCGCGGTACGCACCGCCGCGGTTCGCACCGCCGCGGGCGTTACCGCCATTTTCTATCTGCTTAATCACTCGAGACCTGATCATCCACAGGAGAGGACCTATACTGCAAGTGCTGCTGTGAACTCGGTCTGGAAGAGACAATGGCTGCTGCGACTGGGGAAAGGGCCCCTGGCTTCACATCTGAGGAATTGGATAAACTCGTTGATGGGGTCCTCCCCCAGTATGCGCTACTCTACGGTCCTCCAGACCAACAGGTAAGTACACTGGGAGCACATAGTATGGGCTATGCCTGTGTTGAGTGGGGTGGATGTAAGATGGTGGGGAGGGGAGCGTATGAGGATAGCAACGCACGACAGATGAGAGCATGTGCCACATGGCAAGGTTGGGGAGGGGGGGCCACTCACATCGACCATGCAGAAAAGTGATGATATTTCTTTTTCCAACCTGTCCATGTCACATAGGTCAGCGCCCATCAGAAAATCGACATTTGGAGTGCCATCGCCAAGGACGTCCGGGCTCTGGGGGTCCACAACAGACGGGGCACCCACTGCCGCAAGAGGTGGGAGGACATCCGCCGCGGGAGCAGAAAGACCGCCGAGGCTCTGCTGGGGATGGCCTCCCAACGTAGGAGGGGTGCCAGTCGTCAATTGACCCCCCTGATGTCCCGGATCCTGGCGGTGGCCTACCCCGATTTGGATGGGCGCGTGAGGACATCACAGCAGACACAAGGGGGTGAGTATCAGCACATTCTGCTATATTAGCACACAGTGGAGGCGTCTGGGTAGGGAGGAGGGCTGTGGCTATCTCTAGGCCAGGGCGGTTTCTGTAGGCGAGGCCCCTCCGTTAGACATGGCCCTGTGCCCCCGCCCCCCACCTCTGTAGGGTGCTAAGTACAGCTATCCATGGCCTGGGCTCACCTATGTGTGCATTTGTCGTCCATAGACTTGTAGGCCAAGTCACAATAATTGAGTAGTGTACCCCGAGTGCGCGGCATAGTGCAGGGGGCTTCTGTGTCTGTCCTCTCTGCCAACGGTGCCGCCAATGCATGCACTCAACATGTCTTTCTTTCTTCTCTCCCCCCCTTATTTTTTGGTTTTCCTGCTCATGTGTGCATTAGCATCATCAGGCGGAGGAGAAGTGGCATCGGCGTACGAGGGAGCTGCATCTCACATGGGCCCAGAGGGCCCTGCAACCGACTCGGACTTAACCAGTGAGACGGAGGGCGAGGGGGGCTCCACAACGGGGACCTGTGGAGACGTCAGCACCCTTGTGGTGGCGGCACCATCCGTGCCCACCGAAAAAACAGGTACAGCCGCCACCCAGCGCACCAGCTCCGCCCTCCCAGCAGCCCCTCAGCTTTCGCCCCGTGCCCGCTCGGCCAGGAAGCCGGCCATCTCCTTCGCCCCTGGCACCTCAGGTCCTGCCCCAGTTCCCCTTACTGCCCTCTGTGAGGAGGTCATTGACCTTCTCCGGACGCTCATTGTTGGGCAGTCTACCCTTTTGAATGCCATCCAGGGGGTGGAAAGGGAGGTGCATCGGAGCAATGCATACCTGGAGGGCATTCATTCGGGTCAGGCTGCCCATCAGCGATCGTTCAACGCTCTGGCCTCAGCACTGACAGCAGCAATTGTCCCTGTGTCTAGCCTCCCCCCTCCAACTTCCTCAACCCAGTCCCACTCCCCTGTTCCTCTGCCTATCCCAGACACACCTACAACCAGCCTGCACACACATCAACACCCAAGGGCAGCTTATCCAGACATAAGCACCACAGATCACACAAGCATTCACCCAAGCAACATCCACATGCATCCTCGTCTCCCTCCTGCCTCCCTGTGACGTCTCCACTCACACCTGCATGCACACCACCATCAGCCAGTACGTCCATCACCACCACACCCACCAGAACAGTCCGCACACGTGCAGTCACCACCCCCACTACCATTTACACGTCCCCTGTGTCCTCTCCCAGTGTGTCTGTCACCCCCTCTTCCAAACCACACAAACGCAGGCAGCCACCCACCCAACAGCCATCCACCTCACAACAGCCTCCGTCACAAGCACCTGCACCCAAAGACAGCACACTTGACTCTCCTACAACCACATCCTCTTCCTCCACTCCCATACCCACTACAACTACCCATCCCTGTCTTTCTAAATTGATTTTCCTTTCCATCCTTGACCTCTTTCCAACAACTGACCCACCCCCTCCATTTCGTAAGAGTCCAACCAGCACCTCAGCCACCACAAGCCCTGCACCTACTAGGACCATCGTTCAGGGCTATTGGAGTCCACCAGCTCCTAGGGCAGGAACATCGGCCAGCAGCAAGGGGACAGCCAGCCCACCCCCTGGGAAAAGAAGCAAAAAAGTGAAGGGCCGGTGCCACAGGCCTGAGACGGCTGCCCCCAAGGACACCAGCCTTGCACCGTCACCTGGCCCATCCACCAAGGGAGGCAAGGGCCCCAGAGATTCATCCAAGGAGGGCAAGGGCCCCAGAGATACTTCCAAGGGAGGCAAGGGCCCCAGACATTCGTCCAAGGAGGGCAAGGGCCCCAGAGATACTTCCAAGGGAGGCAAGGGCCCCAGAGATTCGTCCAAGGAGGGCAAGGGCAGCAGGGCGAAGAAGTCCGGCAGCAGGCGAGCTGCCCAGGAGGGCCCCACCAGCCCCATTTGGGGTGTGACGGAGGACACCCACGGGCCCAGGAGTCCAACACAGGAGTGCCCCGCAAGCGATAGGTCGGATGGCGACTGAGTGGGAATGATTGCCCAGATCTGGTTCCCTAGGAACACAAGACAAGCACCGCTGAACAGGGCCCCGCCGTGAGAAGCACCGCTGAACAGGGCCCCGCCGTGAGAAGAACCGCTGAACAGGGCCCCGCCGTGAGAAGCACCGCTGAACAGGGCCCCGCCGTGAGAAGAACTGCTGAACAGGGCCCCGCCGTGAGAAGAACCGCTGAACAGGGCCCCGCCGTGAGAAGAACCGCTGAACAGGGCCCCGCCGTGAGAAGAACCACTGAACAGGGCCCCGCCGTGAGAAGAACCGCTGAACAGGGCCCCGCCGTGAGAAGAACTGCTGAACAGGGCCCTGCCAAGAGAAGCACCGCTGAACAGGGCCCCGCCGTGAGAAGAACAGCTGAACAGGGCCCCGCCGTGAGAAGAACCGCTGAACAGGGCCCCGCCGTGAGAAGAACCGCTCCGCTGGGCCCCGCCGTCTGAGCACCGCTCCGCTGGGCCCTTCCTGTCAAGCACCGCTCCACTGGGCCCTTCCTGTCAAGCATCGCTCCGCTGGGGCCTTCCTCTCAAGCACCGCTCCGCTGGGGCCTTCCTGTCAAGCACCGCTCCGCTGGGCCCTTCCTGTCAAGCACCGCTCCGCTGGGCCCTTCCTGTCAAGCACCGCTCTGCTGGGTGCTTCCTGTCAAGCACCGCTCCGCTGGGCCCTTCATCTCAAGCACCGCTCCGCTGTGCCCCGCCGTCTCTGCACCGCTCCGCTGGGCCCTTCCTGTGAAGCACCGCTCCGCTGGGCCCTTCCTGTCAAGCACAGCTCCGCTGGGCCCTTCCTCTCAAGCACCGCTCCGCTGGTGCCTTCCTCTCAAGCACCGCTCCGCTGGGGCCTTCCTGTCAAGCACCGCTCCGCTGGGCCCTTCCTGTCAAGCACCGCTCCGCTGGGCCATTCATCTCAAGCACCGCTCCGCTGGGCCCGCCGTCTCTGCACCGCTCCGCTGGGCCCTTCCTGTCAAGCACCGCTCCTCTGGGCCCTTCCTGTCCAGCACCGCTCCGCTGGGCCCTTCCTGTCAAGCACCGCTCCGCTGGGGCCTTCCTCTCAAGCACCGCTCCGCTGGGGCCTTCCTGTCAAGCACCGCTCCGCTGGGCCCTTCATCTCAAGCACCGCTCCGCTGGGGCCTTCCTCTCAAGCACCGCTCCGCTGGGGCCTTCCTCTCAAGCACCGCTCCGCTGGGCCCCGCCGTCTCTGCACCGCTCCGCTGGGCCCTTCCTGTCAAGCACCGCTCCGCTGGGCCCTTCCTGTCAAGCACCGCTCCGCTGGGCCCTTCCTCTCAAGCACCGCTCCGCTGGGGCCTTCCTCTCAAGCACCGCTCCGCTGGGGCCTTCCTCTCAAGCACCGCTCCGCTGGGCCCCGCCGTCTCTGCACCGCTCCGCTGGGCCTTTCCTCTCAAGCACTGCTCCGCTGGGGCCTTCCTCTCAAGCACCGCTCCGCTGGGGCCTTCCTCTCAAGCACCGCTCCGCTGGGCCCTTCATCTCAAGCACCGCTCCGCTGGGCCCTGCCGTCTCTGCACTGCTCCGCTGGGCCCTTCCTCTCAAGCACCGCTCCGCTGGGGCCTTCCTCTCAAGCACCGCTCCGCTGGGCCCTTCCTGTCAAGCACCGCTCCGCTGGGCCCTTCCTGTCAAGCACCGCTCCGCTGGGCCCCGCCGTCTCTGCACCGCTCCGCTGGGCCCTTCCTGTCAAGCACCGCTCCGCTGGGCCCTTCCTGTCAAGCACCGCTCCGCTGGGCCCTTCATCTCAAGCACCGCTCTGCTGGGGCCTTCCTCTCAAGCACCGCTCCGCTGTGCCCCGCCGTCTCTGCACCGCTCCGCTGGGCCCTTCCTGTCAAGCACCGCTCCGCTGGGCCCTTCATCTCAAGCACCGCTCCGCTGGGCCCCGCCATCTCTGCACCGCTCCTCTGGGGCCTTTCTCTCAAGCACCGCTCCGCTGGGCCCTTCCTGTCAAGCACCGCTCCGCTGGGCCCTTCCTGTCAAGCACCGCTCCGCTGGGCCCCGCCGTCTCTGCACCACTCCGCTGGGCCCTTCCTGTCAAGCACCGCTCCGCTGGGGCCTTCATCTCAAGCACCGCTCCGCTG
The DNA here is from genome assembly GCF_031143425.1 of Pleurodeles waltl. Lineage (NCBI taxonomy): Eukaryota > Metazoa > Chordata > Amphibia > Caudata > Salamandridae > Pleurodeles > Pleurodeles waltl. Next base: position 339,160,885 of record NC_090446.1, read on the forward strand.
GGGCCTTCCTCTCAAGCACCGCTCCGCTGGGCCCTTCCTGTCAAGCACCGCTCCGCTGGGCCCTTCCTGTCAAGCACCGCTCCGCTGGGCCCTTCCTGTCAAGCACCGCTCCGCTGGGCCCTTCCTCTCAAGCACCGCTCCGCTGGGGCCTTCCTCTCAAGCACCGCTCCGCTGGGGCCTTCCTCTCAAGCACCGCTCCGCTGGGCCCCGCCGTCTCTGCACCGCTCCGCTGGGCCCTTCCTGTCAAGCACCGCTCCGCTGGGGCCTTCCTCTCAAGCACCGCTCCACTGTGCCCCGCTGTCTCTGCACCGCTCCGCTGGGCCCTTCCTGTCAAGCACCGCTCCGCTGGGCCCTTCCTGTCAAGCACCGCTCCGCTGGGCCCTTCATCTCAAGCACCGCTCCGCTGGGCCCTTCCTCTCAAGCACCGCTCCGCTGGTGCCTTCATCTCAAGCACCGCTGGCCCATTGGCAGGGCCGGATCTGTGTCGGGCAGGGCTTCACGAAGCACTCTGGGCACCATGCCTCCTCCATAACCAGTGGAGTCTGTAATCCACCAGATGGACTGTGGCTTTGCACTCCCCAGGATGGTACAGTGGGCAATCCACCCACTGAAAAGACTTGTGAGACTGTGGCTTTGCACTCCCCAGGATGGTACAGTGGCCAATCCACCCACTGTAGAGACTTGTGAGACTGTGGCTTTGCACTCCCCAGGATGGTACAGTGGGCAATCCACCCACTGTAGAGACTTGTGAGACTGTGGCTTTGCACTCCCCAGGATGGTACAGTGGCCAATCCACCCACTGTAGAGACTTGTGAGACTGTGGCTTTGCACTCCCCAGGATGGTACAGTGGGCAATCCACCCACTGTAGAGACTTGTGAGACTGTGGCTTTGCACTCCCCAGGATGGTACAGTGGGCAATCCACCCACTGTAGAGACTTGTGAGACTGTGGCTTTGCACTCCCCAGGATGGTACAGTGGGCATGGAGGCCCCTCTTGGATCTGGCGTCGTGGACTCATGTGGCTGAGGTGCCCCCCTTTCCCTTCCCCCTGAGGTGCCTGTGGTTTTGTTATCTGATGCCCCAGCAGTGTTCTCTCCAATGGAATCGGGTTTCGTGTGTGGGCTTTTCCCATGTGTTTATGCACATTGGCCCACGGACAATGGCATGTAGCCAATATGTGCCGGACTTTTGGACTATGTTCATATTCTTCATGTTGTGATTTATTTGTTTTAATAATCTAATATTTCACTTCAGTTCAAATATGCTTTAATATACTTCTATTTTAATGATCATTTTATTTTGTCTTTGAATTATTCCGGGGGGTTTGGGGGTGTAAATCTGACTTGTTTCTCTGCATTGGTGTGTGGGGATTTGGGGTGGTGGGGGGGTGTCGCGTATGTGTGTGCCCGTAATCTTTTCTCCTCCCCCCTCCCCTGTGTTGTAGGTGCAGTACTCACCGTTGTCTCCTGCGGCGGCGTTCGTGCTCCTGGTAGAGGAGCAGGTAGACAATCGCTGGTAGGATGTTTAATTCGGGTTCCATGCTGTCCAGATTCCTCGTGGAGTGTATAGAACAGCACTGGCTAATGCTGTACATTGTGTAGAGATTTTCCCGTTCGTGATCTGTTTCCGCCGTGTTTTTATCGGCGGGGCTCCCGCCCCGGAAAAGGTGGCGGATTGGTGGGTCGTGATAGGGTGGGCGGTACATTGTCTGCCGCCTGTCTGTTGGCGTGACCGCCGTGCTGTTTGTTTGCCCCGCCGTGGCGGTCGGAGTGTTAAAGTGGCGGGCTGTGTTGGCGGTTCCCGCCAGGGTCAGAATTCCATTTTTTTGACCGCCTGCCTGTTGGCGGGTTGGCCGCCGCTTTAACACCGACCGCCAGGGTCGGAATGACCCCCTATGTCTCATGTTTTCTCTTGCAGGTGGACCCAGCCGTACACCATTGGAGAGGTGGCAATCTTTGCAGACCCTGATGCTAACAGTGAGTGTCAATCTGTATGTGCAATGTTTAGTGCAACTATTGTGTGTGCTGTTGTAGGTTGTGTGCAATGCCATGTACCAAGTGCATGTATGCTACTACAGACATTGGCCCTCATTCTGACCCTGGCGGTCTTTGACCGCCAGGGCGGAGGACCGCGGGAGCACCGCCGACAAGCCGGCGGTGCTCCAATGGGGATTCCGACCGCGGCGGTAAAGCCGCGGTCGGACCGGCACCACTGGCGGGGTCCCGCCAGTGTACCGCGGCCCCATTGAATCCTCCGCGGCGGCGCAGCTTGCTGCACCGCCGCGGGGATTCCGACCCCCCCTACCGCCATCCAGATCCCGGCGGTCGGACCGCCGAGATCCGGATGGCGGTAGGGGGGGTCGCGGGGCCCCTGGGGGCCCCTGCAGTGCCCATGCCACTGGCATGGGCATTGCAGGGGCCCCCGTAAGAGGGCCCCTACATGTATTTCACTGTCTGCTGCGCAGACAGTGAAATACGCGACGGGTGCAACTGCACCCGTCGCACAGCTTCCACTCCGCCGGCTCGATTCCGAGCCGGCTTCATCGTGGAAGCCTCTTTCCCGCTGGGCTGGCTGGCGGTCTGAAGGAGACCGCCCGCCAGCCCAGCGGGAAAGTCAGAATTACCGCCGCGGTCTTTCGACCGCGGAACGGTAACCTGACGGCGGGACTTTGGCGGGCGGCCTCCGCCGCCCGCCAAGGTCAGAATGAGGGCCATTGTATGTTATAGATGGATATGGACTGTAAGGTTGGAGTTGTGTGTAGGATGTGCATCCCAAGATAAAATGCACTGGTGGCAACATGTGCAGCAAGGGCCACATAAATGTTGGGCATGGAATATGAGTCCAAGCACAGTGATGATAGTAAGGACATGTGCCAGAAGTACAGGGTCATATGCATGTATACGGGGCAAGATGTTGTTCACTAAAAATGTTTCTGATCTGTGTGCCACACCTTGCACACAGTAACTCAGGTCATGGTGTGATTAATGACCATGTGAATAGTTCCCTACAATTAGCAGAACAGTGGTCAACATCCCACACTTAAAAAGGCCAAAGTTGTGGCCACCATTGTGGTATAATGCTCCACAATCTGTGCCGAATGATGTAACATTGCCAACCCATCTCATCCTCACAGATCTCGACGTGTGTTTGTCCAGAAGGGTTGTCCATACAACATTGTCATACACCATACCATCACTCATAACATCATCAGATCGTGGTGGTCCAGATAGTGTCTATGATGTGATGCAAACTGCTCCACACAATGTACAGCATTAGCCAGTGCTGTTCCCAGATCCCTGTGCAGATTAGGTTGTAGGGCATGCATGCACCCACATATGAGATGGTGGTGCTGAGTGCTGTTGTGCAACACGCTGACCAGAGTTTTGGACACATACACAGGCAAGGGGCAGCATAGTGGGACACATCAAGTAACTCTGGGACTATGCATTAAGTCATGGTGCAGCTCAGCAGGTACTGGCCTGTGTGGATATGAGAGTAGTGTCATGTTCCTCTGTGTGACATGGGGGACTGCTCCACCCTCCATTTTCATATATGATACCTGTCACATCCATTTTCCATGTATGTGTCCAGACATCTGTCCTTGCCATAAAAGGCACAAACTATTGTGCGACCACATTTAACCTGCAGTCCTTGCTCAGATGACTTTGGTACATGCAAACGGTCTAAGATCACTTGTACAAGCATGAGGTACATGATGAGTGTGACCTACCATGGTCACATGCCTGATGTGTATGATCATCCTAGTATATGTTGACAAGGTCCTTTGAAGATTTTCCAAGATGGTTCAATGTCATTGTGCAACAATTGCTAGCCTTGATACCTTGGACATAAGCAATGTGGAGATGATGATTGCTGTGCAGATGTGTATTACCCTTGCTCCTCAGATGGCATTGTGATTTGTGCTGGCCACACAACTACAGATGATGTTTTCATTGAATGCCTGTTGTTTATCTGCCTAATGTACATTTGGCTGCCATATCCCATTCATGTTGCAGCTGCATACATGACCCCATCCTAGAAACGTCAGTTTGAGAAGTATGCAGAACACTACCGCCACATAGTCTGGTCATGAAGGGCTACCAGAGGATGGGTCGGCTCTATGAGAGGGAGTAGGCATAGGGATCATGGAAGGCATTCCCTCAGGGGAGCCACCCAAGGAACCATCACCTCCAGTACCCACACAGCAGGCAGGTCTGTGGCCACAGACAGGGCACGCTCTACAGGGGCAGGACCATCAACACCAGCTGCAACTACGAGTGCCCCAACTGGTTCACAGGTTGTACCTACATATGATGAGGCACCCTATGTGCAGTAATTTCGCACAGAACTTTCAGACCAGAGAGATCAGGGCTGCACTGACAAGGAACTGTGGAGGAAAATGGTTTGGATGGACACTACTTCCTTTCCCCTTGCACATATTTTTCTACATAGTTGGGGTATTTAGTTAGTTAGTGTTAAATACGTTAGCGTAGTGTAGATTAGTTGTAGGACATAGTACTTTGTTCTTGGGGGGTGGATTTTTGGATAACTCTTTTTTGAGGTGTTTGTGGGGTAATGTTTTGGGTATATGAGTTGTTAAAATAAAAAATGCAAAAAAAATAACTTTTTAGAAAATATACAAACAAATATATGATTGTTGTTTAGTTAGTCAATATTTAGCCGTAGTTACTGTTGTCCTTGTCTATAGATGTAATTTGAGGAGGGTGGGAATAGAATAAGTTTAGATAAGATGTTAGCTGAATAAGTTAGGTTAGATTAGTATAGGTAGGCTAGTTATTTTAGAGATTTTTAGGCTGAGATTTGTAGTTCCATTAAATCTTGTTTTTTCCTATTTTATGGTCTCCATCATGATTTACTGTCTAGGTGGTAGCATGTCTGCACAGGTCATTTTAGGCACATGCACTTGCAAGTAGTAGTTAGTTACATGTGTGACTGAATGTATCCCCTATGGTCAAGTACCAGTCAGGTTGGCAATGGTGTCACATAAGCAACTTCAAACATTATTCATCAATGTACATGGCACTCTGGATGTGCATAATTACACATCTCGAAGCAGGTATTCACCCAGCATTTCTCCGTGTTGTGAAGTAATGTGACTTGCATTGTCATTATGTTGTTGTCATTGCACACCCCGTAAATTTACATTTTGTAACTGAAACACTCAGGGATGCCCCTCATAGTCTTACACATGCATCATTTATTTGTCACATCAGTGTTGTACTGTTGCTACCATCCTTGCTTGGGCCAGCCACTTGTTTAGTGATTGACGTCAGCCATTGCAGTACATGCATGTTAACTATCACATGCCATGCTTGGGAGTCTCAGGTGATACTTGCTACTCCAGGTAGCATCAATCATGTTGCAGTCAGCGTGTATGGCTTTGTGTCTGTCACTAATCCACACATATCCCCTAGGCAGGTACTCAGGGGCATATAGACAAGCCTCTAGCACCACCAGAACATCTCTTTTTGTGATGCTCCCATGGCACTGTGCCCTTTCACCTATTTACAAAGTGGCAATAATCTCCATTGCATGGCTTAACGATGCATTGTAATACGGGCCCATGGCGCAGATTAGTGGCAGAGGGACGTGCAATGGGTGTTGCATGCAACACCCATTGCTTTTGGCGCTGCCTCAGATTTACAATTAAATGTAAACCTGAGGCAGTGCCAAAACACTGCCTCACCCCAGGGGTGGGGTTAGCATGGCACAATGGGGAGAAATACAGCAGAATGACCCCATAAGAGATCCCAAGCCAATGGATTTTAAAGAAAGAATCCAGGAGGGGCATGTCATGAGACATGTGAGGAGAGGAGTGCATCAGTGAGGAGGTGATCACATTGCCTTTAGGTAGGATTGGCCACAATGACATTCTACATGTATGATTGGCCAACAGTGGGAGCATGAAGAGGGGACGTTGATAGTTGTCTCAACACTGGCATGAACTTAAGAACAGAGCACAAAGAAAACCTGTCTATGTGCCACAGATTCAAGCTACTGGGCCGTTTTGCAGGTGAAAGATGTTCCTTCCACATCTTCACCTCTGATCTGTGCAGGGCCTCCCGTACCAGGAGTGGTGCTAGTGTTGAAGTGAAGGGAGGCACACATGCATCAGGGGCTCGGGATGTGGATTATGAGGTCCTAGCAGCTGTCATCTGTGGAAAGATAAAAGGCATCACTGCAGCAAGGAGGTACTGCTGGTTTCACAAAGCAGCAACAACGCAGTGGTAGGCAGCCAGGTTGTCAATGAGGAAGTTGTTCTTCTGCTCCATGGACTCCAGGACATTTAGGATAGCCCTAACCTGCTGGCACCCTCGCTGGTGCCCCTTTGGCAGGGCATATGTTTGTGTCTCTGCCTCATGACACCAGTCGTGAGGCCAGGGTCTGCTGGACTCCACAATAGGGAGAGTAGGTGACTGATGACAGCAGAGTTGTCCTTATTCAAACTGAGGTACCTATGGACTCCTGCTACGCTACCCACCATGGTCCCCATCCCCACCCACACCTGCTGTGTCAGCTCCTGCTGGACTCCTACTACTGCAGTTTTAAGTCTTTGTTCAACTAAACACCTACACTTATTACCTCCGGCCTTGGTGTTGGCAGAGCACTTAAGTCACTAGGCCATCCAGATTTATCAAATTTGGAGAGGGGCTACCTAGAATCAAGAGCTCTGTTTTGTCCCCCTTGAGTTTCAGAGCTGAACAATCATCCAATTAGCTACAACAGTAATGCAGGAGCCAAGAGAGGGAGGTGAATCATCTTTTACATGGCTCACCAAAAAAATAAGTTGGTTACGGTCAGCATACAATACTAGTGAGATACCATGTGCAAAGACGACCTCAGCCTTAGGGAGCATATACATATCAAAAAGGGTGGGGTTCAGCAATCCCAGAGGGACCTCACAGTTGAGCGGCATGGGATCTGATCTCTAGGCACCATTGAATACTTGGAAATTTCTCTGATTGAGGAATGATTTAAACCAGATAAGAGCCTTTCCGGTCACTCCACCATTTTGGAGCCTCTCTAAGAGGCCATCATGCTTTACCATGCCAAAGGCATCACTTAGGTCCAGGAGTATGATAGCAACCACACATCCTTGATCTAGAAGTCTTTTTGCTTCTTCCACTGCTGCCAAAAGTTTAGTTTCTGTACTAGGGTGAGGTCTAAATCCTCTTTGAGTAGGATGAAATGAGTCATGTTCCTCAAGAAAATCCGAAGGTTGTTTATTTGCATATTTCTCAAGGAATTTATTTGGTTGAGGCATGAGTGAGACCGGCCTATAAATCTTAGGTCCAGATTAGGCAATTTTAATAGAGCTCTTATTATAGCATGCTTCCAGGCAACCAGCACCATTCCCTTAGCCAAGGACAGATTAAGGACCGCTAAAAGAAAATGTCCAATCACATCAAAACCTTTGAATAAGACAGAAGGAGGAGCCGGATCGCGTGGCGAACCTGACTTCAGTTATTAAGGAGCAAAGAAAGCATTTCCTGAGTGATTTCTTGGAAGCCCGAAAGTATTGTCTTGTCATTTACTGGGCCTTACTTTAAACCTTGGGTCCAAGGGCTAAGTTTAAACCTGGAAGTGAGGAGTAAATATCATCTATCTTTTCCTTGAAAAACTTGGCGATATTATTGCAATGCAGGGTCGAGGGAGCTTGACTTGGAGAGTTACAGACAGATTTTAGAAGATATTTTATAATCTGGAATATCTCTCTTGGCTCATTCAAAGACATCTGTATTTTACTATCGTAGTATGCTACTTTAATGGTCAGGATTTCCCCACGGTACTTCCTAACAGTTTCCTTATATTTGGTCTTTGCCGTCGATGAATATTCCCTTCTCCAGCATCTCTCTGCTCTTTTACAGTCTTGTTTAAAAAGTCTAAGTTGAGGAGTATACCAAGGAGCTCAGCTGGTGCACTGATGTGTGGGCTGATTAGTGGTGGGACACACTAAATCCAGAGATTGAGTGGGCCAGTGAGTCAACTCGGCAACGGCTATGGAATGGTCTTTATTCATATCAAATCTAGTATTATTAAGAGCTGAGGTTAAATTGTCAATGTTAAACTTAGACCATCTTCACTTAAATGACAAAGAGGACGTGCCCATGGGGGGATGGGGAGGCTGAGGACAAGTAAGCCTAAGAGGAATTAGCAAGTGGTCCGACCAAATGACTGGGAGAGGTTTTATGCTTACTAAGTTGTCCTCATTAAAGAAAATAGGGTCAAGCAAGTGACCTTTTGAGTATGTTATCTTGGATGCCCTCTGAGCAAGCCTGATTGCTAGAAGATCTTAAGTAATCACAGTGGCTTGCTTGTCTACCAGATCCTCAAAATGGTCATTTAGGTCACCTAAAAGTGTGAAGCTAGATTTTCCAGCTACAAAGTTGTCAATCATCTCGGGAAGGGCATTTATAAATTCCTTGCTCTTTCCTGGTGGTCTGTAAATTAATATACAAGAAGATTTATAGGTGGCAGAGAAAGAAATAGAGAACACTAGATTTTCACAGTCAGGAAGTGGGTAAGAGTTGGACAGGCATGTGTAGTAGGATTTAAGAATTATAGCCACCCCACCTCCTCTTTTATTGGGATGATCTTTCCTACAAATATAGTAGTTGCTGCAAAGTGCCTAGACAAGGTCTGGGCCAGGCTCATCCTGTAACCAGTTTTAGTTAAGAGCAGTCCATCTGGTTGCTCATCCTCTAGGAGGGAGTATATATCAAATTTATGTGCAGGAAGAGACATTCAATTAAATAAAAACAACTTAGGACTGCAATCAAACCCAGGTTTAACTTGCAAGTTAATATTCCCTAACAGGGTGAAGAGGCAGTGTTGGCAGGTCAAGTTAGCATTCCCACAACCAATGGAATGATAGCAGTCACCCTAAAGGGAACCCTGTAAGGCAAGGAGCTGAACAGAAGTATAGCTTCTCATACCTGTATTCTGACAAGCAGAGCCTCTGTCCCCTAGTTCTGGCCAGGCGCAGATTGGCGCACATGGGCTTGCCTTAAGCATGCATTCAACATGCCATCGGCATGCCCACTGTGCACAGCTGCTACGTGCCCAGTCTTTCAGTATCTTAAACAGTGTAAAAGATAGCAGCCACTAGAGTGATGCAAACGCAAAATGGCAGCTCGCAATGGAAACCAGGAAAGAAACACAGAATAAGCCCAAAGCCCTACCTGAAAACAGCCCAAATCTTTACTAAAATTAGTGATTGGGACTACCTCAAAATACTATAAAAACACCCTTAAAGTGCAGATAAAAAGTGTTTTTTAAAATATCTCGACTACATCAATAGCGTGGATCAAGACCTTTCAGGCAGAGTCACTTCTGCGCACCCAGTACATCAGCTTCTTAAATAGTGTAAATGAGAGTAGCTACTAAAGCTTTGTCCTAGCAAAATGGCGGCTCACAGTTGAAACCAGGAAATAAAACAGAATGTAGCACAAAGCCCTACCAGAAAATAGCCCATATCGCTACTAAGCACGAGTGATTGGGACTACCTCAAAATTTAAAAAAAAAAAATTAAAATAGCAAAGTGCAGATAAAATGTCTCCACATCAGCAATAGCGTGGATCAGGGCTCTTCGGGCAGAGTCACCTCTGCACGCTCGGGTCATCAGCCTCTTAAATAGTGTAAATGAGAGCAGGCACTAGATCTCTGCCCAAGCAAAATGGTGGCTCGCAGTGAAAACCAGGAAATAGAAACAGTATGTAGCCCAAAGCCCTACTAAAAATAGCCCACATCGCTGCTAAACACAAGCAATCGGGCTAGCTCAAAATACTTGAAAATACCCTTAAAATAGCAAAATGCAGATAAAACAGTCTTTTAAAATGTCTCTACATCTGCAAAAGCGTGGTTCAGGGCCTTCAGGCAGAGTCACTGTGTGGACAGAGTTCCCCCTTGCAACACTCTTACAACAGATGCGGGGTGACATAAGGACCTCACACATTCCCAGTTTTGTCAATGTGTGAATGCATCAGGTTGCTACACCGCCTCAGGGATGGTATTGTAGTGGTGCTACATATGATTTACATTGTTGTGGGCCTATCTCTGCATCTTTCAATGTGTGTTGCAATCAGCAACAGACATTTGAAGTGGTAGACAGCTTTCCTGATTGTTGATGTTATAGGATGTGTCCCTTCCTGCACATGTGCAATCAGACCTGCAACACACGCACCCCAACACCATGCTCAATGTGCGCCTGCTGCCTAACACCAACACAGGCACACATTGAGCATGGTGTAAAGGTGCCTGTGTTGGTGTTGGGCAGTAGCTTGTGCTCCATCACCAAGGGTAGTACAGGGATGCATTGCATGTTAGTGACAACTACTCATCCGTACACATTCAAAAGGCTGGGCTGCTGTACTGCACAGCATCCTTTCAACATACATGGTTAACAATGGGCCACATTGCCGGGATACTGACAGCACACTGCCCCAGCAGATCATAATTTTTACATTACACTACAGTGGTGCAGTGTGCCAGCCCATGTTTAGCAGGCAAGGAAAGCACCTTGTGTGCCTTTTCATGGTCTGGTACTGCATGTAGGTGGCATTCCATTTGAGTTGCTTTGGGTGTTCCCATACAATACACATGTAACCCACCCAACTTCTGAAGCCTTATCAGATTTTCATATCTGGGAATGTTGCAGTTTCATACGTCACCTCAGGGGTGGCATAGAATTGACAAGAGGGTGAGTGACATCTTTGTTTGTCCCAGTAATTTCATGTTTCTATGTGTGCTGCATTGTGCGTCACACATAGTATGACAAAAACACCACATGTGAATGATGTTATGCAGGAAAGTATCCCTTCATTCACAACAGAAATCATCCCCAAAACACAGGCACCCTTGCAGCATGGTGTAGGTGTCACTGTATAGGCACATGGCAGCAAAATTGTTCACAGCACAGGTGGTAATGACAGAAATGCCCTGTATGTTGTGTGTATGTTAAATTTGTGCCCTTTCCCTGTGGAGGCATACCTCAGCCCTTGCTGACCCACCCTACACAACAGGCCTGGTATGTGATACCCAATGAGAGTTAAACATGGCCAGATGATACAGCTGATTCAGTGAAGGGAGTGCTGTGAGGGTTGTGAAGTGGTTTGTGCATGTAGTGCACATTACATGTGTTTGGTGTTTAGCAATTATTGTGACCCCAGGCAACCCATTGCATGCATACCGTGCCTCCTATGTGTCTCCCCTTATGCCATCTGTTAGTTACAACATTGTCCCTGCTACAACTTAACAACACAAAAGAATGATGGACGGAGTGCTGACAATGCAAACACTCTCCCCCAGTCACAGATCTGGGTTTAATCCATCGTTTTTTTGCTGCCCATGCCATTCCAGTTTGGACCCAGCCATATGCAAATCAGCCTTGACCCTGTTCCCCATGGGAACAGTCCAGCCCGAACTGCCAGGCCAGGTCTTCCCTGGACTGGAAACAAGCATCCTGGGACCGGTTTCGGGGTTTCACCCCTCATCAGCCAGGCTAGCTTGAATCCAGTGGCATGGGAAGCACGGGACCCACGTCTGGGCATACCCTTCCCACTTAGGGCAATATTAACAACACAAAAGAATGATGGACGGAGTGCTGACAATGCAAACACTCTCCCCCAGTCACAGATCTGGGTTTAATCCATCGTTTTTTTGCTGCCCATGCCATTCCAGTTTGGACCCAGCCATATGCAAATCAGCCTTGACCCTGTTCCCCATGGGAACAGTCCAGCCCGAACTGCCAGGCCAGGTCTTCCCTGGACTGGAAACAAGCATCCTGGGACCGGTTTCGGGGTTTCATGGGAAGCACGGGACCCACGTCTGGGCATACCCTTCCCACTTAGGGCAATATTAACAACACAAAAGAATGATGGACGGAGTGCTGACAATGCAAACACTCTCCCCCAGTCACAGATCTGGGTTTAATCCATCGTTTTTTTGCTGCCCATGCCATTCCAGTTTGGACCCAGCCATATGCAAATCAGCCTTGACCCTGTTCCCCATGGGAACAGTCCAGCCCGAACTGCCAGGCCAGGTCTTCCCTGGACTGGAAACAAGCATCCTGGGACCGGTTTCGGGGTTTCACCCCTCATCAGCCAGGCTAGCTTGAATCCAGTGGCATGGGAAGCACGGGACCCACGTCTGGGCATACCCTTCCCACTTAGGGCAATATTAACAACACAAAAGAATGATGGACGGAGTGCTGACAATGCAAACACTCTCCCCCAGTCACAGATCTGGGTTTAATCCATCGTTTGTTTGCTGCCCATGCCATTCCAGTTTGGACCCAGCCATATGCAAATCAGCCTTGACCCTGTTCCCCATGGGAACAGTCCAGCCCGAACTGCCAGGCCAGGTCTTCCCTGGACTGGAGACAAGCATCCTGGGACCGGTTTCGGGGTTTCACCCCTCATCAGCCAGGCTAGCTTGAATCCAGTGGCATGGGAAGCACGGGACCCACGTCTGGGCATACCCTTCCCACTTAGGGCAATATTAACAACACAAAAGAATGATGGACGGAGTGCTGACAATGCAAACACTCTCCCCCAGTCACAGATCTGGGTTTAATCCATCGTTTTTTTGCTGCCCATGCCATTCCAGTTTGGACCCAGCCATATGCAAATCAGCCTTGACCCTTTTCCCCATGGGAACAGTCCAGCCCGAACTGCCAGGCCAGGTCTTCCCTGGACTGGAAACAAGCATCCTGGGACCGGTTTCGGGGTTTCACCCCTCATCAGCCAGGCTAGCTTGAATCCAGTGGCATGGGAAGCACGGGACCCACGTCTGGGCATACCCTTCCCACTTAGGGCAATATTAACAACACAAAAGAATGATGGACGGAGTGCTGACAATGCAAACACTCTCCCCCAGTCACAGATCTGGGTTTAATCCATCGTTTTTTTGCTGCCCATGCCATTCCAGTTTGGACCCAGCCATATGCAAATGCCCAGACGTGGGTCCCGTGCTTCCCATGCCACTGGATTCAAGCTAGCTTGGCTGATGAGGGGTGAAACCCTGAAACCGGTCCCAGGATGCTTGTTTCCGGTCCAGTGAGGACCTGGCTTGGCAGTTCGGGATGGACTGTTCCCATGAGGAACAGGGTCAAGACTGATTTGCATATGGCTGGGTCCAAACTGGGGTGGCATGGTGAGCAAAAGAACGATGGATTAAACCCAGATCTGTGACTGGGGGTGAGTGTTTGACAATGTTCAGCATTCCGTCCATCACTTGTTGTTCCTGCTACAACTTACCCTGTGTTTGTTTTTGGTCATCATATGCCACAGTGCCTTGCCCCTGGACTCCAGCCACCAACTCCTTAGGGATGACCATCTCCTCCAGCTGCTCCTGGGGTGCAGGACTTCCACCTCTGGTCTGTAGTGCTGCCTTTCAGTTGCTGGTCAGTTTCTCTTTTGTTCTGCGCTTGCAACCGTGCCAGCGCTTCTTACAGTCCATCACAGTCTTCTATACCTCTGCCACACTGTTGACTTTATCAACTATGGACTGCCATATGGCCTCCTTCCTACCTCTTGGCAATTTAAAAGTGATGAAGAGCTGGTGTTCGTGCTCCGTCACCTCTGTGATCAGCATGTTGTTCTCCTCCTCACTGAACCTGAACTTCCTCTACCTTTTCCTCTTCTGGAAGTCTGTCTGGACATCCAGGCTTGAACTGGTCTCATTGAGGTCTCTCTGGGGTCTCTTCTGTCCTAGAATCTCCATTGTATCATCTCATTGCTTCTGTTTTACATTTTCACAGGCTTTTTGTGGACACTTTTCAGCCCAAAATGACGCTAGCATGACTAGGCCAAAATACGTGCAGCTAATCAGGCTAGTAGCACTCTTGCAGCACTAACGTCTTCTTTTTTGAGCCATGTTGCAAAATTGAGCATCATTTTTTTTTATGCTAGCCTTCTTTTTACTGCCATAGTGCGCAGTTTTGTAAATATGGCACATGCATGGCAGTAAGAAATGACTTAGTGCAGTGTTTAAAATGTTGATGCATCATTTGTGCATCATTTCTTGAATATAAGCCCCCCAGTATTTTCCAGATGATATCAATATTTTCTCAAAAGAATTTGTTTTCTGGAGAAATTGATAGTATCTTTTTGACGTTTTCCCTTCTTAAAGCTTTCGGTATTGGATGTAAATTTGCTGAATTCATTTTCAATCTTGGATAGCAGACTTTAAGCATCAGTAATAGCTGTAGTGGTGGCAATAGAATGTTCCAGTTCATCGATTTGTTCCAATAATTTCTTACTGATACGTTCCCACTGTTTTTATAGACAAGTACATCCAGTCTCTGGAACATTTAGTGCCAATGCTACTGAAATCACCTAAATATTCTGGCTCCCCAATAAAGATGAAAGGGGTGTTTTATTCACTTGCAGGCCTACTGGAATGGTACTATTATGTGTTTGTTCAGGTGGGATGATAGTACAGCATGTTGTTCACATATTGGTAATCCCCCGTCTCATCCTAACATGAATTTGTATTTTTGAGTGCACTATTCACATTTTGTATAAAATATCTAAATTTTTGTTTCACTGCAGGTGCAGACAATTGTGATGACATATTTAAAGATCTTGTGGAAGAAGACAGACATTACAACTTTTTCAGTCTTGGCACTTCCTAATTTCCCAATCACAGCGGTGTTTTGATTATTGAGAACATGGGTGTGTGTTTCACCAGCAGTAGTGCCATACACTATAAATACAGCCGTCTTGGTTTTGGTTTATTTAGTGTGTCCAGCAGTTGATTTAAGCACAGAGCGCTGATAATGACCTCATTAGATTTGTGGTTCCCAGCATGATGAAGGTTGAAATGTGTCTGCAACATATTGATGTGAGAGAGACGTGGGGCCCCCTCCTTCCACTTCAATAATACTCGGGCCTGTTAATAACGGTCCAGAAAAAGTAATGGATATTTTACCATAAGGAAAGGGGTCTCTGTGTAATGGTTACGTGCCTCACATTGTTGTCTTTGGGACATTAATGACAAATAAACCTAAGATTTATTTTTAGGTTAGCGGTGTTTCTTTGTTTGATTTATTGGGCTGGAATTCTACTCTAAATGTGTTCTTATATTTTAGTTCATTTTTTTTGATTCTTTGGTGAATATTATGTTGAGATGATGCGTATGAATTATTTTTCATGAATGTCTAAATGATGTATGTTTACAATGAGGTCAGTTTGTGTATACTAACTATTCGGATTTGAAGAAAATAAGGGGCATATTTCTACACAAATGTGGTGTTAAGATGGCATTTCACAAGCGCCGTATTTACAAAGTGGTGCAATGCAAGCATTATTCCACTTTCTAAACCCTTCACCACATTATGCCTGCATCAGATATGATGTATGCAAGGGGGACATTCCCACATAGGGAGGCCCAGAAAAATGGTGCAGTGAAATTTACTAGATTTCACTGTGCCATTTTTAGCTTAATTATTTACGCTACTGATGATGTTCCCATTGAAAACAATGGGCCTCCCTGTGCTTTGCTGCATTAACACCATAATTTATGGTGCTAATCCAGCAAAGCGCCACATGAGAACCATGAAATATGGCGCTAATGTGAACACGACCGCCATGGTGCACCGTATGATAAATACGGCGCACAAATGGTGTCGTTAGGGAGATGCAATGAGGTGCTAGAAAAATGGTGCTTTATGAATGATGCTACTACACACAGGATTATTTTACTGTTTTGTGTGTTCACGAAAGAATTAGGAAACCATAGTGAGTGGGGGCTTTTGTAGTGTGATGTTTGATTTTTGGTTGATCCCTTCCCCGCTTTCGTTTTACAGGATTGCTATCTGTCATGGGTCAAATACATCACATATGAAGAATTATGTTGATCACAAAAACATAACCTGCAACTATCATAATAAAATTGGTTAGCTTGTGATGCCTACCCTTCTAACACTGTCATACATGTTTTCATATTTCTGCTTTAGGGTTATCATACTGCTACAGGGACAGTTATGTTATCTACATTCAAATTAGGTGTAACACAGCAGGTAAGTTTGGCCACCCTTATGGTCACTCAACCAGTAATGTTGTATCTATAGAGCTCAAAAGTATGCACGCTGTCTGAGCCAAGTATGCTGCTTGTTGATGGAACATATGTTGCATGATTAAACAGTGTGTGCTTCTGATTCCATGCTACATATCTGTCTATGCTTGTTAACAGTCTCTGTGTATGAATATTGCACATCATCTGCAACTGTGTCATGCACAATTTTGGACATATGCAACAGAACCCTGTCCAGACATGTTTAGCAACACACGTTACACTGTGCTGTGACATACGTTGAAACATGATTGTTTAGTTTTGTGCCATTTGATGTACGAGATAATGTGTTTGTATTGAACACATGCTGAGTCTGCACGCGTTGATGGTTACTGTGCCCAAAACCACATGGCTATAGATGTGCTAACCTAAAAACAAATGATTAGAAACTGTGGGTCTGCTTAGATACACCCTACATTCAAAATGATAGTCCTCCTTGTTCATTCAAAATCAATTTGTGAGAAGGTTCTGTTCTGTTTCACACACTAGCAGCTAATTGATAGTAGGTGAGTTTTACCTCTCACCACACATCACAATGTTACATTTCACATAGATCACACACAGACGCCAAACTGCTACATAAATGTACTTATAACACTTACTGGTAGCATTGGGGTCCTGGAAAGAGTCCACCTTTTCACAGGTAAATGGTAAATGCCTACCTAGAAGACATAATTTGGACTTTGCTTTATGGATATTGTTTTCACATATGCATATATTTAGATCTTGCAAACTATGGTATCCCAGCATTTCAGATTTACACAACAGCTTAGACACACATATGTAAATATGACCAGATTATTGGACGCAGCTAGTCTGTTGGCAGGCCTGAGTTGACTGTACGATGAAGTTCAGATATACCCATTATCACATAACCGAAGCATGCCTCAGGCATGTGATGTATTTGGTAATGCTGGCCAGCATCATGACAGACTCCATTACACCATGACATATGGGTGACAACATTGACCCAAGGATTAACTAAGTGTAGTTATGATGGAAAAGGACAGGCATACGCCATATGTAATGTAGTTACAGCCACAGAAGGGTTTACTGTCACTGGTGCACAGAGTGCAGACTAGTGTTGAACCTTCCAAACTTATGCAAGGAAGCATGCTTTGTAAGCAGGTGTATTGTTTTGGTGTTGCCCAGAAAAACACAGAATTCCACACATGTGGCATATAAATCTGTGTTTATGTGCAGCACAAGGCAGCACACATTGAGGATTTCACATAAATGGAATTGGGCTATAGTTCTCCTGCTTAGCCCTCAACGGTGGGTGTTCCAGGAATTTGAAAGCATCCCCTGGTCATTCATAACCGTTATTTCAGGAAACGCTCATAATTCTATGCATTTATATTTATAACCATCACCTACTCACCATTCATCAGCCCCTTGTGCCAGGGTACAGGAATAGAGCAACTGGCCATGTTTTTTTTTTTTTTTTACGCTTGATTAATGTAGAAACTCTGAGTCACACAAAATTCCCTTAGTTTCCATAATTTCCTTAAATTATTTTATCCTGATATGCATCTTGCACATTGTAATATAAAAACTACACAAATGATGTATAGTTCATGTTTATGTTTAGCATTGCTGATAAAACTACCTTACAAAATTCAGAAGGAACACATGCACATACTTATGAGTACACCAATCTTCAGTCCAAGGTGGTCGATGACATCAGCCTCCCGTGCAACCACATGAGTCCATCTATGCTTGCTCTGAATGGTGATCTGAGCAACCTTAAATGTCTGCTAGTTGTGCCAGCACACACGCACCTACCAATCCTTCTTACCCATGGCAAGGAAACCATTGCTCACCCCTTCCCCCAGACTCCAGACAGGTAATGGAAGATAAGACATATAAGTCCTCCCAACCCAGCCTCTGAAAAGTTCTTTCCCCTCCGAAACATGTCCCTATACCTTCCAAACACACTGAATCCAAAATCAACCTAACAACTATAACTACCAACAGATTAAACCCCAAAAAGAAAAGCTCCCAACAAAACCGTGACAAATATTTGGACAAAACAACAAAAAAGGACAAAAAGGTATGACAAAGACACAAGACAGGGACAAAGCACACACTGACAAGACCAAAAAGCTCTACATTTGCACAGACACTCTTGAAACACATCCAACACACAGCAGAAACTAACAGAGTGAACGTAACTTCACACTTCCCAGAGTGCAGCCTGCCACACCCATTGCATCACTTCTTCTTGGGTGACTCCCGCCTGTTTTCTACAAATGCATTTCTTTTTTTATGATGCATCGGTGCTGAAATTGCCATTGCACAATGAACGCACAGTACATTAGCACTTATGCAGTTTTTGATACACATTGGCATCAATGCGCATCCTACGACTGGCACAGCGGGTGCAATGCAGTGTGCAACTGGGTCAATGAATGGGTTCTGATCCACGCAAGTGGCCTATTATCTGAGTTCTACTGCAGAGGATTGTCCAATGCACACCTTGGGCACACTTTCAATAGTTCTGTTTTTCTATGAGACACATTTAATATTTGTTGATGTGTGACTTTTCAGTGGTCCTCATGAACTTATGTGTGCCATTTTACCTTCTTAGGTCTGACATATAGAATGGTAATTTATTGTGATAGAAAACAAGTGAATATTGTAATGCAGTGGTTCCCAACCTTTTGACTTCTGTGGAACCCCACTTTATTTCCCCCCCCACATTACTGGATCCCAGGGACCCCAGTGAATCATCATTGGAATCCAGGGACCCCACACTGAGCCAGTACTGAAAGCTGGGGACTTAATCTGTTAATCTTATTTAATTTTCTAAGCAGTCGCGGACCCCCTGAGGAGGCTCTGCAGACTCCCAGGGGTCCCCGCACCACAAGTTAGGAACCACTGTTGTACTGTATACAGACATACAAGGATTTCTTCCTTTTGTGGTTTGTAGTAGGCTTGGGTGAATGTAGGTAGCTGTGGTGAAGCCAGAAGTATCTCATAAATATTAGGTTGTTACACCTATGTGCAACAGTATTTATTGCCCATTCTGCCCATGTTAGAAATGGGGTCTTTGGTTGACAGTCAGGTTACCCCCTGTTCAAGCAATGACCCTCGCTCTAGTCAGGGTAAAAGAGAATCACCCTCGGATAACCCCTGCTCACCCTCTTGATAGCTTGGCAGAGCAGTAGGCTTAACTTCAGAGTGCTAGGTGTAAAGTATTTGTAACAACACACACAGTAACTTAATGAAAACACTACAAAATGACACAACACCAGTTTAGAAAAATAGGAAATATTTATCTAAACAAAACAAGACCAAAACAACACAAAATCGGACATACACAAGTCAAGTTATGAATTTTTAAAGATTAAACTCAAAAATAGCGCTTTGAAACACAAAATGCTTCGATGAGGTTTTAACACAGCATCGTGACTGAGTTTTTCCCAACAAGCCAACACCAGCGGCGCCGGACACGGAGTCACGTAGACCCCCAAGTACAGTACCTTTGGTGAAGAGTGAAAACAAGTCGATGCGCGAAGTCAGGGATCGCGGTGCCAGTGCGAAACTTTGAATCCGCGCACTTCGAGAGGCATCGGTCACGAGGTGGTGCGGCAACTTCCACGGAGTCCCAGACTTCAGCGGGGATGCAGCGACGTCGGGCCTGTGAAGGTCGTCGCGTTCCACCAAAGATCAAAGAGTCGGTTGCAGGCGGCGTCAACGGATTCAGCAGCGGAGTCGGTCCGAAGTCGTCCAAAGTCGATTTCCTTGGATTTCCACCAGCTTTCCTTTCAAGGGCCCAGGGACTGGATAGGGCACCACTTGTCAGAGCAGGAGTCTTTCCAGAGACTCCAGGTGCTGGCAGAGAGAAGTCTTTGCTGTCCCTGAGACTTCAAACAACAGGAGGCAAGCTCTAAATCAAGCCCTTGGAGATTTCTTCACAAGATGGAAGGCACACAAAGTCCAGTCTTTGCCCACTTACTCTGGCAGAAGCAGAAACTGCAGGATAGCTCCACAAAGCACAGTCATTGGCAGGGCAACACTTCTCTTCAGCTCTTCTCCAGGCAGAGGTTCCTCTTGATGTCCAGAAGTGATCTAAAGTCTGTGGTTTTGGGTGCCCTTCTTATACCCAATTTCTCCTTTGAAGTAGGCCTACTTCAAAGTAAAGTCTCTTTTAAATGTGAAATCCTGCCTTGCCCAGGCCAGGCCCCAGACACTCACCAGGGGGTCGGAGACTGCATTGTGTGAGGACAGGCACAGCCATTTCAGGTGTAAGTGACCATTCCTCCCCTCCGTCCTAGCACAGATGGCTCATCAGGAAATGCAGACTACACCCCAGCTCCTTTTGTGTCACTGTCTAGTGTGAGGTGCAACCAGCCCAACTGTCAAACTGACCCATACAGGTAATCCACAAACAGACAGAGTCACAGAAATGGTATAAGCAAGAAAATGCTCACTTTCTAAAAGTGGCATTTTCAAACACACAATCTCAAAATCAACTTTACTAAAAGATGTATTTTTAAATTGTAAGCTCAGAAACCCCAAACTCCACATGTCCATCCGCTCCCAAAGGGAATCAATACTTTAATCCGATTTAAAGGTAGCCCCTGTGTTAACCTATGAGAGGGGCAGGCCTTGCAACAGTGAAAAAGGAATTTAGTAATATTTCACTGTCAGGACATATAAAACACATTACAATATGTCCTACCTTAACCATACACTGCACCCTGCCCTTGGGGCTACCTCGGGCCTCCCTTAGGGGCGCCTTACATGTTAGAAAAGGGAAGGTTTGGGCCTGGCAAGTGGGTACACTTGCCAAGTCGAATTTACAGTTAAAACTGCACACACAGACACTGCAGTGGCAGGTCTGAGACATGATTACAGAGCTACTCATGTGGGTGTCACAACCAGTGCTGCAGGCCTACCAGTAGCGTTTGATTTACAGGCCCTGTCACCTCTAGTGCACTTTACTAGGGACTTACTGGTAAATCAAATATGCCAATTATGGATAAACCAATCACATACAATTTACACAGACAGCATATGCACGTTAGCATTGGTTAGCAGTGGCAAAGTGCTCAGAGTTAAAAAGCCAACAGCAACAGGTCAGAAAAAAATAGGAGGCAGGAGGCAAAAAGATTGGGGATGACCCTGCATACGCAAAAAAGTCCAACAGCCCAATATATTGATTCCGTCAATCTGTCAGGATTCCTGCCATAAGATGTGCTACGGATGCAACACACATAGGGAAGCAGAGAGACAGGCTGGATAACCCATTCTACAGTGTATGTACCAGCCAGCTTACAGATTTACAGGACTATTCAAAAAGGTATGGTGTAATTCAAGTATGGCACATGTGATTTTCAGGCAGCCATGTACTTGCACACAAAGCTAGGAAAGTTCCAACATGTAAAGTGGTGGTATAGACACATCTGCACTCAAGACTATGGGGGTCATTCCGACCCTGGCGGTCATCCGGGGACCACAGAAGCACCGCCAACAGGCTGGCGGTGCTTCCAGGGCCATTCTGACCGCGGCGGTAAAGCCGCGGTCAGAAAAGGGGATCCGGCGGTTTCCTGCCGGTTTTCCCCTGGCCCAGGGAATCCTCCATGGCGGCGCTGCTTGCAGCGCCGCCATGGGTATTCCGACCCCCTTCCCGCCATCCTGTTTCTGCCGGCTTTTACCGCCAGGGACAGGATGGCGGGAACGGGTGTCGTGGGGCCCCTGGGGGCCCATGCCATTGGCATGGGCAGTGCAGGGGCCCCCTAACAGGGCCCCATGAAGATTTTCACTGTCTGCTTTGCAGACAGTGAAAATCGCGACGGGTGCAACTGCACCCGTCGCACCCCTGCAACTCCGCTGGCTCCATTCGGAGCCGGCTTCCTTGTTGCAGAGTCTTTCCCGCTGGGCCGGCGGGCGCCCTTTTGGCGGTCGCCCGCCGGCCCAGCGGGAAAGCCAGAATGGCAACCGTGGTCTTCTGACCGCGGAGCGGCCATTTGGCGGTTCCCGTTTGGCTGGCGGCGCCCGCCGCCAGCCAACGTTGGAATGAGGCCCTATATGTGTGAACTAATGTGTGTGGCACTTGCACAATGCACCATGGTAAATGTGATTTGTAAATCTGTTTGTCTATTGTTTGAGCCTAACAAGGCCAGTTTGAGTAGCCCGGACAAGTGTCATTAATCACAAGTGACACAATATATTGCAAACCACTGAATTGCTTTATTCTGCACCAGAGAGAAGTTCTTTGAAGAAAATGTGGGTAGCCGATCACATCAGATTGTTATATATGCATTCACAAACATACACCTCCAGTGAAACTTAGAAATGCATCGGCAAGTACTACATTCCCAGGAGTGCCATGTAGTTAGTCCTCACATTCTCCTTGTTATTTCATTTTTCGGCATTCTTCAGGTTTTGTGATGTTCGCAAAAAACATCTCCATTGTCATAATTCTCAATTAAATTACACACATTGCAACGTCATCTGCCCATATTGTTGTGTTACCTGACTTTGAGTCTCACCAAGTTGCAGTTCAATGCCTGTGTAAAGTGTATTTTGACAACTGTGTCCTGAAGTGGTAGATATGGCAATTTGGCCAGGAATTGTTTCAGAATCCACAGATATGCGTGTATGCATTCTGTGCAAACAAATGTTTTATTTATACACATAATGATTGCCCTACATCCATGAAAACTGACAATCGTGTTCTGTGAAGGTATGTACTGCAACATTTGCACCAGCAAAGAGCAGTCATTCTGAATGCTACCACCTTCGGAGACATACTACATTGAGTGGTTTACCACAGTAAAGGACACATTGGGTGATTAGTGTTGCAACACTCACTGAGTATATAAAAAACACACTTTGTTGCTGTAGAACACAGCAGGACTTCTAGTTCTGCAGCACTATTCTGCTGAAGAGCGTGAGGAAAGAAAAGTACCATTTAGATGTGAATATGTGGTAAGCCTGGCTTGTGCATTAAATGCAGTTTAGTGCATCACATTGCATTGCTGCATTGGTTGACTGAATATTTGGAGCCATGGCTCCATGTTGCTTAATGGGTCTGACAAAATGACTGATGCATGTTTAAACCTACTTCTATTTGATATGTGATTGACTTGATGTTTATATTGACTGTGACATACAGACAACAAATAAATGAGTTCAAACATTTATTTTTATGTTGAACATATAAAATTTAGTCAGACATTTTGTCCATTGTGGAAAATGGTTAGGAAAAGAAAATCAACAAAATTGCATTGCTTCGCCGACTTCCTGTCATTGTGCGGTGGAGGTCTTCAACATTATCCTCCTGCTCCATTGGCTTACTCTCCTATGGATCAAAGTCCCAGGAAACATTTGTCTGGATACACACTGTGTAATATGGCATATAACAAGATGATCTTGCAAACCATAGGAGGTGAGTAGAGTAATCTTCCAGTAGACATATCCAGGGTCCTAAAGCTCAACTTCCAAATGCCAAATGTACATTACTGAACGTTGCAAGTCCTGGTCAGTGCCTTGTTGTAGCTTCTTTTGTCCTCTGCCTGGGGACGAGGAAATGGGGTCATGAGCCACAGCTGCACACTATAAACCTAGTTAGCTGAAAGTAGGAAAAAAAAGATAAGTTAGTTAATATGCACATTGTTAAAGAGACATACCTGTACATGTAAGTTATGTATACTGACTCATAGATATTTCTTACAGTATATAACTTCAAGGATTGTAAATACAGTTGTCCATGGTTTGCCACATGTCTCTACCAGTTATCTGTGTCAGTGCTAAAGTTGTCCATGTCCTGATACTTTGGACACTTCTACATGCTGACTTCATGAGGAGGCAGTAGGTTACTGTGATTGGCATTTCGGAAAGTTGTGGACAACAGCCTTTGATTTGTTCACTTACTTTAATGTTGCAAATTGCTGCAGACATGTTTTTATTTCACAAGATGTGACATGTTTAGGTAGAAATTTTGTTGTCAGCCTTCTGCTAATATTTGTTGTCAGACAAGTAATGCTGAATTTAGATGGACATATAGGTCTGGCAGTGTTGTCCATTATTATGTAGAGCACACTGATGTTGATGTTCTACTACAGACCAGCACAAAATACTTTATTTTTTATCATGTATGTATATGAATCTACCTTGTAGGAGAATCTGTACTTTTATGCCTTGTTCCTGTCATTATTGATGTGGCTTTAGTATGTAGGCATTGGAATGCTGGGTGCATTAGGATACCCTGACCTGGTTGCATTCAGAGTCGGCTTCAGCTGAGTCCTAGGAATAAAGTCCACGGACTAAACTACAAAAATAAGAAAAGGGGCCAAGGTAGAGTCACCCTGAACCCTTAGCTCTGGTGCTGGGGTCCCTGAGGGACCCCACGAGTATTAAATAGCATTTTTTTAATTTTCACCATGATTAGAGGCCAATCTGGTGAAAATTAAAAAAAGGACAAGTGAGGCCCCCGAGTGCTTCTTTCTGTGAGGCCCCTGGGTGACCCAGGCCCTGGGGGCACTGATATTTTCAATGCAGGTTGCCTCCCAGCCAACCTGCAGCCCAGGGACAGCCACCTCCCAGGGGCTTCAACATAATCTAATGTGGAAGGGCTGCCTGGCTCCCCTGTTACCCCAGGGACGACCACCTCCCTAGGGCTTTACTTTTAATGGATGCAGGGAGGCAGCCTGGCTAACCCCCAGGGACCGCCACATCCCCAGGGCTAATCACAATCTAAACGTGAGGGGGCCATCCGGCCCCACCTGCTGTCCTGGGGACAGCTGCCTTTCCGGGGCTTTAGATTTAGGGGGTCATTCTGAGCTTGGCGGGCGGCAGGAGCCACCCGCCATGCGGGAACCGCCAGAATACCGCTGCGCGGTCAAAAGACCACCGCGGTTATTCTGAGTTTCCCGCTGAGCGGGCGGGCGACCGCCAGAAGGCCGCCCGCCCGCCCAGCGGGAAACCCCTTCCCACGAGGATGCCGGCTCCGAATGGAGCCGGCGGAGTGGGAAGGGTGCGACGGGTGCAGTTGCACCCGTCGCGATTTTCAGTGTCTGCTATGCAGACACTGAAAATCTTAGTGGGGCCCTGTTAGGGGGCCCCTGCAGTGCCCATGCCATTGGCATGGGCACTGCAGGGGCCCCCAGGGGCCCCACGACACCCATTACCGCCATCCTGTTCCTGGCAGTGAAAACCGCCAGGAACAGGATGGCGGTAAGGGGGTCGGAATCCCATGGCGGCGCTGCTTGCAGCGCCACCGTGGAGGATTCCCTAGGACAGCGGGAAACCGGCGGGACACCACCGGTTTCCCGTTTCTGACCGCGGCTGTATCGCCGCGGTCAGAATGCCCATGGGAGCACCGCCAGCCTGTTGGCGGTGCTCCCGTCATTTTAGCCCTGGCGGTCGTCGACCGCCAGGGTTAGAATGACCCCCTTAATGGATGCAGGGGGGCCACCCAGCCCCCCACAACCCTGGGGAGCGCCATCACCCTGGGGCTAATCATAATTTAAACATAGGGGGTTGCCTGGCCCTGCAAGCAGCCCTTGTGGACTGCCACCTCCTGAGGGGTAATTACAGTGGCCCCTCTCATAGAGCCACAGAGGGCACTTGGGAACGCCATCCCCCAGGGCCGCCTCCTCTTATGTCGTGTGGTGCCCACCCTTGGGAAATGGCTGTTTGCTATGTCTTGGAGGCAGCTGTTACAGCAAATACTCTCTAGCAGCAATGGTGCATGGGCAGTGCAGGGGGACCCATGGGGCCCCAGTACCCCAGTACCCCATCTCCGCCAGCTTTTACATGGTGGTGCAACCACTATGTAAAAGCCGGCAGTGAGGGGACTCGTAATCCCCAGGACAGCACTGCTTGCAGTGCTGCCATTGTGGATTAAGACTGCCGGCACTGCTAGGCCGTCAGCCGGTGTAAAAGTGGTGGTGCCAGCGGTCCGACCATGGCACATTCGCCACGGTCATAATGTAGAGGCCGGAGCGCCGCATTGAAGCTGTCTGACAGCCACCTCAAGTCTGGTGGTGCTAGGACTGCCAGATTCGTAATAAGGGCCAAAGTCCTTTGCCATTTGCACAACAAAATCTTTAAGCATCAGATTGTCCTTACTGGAGCTGCTCTCCACCTAAACTTTTGCTGTTTGTGTTGCTTGGCTGTAACTTTTACAGTTGGAACCAAGTCCCAGGAAACACTCCACTTTCTCACAGCGGGAGCTGTCAAACAGGTCCTGCTGTCAGAAAGCTGAGCATTCATCCCTGTTCCCTGCATGCAGATATGCATGCAGGGACCAGAGATAAAAGCATTGCTCCAGTAAGTACATAGCTGGTGGTAAAACTGGCTGGTTGCTTGCTGGAGAAATGGAAAAGCGGGGGAGGTCTTGAGACTCCCCCCGCAGTGCCAGATAGCTCCTAAAGGGCATCTAATAAAATAAATAAAAATAAATTCATTCGGGACTGCAGGGGAGCTCTTGAGGCTTCCCCGCAGTTTCAAATAGCCCACAAAGGGATAAAAGAAAATATACATTTAATGGCTGATGCATGAAGGTTACACACTTTCACACTAAGCATTGAGGGTTCTAGTCCACTTGTATCCCTGGTTGTTTCCCTCCTGTTTTTTTCAAGTGAAAATGTCTAAAGCTCATACTAAAAGGTGATCTTACTATGTTTATTTGAAAAATATTTTTTTCTTTTCAATTTGTTCAGAAATATCCCATTATAAGTCTATCATACATCAAAGCCTAAAAAAACTCTCTTTCTCCCTCTCACTCTCTTTCTGTCTTGCTCTTTCAATCGCTTTCTTCCACTCACACATGACTGAGACCCTTATGCACCCACTCACAGACCCACTCAGACACAAAAGCACCCACTCACAGACCCACTCAGACCCACATGCGCACACACACAGCCCCAATCAGACCCTCATGCACTCACTCAAAGACCCACTCAAACACTCAAGGACCCACTCACAGACCCACTCAGACTCTCAAACTCCCACACACAGATCCATTGACACCCTCATGTACCCACTCGCTGTGGCCAACTGCCACTGTGCATGGCCAAAGGCCGTGCATGGCTGTGGTTGGATTAGCTTACTTATGAAAATGACTATGGCCCTCATTACAAAATTGGCAGTAAAAGCCACTTACCGCCGTGCAGAAGACCGCCAACACACCGCCGCGGCCGCGGAATTCCACCACAGCTATTATGACCCACATTTCGGAATCCGCCAAAATTCAGACACCCACACAAGTCCGCCACACCAAAGGTCAGTGATCAACTGGCAAAAACAAAACCTCCACCGTCACGCCAACAGAAATACGCCCACACTATCACGACACACGAATCCACGCGGCGGTCTTTCAACCGCGGTATTCCATTGGCGGTACACACCGCTGCTCTCAAAATACGCACACTCTTACAAAATACTACCACATTGAACAATTTGAAATACACACACCTGATACACATACACACACCACTCCCACACACCCAATACAATATAAAACACACACCCACATCACCCACAAACCCCTACTACCAAAAATTCCGAAAGAAGGCCAGAGAGAGACAGCACCAGCAAGAACAACAGCATCCACAGGCACACAACACCATCACCCACATAACTTCCACGCACCTCACACAACACACCACTACATATCAGCACACTTATCACCACACAATCCACCCCACACATCACCTACACCACCCCATGGCACGGCCAACACACCCCAGGTTCTGGGAGGAGGAGCTCAGGGTCATGGTGGGGGAAATTGTCCGGGTAGAGCCACAGCTATTCGGATCACAGGTGCAGCACACCTCAATTGCAAGGAAGATGGAGCTGTGGCGAAGAATAGTGGACAGGGTCAGCGCAGTGGGACAGCACCCAAGAAATCGGGAGGACATCAGGAAGAGGTGGAACGACCTACGGGGGAAGGTGCGTTCCGTGGTCTCAAGACACCACCTGGCGGTTCAGTGGACTGGCGGCGGACCCCCACCTCCTCCCCCACAACTAACAACATGGGAGGAGCAGATCTTGGCGATTCTGCATCCTGAGGGCCTTGCAGGAGTAGGTGGAGGAATGGACACTGGTAAGACAAATCTTAACAATTACATCCCCCACCCTACCTGCATGCCAGCACATACCCCCACCCTCACCCCCAGCACTCCAACTCCTCACATATGTCCCAACATCACAAACCACACATCCCAACACCAAGCCCTGCATGCAACAACAAAGCATGGACACCCATCACTAAAGCATGCCCACTGCACATACCCATACAACCCCCTAAACCATCATCACTCAAGGTCCCACACAGGAATGCAAGCACTGGGGTACACGGTCACCCACCCATTGCACACCATGACACACACAGATGTAATAACCATCCTTTTATACCCCTGCAGGACCCCTACCCAACGTCACCGAACAGGAGGGTCCACACCACCAACAGAAGAGGCCCACAGTGATGACAGCAGCTCTGTCCAACTGGATCTAGATAACCAGCCACGGCCCATCGTGGACCTCTGGACAGTCGGTTCCCATCACACAGTCACAGGCCACTACAGAGCTTCCCCCCTCTGGAAACACCAGCACAGCACTCACCCAGCGGGCCCATACCTCCGTCCCCAGGACACGTCAATCAGCTGTGTGTCCACCACTACAGGGAACCGAGGCTAACCCACCACCCCAACAACAACAGGGACCTGGGGGCAGTGGTAGTGGGCACACGGTCCAGGGAACGGAGGCCCAGGAACACAGGGGAACTGGGAGGGCTGCTGTGCGACAGGTGGCAGCCTGGCCAAGGGAACCCACTCTCCACGAGGCCCTCTCCTCCATCATGGGAGCCTACCACCACTCCTAGGAGACGATGGCAATGGTACTGGCCAAGTTTCAGGAGACCCAGCACCTGCAGGAGGAACAGTATATGGGCTTCAGAGAGGAACTCAGAACCATCAGCTCCACCCTGGGCACCATTGTAGGGGTGCTGAAGGAACTCGTCAACAGCAGGAGGGACACTGTGGCACTACAAGGGGCCCCTGACACTAGCATGGACGATGAACTGCCCACCACCTCCGCCGGTGCTAGTGGACAGGACGTCCCGCCACAGGACCACCACACCAGCACCCCACCCCCTGCAGAGGGAGAACCACCCCGCAAACGGTCCCTGAGATCCAGGAACAAGACAGAGCTCGATGCCAAGACCCCCGCCAAGTAATGAGACCACCCTGATTGTCATCCTACTGTCCCACTTTGTCACCCTGTCCATTCTTAAACTGCCCCAGCTCCACTTCCTATGCCCATATGGTCAATGCACCTGTGAGACTAATAGAATGGACTCTGCCATGGACATTCCTCCACCATCACCCCTCACCATTTTACTACCCCCTCCAATAGTGAGCACTTAAATAAACACACTTAAAGCAAAAAACAATCTGGAGTCTGTCTGTGCTTTCGAAATAGTGTATTAGCAATTACAGTGACAAAATGCTCTTTCAATTGTAATGTCAACATACCTATGTCACACAGCTCTAGTCCATGAGGAATCTAAGCAGAATCTTCAGGAGGCCGAAGGTCCGCTCGATCACCCTCCTAGTTCGCCCATGGGC
Organism: Pleurodeles waltl; assembly: GCF_031143425.1. NCBI lineage: Eukaryota > Metazoa > Chordata > Amphibia > Caudata > Salamandridae > Pleurodeles > Pleurodeles waltl. The sequence goes on from NC_090446.1 coordinate 339,190,563, forward strand.
CTCATTGTAGCATTCCTCTGCCCTTGTCCTGGGATTCCTCCCTGGAGTCAGTAGCCTTGACAGTTTGGGGTAACCAGAGTCACCTGCAAATGGCGAGGGACAACTGTTAGACACGCACTAACCTGGAGGGATATCCCCAGACCCAGACAACCATTCCCACTGTCTTCCTTCCAGGTGCTCACCGAACAGCCACACACGGTGCCTCTGGAGTTGACCCATCACATAAGGGATGCTGCTATTCCGCAGGATGTAGGCGTCATGCACTGAGCCAGGGCACATGGCATTCACATGGGAGATGTACTGGTCTGCCAAACATAACATCTGTACATTCATCGAATGATAACTCTTCCGGTTTCTGTACACCTGTTCACTCCTGTGGGGGGGGCGACCAAAGCCACATGGGTCCCATCAATGGCACCTATGATGTTGGGGATGTGTCCCATGGCATAGAAATCACCTTTGACTGTAGGCAAATCCTCCACCTGAGGAAAAACGATGTAGTTCTGCATGTGTTTCAGAAGGGCAGACAACACTCTGGACAATACGTTGGAAAACATAGGCTGGGACATCCCTGATGCTATGGCCACTGTTGTTTGAAAAGACCCACTTGCAAGGAAATGGAGCACTAACAGCACCTGCACTTGAGGGGGGATTCCTGTGGGATGGCGGATTGCTGACATCAGGTCTGGCTCCAACTGGGTACACAGTTCCTGGATTGTGGCACGGTCAAGCCTGTATGTGACAATCACATGTCGCCCCTCCATTGTCGACAGGTCCACCAACGGTCGGTACACCGGAGGATGCCGCCATCTCCTCACATGTTCCAGCGGACGGTGCCTATGAAGGACAACAGCGAGCACAGAGTCAAAGAACTCAGGGGTACGTACCCACAGTTTACACAGAACACCATTCATACACAAAAGGTGGCCTGTATGTGTGTTGAGTCTAGGCCTAGGTATGTGTGACGCAGTTGAAAATGAAGCCACGTGGTCCCCTGAAATGGCGGCTGCCTGACCTCTAAAGTGGGACAATGGGATGTGAGGTAACTGCGCTGGCGTTGTACACCGTCGTGGTAGGCGGTCAAAGACCTCAGCGCAATGATGCATTGGTTAACATTGGACCCTATGGGTCCCAGGAGCCAATGAAGATGTACGCCGGCGGTTACGTTACGCACCGCCACGGACGTGACCGCCATTTTCTATCTCTTCAATCACTCGATACCTGATCTTTGACAGGAGAGGGCCTACACTGCAAGTGCTGCTGTGACGTCGGTCTGGAAGAGACAATGGCTCGAGTGTCTGGGGAAAGGGCCCCTGCCCTCACATCGAAGGAGTTGGAGAAACTCGTGGATGGGGTCCTCCCCCAGTACACGCTACTCTACGGTCCTCCAGACAAACAGGTAAGTACACAGGGAGCATGTTGTATGGGCTAGGAAGATGTAAGAAGGAAGGGGGGAGAGTGCTGCATGCATGAAAGATGGTGAATGCATGTGCCACATGGCAAGGGTAGGGATGGGGGCCAATCACTTTGACTGTGCAGTTGGTAATAACTTCTCTTTTTCCCCTGTACATTTCATGTAGCTCAGCGCCCACCAGAAAAAAGATATTTGGCCTGCCATCGCCAAGGACGTCCGGACCCTGGGGGTCTACAACAGACGGAGCACCCACTGCCGGGAAAGATGGGAGGACATTCGCCGCTGGAGCAAGAAGACGGCGGAGGCTCAGCTGGGGATGGCCTCCCAACGTGGGAGGGGTGCCCATCGCACCATGACCCCCCTGATGTTCAGGATCCTGGCGGTGCCCTACCCGGAGTTGAACGGGTGCTTGAGGGCATCACAGCAGCCACATGGGGGTGAGTACACTCTCATTATGCTGACTTTGCGCGCAGTGGAGGTATCTGGGTGGGGGAGGTGGGCTGTGGGTTTCCCTAGACCAGGGCGAGTTCCGTAGGCAAGGCCCCTCTGTAAGGTAGGCCATGTGGCACCCCACCTCACCTCTGTAGAGTGACAACTACACCTAGTCGTGCCCCTGTGTCATCTATGTGTGCAGATGTTGTCCACAGCCTTGTAGGCCATTTCCCAGGAATTGAACAGTGGAGCCCAAGAGCGCGCCGTAGTGCTGTCGTGTCCGCCAACGGTAGCGGTAATGCATGCACTCAACATGTCTTTCTTCTGTCGTCGTCCCCCTTTTTGTGGTCTCCCTGTTCTTGTGAGCATTAGAATCATCAGGCGGAGGAGCAGTGGCACCGGAGCACCAGGGGGCTGCATCCCACATAGCCATGGAGGGCCACACTATGAAATCGGACTTCACCAGTGGGACGGAGGGCGAGGGGAGCTCCACGGCGGGGACAGGAGCTGACACCAGTGACACGGACTCGTCCTCTGATGGGAGCTCCCTTGTGGTGGCGGCAACATCTGTGCCACCCCCATCTACAGGTACAGCCACCAACCCCCCTTCCAGCACCGCCCTCCCAGCAGCCCCTCAGCCTTCGCCCCGTGCCCGCTCACCCGGGAGGGTGGGCATCACCTTCGCCCCAGGCACCTCAGTCCCTGCCCCAGTCAACCCTGCTGCCCTCAGTGAGGATGCCATTGACCTCGCCAGGTCCCTCACTGTTGGGCAGTCTACCATTTTGAATGCCATCCAGGGAGTAGAAAGGCAGTTGCAACAAACAAATGCATTCCTGGAGGGCATTCATTCTGGTCAGGCGGCCCTTCAGCGAGCTTTTCAGACTCTGGCCTCAGCACTGATGACAGCCATTGTCCCTGTGTTTAGCCTCCCCCTCCAACTTCCTCCACCCCGACCCAATCCCCTGTACCTCAGCCTATCCCAAGCACACCTACAGACCAGCATGCACACACGTTAACACACAAGGGAAGCTCAGGCAAACATAAGCACCACACATCCCACAGGCACTCACGCAAGCATCACACACATGCAGACACACCAACATCCACTGCCTCCACTGTGTCCCCCTCCTCCTCGTCTGCCTCCTCCCTCCCTGTCTCGTCTACACTCACACCTGCATGCACTACCTCTACAGCCACTACGTCCCTCTCCAGCACACCCACCACCACACCCCGCTCATGTGCAGTCACCACCCCCACTACCATTCACACGTCCCCTGTGTCCTCTCCCAGTGTGTCTGTGACGCCCCCTCCCAAAATATACTATCACAGGCACACACCCACCCAACAGCCATCCACCTCACGACAGCCTCCAGCGCATGCACCTTCACCCAAAGTCACCAAACGTACACCTCCTCCAACCACCACCTCTTCCTCCACTCTCAAACCCCCTCCAGCTACCCGTCCCAGTGTGTCCCAAAAACTTTTCCTGTCCAACCTTGACCTCTTTCCCACACCTCCCCCACCCCGTCCATTTCATAGGTCCCAAACTAGCACCTCAGCCACAACATCTTCGGGACCAGTGGTGCCTGTGGTCACCGGAATCTGGAGTGCACCAGCCACCAGGGCAGCCAGTGTGGCACGGAGCCACAGCACAGACAGTCCCCCACCTTTGAAGCATCAGAAGTTGGCCAGTGCCCGGCAGGAGATGGGGGAGACTCCAGCCACCAAAGCCGCTCCAAGGGGTCCCGGTGGGAGTGTGGATTCACCTGTGACACCTTCCAAGATGGGGAAGGGCCACAAGAAACCCGGCAAGTCTGGGAAGAGCAGCACGGCGGAGAAGACCGCCATCATCCCCGCTGCCCAGGAGTCCACCTCCAGCACAAGCCCAGCTTCCCAGGACAGGCCCGCCAGCACAAGCCCAGCTGCCCAGGACCGCCAGCACAAGCCCAGCTGCCCAGGACAGGACAGCCAGCACAAGCCCAGCTGCCCAGGACAGGACCACCAGCACAAGCCCAGCTGCCCAGGACAGGACAGCCATCACAAGCCCAGCTGCCCAGGAGGGGCCCGCCAGGACCAGCCTACCTGCCCAGGAGGCCACCGCCAGCACAAGCCCCGCTGGGCCATGAAGGACCGCCAGCAAAAGCCCCGCTGGGCCATGAAGGACCGCCAGCAAAAGCCCCGCTGGGCCATGAAGGACCGCCAGCACAAGCCCCGTTGGGCCATGAAGGACCGCCAGCAGTTGAGTCCCTGCAATGGAGACCGCCGCCTCAAGCCCTGCTGAACAGGGCACCGCCATCTCAAGCACCGCTGCACAGGGCACCGCCATCTCAAGCACTGCTGAACAGGGCACCGCCATCTCACACACCGCTGAACAGGGCACCGCCATCTCAAGCACCGCTGCACAGGGCACCGCCATCTCAAGCACCGCTGAACAGGGCACCGCCATCTCAAGCACCACTGCACAGGGCACCACCATCTCAAGCACCGCTGCACAGGGCACCGCCGTCTCAAGCACCGCTGAACAGGGCACCGCCATCTCAAACACCGCTGAACAGGGCACCGCTGTCTCAAGCAACGCTGGCCCCTGAGCGCCAAGGGCACTGATGCTACTGAGTCCGTCACGGGCAGAATTAAGCACTCTGGGCACCATGCCCCCCTCCAGAACCAGTGGAGACTGTCATCCACTACCTCTGTTCTTAGCAGGATGAAACACTCTGGGCACCATGCCCCCACCAGAACCAGTGGAAACTGTCATCCACTACCTCTGTCCTTGGCAGGATGAAGCACTCTGGGCACCATGCCCCCTCCAGAACCAGTGGAGACTGTCATCCACTACCTCTGTCCTTAGCAGGATGAAGCACTCTGGGCACCATGCCCCCTCCAGAACCAGTGGAGACTGTCATCCACTACCTCTGTCCTTAGCAGGATGAAGCACTCTGGGCACCATGCCCCCTCCAGAACCAGTGGAGACTGTTATCCACTTGAGAGACTGTGGCTTTGCACTCCCCACGATATGGCAGTGGCCAACCCACCCACTGTAGAGACTTGAGAGACTGTGGCTTTGCACTCCCCAGGATGGAACAGTGGGCAAGCCACTCACTGTATAGACTTGAAGACTGTGGCTTTGCGCTCCCCAGGATGGAACAGTGGGCAAACCACCCACTGTATAGACTTGAGAGACTGTGGCTTTGCGCTCCCCAGGATGGAACAGTGGGCAAACCACCCACTGTATAGACTTGAGAGACTGTGGCTTTGCGCTCCCCAGGATTGAACAGTGGGCAAACCACCCACTGTAGAGACTTGAGAGACTGTGGCTTTGCGCTCCCCAGGTTGGAACAGTGGGCAAACCACCCACTGTAGAGACTTGAGAGACTGTGGCTTTGCGCTCCCAGGATTGAACAGTAGGCAAACCACCCACTGTAGAGACTTGAGAGACTGTGGCTTTGCGCTCCCCAGGATGGAACAGTTGGCAAAACACCAACTGTATAGACTTGAGAGACTGTGGCTTTGCACTCCCCAGGATGGAACAGTGGACAAACCACCCACTGTAGAGACTTGAGAGACTGTGGCTTTGCACTCCCCAGGAGTGAACAATGAGCAAACCACCCACTGTAGAGACTTGTGAGACTGTGGCTTTGCACTCCCCAGGATATGGCAGTGGGCAACCCACCCACTGTAGAGACTTGAGAGACTGTGGCTTTGCACTCCCCAGGATGGAACAGTGGGCAAACCACCCACTGTAGAGACTTGAGAGACAGACTGTGGCTTTGCACTCCCCAGGATAGAACAGTTGGCAAACCACCCACTGTAGAGACTTGAGAGACTGTTGCTTTGCACTCCCTAGGATGGAACAGTGGGCATGTGGCCCCCTCGTGGATTTGGCATCGTGCACTCGACCAGCTGAGGTGCCCCCCCTTTCCCTCCCCCTCAGGTGCCTGTTTAGTTGCTGTCTGATGCCCCTGCAGTGTTCTCTCCGTCATGGTCGGGGATCTTGTGTGGGTCTCGCCCATACCGTGTGGTCCCAGTGTTCCACGGACTTTCTTAGAGCACTACCTGGACTACTATGCTTGGTATATATTTTGTACATGGTGTATATATATATATTTCTGCCTACTTGCTTTTAACATATTACAATGGTTACACTCATTTTCTATTGTCTTTGCATTCTTCTGGGGGGGTGTAACTGTGATGTATTGATTTGCATTGGTGTGTGTGTTGTAGTGGGTGAGGGTGGGGGTGTTGCATGTGTATGTCCCTGTTTTTTCCCTCCCCCTCCCCTGTTTCGTAGGTGCAGTACTCACCGTGGTCTTCGCAGCTGGCGTTCGTGCTCCTGGTAGAGGAGCAGGGAGAATTTGGAGTTCCGGATCCATGGCGTCCTCGTTCCTTTGGGATTCCTGTTTCCGCTGTGTTTTTATCCGCGGTGAATCCACCCCGGAAAAGGTGGCGGATTGGCCTGTCATAATAGTGTGGGCGGTACATTGTCTCCCGCCTGTTTGTTGGCGGTGACCGCCGCGCTGTTTGTTTGTACCGCCGTGGCAGTCGGAGTGTTAAAGTGGCTGTCTTTGTTGGCGGTTTCCGCCACAGTCGTAATTGCAATTTTTTTACCGCCACTTTAACACCGACCGCCAGGGTTGTAATGACCACCTACATGTTAAAAATATCATAGAAATTCACAGAAAAAAACTAAGGTTACATGGACACTATAGTTAGGAAACAGAATTTTTAAAAACCTAGAAATCACTTAAAAACCAAAGGTTACATGGACGTTATAGTTAGGCTCACATTTTAAACATACCAAACCACAGAAATTAGTTTAGGTAAGTATAACTCGCACCCTAGCCATGCACAGCTAATTACCCCCACAAATTACAGCACGCATGACATCTTTGATAATATCACTAATAATATCAATGTAATATTTGCAGTACAATTTTTTGTGAAACAATGTGCATGGCGAGAGGGTGAGTTATAATTACCTTAGGGCATGAGTTAAAGTTACCCGAGATAACTATAGCTATAACAGGTGAGTTTCAATTTTTAGTATGTTTAAAATGTGAGCCTAACAATAAAGTCCCGGCAACCTTTTTAAGTTTTTTGTTTTGCTAATACCTTTGGCGTAGTTTGACGAATCTTCATGAAAATTTCACAACTAGGTTGCCAGTTGTTTCAGCTGTTGCCAGGAATAATTTGGGGTTTCTAGTTCAAAACCTTAATGTTGTCATTGACAATTTCACCTAACTATAACTTTACTTTAACCTTTCAATTTTCTGGTGAATTTCGAAGTTTTTTGTTATTTTTTTGGTTCACAATTCTTTCTTGAAAATTGTAAGCCTGTAAGTAGCATCATACAGAAAATTAACCATATAGTGGAACAGAATGAGCTTTCTCCCTTAGTACACCCAAAGCATTAGCAATATCCAGAAACCTCAGCAGTGAAATACAATGCCACAGATTGCAAAAACTTAACAGGGTGGACGCGCGCGTGTACGGTTGAATGTACGGGGCACTAGGCATATGTCAATCGGGGGGAAGGCAAGTTACCATTAGGTGTCAGTGCCAACCGCAGATGGAGGAGTAGGACAAGGAACAGCGCTAGGATTTGTATCTTCAGCAAGCCCAAGGGATCTCTATTTTGCTGACCTGGGGCAGGGCCTTGAAGATCTGGTGCCTTTGGTGGGTGGTAATGGCAGCAGAGTCACATTGGTGCAACAAAGGGGGTGGGTGTGGTAAATGGACAATATATATCGCAGGAAGCTCTTATCTTGTTATGGAAAGAGAGGATATGGCTATGCAGCAGATGAAGAGAGGAGAGGGATGGAGGGTACGATCAGGTACCTGGAAAAAGAAGAAAAGGTGGATGAGAAGAGGGTCAGGGGAAAGAGATGTGAAGAAGAGAAAGGAGAAGAAGAAGAAAAGGGATAAAGAAGGGGAGGAGAGAAAAGAGCAGAAAGGGCAGAGATAGAGAAAAAGAAAAGCGAGAGGAAGAGGAAGAAAGAGAGAGTGAGAGAGAGAAAAAGAAAGAAAGTGACCGGAGAAAGTAGGGGGGGAAGGGAGGGGCAAAAGGGAAGGAAGGAAGGAAGGGAAGAATTAATGAATGGGGGGCTCAGCCATCAACGATTCGGAGGAAAGGGGCCCATGTTTGAAAAATACCTTGTCCTATCATGTAGGTTATAAATAATGTGTTCATGGGAAGCTGTTTGGAACATTGCCGACAGCCATTCGTCATGTCAGAGGGCTGTTGGTGAGCACTAGAGTTAGAGAGTACAAAGTTTAGCCGTAGCCAGCGCTGTGTGCAGGAGACAGAGTTGGAAACAGGCCTTGGATTTCACCAGTATGGTGCAAAAGGAGCATAGTTTTCAGAAGAAAAGGTGGGAGTGGCAAGACCCCTCGCAGTGTAACCCCCACTGCTTCCCAGTGTCTTTCTATATTGGGACAGTCGCAGAGTATATGTAGTAGGTCGCAATGCAGGTGGGGGTAGCACCAGCAGATCGTATGGGGCAATAGTCCTGCTGCTCTAAGTTTCTGGGGCGCCCAGTACCATTCGTGCAGAGTTTTAAAGAGTCAGAGTCTCCCTAGCACCCCGTTCCTGCGCTTCCAATAGGGCAGACCAGTCTTTAGTCTCCTACCTGTTTTTGAGCCCGCCATTTGGCCTTGACGGTGTTTAGAAGGGGCAAAGAGAATAAGTGCCGGTTTAGCAGGTTGTACAGACCTGCCATCACTCCCCAGAAGAAACCCCAGGTTCCCGAGCTCCGAAGAACGCTGTAACGTCCATGGGCAGGTCCCACACGGCTATGAAGGCAGGGCGAAAGCTGCCTGTATTGCCAGGAATAGTGGCTGGTGTTAGAAATGGGGTCTTTGGTTGACAGTCAGGTTACCCCCTGTTCAAGCAAGAATCACCCCCAGCTAACCCCTGCTTACCCCCTTGGTAGCTTGGCAGAGCAGTAGGCCTAACTTCAGAGTGCTAGGTGTAAAGTATTTGTACCAACACGCACAGTAACTTAATGAAAACACTACAAGATGACACAACACAGGTTTAGAAAAATACAAAATATTTATCTAAACAAAACAAGACCAAAATGACAAGAATCCACAATCCACAAGTCAAGTTATCAATTAAAAAGCAAAAAGAGTCTTTAAGTAGTTTAAACACACACTAACACTGTTAGCATGAAAATGTACCTTGGGTGTGCCAAAAATCACCCCGCCCGGGTGAGTGTGCGCCAAAAAGGGCTTGCGATGCATCGATTCCACTCACGAGCGGGACCTTGCGTTATTTCTCCTTTCGTCGGGTCGAGGCACGTCGTTTCTTCTCTCCGCAGGAGAGCGGTGCATCAATCTGGTCAGTACTCTCGGGTCCGGGCAGGCCTTGTGTAGTGTTTGCACGCCCAGTGGTACTTGCGTCGGAAATCCAGCCACACAATGATTAAAAAACCACGCCCTGCGGGTTTCAGTCTCCGTCACCGATGTTGCGCGTCGTTTCTCCAGCTCTATGCGTTGATTCTTCGATTATGTTTCCAGCGAGCGTCGATTTTCTGCTGCAGAGCCGACAGCGCTTTGTTTCTTCAGCCGCAGATCGGAGTTGCGTCGATCTTTTCCCCACACGGTGCTCTGTGCGTGGATTTCTCACTCTTGGGCTGCCAGCTTCTGCTTTCAGGGCCCCAGGAACTGGATGGGCACCACAGGGCAGAGTAGGAGTCTCTCCAGAGACTCCAGGTGCTGGCAGAGAGAAGTCTTTGCTGTCCCTGAGACTTCAAACAACAGGAGGCAAGCTCTAAATCAAGCCCTTGGAGATTTCTTCTCAAGATGGAAGGCAGACAAAGTCCAGTCTTTGCCCTCTTGCTCTGGCAGAAGCAGCAACTGCAGGATAGTTCCACAAAGCACAGTCACAGGCAGGGCAGCTCTTCTTCCTCAGCTCTTCAGCTCTTCTCCAGGCAGAGGTTGCTCTTGTTTCCAGAAGTGTTCTAAAGTTTGTGGTTTTAGGATCCCTTCTTATACACAATTTCTCCTTTGAAGTAGGCCTATTTTAAAGGAAAGTCTCTTTTGAATGTGAAATCCTGCCTTGCCCCGGCCAGGCCCCAGACACTCACCAGGGGGTTGGAGACTGCATTGTGTGAGGGCAGGCACAGCCCTTTCAGGTGTGAGTGACCACTCCTCTCCTCCCTCCTAGCACAGATGGCTCATCAAGAAATGCAGACTAAACCCCATCTCCCTTTGTGTCACTGTCTAGTGTGAGGTGCAACTAGCCCAACTGTCAAACTGATGCAGATAGGGAATCTACAAACAGGCAGTCACAGAAATGGTATAAGCAAGAAAATGCTCACTTTCTAAAAGAGGCATTTTCGAACACACAATCTTAAAATAAACTTTACTAAAAGATGTATTTTTAAATTGTGAGCTCAGAGACCCCAAACTCCACATGTCCATCCACTCCCAAATGGAATCTACACTTTAATCAGATTTAAAGGTAGCCCCAATGTTAACTTATGAGAGGGACTGGCCTTGCAACAGTGAAAAACGAATTTAGCAATATTTCACTGTCAGGACTTATAAAACACATTACTATATGTCCTACCTTAACCATATACTGCACCCTGCCCTTAGGGCTACCTAGGTCCTACCTTAGGGGTGTCTGACAGTAAAAACTGCACACACAGACACTGCAATGGCAGGTCTGAGACATGATTACAGAGCTACTTATGTGGGTGGCACAACCAGTGCTGCAGGCCCACTAGTAGCATTTGATTTACAGGGCCTGGCACCTCTAGTGCATTTTACTAGGGACTTACTAGTGAATCAAATAAGCCAATCATGGATAAGCCAATTACACAGACATTTTGTAAAGGAGCACTTGCACTTTAGCACTGGTTAGCAGTGGTAAAGTGCCCAGAGTAACACAAAGAGCAAAATCAGAGTCCAGCACACATCAACAACCTGGGAAACAGAGGCAAAAAGTTAAGGGAGACCACGCCAAGGATGAAAAGTCTAACAGCTGGGTAGCTCAAATTCAACTTATAATGCCGGGAACAGGTTCAGCATCCCATTATCTAGGAGTTGATCGATCGTCAATCCTCCCAATCAACCACTTCCCTCCCAAACAGTAAACTGGCATTGCCCCAGAATGGCGCATGAGTATGAATTTGAGGGTCCACTCCTAGCAGGCGGTGAGCCCAGGGCCAGGAGTGCAACATGGCCTGCATCACTGGGTGAGCGGGTCAGGATGGGGGAGCTCTGGTGCCATAAAGCACATCTAGTCCTTGTGGCATATGTAAAAGAGTGTGTTCTGCTTCTACCCACAGAGGGTGGGGGGGTCTGGAATACCCAGAAGCTTGAATCCCTGTTGGGAAAGATGTAGCGCCAGAGCGTAGTGTTCCACAGAAGGTAATCCCAGTCCTCCACATTCCCTGCAAGCAATGAGTTTCGCTCTGAAGAGCCATGGTCTCATTGAACCTCATTGAACCCCATACAAATGCGCATATACAACTATCTACCGCTCTGAGCATTGAGTACTTGTAGCGATAGCATCCCAAGGACATAGTGTATCGTGGTAAGGTTACCATGCGTTCGGCCTGTACCCTCCCCTAAAGGGAGATCCCCAGATGGAACCATTTCTCAAAATCTCGTTTGGTGTAGGCGAGCAGTGGTTCCAGGTTATCCTAAACCATCTCATCCAAGCCCCTATTAACATAGATCTTTAGGTATTTAAGGCATGATTGTTTCCCGGAAATTGGAAAGGCTGCTAGAGCTGTGCACGTGGTCGTAGGGGAACTGCTTCACTTTTATCCCTATTGATTTTACACCCTGATATTGCTTCAAATTCTGCCAGAACAACTGGTAGTGTTGGGAGGGAGCGTGTACGGTCTGTGAGTGTGAGCAATATGTTGTCGGCGTATAAGTAGATTGTGGAGCTGCCTCTCGGTATGGGGATGCCAGTAATGAGGGGTGACCATCGGATGAGAGCTGCCAGAGGCTCAACTGCCAAAAGAAATAGCAGTGGTGGCAGTGAGCAGCCTTGCTGGGTTCCTTGTTTAATGGAAAACATGTCAGAGAGGTATCCACCACAATTCACTTGTGCCTTGGGCGAATCATATAACCAATGGACTTTGTTAATGAACCCATCACCCAAACCAAAGCGTTGCAGGGTCTCAAAGAGATACCACCATTCGATCCTATCAAAGACTTTCTCAGCATCAAGGAATAGAGCCACTGCCTCATCCCTGGAGTCTCTGGTGGTCTAGAGTGCATGTACTAGGGTATGAAGATGGTTCCTAGAGGATCGCCCGGGTTCAAATCCCACCTGGGTGTGGTGGATAAGGGACGGTATAACCTGTTTGAGGTGGGCTGCCAAGACTCCAGCCAATATCTTGACATCCCCGTTGAGGAAGGAAATAGGTCTATAGCTGCTACACAGTAATGGGTCCTTCTCTGGTTTCTGTGAAACTGCTATTTCCACCCTATTAGAAATAGGGGTCAAGGAACCTGTACTTTCTGCTCCCCGGAAGTTTCATATAAGAAACTGCTCCTGTCCATTTATAGTATTCTGCCCGGAACCCGTCCTCCCCCGGGGCCTTATGGTAGGGTAGTTGGATATGGCTTGCATTATCTCTTTGCTGATCTCTCCCCTCAACAGCCCTCTGCCCTCCGCAGTGAGACTAGGTATACAGGCCTCCACAAAAAAACGCAGCAAGCCTGTTGTGGTCCGCCTCCATTTCGGGAGTGTAGAGGGCTCAATAGAAGTGTCCAAATGCCCAAGCTATGTCCAGGTATGTGAGGATTGTATCATCCACATCTCGTATGGCAAGAATGGCTAGCGCTCCTTCCTGCTGGTGTAGATGGGCTGCTAACAGCCGGCCTGCCTTTTCTCCTTGCTCGTAATGTCTACCCTTCATCCTTTGCAGGGCATCCTCTGCCTGGGAAGTATATAGAGCATTAAGTTCCATTTTTGCCTTTTGTGGCGACAGTGCGTGGATGGGTAGGGAGACGCAGTGTAGTCGTGATAATAAGTCGTGATAATTACTTCCAGATCTTGTTGACGGAAATGTCTTTGGGTGTTAGTGAGGGCGATTTCCCTCATTAGCTGTCCCCTTATTGTGGCCTTCGTTGCAGCCCACAGAACCTGAGGAGAAGAGACCAAGCCTTTATTGTCAGTCATGTAGGGGGAGACGTGGGCACGTAGTTGGTCCCTGTCCTACGGCGAGCGGTATTGTGATGCATTAAGGTGCCATGGTTTACGCTGTGGAGAAGCAAGACCCAAGTCTAGCACCAGGAAAACCAGGGCATGGTTGGATAGTGTGGCCTCCAGTATCCCAGATTCCCTGACCATTGGAACTAGTTTGTAGGAAAAAAGAAAGTAATCCAACCAAGACCGTGTCCCGTGGACCGGCAATATAAAGGTATACTCTTGATCGAGCAGATGTGAAAGATGCCAATGATCTATCAGCCCATGGTCTAACAGTACGTCCCCCAACAATGCTCTGTTCGCATTATTGCCGATATCCAATCTGCTCGTTCGGTCAAGACTGCGTCACGGGCCAGGTTCCAGTCTCCACCTAGGAGTTATTGGGAGGCACGATCTCCGTTAAGAGACGGTTGAGATGTAGAAAGAATAAGGCCCATATTTCTACCCTGTGTGTGCTGAATTAGCATCAGTTATTTTGAAGCTAATTCAGCGCAAGCTCAACTCCATATTTATATTCTGACGTAAGACCCATCTAGCATCAAAATATTGAAGTTAACGTAATTTTTTGGATGCGTGAAACCTCCTTGTGTCAATGAGATGCAAGGTAGGCGTTCCCTTCTAGAAAATGACTCTAAGCACCTAACGCCATATTTATCCACCTGGCAAAAAAGACGCAGGGGTAGGAGGCAGACCCAAAAAATGACGTTAACTTTGATTTGTGTCAAATTTTAACGCCTGGGTCAGACCAGGTGTTAAAATGAGGCAAACACATCACAACTTAAGGAAAACACACAGAAGCAGCATCACAAACCCACAGGACAAGATGGAAGTGCTACTGCTCCAGCTTGCGAGACAATGCAGAGGACAGCAACATCCACAGCAACCCTCCATGGCCTCAGGGAACAAGACATTATAAGGACATACAGACTCAACCGGCAAGCTATACTTCACCTGTTGCACCACATTGAGCCACAAATCACAGCCAGCCTGCAGACCCTAAACAACATACCACCTGTGACAAAGCTGCTAGCTGTCCTGCACATGCTGGCAAGTGGCTCATTTCAAGCAACATGTTCCCTGGATGTTGGTGTGTCACAGCCATCATTCTCTGCATTCCTGCCAAAGGTGTTAGACTTAATAATCTCCCCGACACCCCACCACATCAGCTTCCCCTACACCCAGCAAAAGCAGCAGGAGATAAAACATAGGTTCTACCAATTTCATGGCTTCCCACATGTGCTTAGTGCAATTGACTGCACCCATGTCTGACATGTGCCACCTGCAGCAACTGAGCACGTAAACCAGAATCCCAAGCACACACATTCCATCAATGTGCAGGCCATAGTGGACCACCGGGGACTATTCATAAACATTTTGGCCAAGTATCCTTGAGTGTACGAGACGCCTACATATTCAGGCACAGCAGGATCAATGAATACTTCCAGGATGGACAATAGGGAAATAGCCTACTTGTGGGTAAGTCAACAAACCTAGCAATATGCACCCAACACACCAACCCTGTAGGACACACAAGACAAACACCACTACAAAAACATGGCCAGGGTAACACAGATGTGCAGCTAACATCACATATGTACCAAGCTGCAATACAGCACAATCAGTGCACACCACAAACACATACACCCACATGTACGTGACATACGCACAACTTGTCAGGCACACCATGTGAAGAACAGGTGCAGAGATGTACCCTTTGACAACAGTAGAAATACAAAAACCACTACAAGTGCCCACAGGTTGCCTACTATGTACTCTTCACACACAGTCCACCAAACAAAGAATAGCACAGCAATGTCAATGGCATACACCATGCTCATGTTACGTAAGTCTCACATAGGCACAGATCCCTCAAATCATGCTGTGCAAGTTACTGCCAGAACAAACATCAAATGCCAGACAACTGCTGCCAATACCAACTACATCTCATCAACACATACCTGACTTACCTGTACTGTGCCTATACATCTGCTTGACGCATTGGCTCACACACATAAGAATACAAAATTAATGCCCTTCACATACTATGTGCCAGATTTGTGAGAAGTGGCACCACACCTACTGTGGTGCCACCTCACATGCACCACTTACTGACCCATAACACCATGATGTCTGTATCATAAACAATAACTGGCCCACCATGGGGCAGAGTCACTATTAGACAGTGCAGATCATGGATGCCTTATTGGGACCCTGTGGGAGTATAGAGGACATCACTGACCTTACATGCACTGTGCCAATGGACGCATTTGCTAAGCAGCTGAGCACCATCCCATAGCCTGCACTGTGCATGTGTTGACAGTATAAATGACAAATCATGTTTTGGAAGATAGGAGAGACACTGGTAGTAATGTTGATCATCCTGAAACAATGGCATACACACCCTTGGACACCTGATGGCTGGCACAAACATCAGCTGCCACTCAGGATCACTAAGGGACTTATGTAAGAGTTCCCAGTACCATTGTCATGGCCTGCACTGTATGTACAAGTTTGCGGATGACCACTCTTATGTGACTGAAGTCACGTTGGTAATTGGTCACCCTCCCATGCAGCACTTTGCGTGGAAGGGACATGCAATGTCAGTTGCTGCAGGTCTGTCACCACAGGATATATAGCATAATGATGCTAACTCAGATGTAAATGTCACCTAAAACCTGAGGCAGTGCCAACATCAAACACCACCCCAGGGGTGCCGTTTGCAGGTTGCAATAAGGAATTTGACCTCATTTGAATGTGCCAACCAATGAATGCTGTTTGCTAATGCACACACAGAAAGAGCCATTTGTCCATCGAAACAGCATATGTATAGGGAGGTGTCCCTTCCTGCACAGATACATCCACCTCCAAAGGGCAGCTAGCCAAGCACCCTGGTGCAAGGTTGGTAGTATCGGTGCACAGTTACATATAAGCCACTGGCGCAGGGGACAACAAAGGGTTGCCTAGTAACATGTCACACATGATGCATTCCTGCATAGTCAAAATATTGCAGCACAGTGCTGCCAATGTTGGAGCTGTGTTGTGCATTGTCACTTACTCATTGAAATGGGCCTAAGTGTTGCACTTTATCTGTAATGACACCTGTCAAAATGGATGGGATGTCCAGGCTCTGTAGTGCTACCATGTTGCCACCACATCTGACTACATTGTGTTGTGAGGAATTGTCATGTACCCTCTAGTGATAGCACACTGATACAAAGGTACACAACACAATGCATGGTATATACTGACCATCACTTAGGATACCAAATCATATGTCCCAGGTCCTTGAGCCTATACTCAAGATGGTCATGTCCAACAACAAGTGCTAAGAAAACTTTGCCTAAGGCCAGGACCTCACACCATACCACAAACACATATGAGTCACATCCACCTCAAAATTACAACTGCCATGCTACATGACGAACCTGTTGCAAGCCTTAACAACTCACTCCTATTATCTTTTGCAGTGGATCAGGGTTATAGCATACAGCCATGGATTATGACCCCATTTGCAAACCCAAGCACAGCAGCAGAGCGTGCATACAATGAGGGACATCGTAAGACGCATAACAGTAATGTGCCAATAAAATCGATGCATGTGGGTCATGCATCTAATATACCGACACAAATGTCAAATGCGTCATATAAATACAAGCATAACTGAAAACGTGACGCATGGGGACAGGAGGTGATGATAGGAAATCCTGTTTACAAGCATGGTACAGTGGGTGTACTTTCACTTTCTCTTTATAGTCTGTGCCTCTTTTGACTGTGTGCTTGTGTTTTGGAGTTGGTGGTTGTGATTTCCTTGTGTGTTGTATCTTGTGGTGTCCCTTCTGTTGTGTTTTGTTAATTATTGTCTGTATTTTGTCCCAGTGTTTGTAAATTTGTGTTTTTTTTTGTATACATTTGTATTTGTACTGTGGGGTGTCTGTCCGGGAAAGTTGTTAAATTGGAATATTTGGGATTAGTTATTGGGCTTAAGTTTCCGTTATTTTCATTTATTTATTTTTTCCAAGTATTTGTGGTCAACCTTTCCAGTTATAACATGTCTGGTAGGGGGAGATTCGCCACGATGGAAGAGGAAGATTTGGGTGGCTTTCTGTGGCTGGTAGCCCACTACCTGCCGATGAGGTTGGAAATGGGGGGCTGGGTCATACAGGGTTACCAGACCGAGGTGAGGCGGCTGTGGTGGGGCAAGGTGCTCCACCACTTGAAGAGGGTCTATAAGAGCACCAGGAATGAGCACCAGCACAAGCATCGCTGGGCAAATCTGGTGGCCAGAGAGCAGGATCTGCTCCATCATCTTGGTGTTGAGATCAATGGCCCTGTTGGTGAGTCTCCCATTGGCATACTATTTACTGTTCACCACTCTTGAATGACAGTAGCAGGTGTGTTGGAGTGCTGCATGCAATGCTTGTGGACAGGTTGAATGCAACAGAATGAAGTGTAACTGCGCCATTCTAGACATGAAGTTCACATGTCCTACCAATTTACCAATGCAGGTCAGATGTGTGGTGAATCATGCACAACCATCAATAAGTCACACATTTTAGGGGCCATGGCAACACCTGTGCCCCAGGATAGTGTCGTGAATGATAAGCCAAGGCACTGCTAGCCTAACATACTTACCTAGATTGTGTCAACAAAGTAGGGCAATGCATGCATAGCGCTACTTTGTCATAATTTCACGCACACGATCCCTGCCCCTGCCATTATGTCAGCAAAAGGGGCTACTCCGCTTTAGAGGCGATGTAAATGGGGCATCATACCATCAGACAACTTTGCCACATCAGTCAAGGATTACTCAACACATGATCATTGCAGACTAATAATTGAGCCGCAAGTGCCTCTGGGTGTCTTGCAGGACAAGCTTGAGTACCTGAGTCAATTGTCTTGCAAAGCACCAGGGTAGTGTCATGTATTTGTTACACACCCTTATACCATAGAGTTCCATCTTCTATAGATATGATTGTTGCAGTCTGTAGCACTACATGAGTCTCTGGCCCAGTGTTAGTGTGCAGATGTGTGACTCTCACTCACTGAGTGTCTGTATCATTGTGTGTTTGTAGTGGTGTGTTTGTTGCACTATTTTACACCATGATAACTAGCTCACTCCTCTAAAATTGTACACACTGACATTTTTTGTCCACTAGTAGTGACTGTGATATGACACTAAGCATGGTTTTCCATTCATATCTCAAAGGTGAACCTGTCCCCTACACAATTGGTGAAGTGGCGCAATTTGATGACCCAAATATATCCAGTTAGTGTGATAATATGTGTCCTGTGACGTAATCCAGGGTTTGGTGTGAGTGTCATGTGTGTTGCACACAATGCTAGATGTGAAGAGCTGTCAAATGATCAGATATAAAAGTAGGCTGGATGGTGACATTGTGTCCCATTGAAAGGTTCCCCATGCACCACCAGAGGGTCATATCTTGTGAGGCTTGTGGTGCTCAAGGGGCAGCATCATGTAAACAAGGTGATGACAAGACGCACAAAGGGGCATATGTGACTAAGAAGTGCAACGCTGTGAGAATATTGGCAGTGGGGCACACCGTCAATCTCACTACACAGGGATGCACCATTTTGAACCCAATTTGGTGCATCCCTGTATTGTCATGTATCTGGAGGACTGGGTTGGCAATTGTCCCGCAGCATGATGCTCCATATTTTGCACTCCATGTACATAACACTTATGTGGAATGTCATTGGCATGCATGCAGGTCAAGGCTAAACATGTGCTGGCATGGAAATGGATGTGTAAGGGATAGTATTGGCAGATCAGGTATTGATGAGTGTCTACACCTGGACACATGAATGTAGATGTGATAGACCTATGGATGCCAGCTTCCTAGTTGTCAGCCCTCCTAACATATGGTCCACTCCCTGACTCCATGTATGAGTGGGCATGCCTTGGTGGATGACCAGGACAGTTGAGATGATGGATTGCTTGGCCATCCCACCCCTAGGCACAGGAGGAGAGGAATACCAAATTTGTAGGTAGATGTGATGCTCACAGTGTAGGTGACAGTCATATTGATCAGGCTTGCTTGTGTACCTAGCACTGACCCCTTATGGTTCCAACTGCATCCCATCCTCCCAATAACATGTTCAAGTTACTGGTGATGTATGGTTGAAAATTGACATAGATGATGAGGAAATTTGGTCCTGATCTATGTGAAGTTTATGCTGCTGTTGTCTCATTACATTTTGCACAAAAGCAATCCACACCTCATTTGGTTTGGTTCCTAATCTTGTTGTGTGTCACTTTGGTGTCAAAGAAATTATGCTAAGGAAGCGTTGTCATTGCATTTATCAGGGCCATTGTTTATTCCAGAATGTGAGTTGGAGTGCATGTGTAATTAGATGTAGAGTGTTAGCCAATAATCTGTACATACTCTACACAATTCTGACACTGATGGCTGCCTGTCTCAATTTAACAGCTGCCAACATGAGCAATGAGGAACTGCGAGCATTCCAATAGAGGGCAGTCTGCTACCGACATATCCTGGCAGTGGAATCTGGGTTCTGGGGGATGGCTCGCCGCTATTGCGCTGAGAGATAAACTGGGGAATGGCGGGCATTCACCCAAGGGGGCCCCACGGTAACAGTGGCCTCACAGAGGAGACCCAGCTCCATAGCAGTACAGGGGGGCACAGCTGTCACCAGGACTACAGCCACAGCTGCAACCCCTTTGACATCGGTGCATCAGCCCACACCACCTGCTGCTATGGACCAGAAAATGCTGTAGGATCTGAAGAAGGACGTCACACTAGTATTGAAAAGGTTGGACAGTTTGGCGAAGGAGGTGGAAGCCAATACTAAGAGACTCAAGTATATAAAGAAAACACTCAACAAGGCAAAGCTGTGATTGTCTTTGGAACTCTCACCTCCCAGTTCTATCCCCTCCCTCCTCATTTATATTCATGTTTTATAGTGGGTTTTAAGGGGTTAGTGTTAGGTTAGAGTAGGTATGTAGTTAAGTTAAGATAAGTGGGTCTGGGGGCAGGTTTTCTACATTTTACATGTTACTTTGTGGGTGAGTGGGTGTTTGGTCGATCATGTTGGCGTATATATGTGTTCTAAAAAGATAAAAAATATAAATATGTATATATATATATATATATATATATATACATATCTCAAAACAAGGCCCTTTTAGGGTTAGAGTGATGCATAAATTATGCAAAAAACAAAGGAGAACTCTGGGAAGTTCCCAAATTTAGGTGGAGAGCAGCTCTAGTAAGGAGCACCCTGCAACACCAGCGACACTCTAGATTTGCTCAACTCAAATGTCTGCTTATCTAGCAAAGTTTTTAAGCATAGGATCAGCACAGTGCTATCCACGCCGAGCTAGATAATGACAAAGGGGGTCATTCCTACATTGGTGGGCGGCGGTCGCCGCCCGCCAAGCGGGAACTGCCGAATGACCGCACCGCGGTCAAAAGACTGTGGCGGCCATTCTGGCTTTCCCGCTGGGCCGGCGGGCGACCGCCAGAAGGCCGCCCGCCGGCCCAGCGGGAAACCCCCTTCTACGAGGATGCCGGCTCCGAATGGAGCCGGTGGAGTGGAAGGGGTGCGACGGGTGCAGTGGCACCCGTCGTGATTTTCAGTGTCTGCTTTGCAGACACTGAAAATCTTAGTGGGGCCCTGTTAGGGGGCCCATGCCAGTGGCATGGGCACTGCAGGGGCCCCCAGGGACCCCACAACACCCGTTACCGCCATCCTGTTCCTGGCGGTGAAAACCGGAACAGGATGGCGGTAAGGGGGTCGGAATCCCCATGCAAGCAGCGCCGCCATGGAGGATTCCCTGGGCCAGGGGTAAACCGGCGGGAAACCGCCGGTTGCCCTTTTCTGACCGCGGCTTTACCGCCGCGGTCAGAATGGCCAAGGAAGCACCGCCAGCCTGTTGGCGGTGCTACCGTCATTTTAGCCCTGGCGGTCGCCGACCGCCAGGGTTAGAATGACCCCCAAAGTCTTTTGCCATTTGTACATCAAAATCATTAAGCATAGGATTGACACAGTGTCATCCTCGCCGAGCTGTAAAATGACAAAAGTCCTGGTAGCCTGCGCTGTCCTGTCTTATGATTCCAGTGACCAGTTTCCCCGGAATGACCGCTGTAACCATCTCCTCCATCTCATCCAAGTCCTCTTGTGGTGCTGGACTACCACCTCCAGTTTGCAGTGCTGCCTTCCTATTCTTTGCCATTTTTTCCTTTGTACTTCGCTTACAATCATGCCAGCATTTCTTGCACTCTGTTATGGTTCTCCTCACCTCTGCCACACTGTTAATCTTGTCTACTATCTTCTGCCAAATTGCCTATCTCCTGCCAATTGGCAATTTTGAGGTGATGACGAGTTGATTTTGATGTTCTGTCACCTCTCTCACCAGTATTTCATACTCCTCCGCACTGAAACAACACTTTCTCTTTTTCTTCTCCCGCCCCTGAGTCTTGTGTGTGTCGTCCTGGCTGGTTCATGGTTGATTGGGGGCCCCCTGGCGTCTCTCCTGGCTTTCTGGCTCCATTTTGCCTCTCCTTTACACTGTTTTCTCTGTTAGCGTCTGTATTTGACGCTAATGCGGATAAAAATGGTACATTCCGTTTTGCGACATGTTTACGTGTCATCATCGTGGCATCAAACGTACAAATCTGGGCCTATTTGGTGAGGATGTATTGACCATCTGGATCGGACCACGACTTGAGCACTTTAAATTGTAAGGATTGGCGGAGAAGAATCGCAACCCCGCGCTTGCGCGCAGAGCCTGAACCCCCCGAAGTAGATGGTGGACTGCCACTATAGAGCACTCGACCCATCAAGCCTCAGCGCATTTTTTCCGATTCTAAGGATGATAGATGCGTTTCTTGCAAGAGAAAATTTGGATTTGGATTGTAAATAGGATAAGACCTTCTTTCTCTTAATATAGTGTGTGAGGCCATGAACATTACATGATATGGTCCTCAATGGGAGTGTAGTCCCCATTCCCAGAGCGGGCATATGAATCTGCTGAGGCAAGATAGTTACTATCGGGTCTATGAGGCACGGAATGGCAACTCAGACTATCTAGGTCGGAGTAAGGGTTAAGAAGGGAAGAAAATAACAGGCAGGGGAAGCAGGAGGAATTCTGCGGTTGCACTGAGGATAGACAGACCAGTCAGAGAAAAGAAAGAAAAGAGAGGGGGAAGAGGAGAGAATTAAGAAAGAAGCAGAGAGAGAAGAAGAGAAAGTAACGAGACTCACAGAAAGAAAGGGAGAGGTAACCTAGGTTTGCTTTGGGATTGGAGGTGTACTTCGTGTGAGCTAAACCCTGTTGATCCTTTTGAGGTGGAGGTGGGGTGCGTCCTGAGGATAAAGGCACTACTACCGAGCTCTCACAGGAATAGCAGCACCATCAATAAGGGGGGGACAATTTATGAAACTATATAGATATAAATATAAACATGCGGCATACTGACACTGGGTACGGATATAGATTGGCAGGTGGTCCCAACAACATGGCAACAATAGGACCTTCCATATACTCCCACTCTGATCTGAGGGGAGGTACATGGGGTCGATAGCCACATAGTCAAAGAGCTTAGGAATTACAGGGCCCCAAGTTTCTGTAGAGTTGCAGGGGATATCATTCAGCAGGGCAGCTGGGTAATATTGGATGTCCTGAAGGGTTGTGTGGGTGGTGAGTTGGTCCAGGTCTTCAGAATCAAATTGGGCTTAAGAAAGGAGCGGGAAGGGGTGACTATAGGAAAACCAGGCGAGGGGGAGTGGTGGTGGGATGAGAGGTGATTGATACTGTTGGTTGAAGTGGAAGGGATGGGGAGGGAGGACTAAGGGGAGAGAGTGAGGGAGGGAGTGTGTGGGTGGCCCATTTCAGTCACATGTGGGACCCTAGGTTTTGGTGGCAATAGGAGTTATGTCAGTCCAAGGCTAGAAGGGTGTGCCATTAAGGTTGTTCTCTGGGCAGTAGAAATGCCCTTAGAAATGTATACTAATGAATAGCTGCATACAGACAAATAAGTAGAAACAAAATCTCAAGAACATAGGGGAGCTCCTTGTAATCTCCATCCGGACAGGACTTGGGAACAGATAGCCCAGTAGGAGTGAATGGGTTAATGAGCACCATTCCTTACATGAGTACAGAACCCTGACCATATAAGCAAATATTACTCATGGGATATCAATGCAATAGGCATTAGACCTGAGTCAAACAGAATGATAGATTCACTATGACCGCTATGAGGTGGTCCTAGGTATGCCCAGAAATAGAGCAGGGGGATACTCACAACAGGACGATTGACGCAGCAGTAACAGTAACAACAATAATAACAATAATATCAATAATATGGCAGTGAAGATGTATATGCACAGTACTTAGCATTCAGCAAATGGACAGTCTGGTTGTCCGCAGGTGGCCATTAGGTGATCCCCTGATTACCCCAGGAAACATGCAAGTCAATCAGCACGGGCGGTGGCTTCAGAAGGGACCTTGATTTGTCTCTGTACAACCCCTGAGTGATGGCTGCCACCACTTGAAGGGCAATGTCTCTGCCTTCTTGAGGCACTGGTGGAGGTTAAAAAATCCTGCTTCTTTTCCGTGCTGCAGAGTGAGTACGAAGGGTGCCAGGTTCAGTGGCCGTGTTTAGGGTAGGGCCATTTAGCGTGGAGGGACTTGAGGTCCGGCCTGTGGGTTCTTGGTCCATGGATTGAGCGGAAAGGCTGTCCAAAAAGGAACACAGGTCCCTAGGCTCAAAAAAGTCCCTGGATTTACCATCGATCATTATCCACATTCGGGCTGACTCTAAGAGTCCAAATTTAATGTTCAAATGTCTCAGTTGAGGCTGGAGGTCTAGGAACGCTTTCCGTTTTTCATTTGTTTCACGGAGAATTCCGCTGCAATACGGATTTCACAGATTTCATGGCCTTTGTGGTTGTATGGGCCATGGGCTCTCGCAGCCAGTAGCAGCTGACGTACCTGTTCATACCGGAGAAAGCACACTAAGATGAGGTGGGGTCTTCCAGCTGTGTTCTTTTGGAGGGGGCCATTTCTGTGGGCTCGCTGAAATTCCAATATGGGAGAAAAAGTAAGGTCTGTATGAGTAGGAATGAAGTCTTTAAGGAAAGCCCTCATATCTGCGCCCTCCTTGCTTTCAGTAGACAAAATAAAATGGAAATTGTCCTTCAGGCACCTATATTCTAGGTCCGTGAGATTGTGTAGAAAAAATTGCAGTTCTGATTCATTGTCCGGCAAGGCTGCTATCTGCATTCAGACAGTGGTCCAGATCTGTGACTTTATCCTGGAAACCAGCTCTGTCCGCACGGATCGGCTTGGAGTTTGTAGATAGGTCCATGATCTTGGAGTTAATGGCTTCCAGGCGATGGCCAACTGCAGTGATTTCCTGTAGAATACGCTCCATGGCAGTGTCTGGATGGGTGTCCACAAAGGCGCCCGTTGGGTTGGGGCTAAGAGTGACAGCGGGTGGAGCCATGGTCGGGGGTGGTGAGATAGCGTCAGAGTTGAGCAGCTGATGCATACATTTACCTGTCGTTTTGCCGAAGGGCATCTCCACTATGAAGAGGACTGACAGAGCCGTGAGGGCCATCGAAGCCCAGAGCCAAAGGCCCAGAGGAAGAGGGGCAGCAGCGTCGGTATGAGCCCGGGGGCTAGCCGAGCACCCCAACCTTACCGCATCTGCAGGGCGCAGCTCTGTCACCTATCAGCGCTTGTCTCGCTTCAAAAAGGTAGGGTATGGTGACTCGCCAGTACTGAGGACCACACATTCAACAACAGCATCGTCACTAATGAACACAGACCCTGGGTATGAGGATTGTTGGTCTACAGGCCGAAGATGACATAGAAGGGGGGTACAAATCGTCTGTCAGGTTGGTGTGTGCCACCACAGATTAAAGGATGTAGAGCTAGAGATGCATCCCAGAAAGACTCCCAGGTCTCAAGGAGCTATATGGAGGGACTCCGGTCTTGTTGAAGAAAAAGAAGATGGTGGGCAAGTAAGCCCTGGGTAAGTCACTGGGTGGGAGCGTTCATGCCGGGGTCCCTCTGCAACCTTTAGGGGGTCAGCGCCTTCTTCTGAGGGTGGAAGGAAGGGGGGAACAAATCGCAGGAAAAACCTACCCTTAAACGGGTCCGTATGTAGTTGACTCACCAATTACTCCCTCTGGACTTTTAGCGGTGCAATGTATGTGTCCGTGCTCCAAGCGGAGTGTGTCCCCATTTACTTAGGGCTATTAGGGACCAGCTCGAGGTGACAGGTGCGGCATTCCGCATGTTAATTCAGCCCTCCTGAAGGGGGAAGAAGGTTGAGGGGTGCTCAGGATCGTTGATCAGCCCCGCCAGCCGTCAATCTGTTCACTTGCATCCTCCTTGTACAAGGATGTCCTCCTGGGGGTGAAGATGAGGATGGAAGCAAGTAGGAGCGAAAAATAAATCAGGCCCACAGCTTTCCACTGTGCTGCAGGCCAGGCAGACCCCTCCGGGGGTGCTGTGTGTTTAGAGAGTAGGGGGGCGACATGCCAGTCTGTTCCAGTGCGCGCGGCTGAGCCACCACAAGCGCTGTAACAAGTCTGCGGCTGCTCTTAACGCCACAGGACGCTGGCTCCACTGTCCCTCCTCGGGCTCTCCAAAAGGCTCCTTCGTTCCCTCAGAGGTTGGCCCCTGCCATCCAGGGGGGAGGGAGTAAGAATGAGGCTCCCCCAATGTCCCATCAGCTCTGCCACTGCCCCTGAGCACACACCGGGCCGTGGAGCTCGAAGATCAGGCAGCCATTTTCCCCGTGGCCAGACCATGCCCCTAAGTTATTTTTTTAAAACAAAAACAGATCTTTTTATCAAACCTAACTATAACATTACTTTAACCTTTGCTGTTTTAATGAATATATATATATATATATATATATATATATATATATATATATATATATGTATATGCCTATATATATATATATATATATATATATATATATATATATATGTATATGCCCATATATATATATATATATAAACATATATATATATGTGTGTGTGTGTGTGTGTATATATATATATATATATATATATATATATATATATATATATATATATATACATATTGAGGTTCATCATGGCATCAGAATATGCACAGATATAATAATATCTCTATCCATAGTTACATGGTTGATCAAACAAATTCAGAATACATGGTGCATGTATCAGTTTAGCACAATAAAAACGTTTTTCTTGAACCTTGGAGTAATGCATAAGGTGCAAAATCAGAACATTTTGGCCATCTTTTTAAGTCATGTAGCACAACAAGCCATCTTGCTGCAATGCCCTGCAGGATAGGGAAAGAACAGGAATGTGTCATATTTAACATTTTATGGTGTATTCCTGTCTTTTCCCTGCACTGGCCCTGGATGTGCTGCCTAGAGTCAATGCAGGCACCCTTGGCCGATGGTGAAAGGAGGCCTGCGTTGTAAGAAGGATTGTTTTTCTGCAAGAAGAGGAGCCTTCCTTCACTAAAACAATCCTGAGAGGCATTTTCCTCTTTGAATGTGTGCTGCAGAATGCAGCACACAAAGAAAGATGAAGTAATGAGGAGAAATAAAGATACTTCTCTTCGTTACGCCTCATCTAGGAAAGTATAGGCTTCTGAAGCATTCTCATGTCTACCTGTAATGGTAAATCTGGGAATGCACCAAAAACCACGGTTGGATGTGTGGGAACACCCACACTCCACCCACTGAATGCCTTCTCAGGGCAGGGTAAAGCAACACACTTTTTTGTGCTGCATTGCATTACCCTAGATTTATCAAGCCAGGCAAGGTCACACAAGTAGCTTGATAAATCTAACTTAAGAGTTGCACCGCTTTTCAAGGGCAAAGCTAGTCTTTAGTAATATGCCAGTAAGTTTTTAATATCATTCCTAGAATAATAAATAATGGCACCCTGAGGGACATCACAAGAGACAGAACACATCACAATCTAAAAGTCGGCTTATGAACTGTCAGTCCTGTTCTTCATTCCTGAGTCACACCTCTCCAGCCTTACCAATGGAGTATCATAGGCTGTTAGGAGCTCAGCGAGGATAATTGCAGCAACACCTCCCAGATGCATCTTCAGTTGGTGTTCTTTTTACACAACTAATAAAGGAAACTCTGTTCCATGTTGTGAATGGAAACATAACTGTACTGGAAGTATAAAATCGGAGATCTATGTGTCGGTCTCTGTTTCCACAAACGTAGCACAGAAGAGCAACACAGATGCTGGTGTAAATTTGCTGAAGATCCTGTTGTTCAGTGTAGGCTTCATCAGCAACTGGAGAATATAGACCTTTTTACCAGATAGTGAGAAGCAAGTCTATTGTAAAAGAAGACTTAATTGACTTACAGAGTGCAGGCCAAGAAATCGTGAAGGACAAAGCTCATCCAAAGAACCAGATTAGAGTTTCATGATTTTAGTGTTAAAGGTGGAATAAGTGATCTATAATGGGACCAGTGTGAGAGGCATTGAGATACTCGACTGTAGTGGTAGAAAAACAGATAGCCGGTGTGTGGAAGTTAATAATAGTCAAAGACTGGTAAATGAAATTGATCTTTTCTATGGAAAAAATTAAAAGCTACGGGAGGGTGGTAAGTTGAGCACAGATAGGGTTAGCAAACTCTTAAATGATTTCAAACATTTCTTGAGATGTTTTACTGCTTCCTAGAAAGCAACATGCATAGAATTAAAAACAGGCCTCCTGTACTTTTTTTTATACTCTCCTAGTACAGCTGTGTAAATATACTTGTTTTTTGTCTTGTAACCAGAAGTCATGCCCTTTCAAGCTTCTTACAAAGGCGTTTTGTAGCTGAGGAATTGGATGTTTGCGATGGGGCTGAATGGCATGAATGATGGGACCCCGATAGTAAAGATGAGTAAAGAGGCTGATATGTCCAAAATGGAGGATTTCCAAGCAGTGAAATTTTCAATGTTAATTTCTACATCTTTTGAGAGATCGTGTGGCAAGGATTCAGAATGGCCATTTAAAGTGGCAGAGCATCTCTGCCCTCTTGACTGCTTCAGAACATTTAGCACTTCTGCAATGAATTGCCTAACTTCGTCTTCTGCCATCCTCTGACCAGATTAGTGGATGGTCAAAAACTTCGTTGCCCTCTGCGGATAAAAAACGCAAAAGAAGTCATTTTCCTCTCGTCTGAAAGGTCCACTAAATAAACTGGGACGATGGGCGTAGTATGGCCCGGTGGTACCTGGGCCCATTGAACCTTGACAATTGTTGTGTTAACTTTCCTAGCAGCAGTCAAAAAGACAATTTCCTTGTTTGAACCAAGGTCCATGGCAACCTCGTTGTGATACTGCCAGGGTCCATCTTTTTCCATAATGTTTTGGTACATCTGGAATAGTCAAGAGCACACGTGATCAAAGTTACTTTCCTTTGCATCGCTGCCTGTTTTCTGGGATGTATGCACTGGGGTGCAGTGTAAGGATACGATAGTTGTTTATGTCGCAGGAAATAACAATGTATCCAACTGGAATTTATATTCAATAATCAATCATAATGTACTGCCAATACACCAGTGATGTCTACAGAAAATGTTAGTGTAACTCCAATAAAACAATGAGGATAACGAAACATTTATTTGCCCTCGTCAATAACATTAACTCAGTGAAAATGTCCTTATAACAAGAAGCTCTACGTGCACATTCAAGTGCAGAATAAATACACAATCCGGATTCTCAACACAGATTCATTACCATAAGTGGATTAATATAGCAGAGTGAAATAGAATGGCAATGCGTCAACAACGTGACATCATGTCTGTGCATAACATGTGAGTTTAGGCAGCCACAGCTAAGAATCACTTTTCCAAATTGAAATGTCAGAGCACTGTTACTTGGGTATAATAATAGTACTGTCCTGACATCACGAGTGTGATTCTGAGGTCATGACTGTATTGTTTCCACCTTTATGAGCTGGGCTTCTGCCAGGATTTATCAGCCTATCTGGAGCTATGAGCAATAAGTGCCACCGAGGTGCTAGTGACAATTTACATTAGAGGCCTATACATTAATTGGAACGGTGGTCTGAGTCCAACCAAAACTCTACATTTTCGAGTACTGTCGCTTTTAGGAGAAAAATATCAATTGTTTCTTCAGGTTGAGATCTTTATATTCAAACAGGTCAGAAGTACAGCCCGTTGAACCACCGCCCCTTTTCATTTCAATGAGAGATCAGTGCTATATTACCTAGCTGGCTGGTATACTTAATAATCTCCGACTACCAACATTAAAACAAAAGAAGCTGCTCTGTATCAGGCACAGTTCAAATATGATAGATCTAATCACTGTTTTCCAAATTTAAAGATTTACATAAATGTGACCAAAGGTCTCCCCTGTCAGGTAGCACTGGTTGAAACCCCTATTACTAGTATGAGTGGAGTGGTCCCGCAGTTCCAAAGCCATGCGTTAGGACGTTCAAAAATGCCACATATACTTTTATTTCTGCATTTGGCTATCTTTAATTGATGACAGATTTTACTCTACTTAATCTCTGGTGTTTCCTTTCCTCAATTGCTGGAAAGACATTGTCAATAAAGGCTCCCATTTAACCACTCCTTCAAATTGGTTGTAGTAACGTTCTCTTTCATGTCAGTAAGATGCTATTTGTATATTCCATTTTCCTTCTAAATGCATATTGTGGGTACTTATTGTTCGGTATTAATTGGTAGTTGAACCTCCTCTTCCCATTCTTTTAGTTTGTAGTCTCATGCAGCTTGTTTGATAATTCTCTATCCAGTTTTCTAGGTTTATGCGCTCAGTAATTGGACATGGGTATTCTCTTTCCAGTTTTTTATGATTCATGCATCCGGGTCATGGTCACGTCTTTCCAGGTATCTAGCTTTGGATTTATAATGCTAAGTTATTTGTCATTTTAGACATTTGTTGGTAGCCTGTAATGTCTTCCTTTAAGAGAGACTAGGGTCCTGATTACGAGGCTGGCGGTCTTCTGACTGCCAGCCTCGCGGTGGCAGTCATCACCACCGCTGTTGTGGTGGTCCGACTGGCACATTAAAACCCTGTCGGTCAGACTGCCAGGGTTCCGCCAGCAACACCAGGATCCATGATCCTAATGGCCTTACGGAGATCGTAATCCGCCAGGGCAGCGCTGCGGATTACAACCTTGTTCTCCGCCAGCCTTTTCATGGTGGTAACATCGCCATGAAAAGGCTGGCGGAGAACAGGTGCAGGGGGCCACAGGCCACTGTGCTGGGCCCCCCTGCCCAGCACACTCGTAATGTTCACTGTCTGCTTCCCATTACAAAGGTGCTTTGCAGACAGTGAACATTACAAGAATGCTGGTGCACCCTGTGGGCTACAGCATTGCCGTTGGCTCGATTACAAGCCGGAGACAATGCTGTATCCTGTTACCCACTAGGCCAGTGAGTGAAAACCAAGGTCTCGGCTTTCCCATCTGCCAAACTCTAAATTAGGCCCTAGGTTTTCACAGTTATTCAACAGTATAACATTATGCTTTTCATGTTGCTAGGTTTAGAATCTTATAAGGTGTCAAATGATGAAGAGTATACTATTGTTGATTAGTATCAGGGACTCTTGTATATAAAAAAAATTAAATCTTTCCTGGAGTACCTGGCCTCAGTGCTGTGCTGGTACCAATGTTGTCATTCATTTTATTGATGATGTGTTCAGGTATTTCGAGTAGAAGGTGTTGAAGATCACAAAACAGGCTTTGTTCTACCAGCCACCTGGAAGAGGAAGCTTCACTGTTGTTTAGATAAGATAGAATTTCCTTCAATAGTGGTCAATAATGCGGCTGCATGAAAGTCTTTTTTGGTGTTGCAGTAGAATCTGAGGGCTCATCTTATAGGGCATTGGGGCATGAGGACTTGATCACTGGACTAGAAGCTCTATCAAAGTTGTTTGAAAGGAAGGAATATGTAATTCTTCACAAAAAATGAAAGTCATAACCATCTGGTATGGAATATATTATTTACGAGAGATTAAATGACAGTTGAAAAACCTGTTGAAAAGCCAAAGAGAGTTGTAGATGCATTCCAAGACTGCTATTGAGGCAGCTCAGTGTAATACAAATGAGGCATTTCAGTGTAATACAAATGAGGCATTGTTATTGAGTACTGAGCCTCTTGGGAATTGTTATGTATTTGGTAGATGTCAATGTGCCTGGGTTTTTTCAGACTGAGCATTGTGTTTGCAATTTCTATTAATGATTCAGGATCAGTCTCAGGTTCCCTGACCTCTGTTTAGTTTGTTCTTCAAGGATCAGGACAACAATGCTCAAACAGATGCAGACATCAAAACTCAGTCAGTGAAAATTGCAGTCAGCATTGGTTATGTCATTATGCCATCATAGACCTGATCCAATCTCATTAATGTACTACTTGCAATTTCTGTATGTTTCTTGGTGTTCCTTAGTGCACAGTGTTTGCATTTTTCACTATGAAGGTTCCCAAGGACCCAATGATAATATACCAGTGGAGGATGTGAATTAAGTGACTGATTGATCTAAGTAGTAAAACTATAAGAATTTACATATTCACTTAGATAATTTGATGAATTATGGTCAGCTTCTTGTCTAGCAAGGACCAGATGTGTGTTGTGCACAAATAAAGCACAAAACGGACTACAAATAATTCTACTGCCTTCAATACCTTGCCACCTGTGATACTTAAATCTAAAATCTTAAGTCTGGGTTTGTAATTTGTATTGGAGCTGCCATCACTATTTTAAAACAAACAGGACGTGTTCAGCATTTTCTACTGCCCCTACCCATCTTATGTATTAATTAGATGATACAAATATGGGGTTTTGCAGTACAAGTTATCCATGTCAAAAAGGACATTGTGATTCAAGGAATATAGCATTGAAAAATATCTCACCTTAAAGTTCCATCCCTGTTGTTGAGTGCTTGATTTAGTGGTGCTAAAATTAGAGTGTTATTTTGCCACTTCTGCATGTGTTAGAATATGTTCCAACGGCATGCTCTATCAGCATTTTGGGAGATAACTTTCTCATTCTTTCCAAGCAGTAGCATCCATGCCACTACAGGAGTGGATCCAGGTGAGAGGATGCACAAGAGTGTCCATGACAGAATACTTGTATCATGTCATTTTAGTTGAATTCAAGTTTCTGTCAGTGGATGGTGGCATTGCAGATAAGGATGAATATATAGAAATAGACAATGGTCTGACCAGTCCATTGGTAATTTATGTAGACAGGTCATGGATGACAATAACATTGCCTATTAACGATTTATATGTAGTGATGGTAGAGGTGAGCTGGGCTGATATGATGATGCAGAAGAAATAGACTTTTAAATCTTTGGCTGCAGGGTTCATCATTATGTCAAGCTTAATGTTTTAGGGCACAAGGGTCAGTAAAGAAGACTGGCCCAAAAAAGTGTTTATTGTAGCTAGGTGTGCAGTAGATGATATAGAATGTGGTGGACATAATGTGGTGATCTGAGGATTCGTATGAGGATTAGTATGGGTGACATTAATTTCCTGGAAGAGCACATTGGTGTGGAAGGAATTCAGAATCCCAAGATGGAGCTAGACAGCGAGTGCAACACCTGCTTTGTAAGTACATGGTTGCAGTGTGAACATTAAGCTGTCAGAAATGAATTAATTAAAAACAAGGGCTGAGGTGGCAGAGTAGTAACTCTGTAATGAAGATGATGATAAGGTGTGTGAGTGATACGTTTTGCAAGGTTAGGTGCAGATTCCAGACGGAGTGCGTGTTGATGAGAATGACTCAAAAAGTGCAAATGGGAAATAGCTCATAGTGAGTAGAGAGGTAGCTGTGTGTATGAGATTACTGGATAGCGATGTACATTTATTTGATTGTTTATTGGTTGGTTATTAAGGGTGCGGAAGAGGTGTTAGAACCCAGCTCAGAGAGCCATGGGGCAAGCAGGACCTACTGGGCCCAACAGTAAGGGTTGAGGCCTTTTACTTCTGATGTCCTCAGGCCCAGCCTACTATGGATCTTGAGAAACTGGGATAAGTACCCCTTTATTGATTGACTCAGTGGTAGCACGGGTTGAGCAGTCCAAGGCTTCTCAGGGAGAGGTAGACGAGGGGGTGTAAACACAGGCTCATAACTAAAGCTCCATTCAGGAGCAGCAATAAGTGATTATCCAGTCAAATACTTGCTTTCATGAAAAAAGAGCGTTTATGTACCATCTCAAAATAAAATAAGGCATTCACAAAGATTACACGCTGTCCCCTGAGGTCAGGTTCCAGACTCCCACTCCCCTCAACTTTTATTAACGTCAATATTGTTTCTGCTTTGAAGTGGTACATGGCAGGCAAATTCCCCAGGGCCATTCAGCCCATAAATTAGTCTTATCTACACCTGCAGGACAATCATGATCAGACTGTCCCAGCATGCCCTTTTGTCAGTCCTGAAGCTTCAGGAGATGTCTCTGGTGAGGTCTTCATATGTGGCCTCGGATGGGTAGCAGTCAGATGTCCTCCAGATATATCCACGTATGACTCATCCACAAGTTCATTTCGACGAGGTGAGGATATGATTAAATTGAAGGTTGGAATAAATGAACTTGTGGATGAGTCGTACGTGGATATATCTGGAATAATTAACCCTTAATGAGAAATAAGACTTGGTCGGTTTTGAAAGTGCAATTTTGTGAGGATGATTGCGACCAGGTGATTTGTTTTCAGAAGTTAAGGGGTCCCTATCGGTTAGTCCTGAAGAAGACCTGTTGAGGAGCTCTGAGTTGGCCCAGGAGAGAAGGGGGTTGAAACGTCAACATTAATGTTTTAACCTCGATTGGTTACTGCTTGTTTTGATAAGGAAGGACTTAACAAGGAAACTTATGTTCCAAATAATCTAAGACTTATTCAATGCAGTGGAAGATTGACCAACAGGCTACCTTGTATTTATTGTATAGTATATAGATTTTTGGGATATTGACTATTCTTCTTTTTCTATTTTTGATCGAAAGCACTTTATTCTTGCACTAATTCTGTCCTTCCGATTGTGGGTGTGAATTTGGTTGGGACCTTTCTATTAAGCAACTTTATGTAAATAGGATTTTATTGTTTATATGTGAATGAATAAAAAGATTTTCTTTCATTTATTCTGTATCTATGCTGTTTATGATGGTTTAAAATAATTTCTGTTCTCCTTTGGGGGCTCTGTAGTCTTTGTAATTTAGTTCCTACCCAGCCCCCCCCCAGGTGTATGGGTGACCCTCTGTGGTTTGTAGTATACCCATTGGTTCGGCTGCTGTCTCCTCAAACCCTGTGACAAGGATCCAAGCACCAGGATCCCCAACTAATCCTCACTGCAAGTAATGCTCTCTTCTTTCTCATAGGGTACACTGGTTTTAGCAAGCAGGGAGACACTGGTGCTCCAGGGGCAGGTGAATTTGGATTCCTGGTTGATGTCACCTCTGCCTGCTGGTAGACTTGCAGGCCCTGGCCCCCAGTCATAGTCACCGGCAGAGGTTTTGCAGAGCTTCTCTGCCTTACAGAGCCCAGCCAGCTTCTTGAAATTTGCCAACTATGGTGGCCTTGAGCTACTCTTTATATAGTACATTTCGAGACATCAAATATGATTTAGAGTCTGAGGGGGTCATTCCGACCCCGGCGGGCGGCGGGAACCGCCGAATGACCGCACTGCAGTCAAAAGACCGCAGCGGCCATTCTGGCTTTCCCGCTGGGCCGGCGGGCGACCGCCAAAAGGCCGCCCGCCGGCCCAGTGGGAAACCCCCTGCAACAATGAAGCCGGCTCCGAATGGAGCCGGCGGAGTTGTAGGGGTGCGACGGGTGCAGTGGCACCCATCGCGATTTTCACTGTCTGCATAGCAGACAGTGAAAATCTTTGTGGGGCCCTGTTAGGGGGCCCCTGCACTGCCCATGCCAGTGGCATGGGCAGTGCAGGGGCCCCCAGGGGCCCCATGTCACCCGTTCCCACCATCCTGTTCCTGGCGGTAAAAACCGCCAGAAACAGGGTGGCAGGAAGGGGGTCGGAATCCCCGCCGGTTCCCCTTTTCTGACGAATGGCCCAGGAAGCACCGCCAGCCTGTTGGCGGTGCTTCCGTGGTCGTTGACCCTGGCGGTCGGTGACTGCCAGGGTCAGAATGACCCCCTGAGTCTTTTAATTTTATGTTGGGGGTCTTCTTCCTTTTGAAGTGACCTCTCCTTTGCTCTGTCTTCTTCCAGAAAGCAGTTTATCACAGTAGGAGTGACTCCAAATCTGATAGTCCCTCATCACAGGCTATGGAAGTGACTAAAGGTCCACTCTTGAACGTCAACCGCAGTGATATGTGTACCAAAAGGTTAACTCAGATGCTGAAGATCTTGTTACACAAATACTGAGAGATCTACCACTGCCGTATGTGGTGCATGAAAGTGGTCTGAGTACTAGTTTTGATGCAACAGCCCCGGCACAGGCAGTGGGAACAGTGAATCCGGAAGAGGTTAATACTAGCCAGATACAGGGTGTGGTCCAGGGGAGTCCTAATGTGTTAACTACTCCAATAGTTCAGGTAGAGATGCATCCGCCACCCATACAGAGAATTTATCCTGATGGGTCTATTTTAGAGACGACTTCGTACTTAAGTGTGATTACGAGCAAGTGGTTCCAAGACCACTGTTGGTTCAGACTGGGCAGACTCCGATTTTGTTGCCCCAGGTACAGCCGTAGGGGATGCCGAGATTTACGCCAATGACAGGGGCACAGTCAGAATTGACTCCGGTGATGAATCAGAGTATGGGAGTTACTCTACCACAGTGTACAGGTACCAGAGCAGCCCCAGATGCAATATCGCTGCCAATTACTGTTGGTCCAGCTGTACCATTATTTGCGCAGAAGGAACTAATTATGAATGAACAAGGAATGATGTCTCAGGTTCAAATGCGAAGGGAACCGGATGAACAAGTGTAGGTAATCTCTTCTATGGGTCAGACCTTTGATGGGTCGAGAGCTTTGTTAGATCTTAGTCCATTTGTCGCACTTCCAGATGCTGTGAATGGACCTAGTGCAGGTCAGAGCTTGAAGCTATTGACACCGCAGACACCGAGTGCAGTGGTACATCAGGTGCCACGGATTCAAGCAAGTAACATTTCGTTACAGGGACTGACAGCTCAGCAGTTGACTGAATGGCTAAACAAGCTGCATACCCCACAGAATACTTCCAAGGGAGAAGGGCAGATCAATTGTGTCAGATTAAGCATGGAAGCAGGTGAATTAGTCGAGGGACCAATGGGGTGAATAGATTGGAGCCCTACACAGAAGCAGAATTGAGATACTTATGCCCCAGAATCACAAGAGAGATGGGCAAGGTCCATCAGAGATTAGCAGGTTTGGCAGAAAAACATGGCATAGAAATCGGGAAAACAAAACATTTGAAGAGAAGTTATAGATTAGATTTTGAGGCAAAGGATTTCAAATACATGAGGACAGCCAGAATGACGGTGCATCTTAAAGAATTCCTGCAGAGTGCTCAGGTTTGGGGAGCATTAGAGAAGTGGGAAGGCAGATGGGTGAAGAAAAGAGACAAAAGGAAAAGAGATTCTTTACAAGTGACCGAAACTGTACAACAGGACAAGGATATGGTAAAGATTTTACCAATGAGGGAAATCCCAGGGGAAATTTTGTTCATGTCCCTTGGAGTAGGAGTGATATTCTGTCATTTACGAATGATTATCCTAAATTGAGAGAGAAGTCAGTAGAGTGGTATCAGCAGACTGACAGGTTCGTGAAACTTACGAAATGTTTGTGGGAAGACTTGAACACCTTACTGGAGATAGTGGTTTCAGCTGACTTGTAAGTTGAGTGTAAGAGAGCTGTAGATTGGCCAACAAGTGATCCGGAGAGAGATAAGCGTACAGGTGCACCATCCCTTGAGGTACTGAAATATTACTATAAGGTGATCAAGTTCCTGAAGATGAGGATTTCGCTCAAAAACATTGATTGGCAGAGAATTGACAGGACAGTGCAGTAGGGGAAGCAATCAATACATACGTAGTATGAGAGATTGTTGAAGGCATTCAAGGAGTACAGTGGCAAAGAAGTGATTGTGCCGAAAGACATGCTGCATTTTGTGTTCAGGTTTGTAGATGGACTGAGACCTGAGATAGGTCAGATGAATAAGAGCCATTTGATTTGTTGGCAAGCAAAGCCAGTTGATGAGGTGTTGCCACATGCAAAACACTGTAGTGACGAAATTGAGTTGAAGCAGAAGAAGTAGAAAGAGAAGGCAATGGTGATGCAGATTAAGGCAGCTCAAACAAGAGTGCGAGGGAATTTTGTGCAGCAGATGCCGCAGCATCAGGGAAATGTCATTTTTCAGCTTCACATGAGAGGTAGGGGTCTTGGAAGCAATATGAATTGTGGTCCGGATTTGAATACTGTTGTGGTTCAGAATGATGTACAGGGAATGAAGAAACTATTGCCGCGTCACATTTGCAGAGCCGTGCGACACTGGAAGCTAGAGTGTCCAAAGATGGTACAAGAGGGTGTTGTTCAGCAAGGTAACAACGTCATTACATTTCAAAATATGAGAGGACTGAGATTAAGGGGTACTAATCAAAATGTTCAGAATAATGTGAATCAAGTGCAGAACTTTCATCCCATGCAGCAGATGCAAATGCCCCGTGCACAAGTATCACAGACAGCAAATGCAGATACCTCTAGCCCTGATGGAGCAGCAACAGATGATGCTTTCTCAACAGGTCACAGGTCAGAAACAAGACAGAAGTAGTAATGCAGTGCACCAATTCCCGTTACACAGTGAGAATGAAATAAATTGTGAATGGATGAGTGATCGTTCCTTTGAGGAGCCATGTGTGCTTGCAACTTCTCTAGAGATAGATCAGAGAGGACCCTATGTGAGGGGAAAGGTAAGGGGTCACGGAGTCTCATTTCTGGAGGACACTGGAGCTACATGCTCTACAGTGAGAAGTGCAGAAGTTCCGAATTTGCCCCTTTCAGGTCAAACAGTTCAGGTTGTGGGAGTAGCAAATAATTTTTTGACAAATCCGATTACAGATCCATTGCAAGTTGAGATTGGCAATTTCCAGGCACTGCATAAGTTTGTAGTCTCCGACTTGGGTCCAGTATCTCTACTGGGAAGGGACTTGCTGTGTAAGACTGTCTGATTACGTGTTCAAACGATGGAATTGAGATCCAGACAAATAGTGATGATGAGGAAGACCCAGCCCCAGAAACTGAGTGTGAAACTACAAATGAGGAGTACCCCTTGATTGAGTTTTTCAAGATGCTCACAGTAAGAAAGCTTCATTCCGATTTGCAGGGAACAGTGAAAGAAAATGTGTGGGATTTGACAGGGGAAGAAGTGGGTTTAATTAAGGGAGTGGGGCCAATTAAAGTTACCTTGAAGCCGAATGCAGTTTTTCCGCAGCTTCTACAGAATAACATGCCACAAGATGTCCTGATGAAAGTGGTTCAGATAATTGCGGATTTTGTGAAGCAGGAAGTTTTGAAGGAGGTGTTGAGCAGCCCATACAATTCACCAATAATGGGCTTGAAGAAGCAGTGTGGAAAGGTTCGAATTCTTCAGGATTTGAGAAAAATAAATAATATTGTGGTCAAGTGTTGTCCCGTGGTGCCCAACCCAGCTGTAATAATGTTCCAGATTCCATGCAATGCAGAGTGGTTCACAGTGGTTGATTTGTCACAAGTGTTATTTTTTGTGCCTCTTCATGAGGATAGTCAATTTCTATTTAGTTTCAAATTCTTAGATCGAGTCTACTGCTGGTGTAGACTTCCTCAAGGGTACATGGAGTCACCTTCTTTGTTTACCCAGATCTTGAAAAAAGAATTTGGAGTAATTAGAGTTGCCTTTTCAGTTGATTCTGGTACAGTATATTGATGACTTATTGATTACACCCAAGACAAGGGACGAGTGTAAGTATGACTCGATTGCCCTGCTGAATCATTTGGGGAAGTATGGTCATATAGAGTCACCACTGAAATTGCAGTACTGCCAAAAGGTAGTGAAGTATTTGGGCCACCAAATTGAGAAAGGGTTGATGCAAATATCCAGAGAAATTATCACAATGATACTGCAGATAAGTCCCCCAACCTCGCAGAGAGATGGCAAGATGTTCCTGGGAATGGTAGGTTACTGTCGTCAATGGATTCTGAATTTTTCAGAAATTTCAAAGCCATTGCAGAAGTTAACCCATAAGGAAGTCACAGATCCCACAGTGCTAGACCAGGATGAGATGAAAGCGTTCAGTGAGTTGAGAGTTTGTGCAGAGCTCCAGCGTTGGGTATGTCTGAATACACAAAGCCTTTCACATTGTTTTGTCATGAGCGTGATGCATGTTCATTGTCTGTATTGACTCAGTTCCATGGAGGTGCTCACCGCCCAGTAGCATATTTTTCAGCTACTTTGGACCCAGTTGCCGCAGCCTTTTGTTTGCATGAAGTTGCTGCAGTTGGTCAGAGTCTTTCACAGTGTGAAGGCGTGGTGATGGGATATCCCCTGACTGTAATGGTGCCTCACTCAATTGAGATTTTACTGGCAAGGACGACAACTCAGTCCTTGACTGGTGCTAGGTTGACCAAGTACGAGACGAGTATTTTTGGTGCTCCAAACGTGACACTGAAAAGATGTACAGTACTGAACCCCGCAACTTTACTTCCAATTGATACTACTGAAATTGAGAAAGAGGAAGATGTTGAACATGATTGTCTCAAAGTAACTGAGTTGTGCACAAAACCGAGACCTGACATTAGAGCTGCCCTATTGTAAGAAAATGAGCAAATTATTTTTGTCAATGGTTCTTGTCTGAGAGACAGTACAGGGACATTGAGAGCAGGATACGCTGTATGCACAATTACCTTAGAAGCTTCTTGGCTTTGAGGAGTGTATTCTGCCCAGGTAGCGGAATTTGTGGCTCATACTAGGGTGTGCCATGTTTCTCTTGATTGAGAGTCGCTATCTACACAGATAGTCA
This sequence comes from Pleurodeles waltl, assembly GCF_031143425.1. Lineage (NCBI taxonomy): Eukaryota > Metazoa > Chordata > Amphibia > Caudata > Salamandridae > Pleurodeles > Pleurodeles waltl. The sequence continues at coordinate 339,230,569 of NC_090446.1, forward strand.
ATACGGATTCAGAATAGTTCATGATTTTGGTCAATTGTGGTCAAATAGAGGTTTTCTGACCTCTACTGGATCGCCAGTGAGGAATGGTGAGAGAATAATGGAGTTGTTATATGCAATTCAACTACCTGAAGAAATTGCCGTGGTGAAATGCAGTGCACATCTAAAGTCACAGGACTACGTGTCCTTGGGAAATGGATGTGCGGATCATGTCGCAAGGTTTTGCGCATTGAACTGTATATCATTCAAAGACAAGTGGGAATTGTTACCTGAAGAAGACACAACATGTACGAATTTTGCATTAAAAGTAGTTGACACTTTAGAAGAGTTAAAATTGTTGCAGAGTAATTTTGACAAAGAAGAGAAACGTTCATGAAGCAAAATTAAATGTGTTCAAAGACAGGATGAGTTGTGGGTTTCAGAAGAGGGTCAGTTGGTTTTACCAAACAGCCTGTTGTCTCAGATGGCTAGGTACTATCATGGTTAGGCACACATTGGGAGGGATGCCATGGTTCATCTGTTCAAAATTGATTGTTTTAACACCAAGTTTAGACAAGCAGCTGAAGCAGTTTGTTATCGATGTGTTATATGTCATCAATTAAATGCGGGAAGAGAAAGTGGTTAATTTGAGCCACATCTGAAGAGCAGGAGATCCATTCAGCAGAATGCAATTGGATTTCATTGAGATTTCTGTGTGTGGAGGTTTGAGATACTTGTTGGTTATTGTGTGCATCTTTAGTAATTGGATTGAAGCGTACCCTACACGGAGAAATTATAGCCTCAAAGGAGCGAAACTGCTGCTGAGGGAACTGATACAGTGCTTCGGATTTCCGATCTCTGTAGAATCTGATAGGGGAACACACTTCAATAATGAGGTGGTTAAACTATTGTGTGCAGCACTGAACATTGAGCAAAAGTTGTTACCGCCCAGAAGCATCAGAACTAGTGGAGCAGATGAATGGTACCTTGAAGTCAAGAATTGCAAAAATGTGTGCAGCTATGAATCTGAAATGGCCTGATGCATTGCCCTTGGTGTTGATGTCAATGAGAAACACACCTAACAGGAAGACAGGATTGTCACCCCATGAGATTCTCATGGGCAGAGCAACGAGGTTGCCAGCAATTCCAGCAAATGCACTTGTGAACATTACAGATGATATGGTGTTGGATTACTACAAGGGTCTGGCTGACCTGCTCTTTCTCTCAGCAGGTGGAGGCCACCACACTGCCACTGATCCATGATCCAGGGCACAACCTGAGAGCTGGTGACTGGGTTGTTGTCCAGAAGCACGTGCGTAAGACATGTTTGGAGCCTCGTTGGAAGGGACCGTACAAAGTGATCCTAACAACTAAGACAGCTGTGAAGTGTGCTGAGTTCCCAAATTGGATTCACATGAGTCACACGAAGAAAGTGGAATGTCCACCGTATCATGAAGAATCGTTATTGAGAGTACCAACAACTGTGCAACAAATTACAATACCTGAACAGGAGCAAAGAAGAACCGAAGTTGAACCTGAGCTTGTTGAGGACAGTTCCATCACTCCTGTAAGAGACGAGGGTATAGATCTCCAGGAGGGTGCTGAAGAACCTATCTCAACTGAACCAGCAGGAGAGCCTAGTACTGAGGGGGTTCTCCCAGAAGCAGACGATTCTGAGAGGCAAACAGTGCAATTGCCATATCCAGAAGGTGAAGGAGTTGAGGTGGATCAAAGCCAAAGTGATCTGACTCCTCCTGAACCAGTTGCAGGTCCGTCAAGAGAAAACACCACAGAAAAAGATAAGGTTTCAAGTTCAGACCTGAAGAGAATATCGACAGAAGGTACACGAAAAGGAGATAAGTGGCCGAATTCACAAGTGGAGAAAAGGAAAGAGGTGGATGTTGAAACAACAATAGAGGAAGTAGATACTACCATAGAGAATGGCAAGTTGAAGATATGCAGGTCCTGAATGGGCGTATGCAACTACAAACGAATGGCATCAAGAGTTTCTGTCTTTTTTTTTATAGGGAAGTTCCGAGTCAATATTCTGAGGTGACCCAAAAGAAGATCAAGGAGCTGAACTGCTGAACAAATTTGAGAAACATTATTGAGAAAAGAGACTGTTGAAAGTAACCGGAAAATACATTGATAACCTGATTTGACTTTTGAAACCTGATTTGACAAAGCTGCTTACTGATTTTGACAGGGAAGAAGGGTTCCTGGAAGTGAAACTGAACTGCTGAGAGAATTGTCTATTTTTGATTTTTGCTGCAAGTTTTTGAAGTTATTTCTGCTTTCTGATTCTTTACAGATCATGGCTGACGTAGATAAGCATATTAGGGATGCTAGGCACTGTAAATATATGGGCATTGGTTTGGCAATTATGTGTGGGTTTTTGTTTATAGTATTGATTGTGGGAATGTCTGTTCTTGATGCGAAAGGAGCCAACCATACTTCTGCTTTTGAGACTACTACACTAACGGCTTTAGAGAGATTTAGGTTAAATGAGAAATATTTGCATGATTATACTAATGCTCAAGGAGAACTTTCTTCTAATGTTTTCTATCGCTTATTGAGTGAGTATGTTGAGACGATGGATGCAAAGGATTGCCTTGTGTGTACGCCGATTCCTTCATCAGTCGAGGAAGGAGTAACTTATCATAGTCTTCCAATAACACAAGGAATAAGTTGTAGTTTGTTACTAACAAGGTTCTATAACCAGGAGTACATTCAGTATTTCTACTCCAATCATGACCTCATGTTTTTGTTTGTTCCTATTATTAAGTATTTGAGTAGAGTAGCTAAGGATAATGACATAGTATTAGTTAGAGGATTCTTTGAACCTACACTAATATTTTGGCACAGCAGATGCACACAGAAATAACCTCACATGCTTGCTTACACTTTTAGAGAAAAGCTTCTTCGATCATACTGAGGACAGGAGGAAGGCACTGAAGGAGAAATTAGAAAAAGGCTTAGAGAAAAGGACTTACAGGAATGATTATGGTTACACTGCAATAAAAACGCAAGGGAAATTAGCTTTAGATCCATTACATGTTGTAGGAAAGTACCATCTTGCCTGGCATGTTACCCCCATATTTCACTGTATATATGTTGTTTTAGCCTATGTGTCACTGGGACCCTGCCAGGCAGGGCCCCAGTGCTCATGAGTATGTGCCCTGTATGTGTTCCCTGTGTGATGCCTAACTGTCTCTCTGAGGCTCTGCTAACCAGAACCTCAGTGGTTATGCTCTCTCTGCTTTCCAAATTTGTCACTAACAGGCTAGTGACTAAATTTACCAATTCACATTGGCATACTGGTACACCCATATAATTCCCTAGTATATGGAACTGAGGTACCCAGGGTATTGGGGTTCCAGGAGATCCCTATGGGCTGCAGCATTTCTTTTGCCACCCATAGGGAGCTCTGACAATTCTTACACAAGCCTGCCAGTGCAGCTTGAGTGAAATAACGCCCACGTTATTTCACAGCCATTTACCACTGCACTTAAGTAACTTATAAGTCACCTATATGTCTAACCTTCACTTGGTGAAGGTTGAGTGCAAAGTTACTTAGTGTGTGGGCACCCTGGCACTAGCCAAGGTGCCCCCACATAGTTCATGGCAAATTCCCAGGACTTTGTGAGTGCGGGGACACCATTACACGTGTGCACTATACATAGGTCACTACCTATGTATAGCGTCACAATGGTAACTCCCAACATGGCCATGTAACATGTCTAAGATCACGGAATTGTCACCTCAATTCCATTCTAGCATTGGGGGGGACAATTCCATGATCCCCCAGGTCTCTAGCACAGTACCCAGGTACTGCCAAACTGCCTTTCCGGGGTCTCCACTGCAGCAGCTGCTGCTGCCAACCCCTCAGACAGGTTTCTGCCCTCCTGGGGTTCAGGCAGCCCTGGCCCAGGAAGGCAGAACAAAGGATTTTCTCTGAGAGAGGGTGTTACACCCTCTCCCTTTGGAAATAGGTGTGAAGGGCTGGGGAGGAGTAGCCTCCCCCAGCCTCTGGAAATGCTTTGATGGGCACAGATGGTGCCCATCTCTGCATAAGCCAGTCTACACCGGTTCAGGGATCCCCCAGCCCTGCTCTGGCGTGAAACTGGACAAAGGAAAGGGGAGTGACCGCTCCCCTGGTCAGTACCTCCCAGGGGAAGTGCCCAGAGCTCCTCCAGTGTGTCCCAGACCTCTGCCATCTTGGAAACAGAGGTGTTGGGGGCACTGGACTGCTCTGAGTGCTAGCAGGTGACGTCAGAGGCTCCTTCTGATAGGCTCTTACCTCTCTTGGTACCTAAACCTCCTTTTCTGGCTCTTTAGGGTCTCTGCTTTGCGGAATTCTTCAGATAACGAATGCAAGAGCTCACCAGAGTTACTCTGCATCTCCCTCTTCACCTTCTACCAAAGGATCGACCACTGACTGCTCAGGACACCTGCAAAACCGCAACAAAGTAGCAAGATGACTACTAACAACCTTGTATCGCCTCATCCTGCCGGCTTTCTCGACTGTTTCCAGGTGGTGCACGTGCATGCTCTGGGGGTAGCCTGCCTTCACCCTGCACCAGAAGCTCGGAAGAAATCTCGCGTGGGTCGACGAAATCTTCCCCCTGCTAACGCAGGCACCAAAAGACTGCAACACTGGTCCTCTGAGTCCCCTCTCATCCTGACAAGTGTGGTCCCTGGAACTCAGCAACTCTATCCAAGTGACTCCCACAGTCCAGTAACTCTTCAGTTCAAGTTTGGTGGAGGTAAGTCCTTGCCTCCCCACTCTAGACTGCATTGCTGGGTGCCGCATGGTTTGCAGCTGCTCCGGCTCCTGTGCACTCTTCCAGGATTTCCTTCATGCACAGCCAAGCCTGGGTCCCCGACACTCTATCCTCCAGTGCACAACCCTCTGAGTTGTCCTCCGGCGTCGTGGGACTCCCTTTTGTGACTTTGCGTGGACTCCGGTTCACTTTCCTTCCAAGTGCCTGTTCAGGTACTTTTGCTTGTGCTGCCTGCTTCTGTGAGGGCTCCCTGAGTTGCTGGGCGACCCCTCTGTCTCTTCCTCCAAGTGGCGACATCCTGGTCCCTCTTGGACCACAACAGCACCCAAAAACCTCTACCGCGACCCTTGCAGCTAACAAGGCTTGTTTGTGGTCTTTCTGCGTGGGAACACCTATGCAAGCTTCATCGCAACGTGGGACATCCGTCTTCCAAAGGAGAAGTCCCTAGCTCTCTTCTTTCTTGTAGAACTTCAAGCTTCTTCCTTCCAATGGCAGCTTCCTTGCACCCTCAGCTGGCATTTCCTGGGCTTCTGCCCACTCTCAACACTGTTGCAACTATTGGACTTGGTCCCCTTGTCTTACAGGTACTCAGGTCCGGAAATCCACTGTTGTTGCATTGCTGGTGTTTGTTCTTCCTGCAGAATCCCCCTATCACGACTTCTGTGCTCTCTGGGGGTAGTACTTTACACCTACCTTTGAGGGTCTTGGGGTGGGCTATTTTTCTGACCCTCACTGTTTTCTTACAGTCCCAGCGACCCTCTACAAGCTCACATAGGTTTGGGGTCCATTTGTGGTTCTCATTCCACTTTTGGAGTATATTGTTTTGTTGCCCCTATACCTATGTGCTCCAATTGCAATCTATTGTAATTCTACACTGTTTGCATTACTTTTATTGCTATAAATTACCTAATTTTGGTTTGTGTACATATATCTTGTGTATATAACTTATCCTCAAACTGAGGGTACTCACTGAGGGACTTTTGGCATAATGTCATAAAAATAAAGTACCTTTATTTTTAGTAACTCTGTGTATTGTGTTTTCTTATGATATTGTGCATATGACACCAGTGGTATAGTAGGAGCTTTACATGTCTCCAAGTTCAGCCTAAGCTGCTTTGCCATAGCTACCTTCTATCAGCCTAAGATGCTAGAAACACCTCTTCTACACTAATAAGGGATAACTGGACCCATCACAAGGTGTAAGTACCTCTGGTACCCACTACAAGCCAGGCCAGCCTCCTACACTTGTAGGGAAGCTTTGTATATATATAGGCCACAATCGAGCACTGACACTTTATTTGTGGGTATGAGTGAATGTAGGCATGTGTTTTTGTTTCAGAGTAAATGGACAGGATCCTGCGATTCCAGGTATATATTATATCTGTGGACTTAATGCTTATTACAGTCTTCCAAGAGGATGGTATGGGACTTGTTATTTGGGGATAGTTTTCCCAAAGATTTACCAGATGGAGGATTTGAAAAAGCTTCTGAAAATGACAGAATTACATCATAAGAGACAAAGGAGGGAGTCCTCTTCTGCGATAGTGGGAGATATATTTGGTGCGGGGATTCCTTCAGTGGGAGTCATCTTGAATTCAATCAAGATTCAAAAGTTGTTTACTATTGTGGATAACTGTTGACAAATTGTTCAGGACCTATACTCCTGATAGATACTGTATTGACTGCGGATAGAGCTATGAATCTTCAAAATCATCTTACTTTAGATATTCTTTTCGCGAAGGATGGCGGAGTCTGTAAAATTATTAACTCTAGGCATTGCTGTTCTTACATACCTAACAATAGTAAAGAGATAAGAGACTTAGGGTCAGATGTATCAAAGGGTTTTACCCATTCTGTGTCAATGGGAAAATGCTTTGATACATATGGCCCTTACTTACTAATCTGAGTGACACAAGTAATGAGTTGAAAGAACCAGGTGTTTGGGAAAAGGTTGGTAAGAGGTTTGCTTCAGTGGGAAATTGGCTTAGTAGTATTTGGAATGGGGTGTTGCTGAAAATTATACAGGGAATATTAATTGTTATAGGTTGTCTATTAGGAATTTGGGGATTATGCAAATTATGCAAAATAATTTAATTGAAGAGGTCTAAAAAGAATCAGAGGAGGGAAGAAAAGAAAATGGAAAGAATTTATAGGGAAAATTCAAGGAGAAGATAAAATGTCGAAGAGATAGAATTATAAAATTGTGGGTGGTAAATTTGGTGTGATGACATATTTAGTCATCAGAGGAAGGGTTGCTGAAACAGATGTCTTAATTAGAAATTATCAATGAGTGTTTACATATTTTTAATAATGACTTATGTAGAAAAATGAATAACGTAGAAAAATAATGTGCACATTTGAAATTGTGACCTTGAAGAATGGCCACTAATGTTCACGAATTGTACTAAATAAAGATCAATATTTATGAAATATTGAAAATGTATTAGATTAATGTAGTAATGTGTCATATTAAGGTTTATGAAGTATGTTTTAGCTTATTAACTGTAGGCCTTAACTTAGCGAGTGTCTTGGCCTAATTTGCCAGGCCTCATGCAGAAGCTGTATTTCTAGCGTTTAATGAAAAATACTGATAGAGTGAACTAACTGTGAAATGCTCATTGTTTTGTTAAAATGCTTAGCAGAAGTTTTCCATGAGAACCAACTAACAGGAGACAGTGTCCTTAAGATGTATCAATAGGTGTGTAATGTGTGCTAGAGGTTCTTTCCCAGGACGCGAACAATGAAGACACTGACTGGAGAAGAAGATGCAACAAATTCAATACCTGACGAGACGGATAATGAGAACATCGTAAAGCAGACCAATCAACGACGTGTGAAGTGTGAAATATTAGAATTCATAGATTTGGTACAGAACTCTCACTGGTCAGAGTAATAACCTATGATTAATTGACCAATTGGAAATTAGGGGATAGTTTGAGTGACTTTGATATAGGAACGCGACAGAGAAGAATTATTCATATTTTAGGCAGACTATTATACTGATTAGATCTTACCCCGTTATGAGATGCGATATTGACTTAAGAAGAGATTTGAGATTCTGTCATTGGGCTCATACTCTCTGACTGAGAGCCTGATGTTTTGCTGATTGATTGATGACCCCAGGACGAAGACTGATTCTGCTTACTGACCCATACCGTGGATAGGTAGATATGACAATGTGACTGAATGGCATTTTTGTGCCTTTTCTTTCTGGGTACCAACTGCGCTGTATTAATAGTTATCTTAGCTAGATGTTTTCTTAATGTGTGTTTTAAATTGTTTTTGCATGAAGCCCCACATGTTGATGCTAATCTGGGTTAGTTGAGGCTATTCACATGACAACTGATAATTTACAGGAACAAGTGGTTGACAAACTATTTTGCTGAACTCTGTGAATCTTGCTGTATTATTGAAATTGGTTTTACTAATGATTTGTGCTGAAGCTTTAGAATGCATTGTGATTCAAGCTTTGATCAGATCATGTCTTTTGCGTCTTTTTGGTTAACAATTATTATTAATTGCGTTTGATTTGACTTGGAGATTAATCTCCGTGACTTTAGCATTGTTGTTAATAGGGAAATAAACTTACTAAACTTTAATTAAAGGTGTGGTATTCATGGCTGAAAAGTCATGGTGTGTGCAATTTACTGACTCCATTGATTATTGATTTGATTAATGATTGTGGATTATTGTGTATTGATTATTGTTTTCTGTTCTGGAGATATGGTAAGAACATCCTGAACGAGGCAAAAGGTTAATCAACCTATACGCGTCACCTTGTAAGTTTACTTAATAAGGCCCGAAGCGCTAACACCCTCAACCCTACTCTTTTTGATTCTCTTATTGGTCCCATCTCCTTCATGAAATGTGCCCAGGACTCTTCCCAACTACCTCTCTCCAGATCGAACAGCACCCACTGAAGTATTCTGATGAGCTTGGCTCCTCCTTCATCCACTGTGTCCCTTGCAGCTCACAGGAATCCAGCAATCCACAAATCTGTCTGTTGGGATTCCTGTACATCATCATTTTCCTCTAGTTAGCTCTGGGTCTCCCAAAATGGAACCTAGACTATTCAATATATTGTCATTGTACCATTTATAGGCACATACACCCAGCACATGCATGTAACACAAACACACACACACAATGCACAGCACTACATCTTCCCTGTATTTTACCATTTCCATGCACACATGCATTTAGCGCATGCATATAGCATACACACACTGTGCAGCACTACATCTTCTATGTTTTGTACCATTCACAGGTACACATACACCCAGCACATGTATATAACATACAAGCACTGCATAGCACTGCACATCGAACCAATGTAGGTCAAGGCGAGCTAAGCACAAAGCAGCATAACTTTTAATATATATTGGCCTAGGTCATGCCACACACAAATGATGCTTATTCACCCTTGAAAACGAAAATCGAGGATCCTGACATCATTACAGCACTCAATGCAGGGATGCACACCCATCACCATGCGAGGATTTTTCCATTCCAATAGGTGGTCAGGTAGAAGGGAGATTAGAGCACAGTGCCTCAACTGAATGTGGAGGTAGGGGGCAGGAATTCTGGCTATCTCCATCCCAGAGCCTAATAAGCATATGTAGGGGTATTACTTCCGGCAGGCATTCTTTTGTACATCCTCCAATTGTAGAAGATGCCCAGAAGTTATACTATGGGAAAAGCAAGTAAGGTAAAGATACTACTCATAAACTAAGGACATCAACTCACACACAGACCAATGGTTTATGGGCTCACATGGGGACAGACACAGGAAGCACAGCATCTAAAAGAGAAACAGAAGAAATATTACGTTAATTATCCACTCCAGTGTTGTCAGATATCGTGGTAAGAAGCAACTGGCTGGAAAACGTGAAAGAAAGAAAACTTAATTTTATCTAAAAAATGCAAACTTTTTTCACACAATATTTGAATCAAAAATGTGTACAGCATATAAAATAAACATATAAAATTAATTTACATTACTATTTAACACAAAAATAATTTTGCAAGTTAGTTACACTTTTTCACTTTTTCCTGTACTTCACAATAGTGAAACTCCTTTTTCCTATACAACGCCATAGTGAGACTCCACAATTGTGTAGAGATCTCGCTATAGAATAAGATGTAAAAAATCTGCAGCTTTATTAAATTAATTTTGAATTAAGCTTTAAACAATTGAAATAAATTAATACATATTTTTTTTCTAAAGTTTAACCTAAAAAATCAATTTTAATCGAACATTAAAAAAATGTTTTTACACATTCACAATTATTAAAAGTGGTGTATAGAATGAAGAAGTGGCTGAATATATTTTAATAAAAATAATATACTTTTTAACTATTTAAAGTAATTTAATTTGTTAACATTATTTCCTCCTGGGTTTTAAGTTCGAGAATCCATTATTTTCTATAGGAGAATGTTGCAGCACTAGTGTTTGGCTAAATGTGACATTGGACCTATTACTGTTTCTTTTTGACATTAGTAACTTACACTCAGAAAATTAGCTCCAGCCCCATTTTCAGTGGGTCTCCCTTCAGTGTATGTCTACACTTTGTGTAACTTTAAACTTAGATGTTCTGAATAGCCCAAAGTAGTAAAGTTACACAAATGTGTATGAGTAAACTTACATGTGTGAATTGCTCACAAGTCTATGGGCCTGATTACGAGTACAGCGGTCCATAGGCCCGCTGTACCTCCTGTGGTGGTCTGAACTCTGCCTCCCTGTTAGTCCAACCACCAGATTACGATCCTGGCAGTTGGTCTAGCAGGAGACCGCTGCCACTGCCAGAATCAGGGATTCTGATGGGTTGGCATCGCTGTGCTGATCACAACTTTTCTTTCCGCCAGCGTTTCCGTGGCAAGGTCCCCGTCATGAAAAGGCTGGTGGAAAGGCAGAGTTGAGCGCACAGGGGGACCCCCTCGGAATGCGCATTGTCTGTTATGGCAGACAGTGTGCATTCTGAGGGTGCTGAGGGTACTGTCTGTGCAATGGCTTTGGCCCCGGCTCTCTGAGGGAGGCAAAGCCAAAGCCGCCACACTGTTTCATCCTGTCGACCTGTTAGAAACATCGTAATAAGACGGTGGTAGGGCGACTAGCTTGACAACTGCCATATTGGAGTTCAGGCTGGCCAACCACTGAACTCATAATCAGACCCTAAGTTGCCTATCTGAATAGCCCCAACTGTGTTGTATAGCTTGCATGTTCTATTGCAAACATAAGGGCCAGTGCAGTCTGAAGGATCAGCATAAAGTTATATAAATTGCCTGAAAGTAATTCAGCTGCACTAATTATTTCTGCGATGGTACTAATTGGTCATCTTTCATTCGTAGTGCACAGAAGAGCTTATATTATTTAGAATTTCAACAAGATATACATTGTTACACAAGTTCAAAGAGAAACTCAAAGGAGTCATAATAAGCAGGTAATCAGAATGTCTGCCCTAGATTGCACTCACAGGGACACGTGCTGCTTGAGTTTGGAGAACTCTTCATTTTTGGGTCTAGCTTCTTTATTGATGAAGTTTGCATTGTGGGAGATTACCAGGCAAAACACCTTTGTTCTTGGGAAATGGCTGTTCTTTGTGTATGCATGAACGTATTTCAGCCACAGTTAGTAGATGGCTAGTGTGCCTCTTTACCGTAAGATATCTCAAACATAAATCTTAGAATTTCATTGAAAGGTTTCTGCCACTCTCCCCAGTCTATGAATGACCCGCTTCCATAGTCACTGACATAGCATCCTTTATTGGAAAGTGTTTAGAGGCAACACTATTTGGGTGCATCAAACAATGCAGCAAAGTACAGAGGAAAGAGGAAAAGTGCTATCTGCTATAATGTTAATGTTTATGTAACATCCTTGCTTCTCGTGTGGTGGACCCAATTGTTTTTTGCTTCACATACTGCCACTAATGTTCCCAAGTCCCCTGGACTGTGTGTGGCAGGTATCTGCAACACAGAGTTATGACTACTGTCTTCAAATTTATAATGTGATTTCTAAAGAAACTAGGTATACATGTCAGCTGGAAGTGTGCAACTGATTATTAGCAAAATAAAACAGCCCGCGAATTACATTGTTAGGCGACAAGGGTATCGCTATCACAGCAATGAGCATATCGCTACATATGCACAAACAAAAACAAATGAGTTTGTTTTCATGCATGGGGCGTCAATGGAGATCTTGTGTTGAAACCGAAACAAAGATGTTTCACAGGTGCAGGTCTGAAGTTATAGGAAAGTGTACAAACGACCCTCTAATTGATACAGAAACAGAAAATGTTGGTGCTAAGCAAGCTACTCAAAGGTTTCTGAACTACATTACAAGGTACGAGGCTTTACACAACTGAGATGGGTACAATTCTGATACCACTGGTTAGAACTGGTCAGAAGGGTGACTGCTGCTGTTACAGGTATGCCAAAGCAATGTTTTTAATTTGACATGATATTTTAATATTTGTCAAAATCATATTTTGACAGTACATTGGCTGTTAAAGTAGTGGTATTCAATATTTTTTCTCCAAAGGTCCACTGGTGGTCCATCATTTCCTTCTATCTCATGGTCTTTTTCGCAGACACCTAGGCCCTGATTTATACTTTTTGATGCAATAACGCAGTTTTGCACCAAAAGGTTTAGCAACTGGCTTGCACCATTTCTGTGCACCAGCCGGGCAACATATTTATGGAATGGTGCAAGCTGCTGCAAAGTGTAGGCTAGCGTAAAAAAGTGACGTTAGTCAGGTGGGGCTGCGGTATGGAAGAAGGGGGTTTTGCACCCAAAAATGACGTTAGGCAGGTTGGAGTAAAGAAAAATGACTCTAACCTGCCTAGAGTCATTTTCTGACGCAAAAACATCCATACCACATGATTCCTGTCTTAGAAGAGAAAGGAGTCATGTCCACCACCCCAATGGCCAGCACAGGGGACCCAGGTCCCCTGGGCATGGCCATTGCACCCAGTGCCATGTAGGGGGGCCCATTTGGGGACCCCCAATGTCACTTAAAAAGAAAATACTTACCTGTACTTACCTATACTTACCTGGAATGGGGTCCCCATCCTCTGCTGTCCCTCTGGTTTGGTTGAGGGTGTCCCTGGGGTCCGGGTAGAGGTACTGTGGGCTTATTCCATGGTGTTCCACCATGGAAATAGGCCCACAGGTCCCCTAACGCCTGTCCTGACCCAGGTGTTAAAAAATGGTGCAAAGCCAGGTTTTCACAATTCTTTTACCCCTCCTCCCTCCCATGCGTGATTTTAGCACGGGGGATAAATATGGTGCTAGGCCATAGAGTCATTTTTGGCACAGGAATGCCTACTTTGCATCTCATTGACGCAAAGTATGTTTTCACGTCTAAAAAATTACTTTAACTCCATCCATTTGTCACAAAACAAGTATAAATATGCCCCCTATTGTCTCTAGCAATCAATACATACATTCATACACATTTTGCAGAACACGGAGCATTGTCACATCTCTGTAGGCCTACCCAGTCTTCTTCATGAATGCAATGGTTTTCTCAAAGAAGCATCCAGGTTGTGAAAAGTGACACTTCAAAACCTGGATTTAAAAAACACACAGATTGGCCAAATAAGAGCTAAGGGTATCCTTAGTAATGCTGGAGATTTAACAACACTGTTTGGGGCTATAATTGGCAGACTTGGGCGGAGAACTAGGACCTAGGACCTGGCAGTCTACTAAGGCAGGATAAGCCTCTTCCACTTTGCTCTGTGCTGTAGGTTAAAATGGATGGATGAATATCTAACACGACATTTAAAAAAAAAACAGTAGTGCACGTGATGCAGTAACATGCTTGTTGCTTGATCCACAGTATATGTGCTGTAACTGGGGATATTTTCTTAACATTTCTTCTTTAAAATTTGAAGAAATAGGTGACAACATTTCATATTGTGATTGGGGCTACTTTATCTAAAGTTTCAAAGGCCTCTTGAAAATCTGACTATGAGTCATATGCAGTGGTATATCTGAGTAAAATAGGCCACATTCACCCGAACTGGAGTACCTTTGTTTTACCACACCCTGAAATACTAGTTATGTTGAAACTAGGACCATGCTGCACCTCCCAAGGGCAGGTGATTTTAACTACTCATAAATGGCCTGGTAATGAGCGATGGCAAGTTATGGTAAATTCACGTCAGCATTTATTCCCCATTATCAGGTCATTAGCTTTCAGTGGCACAATAAAGGTGGAGCGATACCACACAATATTGTTAATTCCAGGCACTAAATTACATTGCTATAACTACTGTGCAGCTGGTGATCAGGCCCCTAGTTGTGGTAAAAGTAATGCAACCACTGCAAGTCAATTTTTGGAGCATTTTCATATGACATGTTTCATGAGATAACACCCTCAACAGTCCAGTGAAGTGTAAAAGGCAATTTATAAGGACAGGCCTGCAATTCAGTAACATATCAACATTTTAGTTAACTTATGCAATTATCATGAAACAATCTCCTTATACCAACTCCATTCTTTATTTGCCCTAAACCTTCACCACACTCTTTCTTTCACCATTTTTCAATGAGCACTTTCCATACCCAGTCTCATTCTCCCTTCTTTCGCCCAAGCATCCTTTAATGAAAACTCATCGCCCTGTCCTGGGCATCCCACACACCATCATCCTTTCTCTATGCTTCATTTGTCTCCCCTTGTGGGGTGAATATGCCTGCATCTGACTCCCTGTCTCTCCCCCAACTACTGCCCTGCCTCCACCACTGCATCCTGTGTTACACCGGCAACTTCAAAAGAAAGAACCTGCTACCCTAACAACACGCCTGGCAACCCATTGATACCTTTAGGGTGGGTGGGTGTCCAAACTTGCAGTCTGGTAGCGCTGGGAGTAAGCCAGCTAGGAGGACTAAGCCCACACCTCCCTCCTATTTCAGCCCTAATTATAGCCCCATCGTCGCCCTCATGTGACCTATCTGGCTCTTTTCGTCATGCCCTTTCACACAGAATCTCATGAGAAGACTAGGATGTGCCTTTGCTTCTCAAGTGATTGTCCATTGTGAGGTAATCTTACTTAACAGTCCAGTGAAGTGTAAGCAGCTATTTATTAGTACAGGCTTGCAATTAAATAAGTTTTCAACATTTTAGTTAACTTATGTAAACATCATGAAACAATCTCCCACACACCATCATCCTTTGCCTGTGCTCCTTTCCTATCCTCTGAGGAGGGGATACTCCCACATCTGACTCTCCACCCACCCACCTAATGCCATCCGTAAAAAACTCAGAGGGCACCCCATCAGTGAAACCCACTGCAACACAGCAACTCCTCAATTCTTTTGCTTGCAACAGACTTTCTCATTCCAAAGCCCCGCAACAGATCCCTCAGTTCTAACATGTAGTATGCCTTGTCCATGTCTGAGAAATGAACTCCGTCAGAAGGAAAAAGCTCAGTTTCCTCTTCTTTAATACTCCCCTGCACCCGAACCTTGATGCTGGGTTCTTAACAAAAGACCCCCATTGCCCTGTTTAGTTTCCTACCAATGGCCCAATGCTTCAGTACTCCACTCCATTTTCGGCGAGGCATAAACTTGGTCCATATCAAACAGGTACCAAATGTTGCTGAATCAGCTTCAAGTCCTGTTGCATGTGCGGCAGAAGGGTGAGCGCCATTGCCTGGCCAAATCGTTTTCTTCCAGGTGCAGAACAAGCATGTCCAGGCAACCCCATTTTGGTACCATGGTTGCCAACTAGGGCAGCAAATTCCCCTATATCATCCCACTCTTACCCCGCCAACGCATCTCATGCTGCCTGTTAGGCAATCGCAGGTTCTCCATAAATCTGTTTTTCTGTGTACTTGGCCACGCAGTGTATAAACGAGTGTCCAACCATCCATGTGACCATCTGTGCCCTCGTAAGGCCACTCCCATACCCTACAACAGAAGAACAAAATTAGCATGGACCCTGTACCCCCATAGCAACTTCCCACGAAAACCAAAGAACCCCTTCACTTGCACACATCTCTCTCGCAACACTTAGACCTCCACCTACCAATCATTCAAATCTGAGGCCAGCTCCATCCCAACCTTGCTGCCGCAGTTGCCACTCCAGTTCTGAAAGAATAAGTCACAAATTTAGCTGCATCCTTACCCAGCTTCCTTAAATCCATGCAGAGCACCGCCAAGAACTGAAAAGTTGTGACCTTATCCCCATTCGCATGACAAAAAATTGCCTACTATCTACGTCCTGTTCATTCACAGAACCTGCACCACTCATAGACCGGGTACGCTCCTTCCTGTCCCTCCTGCCAAAACCATACCCATTTTCCCCTCCCAGCTGATCTGTCTTAAATTTCCTTAGCCAAATCCCCAACTGCCATCCGTCCAGAAGCACTTCCTCGTGCAGCAACCCCCATTCTTAACCTAATGCAGGCAGCTCAGACACGTGGTGGGCTCCAAAAACATCCATATCATTCATAAGGAAAAAATAGCAACCTCAAACATGCCATGACAACATTCAGACAACACATCCAAAAGCTCCACTAAAAAGTGATAGCCTCCCGCAACTCTCTACCTCCCCATTCTTTTCTTGCCCCACCTTCTTAGGATCTTTCCCAGGATACCCCCGTGCTGGATCAAATCCTCAAAATCATCTCGTAAAAAGAGAAACCAGACAAATTACCCGCTACTGTTTTGGGTGACAAACCTTCATCAATTAAAAGCAGAACAAAACAAATAACCTTCTGTTCCAAAGTCACCCACTCCTGACTCAGAAGCTGTCCCTTGCGTCCTTCAAAGGTTTCAAATTCCTCCCATGCCAGCAATAGCTCATCTTTGTAGACTCTGCTAAAGAGTTCTTGACTAGCCTAATGACTCTCACACCCCCACTCCCAGATCTTTGCTGGTACGGGTGTCTTGTGCACCTCTGCTGCTGGCACCAGGCTGTGAAAACATTGCCACTATGAACGAGACAGTGAATCAGCTATATAATTGTTGACACCTGGTAGACGCTTAGCCTTGAATTCTATATTCAAGACATTCAGACATAACACCATGAAACGTCACAAAAGCCTCAGAACTCTCAGACCCTGTGCCTTCTGATAGTTGACTAACTCTAACTCCACCACTGTCATGTTGTCAAGATTAAACAAAACCATCCTGTTGGCCAACTCACTGCCCGAAACCACCAAAGCCACAAGCAAAAGAAGACACTCCAAGAAGGCTATGCTCCTCCCTTGTGCCACCCAGGTGTGTGGTCACTCTTCATCACACCACCTTTCATCCCAAAACAGACCAAAGGTCCCTGCAGCATCCAAGAATATCTTCACCTACCAAACTGTGTTATCCTCCTGGACCGTCATAAAGACACCATTGAATTCCTCTAGTAAGGATTTCCAAATCCAGAGTTCAGATTGTACTCCCCATAGAAACCGCCCCTACCCTTGACATGGCCAAGCCCACCATCCAACAGAATGTCTGACCTCCCCAGACTACTCTGCACACAAAATTCAGAGAGCCCAGCAATTGCTGCCCTACTCATAGCTCCAGCCTCTGCTCCACCACTACTTCCCAAAGGAAGCCTGAATCTCCTGCAACTTTGCTCTAGGCAGCCTTGCCACCATCTGAACTGTGTGCAGTGCAATTTCCGAAAAGGTTAGAACTGTGCTAGAGCCTTCTGTTTTTTCCAGAGCCAACAGAACTCCCAGATCTGATGCTTTGTCCTCAAAATGTATCAAAGCCCTGCATCCATCCTACCCACAAAGAGGAAGTCAGCCAAGTAGCAGGACACCGCTCGATGCCCACTCATCTATGTAAAGACCCTCTGCAAAAAAATACTAATATCCTCGAACAAAGCACATGAAATAGCACAACCCATGGGTGACACTGTCTACATAAATGACCTCATGCCCATTAGCAGAAAATCATCCAGGTGAATGGGCAACAGCCGAAATTCTGACTTGATGTCACACTTCACCAATTCCAACCCTTGACCACAAACCCTGACTATGCTGATGGCACAATCAACAGACGCATACATCACTCTTTGTGCCCTCTGTCACAATGAAGTCATTAACAGAAGCCCCTTCTGGCCAGGACAAATGGAAATCCCCCTCCCTTTTTTTGAACACCACCTCCAAGGGCAAAATCATTAGGTTTGCCAATGGTAGTTTCATAGTAAGGGCCAACAATCCTTCCACCGTGAACTCTTTCTAGAGTTTAGATGACACTACACCTGGTGCTGCTTTGGCTGACCACAAATTTTCAGCCCACCTCCTGCCTCTGGGCCCTTGATAACCAAACATGAAACCCTCCGGAAACCCCTACTCCAATCTCTAAGCCATCACTCGGTCAGAGTATAACTACAGCTATGGCAATAATCTGTCCAGCCTAATTGGTGTGTGTTGGACTTTTTGCCTTATGCAGGGTCATCCCCAGTCTTTTTGCCTCCTTCCTCCTGGTTTTCTGACCTCTTGCTGTTGCCTCTAGGACTCTGAGCACTTTATCACTGCTCACCAGTGCTAAAGTGCAGGTGCTCTCCCATCTAAAGTTGGTATGATTGGCTTATACCTAAATGGCATATTTAATTTACCTATAAGTCCCTTGTACAGTGGTATCTCTATACCCAGGGCCTGTAACTTAAATACTACTAGTGGGCCTGCAGCGCTGCTTGCGCCACCCACTGAAGTAGACTTTCAAACCTGTCTCAGGCCTGCTAGCGCAGGGCCTGTGTGCGCAGTTTTCTGCCACAGGGACCTAGCATCTAAACTTACTTGCCAGGCCCAGAACTCCCATTTTACTACATGTAAGTCACCCCTAAGGTACGCCCTAGCTAGCCCTATGGGCAGGGTGCCATGTATGTAGAAAGGCAGGACATGTGCCAAGTTGCGTGTCCTGTCCTGGTAGTGACAAACAGCCTAACTGGTGTCTCACTGCTGTGAGTGCTGCCTTCTCATAGGATTGTATTAGAAATGCCCTGCCTTATGTGTAAGGGGTATTGTCTGATTTATGAGGGGTAGCGTAGGCGTGTTTGGTATGGTTGTGATGGTGATAATAAATGCTTCTTACTGGTGTGGGTGTATTTTGTATTACTATCACAGAAATGCCACTTCTAGAAAGTGCGCATTTATCTGTGCTTATGACTCTGGTGTTTTGCAGCTTGACTCCAATCCACGTCTGGGCAGAGTGACAGTTGGGGCTTTGTGCATACTTTTCAGACAGCCTGTACACAGGGAGGTTGGAGGTGTCACAGAGGTGCATCTGCATACTGAATAGTCTTCCTGGGCTGAGAGAAGGGAGAGGTGGGGCACACCTGCATTTGTAAAGACTGTGTCCTGGCCTCACACAATAGGGTCGTTAACCCCCCACTGATGTTTGGAGCCTGTGCTGAAAGGAGAGAGGGGGCACTCCCAGAACCAGTTGTAACTGGCTGGAACCTCCTCTCCCTACCATTGTAAAACACTGTAAGAACTGACTATAAGTACAGGGGAATTTTCCCCACAATTTGGAGACTCTTGGAATCATCTTGGAACTGGACACCAAAGGCTGAAGGGACTCACCAGGAACCGCCATGGACTGCTGCTGCTGTGCTGACCTGTGATCCTGCCTGGTCACTGTGAAGGACTTGCCACTTGCTGCCTTTCGCTTGTGCTGGCCTGTAGCTGGGCCCTCCACCTGAGGACCTTGTCTTACGATTCTGCTCCCCAGGGGCAGGGTGCTGTGGCCCCTGACCCCTGCATCCATTTCTTCACGAGGGGTGCTTCTCCGTGGTTTGCAGCGCGCTTATGGAGCCTTGGGAGCTCGTAGGCTCCTGGCTGCATTGTGCCCCTTTAAATAAGATCACCGCAGCGGCCCGGGAAGCTGGAAGAACACTCGCGCACCGCATCGGGTGCAGGCGAGTGTCTGCTAGGGTCCCAGGAGGGGTCCGATCTTCTTGTGGCTTCACGGCAGGACCAGGGGAAGGTGCGGGGAGTGACCCCTTTCCCCTGGCCTCTGCGTTAGGAGCAGGACGCTCCTTTTCTGCTGTTAGGTAAAACTGGCATTATTGTGGGCCCCCCCCTTGGTGGAAGGGCCAGTGGAGGCCCGGGGGGCCCCCTGAGATCACGGGTCCCGGGAGGGGCCTGTTGTTAAACCGGAGGGGGTGCGTGGTGCCCCCCTCCTGCCCTAAGTTGTTTTTGCTGGCTTTGGCCCCCCTCGTGAGGGCCCCCAGTAATCACGGACCCCAGAGGGGCCTGTCTATAAAAGAGAGGAGGTGCATGTCGCCCTCCTCTGACCCCAGAGTATAAGGGAGGCCCCCGTTTTGCGCATAGGAGCGCCAGGGGCCCCATTGTTCGCCTTCTAGGCACTGGAGGTGCCTTCATCCAACCAGGTACTGTTTAAAGGACCAATATAGTTGCAATCCAAAGTTCTTTCTACAGACTTTTGTTTGATTCATATATTACCTACCTGCGTTTGATGTTTTTACACATGTGTATGCAAATGTTCCTTTTATGGACATGCTTGCTAATATGTTTTTCTAACTTGCCATATGTTTTCTAATGTTCCTGCTATGGGCATTTTATGATATTCTTATGACAAGTGCTGTGATGTAATAACGTGTTTTCCTGACTACTGCTTATGTTGCAGAATACTGAGTAACCTGTGCGTAATGTGTGACTACTGCTAGGTTGCAGAGTAACTAATGTGTAACGTTCTGACATCTGCTAAGGTAGCAGGATAGTACTGATATGTGACGTTTGGTCTGATAATTGCCTTGTGTACAATACAGTATATTTTCATATAATCTGGTGTTGTGTTTCCTTTGTGGTGGGGATATTGCATCACATGTGTTGTGTGTGTAGTGCAAATGCTTTGCACATTGCCTCCGGGTTAAGCCTGACTGCTCGTGCCAAGCTACCAAGGGGGTGAGCAGGGGTTATCTTGGACGTGTAACTCCCTTGCCCTGACTAGAGTGGGTAAGTTCTGCCTGGCTGAGGTGCATACCCTAGCCAACCAGAAACCCCATTTCTAACAATGTGAAAGTCTTTTGACCCAGTACCACCTTTAGTTCCTTTGCCTCCAGATGCCCTCCATCGTTTAAAGGGGCAAGACAGTGTGAATCATTGCATTCTTGGATGTCTCCTCCCACACGTAGAACACTTGTGTTTGAATTTACATGGATGTCATGAACAAAAACCTTTGTTGAAATTCCAGCATGCCACCATGTTGGAGCTGGGAGCTTCACCGTATTACCCACACCCTGCTGGATGTCTCGTGCTTGAAAGGGCTTATACATAATATGAAGGCCACTCACAATGTGCATCGAAGTAGTGGATTGTTTTGAAGATATACATTGCATTCATAAATCAGAACCCACTTCCCCCAAGGCGTGTCAAGGTTAATGCATACCTTAGTCCTAAATTCCTCATCATAACTGAGCCAGGCATAGCTCTCAAAATGCATCTGTGCTTTTCTTATTATAGTCATGTATTTGAATAAGGCGAAAGCACTATCCGCATAATTCTCTTAGTAAATACTAGCGAAAATCAGGAAGGCTGGGGTCCAGTTTTTCATAGTAATGGGCACTCTGGGTTGCTTTGCTAATTCACAATCGTCTTCCTTCAACCCTTCGTTGGCCTGATTATCCTTGTACAAGAATTTGAATATATCCATGTATTCATGCTTCCATATTCTGTTCTTAGTTTTTTTTTTAAACATGTGACGCCAGGGACGTTGCCAAATCTATATAGGTGAAACGCTTCCTGTGACCATCCCCCATCCTTGTCCCAAGTACCTGTCCCCTACCCTAGTCAGTCAGATGGATCTTCCTTGCCCACCTCACCTGTGCCATCCAAAGCCTCCAATTTCTGTTGCTTCACATCAGTTACGGGGTGTGAAACCCTTGTCTCCTCAATCACACGGTCTCCCACCCCAACGGATTTGCAAGGCTTTGCCCCTGGGCTGTAATGCTACAGTTCCCATACTGCCCAATCCTTCTTAACTGGTGGTACATGCCCTGGTTCTCAAATCGTCTTGTGACTTCCCCTTTGTGACTCTTGACACCACCCAGCTGTGCCTCCAGGGTCCACACTTGACGTCTGCAAAACATCAGCTGAGGAGACCATTGTGCCACCACTCTTCACACCTGTCACCTCAGGCAAACTCATTCATCTCCTCATGCAAATCACCTCCCTCCCAATCGTCACTTCCTTCCACATCTCATAATCCAGCACCAACTCCTCCTACTGACCATACGTATACTGCATCGGGGGGCCCTGCTGCACTTGGAGTCTTCATTCCAGGCACCGTTCTCTCACACAACGTAGTACGTTCCTTGTCATCAGCATGTGCTCTATCTCCTAGTGCTTTAGACCAATGTACTGAGGTCATCTTGATTCCGGTTGGTGTCTCTGCCTGTTTGCCAGTCACACCAACTTGTATTGCCTTCGCATGTAGAGTCTCACTGCTCAAAACTTGTGGTCTCCTTGTGCTACCAGGACTGCTCCTGTGCACCTCATCTGGCACCCACAACCATCTCCCCCTGCCGGAGACCATCCCACTGTCCCAGCCTCTCTCTGTGCCCTTTACCCTCTTAAACTGCCCTGTTTGCTCAGTGGCCACACCCCTCTCTCTACACAACTTCTCCCACTGGGCCTCAATGTCTACCTCATGCCACTTGCACACTTGCCCATTCCCCAGCCCTGCAGACTCCCTTGAGGCCCCTGTGGCATGGAAACCTTGCCCCCTGTTATACTCAGGTAGGAAAGCTGCCTCCCCTGCCTGCCCTGATACTGGTGCTCAACCTTCATTGTTTGCCTCTAACACCACCACCACCACCTGTGGCCAGGTTTAGCCTTTCTTTTATTTACTGGGGCTGTGTCTGGGCATGTCCCCACACCACTGTGCCACCCACATGACAGATCGATTGTCCCTTCTTGAAGCAGGGGCCACTCATAATCAGGGCCCCCTCTTGCCATTCTGAGCGCTCATGTGCTCCGCTCCAAGTCCTTCCACCATTGAAACATCCTGCTTGGGTGGGCCACAGCCTACCACTGCATGCCTTGCAGCAGCAGAATGGCTCTGGCGACATCCCACAGACCTCACTTTTGAGGCCGTGGGTGACACTCTATGCCCCCCCCACCCCCACCCTTCCTGGCCTGCCTTTGCTATGCAGTGAGGCACATTCCACGACTACAGTAGCCATGCCGTCTTCCTCCACTCTCATTGGGTGAGATCCCTCCCCTGGCCTGATCGAGGACACCAGACCTGAGTAGATCAGCACGACCCACCTCCCCCAGGGTCACACCACTTGATCATAGTCCTTCCAAGCCATAGACCTGCTCGCCTATCATGCCCTGCACTAGCCACACTCCAACAATGCCCCAAACTTGCACTCCTGGTAGTGGGGGTGAAAGCCAGCGAAGAGGACTACACCATCTCCTGCCCCCCATTTCATCCCTAAATAATCTACTATACTGTACTACCCTGTTTTTATAGAGCTCATGGCTACCCAGGTGGTTGTCCCAGCACTAACTCCATCAAAACTGGACAGAGGTGGCACATGCAATAGATCTAGAATAGATGTGTTTTTAGAAGCTTCCTAAATCTTGTTTCTGATTGCTGGAATTTCAATTCAGTAGAGAGGTTGTTCGATACTTTGGGTACAAGATATTCGACCGATCTTCCACCAAATCTTGCTCTTTTAATTGCTGAAATTGATAGGACTCCATGTAATTGTAAATTCCTGCAAAAAATAGTCATTTTCCATTCTCTACTTCAAATCTAAAAACCAGGTGCCTCATTTACAAGGAAATTGAGTGCCAGTGCATAACTTTTTTTTGATGCCTCAGCAGCATTTTCTTTGCTCCATATTTAAAAAGTGACGCATCCAGACAGATGTGTCACATTTCATCAGGATACATGGGCCCTCATTTTAACCTTGGCGGTAAAAACCGCCTACCGCTGCAGATTCGGCTGCCAAAAGAACGTCGCTGAGGCTACCAGCCATCCGCCATATTATGACCACAGCTGGATTTCCACAAAAAGAAGGGTGGAAATCTTGCTTTGGCCATGCCGGTAAGGTGTCGCTGCTACCACCAGCAGCGCCACACCAGTAGACCACCGCTAGCCATATTATGACCAATATACGGCCTGGAGGTGTTCTACTGGCAGTCGTTGCTGGAGGTAGCAACGCCCTGTCCCGTCTCCTGCCGGAGGACCCCTGGATCCAGGTGTGTTGGGTCTCTGACTGGGGAGGAGGGAGGGAGTATTGTGTTTGTGTGGTGGTGTGTGAATGTATGTGTGTGCGTGTATGCGGGTGTGTGTTGAGTGTTGAATGCGTGTGTGCATGTATGGAAGTGTGAGTGCCTGTATGTTGTGAATGTGAATGCGTGTATGTTAGGAAGTGTGTGCAGATGTGTGTGTGATTGGATGTATGCATGCGTGTATGTATGTGTGAATGAGTGTGTGTATGCGTGTGTGTGTGAAGGGGTGTGAATGTAGGGTGGGTGGGGGGCTTGGAGAGGTGGCAGGATGGGGGGGGATAACTGGAGAGGGAGAGGGGTGGGGGAGACCCCTATCTGTGACAGGGAAGAAATTCCCTTTCACTGATATGGCCTACCGCCATGGTTTTTGTGGTAAAACTATGGCAGTAGGTGGGGTCATAATCCCACAGGCTGAACAATGGTAGCCACTGGGCTGCAGATGAATACCTCCAGCCTGACGGCTGTTACCACCATGGCAGTCGGAGTGGTACATTGGGGGTTGGCTTCAGCCAACCCGCCAATGTCATAATACGACGGTAGGTACCGCCGTCCTGTTGGCAGTACTTACCACCACAGTATCGCCGACCACCGGGGTCGTAATGACCCCTATAGTTTTTTCATGCGTCAAAATCAGCTGCCACATTATGTTTAATATATGCAAGGTAGGGGATCCATTGGAAAATCCCCCATAAAACTAACACAGTAGTATTAATTAACGTTTTTAAAAATTATGCTTCATCAGGAAGCGGGCCATTGTGCTAGCAATGTGTCAAAATTCCCACGCCTCAAAAACCCAGACGTAGGAATGAAGCATTAGGTGTGGCAGAGGAATCTGACCAGCTGAAGTCATTTTCAACACTGGAATCTGCAAGGAAATCACATCCCCATAACAGGTAAATGCACACATAAGGTAGGTAACACAGTACTTTTCATGCTAAACTACATCAAGTCCTTATGTCACACATATGTGGGCATAGTGGTCCACAAAAGTAGGGTATGCCCACTTGTATGCGTGACATACAGGACCAAAGTAAAGGAATGCAAGATGAGGTTTTCACCTTTTCACACTCTACTACATTGGTCCCCATACAGTAGGTGATGCATCAGTCAAACGCCTCTGTAGTTTGACAGACTGCTGTAGTTGTATCAGTTTTCTGACCAACTACAGCAATGTGCTACTTTTGGGCTGGATGCCTTGTGGCATCCTTCTCATGGATGCATCAGATTTTCTGACACATCCTTGGTACCCTGCGTAATGGAGTGCCGTATTGTAATTACAATGCATCCACTGCGTTGTAAACTTTTATGATGCAGCGTAAGGATATATGATGCATTGTTGGGGTAGGACAGTGATGCATCACTTTCTTAAAATAAGATCCAAGGGGCATCATTTACAAGTGGCTTGTCCCGCTGCTGCTTCACTCTTTTTGTGATGCACCAGTCGTGCAGCATGGAGTCCCATATCAGCAAGGCCACAGTGGCTTTTCATGGCTTTGTTCATATGGTGTAAGGCGACGCAGAGCAAGTGACTGCATTACCTTACACTGCGTCAGAGCGGCATTCCATGGGTGTTGAGGTGGATGTTCCCACGCAACACCCATGGATTTTGACGCATTCCCAGATTTGCAAGATTTTGTTAACCTGGTGATGTGTCAAAAGCCTCCTCCACCCCAGGGGTGCTACAAGTGTGGTGAAGCAGAGAGAAATAACAGTACTTCTCCCCGTTTTTTCCTCTTTCTATGTGTGCTGTTTTTTTCAGCACATATAGAAAGAGGAAAACACCTCTTGTGATGGTTTTTGTGCAGGAAGTTATCCCTTCCTGCAGAAAAACAATCATCCCAGCAATGCAGGCACCCTTTCACCATTGTGCAAGGGTGCTTGCATTCGTGCATGGCAGCAATTTGTGCACCAGCGCAGGGTACAAGAAAAGGAAAGCGCCTAGACTTGTAGACATGGCACATTCCTAACTTTTTGTTTTGATGCAGGGCAGCACAGCAAGAAGGTGTGTGACGCTACCCTGCGCCAAAATGTTGTAAATGAGGCCCTGGATTTGTTCTTAAATGTGCCTCTTTTCTTTATAAATAAAACATTTATTATACAAACTTGGAAGACAGACTTATTTTTAACTTTTCTGTTTATTAAACCGGAGAGAGACTTAATCCCACCATTTATATGTGGTAGGGGCGTGTCAACATGGAAGCCGATCCATGTAATTCAATTCATCTGTTCTTAACCACCATGCTTCAGACTTTTTAGTGAAAAGTAGAAAATCAGAAGAGCGCAGGAAAGTAAGGGAGAGAAAAATAGGCCAGGAAGTATAAAACCCACAGTCAAATGCTGTAAAAGAAAAAGTGGAAAAATTAAAAGGTCAGTGGAAAATGGGAAATAAAATGTTAAGAAAAACGAAGAAAATTAATACAGCGAACAATGAGCAAAAGACGACATAAGCACAAAGGGAAAAAACACAAAAAAGAAAGGTTACAGGAATATTGTTTGAATTGATGTTAGTAATACAATTAAAATAACAAAACCTACTGGAGGAGATGTACATTATTATTTGCTCCACAGATGAAATGGCTCGCAGTTTTCAAAAGTTGAGAATTTTCTGGCACTGTGTGTCTGGGACTGTCACTGATGTGAAGCAGACTCTGCCACAAATATGAGGTTGGGGGTTATGGCTTATGCATCTCAGAACCTCTGCTGGGCTGAGGTTGTAACCCAAGCCTCGCAGGCAAAGGCAGGGGGCTAATTGGGAGTGCATGCTGAATGCCAGCTCTGTAGCTCACTTGCTTCCAGACATAAGTAGCTGTTTTAGCTTGTTACAAGAACTATTGCAGAAGGAAATAACCGGGATGGTCCCGACATTATAATCACTGCCAATTTATCGTTAGCCAATAAGGGAGCTCAACCAAGCTATTGCTCCTCATTATTTTTGGAGAAAATACGTGTGCTGTGTATGCAATCATTGCGATCCATCAGTTCTGCAGATATGAAGTTATTCTGAAAGGAGGCCAGAAGAACAAGCCAAATGATGGTAACACATGAATTATTGGTCAAATAGACACTTATTGAAAATCCCTTCAAGTGCACTCTGAATAGACACAAGTGCTGCCAGTGTTGAATTGCATATGTGTTTTAGGCATGCTCCCACATCATGCTGTGCCTGCCTGCACTCCCCGCAAAAACACTCTGGACACCATCCCTTTGCTTCTGCTAGTGATCACCAAGAGGAGTAGAGACAAGGCCTAATGTGTGGTCCCCTTGTTTTATGCATGCACAAACTCTCTATGCTCCTTCAACCAGTATTCACGGTGCTGCCACATGCATGTTTGAGGGCACAGGCACACATGGCAATCTCCTTATGCTGCCTCTTACAGGTTTGAGTGGATGAACTCAATGTGGGATCTTTTTTCACTGCCCCATGCAATTATTTTGCATATATGCAGACCTGGACATCCTGTGGTGTAACGAAACTGGAGAGGGCCTCTCTGCAAAAAACATGGAGCCCCCCTCTCTGGACTCACTCGGAGGCTCTCAGGCCAGGATGCTGCACTGATGGGGGCGCCCTGGAGCCACCTGCACCCCAGGAGCTGTGGGGGCCTCTGTTACGCCACTGTGGATATCTGTACATGTTATCACTTGTAGTTTTTAACGCGCAAACAAAACTCCCACTTGCAAGCTTCGCTGTGTAGGATTCAATGCTTTCAAACAGCAGGAAAGTTTCACAACATGTCTGTTACATTGCACACATTACACGTTCACAGTTGCCAGTCTCTCTCTCTCTCTCTCTCTCTCTCTCTCTCGCTCTCTCTCTCTCTCTCTCTCTCTCTCTCTCTCTGTCAGAAACATTAATCACAAGAGTTATCTTGACATTTTTATTGTTGCCTGACAGCTGAATGCACATGGACCTCTGCTTTAAGCGCTTTTAAATTGTAAGTTATTGCTAAATGCAGGCTCCCCCACCCCCGAAGACAGCACCTCTCAAGTCAGTGCTTAGAGCGGCCACACCAGTCCTACCCTCCTAAAGTCGGCACTGTTTGGTGGGTTCAATGCATAAACATAACACATCAGACGTTCATGCTGCCACCTGCAGCCTTTGATTTCGTATGCACATATGCACCATGGAAAATAAAAACACAATGTCTTCACCATCAATCTTAAAGATTTAGACACAAAGCACGCACAATCTCAATTATGCTACTCAGGGTCCTTTTTAGGGGCTAGCTCAAAGCCCTCCCTCTTCTAATGTCTCTTTAGGGGGATTTTAACCACGCCCATGTTATGTCAGTCACTTTTATTGGTTCGTGGGCTTGCCTTTTAAAATCCGCTTGTTTTCCTTCTGAAAGGCATGCATACGTCATGCCTCCTACGATGTTTAGCCCTCCTTGAGAGCACCGGTAAACTACTGGAAAGATACGAAGCTCCACGTTTTCCGCATGGTTTCTGGACTACTTTTTCTCTTTATATCGCAGCGCAATCGCACTTGTTTTCTTTTTTTGATTTAATGTGGCAAGAAAAGTCTGGTTAGAAGTTTACAATGATAACAGCTCTAACTCGATGTAAGGTGAGACCTGTTGCATTGCAAATGCTTGTTTGCTATGTACACAGCAGGCAACCTCTCTAATGCTGCCACCTGCAGGCTTCGTTCCATAATCACAACATACATTAATTCAAGTGCTGCCATCTGACTGACTCCAATCACTCACAAAGCCCTCTACAGTCTGTAGGCATTAGTATCATTCCAGACAAGAATAAACTTTACATTTTCTAAAGGAGTGGTACACGGTGTTACCCTCACGCTCAATAGTAAGTCACTTCTCAGCTATCTCATCCACTGCAGCACATACCTTTTCAAATCCTCCTCAAATCGCTGTGTTTGTAAGAAGTTGGCTTTTGCTGGGACAATTCCTCATTGTGGCACACATTTGACTCATATTTACTGTATATAGTCCAGAACCACGTTATGCAGGGCGTTATATGTGTTAACGCTGAATTTTACTGATGAATATTCATGTATTCTGAGTGTTGAATTTGTATAGAAAATGAGTTATCGTAGAGAAATAATGCACACATGTGAAATTGGACCTACTTGAGCTTTATCAAGCGTAGGCCTTAATCTAGCGAGGTCTTGGGCCTAGTTGCACGGCCTCATATCAACCTGCATTGCTTAGGTGATTTATAAAATGGCTGCTTAGAGAATTAAATTGTGATTTTCCACTGCGCTGATCAAGTACTGGTAGCTGACATTCTTTCCCATGAGAACTGCTTGGTAGAATATGCTGTACTAGTTAAGGATACAATGTATAACTTAGTGCGTATAAAGACGACCTTCCCAGGAGAAGACAATGGATGCACTGACTGGAGTATAAGGCGATAAAATATTGATACGTAACAAGCACAACAATTGAAACAAGTGAAGAGGAGCCAGTCATCGACATGTGAACGTGTACTAATAAATTTTTAGATTTGTGGTTCAACTTTAATTGGGCTAAACATAAGGATATATGTTGTATTGTTGGGGTAGGACAGTGATCAATGGCAACGCGGGAAGTAGTTTTAGGAAATCTAGCTTAGCCAGACTGCACCAGAAGGAGAGAAGTCATTCTCCCCATTCTTCTTGAATGTTTAGATATAATTTTTTTCCAAACTGCATGAGGAGACTTTACTTTCCTGAACTTAAATGGTGAATTCCGATGCCTTGCTGACCGAACTGATCTCCAATTGACGAAGTCTGTCACAGCTTGCTGAACCATACTGAGGCAAAGTATAAGACAATATTACTGATTGTTATGTCTATTTGCTTTTGTCACTAGGTACCAACCGCTAATTTTGATAGAGCCATAGTTAGATGTTTTCCAAATTTGTGTTGACTAAATTGGCATGAAGTCCAAACATGCTATTCAAATCTGAAGGTTAGTTAGGGTACTCACTGATGATGCTCACTACATGTAATAACAGTTGATGTCTTTTTTTGCTGAATCTAAATTTATGCCAATTCTTTTGCACAGTTATTCTTGCTATTGATTTGTACTGTAACCTTAGAATGTGTAGTGGTCCAAGCTTGGATTACATTGCAATTCTTTAGGAGATTTGGTCAGCCAATATTGTTTCTGTATCCTTACCATTTGATTTTGAGACTAAGTTACGTGATATTAGCATTGGTAATATAGGGAAATAAATATTCTAACTTTTACATAAAGGTGTGGTCACTCATGACTGAAAGGTCATGGTGTTTGGAAATTACTGATCCCTATGATGATTGATGTTATTGATTGTTACTGCTATTGATTTGTATTGGTCTGGGTCTCATGGTGGGAACTACTCTAAGTGCAGTCAAAAGGTCCATCGACCTACAAACGTGTCCCCCTTATAAATTACTGTCAATTAACCAAATAAGGTCTGACACGCTAACATATGCCAGACAGTAAATATGATTGTATCCAAAACCACTACCAGTTCAAGCACAAGCATTTAAGTAGACAGGCACTTTGAAGGTATTTTTTAATTGTGTCATTTGTTTCTAGTGGAAATCTGTTGTTTTAATTTTAAGTCGCACTTCATCGAATCAATGTTTGCAGAACTGTTTAAGGGTTCCAAATAATTGTTTTAAATATGGAAGCACTTGTGATATGAATTTGGGAAAAAAAAGATACGTATTGTAATGTATTTTGTTAGTAAAAATTGATTAATTGAAGGATTAAGCAGTTTATCACAAATGAACTTTTGATGTAAATTGGACAAACTACCATGTATGTACAGCACCTATGTGTTCTGGGGGAGCTTAATAAATTTGTTTTGGCCTTTTCTACTTACAAATATTATTAATTGTATTTCATTTACATATCACTTTGCTGCTGGAAGATGTATCTCTTTCTTCCCTTCTCATATGATTCCCTATATCTTCATTGGAAATGATGCTTATCTGGATTGCTTTTTTTGTCCTCTTCTCTCTCTTTAGAAAAAGAATTGTGGTAATATATATTAGATGAAGCAAATACAAGTCTTTCATGTAGACCATTATTTTTTAGAAGTTTGTACATATTGGTTCAAACCAACCCATTTAAAGAAAACCATGCAAGCTTCCTGCACTTCCACTCGCAGTCTCTAATACAAGTGCATAACTTGCCTTTATAAATGATGTGTATCCACATCATACGATTCTCGCTCCCCCAATATTATCAAGAATTTTCACTATGATGCATGAACTAATGTGTTCCTGTGCAAAAAAAATAACCGCGCAAAATGATTATTTAGTAGGATTCGCAGTATCTTGCCCCAGTGATATTAAGGAAACAGCATTCTGCTTGTGAATCGAACTGGAAGGACTGGGAAATGCAGGGGTGGAAACCTCTGAGGGAGAGCAGACCTTATCCATATATTCAGATTTCAAGAATGCCACCTTTTATTATTTTATCTTCAATCAAAGAAATAACTTTAGCATGGTGTGAATGGCATTGGAAAATGATGCTAGGACCACTCTGTATTTCACCCAAATCCCACAGCTCACATTTATAGTGACAGATCCACTTGGTGAACTAATGTCACCACTTGGTTGCTCGCCCTTAGTATAATGGGGCAAATTGTTGGTGTTTGCGAAAATAACATGATGTCAAGAATATCATGGGACACTAGATTGCTTGTGTAAAGATAAACAATGTTATCCTTGTAGTATACTTTGAAGCTGAAATAGTTTGATTTATTTTCCCAGAGTCAAAGAATAATTTAAGACGTATAGTTAGGATATTTTACGTTCAATTCTTAGGTAGAATGGGGATTCTATGAACATGTCATAGTATTTTGAAACCTCTGTGAAAGGCACATAGGTGAAAACTATTTTTTAAAATTTCATAACCAGACTCGGGTTGGTGGCATGATGTAGACTAAGGGCCATATTTCTAGTATTGCGACAAAGGGCAGCGATACAACTTACCTTGCTGTGCTGCTCTGCATCAGAGGGATAAGGCAGGAATGCACCATATCTTTGGCATACTGCACATTCCTGTCCTTTCCCCCTGCGCTGGCACATTTTCCTCAGACTAGTGCCAAGTCAGTACCATTGCCCCATGGTGCTGGGGTGGCTGTGTTACATACAGGATTGTTTTTGTGCAGGAAGATGCACAAACACAATCCTGGGAGGTTTTTTCTCTTTCTATGTGTGCTGCAGAATGCAGCACACATAGAAAGTGAAAAAAAGGAAAAAAACAAAAATAAATAGTGACTATTCTCCTTGTTGCATCTCTAGTGGGATGTGTAAGGTTTTGGCTCATCCCAAGGTTGACAAGTTTGTTTAAATCTGGGTTATCTAAAAGTCCATGGGTGTTGCATGGGAAAACCCACCACAATGTCCAGGCAACATCTTCCTTCCACAGAGTAAGGAAAAGCAGCGATTTGTGCTGCCCTGCTTCACTTCATATTTGTGAGGCCATGCAAAGCCAGACAAAGTGGCTTTGCATGACCTCTTAAATCTGATTTAGTGGTTTGAACCACCTTTTATTCAGAAAAGGTGACACAACTGTGGCACAAGGGCCTAATAAATATGGCCCTTAGTGTAGATTTTTGTAGGTGCCTGCATACAGTTTGGTTAAAATTAGGTATGGGCGGAGTGCATGGAGTTGCGATATGCAGACCTCCATGAAGTGGCCAAAAAACTCCTCAGCGCTGTGCAGAATTCTACTAGAGGGTGGAGTGGTGCACCCATTCGTGTGGTATTTGAAGTCAAATACAATGTGAAGTATGTACTTGTGTTCAAAGTCGCATGTCAGTGGTACCACGCGATTTGCATGGGCGCGGCCATCCTGTTTTTCACTCTGTTTATGGTGGTGGGCCTTCAACTTCAATCTGTCCTCAATCTTTGTAATCCTCCACACCATATTTGATCTGCATCTATATTATTTATTGTATTAGCGTGTCTCTCTGTGTCTCATTATTTTTACGCTTTTTAATTGTTAGGTTTTTTGTGACTTTTTGTATTTTTGTTTATTTTTCCCATATTTCTTCCTTCATTTTCCTCCTCTTTCTTTTCTCCTACCCTAACTGGCCAGCATCATGGCATGGCAGTGGCAACAATGGCTTCCTGCCTTGTGGGTGGCACCGCCATCAAGGGGAGCAGCCTCGGCTGATCATTAGAAAAAAGGAGGTGGCAGCACTGGATTTTTTATGGGCAGAGCCCTCTTCCCTCCATGGTTGCATCAGGCGGCAGGCTCGGAAGCCCGGAAGCAGCTACCCCCTCTGGGAGCGTCAGCAGCAGCATTGAGCTAGGGTGCTCGTTTGGTTAGAGCCTCCATCCAGGTCTGACACACCACCAAGCATCTGACACACCACTGGGCAGATATCATTGACTGCGATCAGGACCTGCTAGGCATAAAGATCCCAGAGTTTGGTGAGTATTATATTTTTATTGTGTTTGGGTTCTACAATGCTAACTTGTTTTTCGAATAGCATGCAGCTTCCATTCAGAGGTAAGTTACGTTTAGTTTACACTAAGAATATTATTTATTATGTGGTCCAGTTAGAGGTAGGCAGGTGCCCAGCAGCACTATATCATTGTACTCGTAGGCAGGCACTTGCTTTGGCTGATTATTTAAGAAGCCATTGAAACACAGACTCCTCTGACCCCCTGTCTCTTGAGTGTATTAGTGATATCAGTGAGTTAGCGTTCTCTGCGACTTTATGTAGCTCATACAGTCCCAAGCAATTTCACAGTGATGCGAATATGCATGCACTGCATAAAAGGGAGACTGAGTTGGTCCATCAAGGGGCGTGAAAAATTATTATAGAATTAAAGATGTTCATTGGAAATGCAATGCATTCATTTCAAATGTAGTTTTAGAAAAGGAAATTTGGAATAGGTTATTTAGGAGCCTAGCCAACTCAACAACAGTTGATCCTACTGGTATAATACCATAGGCTTGCCAGCATAGAAGACAGCATCGAATAGCTACAGACCCATGTTGACATTGCCCTTCTTTAAGATCTTTAAAAAAAAATGTTTTAATGGGAAGGACTTGTAGGTGGAAAGGGTGGGGAGGGATTTGGGCTGGACTTTAGGCTTTTCATTGGACTTTTTGGGGACAGGGTTATTTGTTCAAAGAGAGGGGTGTGACTGTTGTGGGTGGAGATGGAGGGCTTTCTAGTTGCTAATAATGAAGGGATTTGATTTACTTCATTTGCATCTCAAATCTTTATCCTGTTTTAGACTTTTAGTTTGCACTACTGTCTCTTAGTGTAGCCTGTTATTTTTAAACTGCTAAAAAAAGTATATGTCATTTAGTTAGACCCTTGCTCTGTTGTCCTCTGCAACTAATATTGACCACTAGGGGATGATTGTCCTTGCCTATTTTGCCTACAAAAATCCAGTACACACAGGCAACACCTTCTTCAGTAGGAGTTAAATACTAATTAAACAAGTTAATTTCAAACCATGGTTGTTCTCTCACCAGAATATATGAAGTGAGGGAGTCTTCTTACTGCAGGATTTTTCACAAGATGGCATCTTAGGGGGGTGGTAGGCAGGTAGTAGTAGTAGCAGGCTAGAATGCTAACAGGAAAGACGGAACTTGACAGAAGGTGCCACTCCCACCTATGCCAACTCCAGTGACAGGATTAATCAAGGGGTTATCCATCACTGTCAACTTGATTAAAGAGAGTTAATGGGTCATCATCATCATCATATTATCATAAATGAAGGAAAACTGAGACCAGACTACCACAATGCCAGTATTGACACACAGCGTAGAAGACCTTATATGATAATAAAATCTAGCAATCTCAATTTTTTCTAAGCAATGGTGGGGAACTATAGTATAAAACTAAACTTAGGAAATTAGATCATGGAGTCAGAAGTGGGCTCAGACCCAAGAGCAGTTCGAACAGGTTAAGCGTTTACAGAACACACACAAGGCATGAATGAAGGAGTTGATGGGGCCAGTGTGGAATATTGTTTATGGTAGTAGAAGGTCATGCAGTTGATCCACATCTGCCCCAGCATGTGTGTCATTCATTTATCTCATAAATTAAATTAGGTCACACCAAAATAAATAACACAGCCTGAGGGAAGAGGGTTAGGGGCTCCATGAATGGATGGGAAAGGACTTTTGGGTAATGGTGTGAAAAAGACAAACACTACACAAAACAAACCATAACAATATTTGATTGGGCAGTGACTAGGACATAATCATCAACCTGTTGTGGAAGGAAACTTAGGGATAACTAAGTGTGAAAAAGCTCAGTAAATTCATCGTAAACAGTCCTTCTGCTCCAGAGAGATCCCAAATAGTATACCCTAAGTGCTATGTCTTCTAGTTTTCAAAAATGAAGATTGATTGTATTCCACCCACTTCTAAAAATTATGATTGTTAAAAGGAAAATGATATGTATTGTCAAATTGTGTGATGCATCTCCCTTCTTCTTGGAATGTCTGTCACTCTGGTACCTGTCCAAACCTGTCCGGTAGGTAAGCTGGACTCTTGAGCTTTTCAAGTTTTGTTTGTGCAGGACAGGACTGGGAAAAGTCCTGGGTATTGAAAACAAAACAGTAGCTGTGTTATAGAGTAAAGTAAAAGGACAAACAAAATCAAGGTAAGCTTCATGTGGAGTCAGGGGTGTACAATGAAGACTCATAGGCAGAGCAAGAACATAAGAGGAGGTTGATGTTTGCGATAGCAATGCAGCAACCACATGCTCAGGAGCATTTCCAAATCACTGCACATCTCTTCAGTTCCCACAGCTGAGTGAGTACTAGGCCTCAGAGTCTTAGCCATCATCATGGGTTCCCTTTGTAGTTGTAAACTTTCTCCTTTCTAGCTGTTGAGGTAGTCCTCACTGAGGGCCGTATTTATACTTTTTGACGCAAAACTGCGCTAACGCAGTTTTGCGTCAAAAAGTTTTGCGCCGGCTAACGCCATTCTGAAGCGCCATGCGGGCGCCGTATTTATTGAATGGCGTTAGCCGGCGCAAGCAGACCGGCGCTGCCTGGTGTGCGCGAGAAAAACCACGTACACCAGGCAGCGCCGGCGTAGGGGGAAAATGGCGCATGGGCGTCTTAAAATGGGGCAAGTCAGGTTACGTCGAAAAAATCATCGTAACCCGACTTGCGCCATTTATTTTCGACGCCCATCCCCCATCAACATGACTCCTATCATTGTAAAGATAGTAGTCATGCCCCCTTGCCCAATGGCCATGCCCAGGGGACTTCTGTCCCCTGGGCATGGTCATTGGGCATAGTGGCATGTAGGGGGGCACAAATCAGGCCCCCCAATGCCACAAAAAAAAAAAAAAAAAATACTTACCTGAACTTACCTTAATGTCCATGGGATGGGTCCCTCCGTCCTTGGGTGTCCTCCTGGGGTGGGCAAGGGTGGCAGGGGGGGTCCCTGGGGGCAGGGGAGGGCACTCTGGGCTCATTTTGAGCCCACTTGTCCCTTAACGCCATCCCTGACCCAGGCGTTAAAAAGCGGCGCAAAAGCGCCGTTTTAAGCCACGCCCACTCCCGGGCGTCATTTTTGCCCGGGAGTATAAATACCACGTAAAGGCCTGGGAGTCATTTTTTAAGACGGGAACGCCTCCCTTGCATATCATTAACGCAAGGAAGGGGTTCACGCTAAAAAATGACGCACACTCCGGGCACTTTGGCGCCCGAAGCGTCTAACGCCAGAGTATAAATATGGCGTTAGTTGGCGTTAGTTCTGCGTCGAATTTGCGTCGAAAAAAACGACGCAAATTCGGCGCAAACGGAGTATAAATACGGGCCTGAGTCCTTCCATCTTCCTCCTCCAGATTCAAAGTAACACTGTCACAGTCCCAAACCAAACAAGGTAGACCTGCACTGCTGTTGAAGATCAAATGGAGAAACAGATCTGAAGTATTTTTTGTGCAGATTTGTTTTTGGTAACAAAAAGTGGCTGGTTTGTTACGATGAACCAGAAAAAAGGATTAGGAAAAAATTATCACATATCAGCCCCCAAATACTGCAAATCATTGTAAACAAGTTTACAATTTTATTAAACTCCCTCACTGTCACCCACCGCATACATAAGTCATCACTCACAAATTCACAATCACAATCAATCAATATATCACCACTCATTGGTGCAATAGTTACTTAATTACCTCTTCCAATCCAAGCACGGTGGTTAAACAAAATAAAAAACTTCCTCTTTGATGGCATCCACACATTGGAATTAGACATTGGCACTGGCAGTCTTTTAATCAATTATTTTCTAGAGCAGCTTTGCTAGGTGATCTAAAAATAGGATATGCAATGGCATGTGAGGGAGGCAGGAATCATCTCCAATGTCCTGAAGGGTATGTAGGGTCTTCTTCACTGCACAAGGGTCCAACTCCAATCTGGGCTTGTACGTGACTATAAAATCAATGGTGAGGCAATATACATCTGACACACACATAATATTGTACCTACATATATATAGTTTTTTGCAAACAAAAGAATAGAAAAATAAGCTGGACGAGAAATAATGAAAATGTTCAGTGGTGACACCTGCATACTGAATTCGTGATGTAGAGTTCATCCTCAGACTCTGGTGTTTTACCCAGAAGTTTGTCAGCCAGCACGCTTGATTCTGACCAATCATCCTCTTCCTCCTCCTGTGTTGTTTCAGGAATGGTGTAATAAGGTGATATAAAATGCTGATTCATTTTGATCATGGTCAATCTCTCCCACGTTTGAGGAGAGAGACTAGTCCTTCTCACTGTAACAACTGCATCTGCTGCACTAAACACACGTTTAGCAGACACCTTAGAAACCGGACAAACCAGACACCTTATTGTCAACCTGCTGAGCTCTGGCCATTGGTGCATCTTCCCATACCAATACACCAATGGGTATTGATCCACATACACCACTTTCGGGTCACCCAGATACTCCTGGAACATCCTCTGAATGGTCATTTGTGCTGCCAACTGCTCAACTTCTTTTTCCTTTTACTCTGCACCTGACTTAAGACCTGACACTTGAAACCAAGCCAATGCAGAGGTTGGGTCAGATTTTTCTGTTGCTGTTGTCTCTGGATTTCTTCTTGGTGGGGTTGGCAGATGTGAGACAAGACTGCCCTCTCTGGAAGTTGAAGGCGGCACCCCAGAACTACAGGGTGGCACTCTAAGTTCCAGCCATTCTTCTTCCAGTTCAGCTGCTTGCTCATCAATCCACCTCTTCTATTGTAAAACATCTCCTTCAGAAAAATGAATGATAGTGGAAAGATTTTTTTACAGCGTGGAACAAGTAGGCTGGTACAGATGTACTCTTTCAATGAGATGATGTCATTTTGCAGCCTTGCATTACAAGTTAAGTGATAGCTTACAGTATTAACCAAGGCATGTGCTTCTGGGTTTTTGCTCACCCCTCCCGAATACGAACATAGCAGCTAAAGACACCTTATTTAGCTGCTCCTGTAGCAGATATAGCAACAGGATAGTTGACCCGTTGTACTGTCCTCCTTCCTAACTCCCTGAGTGAAAACCTCAAAAGGGAGCAGCATATGTATGAGGCATTTGACTAGGCCCCATGTGTCATCGTCCATGGGCATAGCTTTCCCATATGCATCAGCTCCTCTTTGAATGACATATTCATTGATCTATTTGCACTATTCAAATATAAGTTGCAAATTATAATAATAGGGTGAGTTCCAAGGTGCTGGCACCTCCTCTTTTCAGGGCTTTAACTAGTACTCTGTTATCACATTGAAAAACCACATCTACTTCCTGGCTTTAAAAGAATGGTTGAAATGAGATGAGATGCGCCTGCAGGTGGTCAGTATGTTGCTGACTATGTTTTCTTTTTTCAGGAAGTTTTGCACAACCAGGTTGATGCGGTACACCAAACACAGGACCCTGAAATGACTCAAAGACCTCTAGGTCACAGCCATTCAGACACCTTGCTGTGGCTACTGTTGCATGCTGTATAACACGCTTAAAAATGTATTTAGGGCTAAGACCTGTAGATAGGTTTTGCTTTACCCCCAGAAAGGAGATTCAGAGCCTGTAATGCACATGTAATCTGTCACCTGACATGTCTGTCATCAGGTGGATAGTGTGGACAACACTTTGCTGAAAAGCTTGCCAACCAATTGCAGCACATCATGATGCATTGCTGGAACAGCAACTCTGGAAAAAGAGGTCTGGCTTGGAATCTTCCATTTTTGGCAGAGGGCTCCAACAAACTCTAAGAATCTCACTCTTTCCACGAAAGAAAAGGTCCTTGCTTGGCAAATGGAGCATATTGCAATGTTCTCCTTCTGTTTGTTAATTATAAAAACTCTTGGGAAGAGTACTTTCTTATTGGGGCACTGCCAATGCCTGAAGAAGCACTGGAGGCAGGTGGGAAAGTTGATTGCCTCTCTGCAGTGCATACTTCTGCTGCGGCACAGTTTGGTGCAGGTCTCTGCTGGGGACGTACAAATATGGGAGCTGGCAGTGCTGCCTGTACCACATCCCACGGAGCAAGTTGGATAGTAATGTCAGACTCCTCTATGCCAGTTTCCACAATGACTGGCTGGTCATCAACATCCTCATCATCCTCTTCTATAATTTTAAGGCTTTCTGGAACTTTTCTTTTCCGTTGCCTCTCCTAGCATCTCCCAGACTCTGCCGGTGTCCACACTATGGGCCAGATGTAGGAAGCCTTTTGCGCCTCGCAAACGGCGAAAAACGCAGTTTGCGAGGCGCAAAAGGCTGAACGCTATGCAGAGTCACATTTTGCGAGTCGGTACTGACTCGCAAAATGTGATTCCGACTCGCAAATAGGAAGGGGTGTTCCCTTCCTATTTGCGACCGCATCGCGATGCTGAGTTGCTTTGTGACCGCGAAAGCGGTCGCAAACCAATTCGCAGTTACCATCCACTTGAAGTGGATGGTAACTCATTCGCAAAAGGGAAGGGGTCCCCATGGGACATTCGCAAAAGGGAAGGGGTCCCCATGGGACCCCTTCCCCCTTGTGAATGCATACAAAAATATTTTTTCAGAGCAGGCAGTGGTCCTATGGACAACTGCCTGCTCTGAAAACAACGAAACCAAATGGTTTGGGAATTTTTTCTTTTTGCAGCTCGTTTTCCTTTAAGGAAAACGGGCTGCAAAGAGAAAAAAAAAACTGCTTTATTAAAAAAGCAGTCACGGACATGGTGGTACGCTGTCTCCAGCAGGCCACCATCCCCGTGAGTGCGTAGACTCGCTATGGGGTCGCAAACTGCGACCCACCTCATGAATATTCATGAGGTGGGTCTTTTCGACCCCATAGCGAGTCGCAGAAGGTGTCTGAGACACCTTTCTGCATCTCGAATTGTGAGTTGCAATTTGCGAGTCGCTATGACTCGCAAATTGCAAGTCGCAATCGGATACCTACCTACATCTGGCCCTATGTTCCTATCATCGTCATCAGAAGTGGTGCTGTGAGCAGATGGTGGAGTAGTACCCTTCCCTTTTTCATGCTGGAGATGTGGGAGCCCTTAATCCTTAAAGAGGAGGTTTGTGCTCAACAGAATGCTTGACCTCCTGTTCTGCTCCAACTTCAGCAACATCTGGCTGTAGCTGCCGTCCACTTTGCTCTGTTTTACTGAAACGATTGGGTACTACTTTGCTAAAAGGAAAAATCCAATTCGACCTGACTGCTCGTCGGCATCACCACGATTGCAGTGGCTGCCTCACTGACAACATGGTCTTGGGCTGGGTTGGTGCTGTTGATGCAGGAGTGCTGCTCCCAGGTTCCTCCCCAGAGGCTGGTGTGGCAGGCACACGTCTCCTGAAAAAGGTTGCAGTGGGCACGTGACTGGTGGAAAGCTGCTTCTTCTCATTGGCCACTTTCTTGGGAGCAACTTTCTTTGGCGCCATCTTAGGCTCTACGTTGGCAGTGGCACTAAGATGCACAAGCGAAAGAGTTCAATGCCTGTGAACTGAAGTAATTGTAAGGCCTTCTCTTTGGCAGTACTGCAGGTGATATGGGGGTCTCTTCTCTTGTGCACCTAAAAACAACCAAGCAAGAAAAACATGTAGTTAGTGAAACAAGGCATTGTCGCAGGTTGAAAATAGTACAGAGAAATGCAGTCTTAGTGCAGTGGGTTAATTATGTAATATACCTATTTAATCAAGCATTGTAAAGGTAAACCACACCCCCACATCATAAAGAAAATACATTTGAAATCAGACAGCACAATAGGCAGATCTAGCTCTTTGCCTTATCTTCACCTGTTTTAAAGGGGACACCTGGGGTAATCAGAGAGAGATGCATGGGTAAATGAAATAATCCTTTAAATAACATATGGCAGCAAGGTGTTCCAGGGAAAACGGAATAATCATTAACAAAATGAATTATGCTGTTGATTTGTCTGCCGTGCTCCGCAGCCAGGGTGTCCTGGAGGAAATGGAATTACACCTAAGAAACTGAATGCTGTAGTGCAGCTGTGCCTCTTTGGTGGATGGATGGATGGAAAAATGGAATTGATTGGATGGATGTCGATGGATGGATCAAGGCAAAATGCAGAATTAAATAAAAATAAAAAATAAAATATATATATACATATATTTTAAATACAAAATAAAATATAAACAAATAAATTAAAGAGAAATTAAAAAAATAAAATTGAAAATAAAAATAAAAATTAAACAACAACAAGGTGCAAGGAGGCATGACAAACAAAGAGCACATGCCAGTCTATTGCAAGGGACACTGGCTGGATGGACAAAATGGCTGCCAGCCAGCCACATTGTCAAACAACAACAACAAGGAGTAAGGAGACATGGCAAACAAAGAGCACATGCAAGCCTATGGCAAAGGGAGGAACAATGGCTGCATGCACAAAATGGGTGCCAGCCACATGATCAAAAAAAGAGGAGGAAGGAGGCACGGCAAACAAAGAACACTTGCAAGCGAATGGCAAGCAACATTGGCTGGACAGACAAAATGGCTGCCAGCCAGCCACATGGCCAAACAACAACAAAGAGAAAGGAGGCATGACAAAGAACATATGCAAGCCTATGGCAAACAGAGAGACACTGGCTGCATGCACAAAATGCCTTCCAGCCACATGATCAAACAACAACAACAAGGAGCAAGGAGGCATGGCAAAAAAGAGTACATGCACGCCTATGGCAAGGGACACTGACTGGACGAACAAAATGGCTGCCAGCCACATGTTCAAACAACAACAACAAGGAGCAAGGAGGCATGGCAAACAAAGAGCACGTGCAAGCCTATGGCGAGGGACACTGGCTGGATGGGCAAAATGGCTGCCAGCCAGCCCCATGGCCCAACAACAAGGAGGCATGGCAAACAAAGAACACATGCAAGCCTATGACAAAGGGACACTGGCTGCATGCACAAAATGGCTGCCAGCCACATGGTCAAACAACAGCAACAAGGATTAAGTAGAAGAAAGAAGAGCACATGCAAGGCTGTGGCACAGGGACACTGGCAGCATGCACAAAATGTCTCTCAGCCACACAGTCAAGCAACATCTTCCTGTGCCATTAAATATTATTTATTACCCCACGATATATATACTTTTAGCAAAAACATTTAATGCAAACAATAGCCAATATTTTAAATGTAACCAAATGCCATCCGTGCCCTAAATTAAGTTTTAAAAACATATACCACTGAAACATTTATTTAATGCAGTGATGACTACTAGTACTGGCTTGGGCCGACTGGCTAAATGGCCATTTGGAAATCTAGCCCACATACTAAAATGATATTGCAAATGTTACAAACATTTAAAATCTAGTAAAAAAATCTAGATTTAGTGGCACTGGAGTAGAAAACTGACTTCAGAAGTGAGTTTGCTCTCACGGGCAGCCTGTTTTGGCTGCAAGCGCAGCTGGAAGCAACATTAGAGAACGCAAAGTCTTGTGTGTGCTCACCAGTGGCCCAGGAGTAACATTGCACTCACAAGAGGAGGCCAAAACCCAATCTTTTGAGTGCAATCAAACTCCGCTCCATGCCAAAGTGCAGAATCCGGGAACTCTGCACTACTCAGCATAGCCCAAAGTGCCCAAATTCTGTAAACTTCACCTGCAGAGTTGAGTTCTATTCCCAGGCCTATTTAAAATTGAAGAAGTACTCTTGCATGACTGTGCATCATTTGACTTTCAAAATAGTGCATATCATGGCTGGTTCAAAGTCTATAATTACTCTTTGGGGTTGCAATTGTTTGTTTTTTTTTGTTTCATGATTGTTAGGAGTTTGTTGCTTGTTGTACTGTACTTGATTGAGAGCAGTACATATAGTAATATGGAATTTGTGTTTTGCTATTGGCTGTGTATTGTATATATCTGTATGAATGTTGGGAGACAAAATTTAAAAATCTCATCCATCCTCCAGGTTTGGGTAAGTGGGTTAGAGTTTGTAGCAAAGACAAGAATTCTTTTCTCGCTATTTTCATTGCCATGCATTAAGATCTCGGTTAGCATGGGTTACTTTTACATTTTTTAGAGATTTTACAAATGTGCTTGGTGCTCTTGGGGTTTGTCTTGCTACTCTCCTCGTGCTTGTCATTACCTTTTTTAGGTTTGCCGTGGCAGGATGGTGTTTCTTCAGGAACTTGAAGAATTGGATGCTGAAGTACAGCTCCGGTAGG
This sequence comes from Pleurodeles waltl, assembly GCF_031143425.1. NCBI lineage: Eukaryota > Metazoa > Chordata > Amphibia > Caudata > Salamandridae > Pleurodeles > Pleurodeles waltl. Next base: position 339,274,124 of record NC_090446.1, read on the forward strand.
TGCTTGTGAACTACTGCTTGAATCCCTTAAGTCCTTTTGGATGCTTCTAACTTATTTCTGAGATAGTGGAGGGTGACTGTGTTTCATCTCACATTCTACTTTGTCATCTTTGGTGGTGACACTGCAGCAACATGTACTAGAATAATATATAGTGTCCTTTCATTGCGAGCACTTTCATTGCTGTAGGCGTATTCCCTTTAACTCAACGTTTCATTTTTGGGAAGTTATCTATATATTGCAGTTTCCAATGTTATGACTGTCTATCATAGAATAATGAAAATATGTGTGATATTTGATTGCTAATACTAATTAATGTTACACATATTATTGCATTTATAAGATATGTTTTAATTTATGTACTTGTACCTAATTGTTGTTTTTTCTTCTTTTTTGGGGTTGCTGGTTCTTCTGTTGGTTGAAGATTTCTAATATTCCCTCTTTTCATTTTTTAAAAATTTTAGTCCTAAAAGAGAAGGTATGCATTTGATACTCTTGTTTATAGTTATTGTTTTATTTTATTGATTTTTTTTCATCTATTTTTTAAATAAATTTAAGTTTAAGAAAGGTTTTTGATTATATGTCATGTAGAGGTTTATAGTATATTTGCTGGTTTTATTTTTTATACTTACTGTTTGATAATATTTGTGCTGTACATGTTTTTATTTTTCTTTCTCTCAGTGTTTTCATCTATTCTTGACGTCAGGCATGGTCATTTTCAGTCTTTGTTGCTGTATTTTGGAGATGTAAGTTAATACATGTTTGTTGTTGGTGGTGTTTCTGTTATCTAGTATGTGTTGTTAGTTTATTGGAAGTTATATTAATTAATTAAATACTTTGTAGGTGTGAAGCTTTTTTTGTCAGGTTGATGATGTTCTTCTGTGTAGAACTTTGGTCAGGCAAAATTATGCTGTCTAGCAGAAGTGGTTTCAGGTACTGGAGTCCGTTGCACATTTTTGTCCTTTGTTGTCATTGTTATTTTTTTTTAATTAAGAAACTTTTTTATGTTAATTTCATTGGCTAAATGTTTAGTTAAAATGTGTTTTGTTTTTTTACCTTATATTTTAAACACTAATTAAATGTTTTTCTTCATATTTTATATATTACATATATTTACTTGGTTAAATAATTGTTAAAGATACATGTATATTTTTAAAAATATATTTTATAATATTTTCATTGGCCATATTTTTCTTTTCATTGTTGAGGCCTTGGATCATTAGGTTTAATATGCTGCGGATACTTAAATGTTCCTACTTTTGTTTTTGTGGTTATATGACAAAGCAAGCTTCAGTCTACTGTAAATTTAAGAAATTAATCACCAGTGAAACACTGTAGTTGGAAAGTTAAAATACCATATGTCAGTGGAGGAACTGGAGGAAATGCCTGTGGAGACTAGGAAACAAATTAGGATTGGAACACAGGTCTGGAAATAGCTAGTATGGGAAAGTTTCAGGGTTATGAAGGCAGAGTTATCAATGAACATCTTGCCTAGCAACATTTGTGTGTGTATGGTTCCCACTTGTCAACATGTCATGTCAATTTGCACTCAGTTTTGCTTCCCTTATGTTTGTTTTATTTTGTTTCTTGGCTCGCTAATGTTAGTTTAGTTTGTCTAAACGTACCTTACCATTTTGCCACAGCAGAGTCCTTTTCTTCTTCCCAGTATTTAAGAGATGTATCCTAGCTGCCTTCGGGCTTGTCACTGTCTCAGTTTTTGGAGAAGCAGGTAAGACCTGAAGCAACTTGTTAGATATAAGTCAAATTCAGGAGTGATCAAACGTAATACTATGATCTGGTATGTTTTCCATTGTACATCCTGCAGTGATTACTTACTCCCATTCTGTGATACCTTGCCCAGACTGCACACCATACATCTGTGATTCTGAATTTCATACTCATGCTGCAGTCAAGTCCAGTGCAGTTGTTCTGCTTCCACCTTACCATCTCTCTTTCAGTCACGGCATTCACTTGGAAATACACTTCCATCTCCATTTCTGAGTTATATTGGGAATTAAGTTTTGGATTGGCATTGAAGATCTGCTGTTCAATATCTCAATCCTGACATTAAGTAAGTTAAGTTCAGGACACCTTGCATCTATCGCAGAAATACTTTAAAATGACGGAGAGCTCTATGTTGTACTATCAAAAGATGATAGAGCATTTGCAGCATTGGTGGCAAAAGGTTCAGTGATAAACATGACCATTGAAGTAGCTCCATTATTGCCAAGAGAGTGATTAATTCCCTTCTTGAATGTTTTTTAAAACCCAACCATGAAATAGGTTAGTTACAGAAATTTAAAAAATGAACACTAGTTCCAACAACATAAAAGTACATGAAGATATTCCAGGAATTAAGATTGCAAAAGAACACCAGCTTGGCTTGTTTGATCAGTGAGGTTTCCAAATTTTCCATTCTATGATGATTTCTTTTTTTTTTTAAAGGAGGGTTTCTGAAGACTTTTGAATTTATAGACCATAGATGTGAGGATCTTTTGTGTGCTAAAAAAAGTGGAGAAAAAACAAAAGCATTGGGAGCAACTGCCACTTGCGCTCTGTCATTTCATTCTTCCTGTCCATTTATGGTGCACAAACCTCGTTTTGCGATTCAGTAACCTGGTTACTGAATCGCAAAACGGGTTTGCGAGTCGCAATCAGGAAGGGGTGTTCCCTTCCTAATTGCGAGTCGCAGTGCAATGCAGGATTGGTTTGTGATCGCGAACGCGGTCGCAAACCAATCGCATTTAGCACCCATGTCAAATGGGTGGTAACCCATTTGCCAAAGGGAAGGGGTCCCCAGGGGACCCCTTCTCCATTGTGAATGGCACTGCAAACATTTTTTCAGAGCAGGCAGTCGTCGTATGGACAACTGCCTGCTCTGAAAAATTTAAACGAAAACGTTTAATTTTTTCGTTTTTGTAATGCATCTCGTTTTCCTTTAAGGAAAACGGGCTGCATTACAAAAAAAAAAAGAAAAAAAAAAAAAACCTGCTTTAAGTCCGCAGCAGGCCACCATCCCTGTGAGGGCCGCCATTCGCAAGGGAGTCGAAAATTGCGACCCACTTCATGATTATTCATGAGGTGGGCATTTGCGACACACTTGCGGATCGCAGATGGTGTCAGGGACACCATCCAACATTCAGAATTGCTACTCGCAAATTGCGAGTCGCTCTGACTCGCAAATTGCGGGTCGCAATTCTAAATGTTGCTACATCTGGCCCCTAATCACATATTAAAAAGTTCAATACATAAAACAACATTAAAAATCACTTTACATATATTCCGTTATTGTTCGGGCTGCCCATAAAAACATTAAAACTTTAAAACCCTAAATTTTTAGCAATCAAATAAAATACTTTTAGTGGCCAATATAAATCTTCCCAAATCACATGTCACGTCTAAGAAGCACATCTTTTAACAATGATGCTGTGTGCTTCTGTTCAGAAATACCATATTTTAAGATAAGTGGCTTTAGGATTGCTTCCCGGGGTGCCTGAATCTTCAGACAATCTACCAGGATGTGTAGGCAATCACACTTTACCTGTAACTGACAAGTGCATTTTCCTTGCTCATCCATCATTGCCGCCCTCCCATTGCTACTAATGTAGTACAGATTTATTCAAATTCTTAATCTTAAAATCTCTGTTCTTAATCTGGGGTTTAGTAGAATGTCAGTATAATGAAACCACTCCTCCTTCTGCCAGGACTTTAATATAAATTGAATGGAGGCTTTCCACTGGAGATACTTCATGTCCTGCTATCTGGCCTTATTCCTTATTAAGATGCTAAACTCCCTCTTTATAATCCCTAACCGGGCATTACAATTATGGGGATCAGTACAGTCTTTTACATACTTCGCTCACGTTTCTTTTCACTTGCTTGGCCCACTTCAACTCGCGTTGTAAGAGCTCATTTTTACACCTCAGCGAGATCTTTTGCCCTCCCTCTAGCTCCAGGCATTTCTAAAATCTTACTGTATCTGCTTAAACTAAATAGTTCCAGGAAGATAGACCTGTTTCCATTCAAATTATCTGATTCATTGCTGACCTTGGAAGTGACAACAAGCATTTTATGCATTTCCCTCCTCACGGTCTCAGTTCAATTTGTGACCTAAGCACAATAGTTGGACACCATAGTGAAACTGTGGGTGAATCATTGCTACATAGAAGGTCAGCATAAGTCGTAGCAACATGTCTCCATAATATTTTCTAACTTGTTAAAGACATTTATTGATGCTAAGGGTTTCATTACCCATGGGTGTCCCATTATGTTCCTTCCATAGCATATTTCTTCCAAACCAGACCCTAGAAACTTATATTTATTCACATATTCCAATTTATACTGCTGCAGGTGTGACAGCAGGGCATAATTCAGGCCTTTCATTTAACAAGAGTAATGCAAAATTAACAAAATGAGGCTAACTACACTGTCATAATTCAAATTTCAACCTTTCCTACTGATTGGACACATTTGGTGTTGCACACTCATTCAGAGCTACAAATGTGCTGAGTAAACGTGTGTTCATATTTCAGCGAAATCAACTTAAATGGAATCTTATTTATTTCATTTAAACATTTTCAACCACAAAAAGTCACAGTAAAAATTCAGTGATGCCCGACTCATTTCATTCTCCTTTCGGGGTGATTAAGAGTAAAATAAATACATTTAATAGAATAGTGTTTTGAATAGAATCATAACTTTAGTCTAAAGATCTAAAATTCAAAATGTAACATTTCCAAAACATTGTTCACTTTAGACGAGCCAGGTTCAATTGCTGATAGACTTTGAACAAGTAGAGTGTAGAACTGGTTGAGAAATATATATAATTAGAAGTCATTTTTCTGAGAAGTAAAGACTTTATCGATAACATTGATAAGAATTTGGGACAAATGCATGGTGGGCGGCCTCGTCATATTTTATTTATAGGACAGTAGACAAATTCACCTAAACTCCTAGCTGTTTTTTGACAATAATCTACAAGAAGCTGTCAATGATTGTACTGAGGCTTAGGATAGGGAATAGAATTAGTCTTTAGTTTTTAGAAAGTCATCGGAATAGGTTCTTACTAACTATTGTGGGAATTTACTATCCCAACACTTGCTATTTTGAGGCTCAATATAAGATCAGAGACCTTGCTGATCCAGGCTTTTCCAGCCTTTGTTTTTCTTATGTTAAAACAGGGCTCACTGATTACCCCAGCTATAAACTAAGGGGCATATTTATACTCCGTCTGCGCCGATTGTGCATCAAAATTTTTGACGCACAATCAGCGCAAACGTTGCCCCGTATTTAAACTTTGACGCCCGAGCCCGCGGATGACAAAATTCCGCTGTGTGCGTCATTTTTTGGATGCGGCAACCCGCCTTGCGTTAATTATATGCAAGGTAGGCGTTCCCGTCCAAAAAATGGCTTAAATGTTCGTGCGTCGTATTTATGCTTTTGGGCAAAAATTACGCACGGCCGGGAGGCGGAGCCAGAAAATGACGCACAGCCCAATTTGCGTCAAAAATTAACGCCTGGGTCAGGGCAGGCGTTAAAATGGGGCAAACACACCTGTATTTAATCAGAACACACACAACAAACTGCAGAGCAGCAGAGCAGCAACAGGGAGCCATGGAGGTGATTCTAATCCAGCGTGCACGCAGACGCAGAGCCCAGCAGCAACAACAGCAGCTACAACAACACCAGCAGGGACCCCAAAGGCAGTGCAGAAGGCAGGAGAGGATATTCCGCTCAAGAACAACCCTTCAGGGCCTCAGGGAACACAACATCATACAGAGGTACCGGTTGAACTGGCAGGCCATTCAGCAGCTGCTGCGAAACATTGAACAGCAGTTGGCCCTCACTTTGGTGACACCCCGCACCATCCCAACAGAAACAAAGCTGCTTGCCGTACTTCACATGCTGGCAAGTGGCTCTTTCCAAACAACTGGTGCCCTGGTTGGCGGAATATCACAACCATCATTCTCCGCCTTTTTGCCCATAGTACAGGATGCCATCATTCGACTGACACCCCACCACATCTGCTTCCCTAACACACTGCAGAAGCAGCAGGAAACAAAACAGGGGTTCTATGCAATCAGTGGCTTCCCACATGTCCTTGGTGCAATCGACTGCACACATGTACGCCTTGTGCCACCTGCTGCAACTGAACACCTCTACCGCAACAGGAAGCACACACATTCCATCAACGTGCAGGCCATAGTCGATCACCAGGGATTGATCACCAACATCGTGGCTAAAAATCCTGGGAGCGTACATGACTCATACATCTTCCATCACTGCACCATCAATCAACACTTCCAGGATGGACGGTATGGCAATGGACTACTTGTTGGTAAGTACAAAAACCTATTTATATACACACTGCACAGCAACCCTCTAGGACACACAACACATACACCACAACAGCAACATGTCGACAGGAACACACTGAGGTTGTGACATCGCTAGCCATGTTTCATAGGTCACCATTGAACCTGTCACACATTGGAAATTACTGTACAGCCTAATGTGAAGACGTCAATGAGTGTGGTTGCCTAAATGTCACCTTGCAAATTGTAAGTGTCCCAATGACCTTTACAGTAATACATTGCATAAGTTTCAAGGTATGGGATGTCCAGGGTACATTGATATGAACGTGTTAACAACACTTTCAATTGTAACTGTGCATGGAACTATCATCTCACCCCCAGTGAAGACACACGGACACCTGTATCACAAGTCACAATGCTAGGGAGGGCACACTGTACTGCAAATCCCAAAACATACTGCTGACAAACGGTTAGCAGACAAACACTCGTTCAGCCAAGGAAACAACACAATGCAGATGGTACAGCCTACAAGCATAGGATGTCACATTAGTACACAAAAGAGTCACAGACAACACAAGACAACTACTGCCATGAAAGGTCTTTTCAATAGTGCCAGCTACATCAACATGATCCCATTCATTTTCTCTTGCAGCTGATCAGGGGTATGGCATCCAGCCATGGATTATGACACCATTTGGCAACCCAAGTACAGCTGAAGAGCGTGCATACAACGAGGCCCATAGGAGGACACGCAGCATTGTCGAGCGGACCTTCGGCATCCTCAAGTCAAGGTTCCGCTGCCTCGAAATCACTGGTGGTAGCCTCCTATATTCCCCCGAGATGGTCTGCAGGATCATCCTCACATGTGCAATATTGCACAACATTTGTATCAGAAGAAACATTCCCCTCCTGGAACCCGAGCCACACATGCCTGAAGAGGAGGAAGAGGAGGATACTGGCCTGCAACAGAAGGTGGAACTACAGAACACAGCTGCTGGTATACGCAGGCGGCAACAGATTGTAAATAATTTCTTCTGAATATGATCACCTTCACCACTTTAGTTAACTAATTTAAATAAACACCTATTCTAATCACCATATCATGGTCTGGCTATTCCTTTTTGCACACCTTCATCTCTACTTATCAGAATAAGAGTGTTGCCTCATGGAGCATTGCTGAGATACTGAGTAGGACACAGAACATCCCAGAGCTAATGTGATGCCTAACAGACAATGGTCACATACACACACACTCTTAATGACATATATAATGTACATATCTCCTTTGAAGGCCAATAGCAGAGGACCACAGCTATTTCACACATACATGTTGAAAGCAAGGTCCAACGCAGCATATGGCACACAACTATGACACCTTCACTCAATAAGGGGAAAACAAGCCTCATACATGAGGCAGTCAATGTGCTTTGGCATCACTAACAGGAATGTCTGACAAGACCCTTGACAGCAGTTAGTCCAACTGCATCCAATATTTGCAAGGAATATCTGTGACTAGAGTTCCATAGAAACAGAACATAGACAGCACAAGTGCCACACATATGACATGCATTGCGCACATGACATTCCATGCACGTCAGCCCATTTCCTAACTCCTGACACACCCATGCACCTGGTCACAACCCACCTGTCGGAAGAGGTCCCTGGAATATTAAGATGTGTACCCTGATAATACCTCCTCTACACACACAGACCAACATTAGCAAACCAGTGTGCTACACCCTTTCCTAAGGTATGCCATTGTCATATAACATCTGACTGCATGGACGTCAGGTCAATTTATACACTGTCTTCTAGTTTCAAAGCCCTGTTAGCACATGTAGATTGCTTCCCCTTGTGAAAATGTCTGTCGGCCCTTAGAATGCAAGTCTCACCTACAGGACTGGTGAGAAACAGATGCAGCCCACACCTGTGATCACCTCCATGCACACCACCCATTTAAAAAAGCATTGCCCCTGATGATGCCTGGAACAGCATAGGAGTTGCCATTATGTCAAATACACCGTCAACCATTGATACTAATTAAGCCGTGTAACACAGCCCTTGGGTTCATTTGCCACCTTCAAAAACACAGGACATACACAGTTTGACATGTCAACTGTCTAGTTTGTCCTCCAAACAGTCTCAGTCAGACCACTGATTATGTAACTTGACCAGTAGCTGGCTCCTGAGTCACCTTACATTCTGTCAGCCTGACTGGCAACTGTCTGTGCGTCACACTAAAGTATCCCTGTGTCTACATATGTACCACACATGCGTAAGAAAACCTCCCATTCATCAGGGGGCATTGGGCATGGGCTTCTTCCATGCATACCCAAATACATTGTATAGCATCATCTGCCTTTTAACTGTACCATTTGAGTTACATCCTCTTGGAAATGCAAAATTCATGGCCCATGCCTTGTCTGGGTTGCATATATGCATGAATGACAAAGTGTGACAGTGTCCCAGGGTCATAGGCAGGGATTGGGTATGGGGCTTTCAGCACAAACAGCAACCTCTGATAATGTACATGAATAATACACAAATGTCAGAACCATGACAGTTCACACACAGCATCACAGTGCGCACAACATAGTGATGGGCCGTGTGTGGTGAATAGCTGCGAGAATAAACAGCACAGAGGCTATGATGTTCCCAGATGCAGTGGGAAGTGCAGAGGCCAACCTGTGTACAAATGTTGTAATGACACCTGCCGGAACATGACAATTGAGACATTATCTCACTCAGCACACCAAGGTTGCCCTGTTGACTGTCTCATTACACGTCTTTAGTGACAGGGTGGGACCATCCACATGTTGGTTCACATGTCCACATCTACTTTACTCACATCGATCAACAAAGGATACTCAGTAGTTACAGAAATAGCTGCCACTGACTCATGATGAGTCCTGGTCCGAACTGTGACAAATTACACCCCAAACAATCTACAGGATCATTATTGGGCCACACACATGAACAAGACACCTATGTGCAATTGATCACTGGAAATATGTGGACACGTGCTGTCTTGTATGCTGGTCCACCACAGCCACTTGATAGTTGGGGCTTACTTCTATGCCCTCAACTGTGGTGTCATCATACATATGAGATTGACCCTTGTCTGTCTGTGCAAACAACATGGTACCCACTTCCTCAATGCATGTGTATGACTCACTATGGGATTCATCAACTAGTGCCTAGGAAGCTCTTACCAATACTCTAGGACATAGGATGTAGAAAATGTGGACCATTGACATGAACATGCGTCTGCCATCCATCTGGTGCATGCTATGTCACATGTGGTGTCTACGTGACCCTAAAACTTGGAAGTATACTTTACGGGTGTTGTTACATGTATGACTAACACATGCCCTTGCTCATTCCGGCGGCACTGTTGTTATTAGATCTTAGTGCCGCCTTCGACACGGTCTCGCACGGAATTCTGATTCGGCGTCTTGAGGAGGTGGGCGTTTCTGGCTCCGCCTTGCACTGGTTTCGTTCCTTCCTTATGGATAGGTCATTCCAGGTGGCGATCCCGCCCAGTAAGTCGTCACTCTACCCGTTAGACCAGGGAGTCCCACAGGGGTCTTCACTGAGTCCCACCCTTTTCAATCTGTATGTGAGACCGTTGGCTGCGGTCGTCAAGCGGTGGGGCCTAACCATGGTATCCTACGCAGATGATACGCAGCTGGCGGTCACACTGAGTGGGGACTCAGACCTGGAGGCTCCCAGGTTTTGTGATGGTCTGCGGGAAGTGGCTAACTGGATGAAATCCAACTGTCTCCAGTTAAACACCAAAAAGACGGAGATTATGGTGGTTGGTAAACAGGTGGTTTTGTGGGATGATAAATGGTGGCCTTCGGAGTTGGGTGTGACTCCCCTCCCAGCGGCAGAGATAAAAAACTTGGGGGTATGGTTTGATTCTTCTCTGAGTTTCATCTGTCATACCAAGAAGGTGGCAGCTTCTTGCTATGGCATCATCAGAGGACTTCGACCTATCCTCAAATTCTTTGATGCACCTACAAGACAGCTGGTGGTTCAAGCATCAGTGCTGTCTAGGTTGGACTATGCCAACTCCCTACTGGCGGGGATAAACCAGTCAGAATTTCGGCGGCTCCAGCAGGTTCAAAACGCTGCGGCCCGACTGGTGACTGGTCTCCCCAGGCGATGTTCGGTGTCCAATACTCTGCGCTCTCTCCACTGGCTCCCTGTGCAGCAGAGGATTAGATTTAAGGTTCTCTGTTTTGCATTTAAAATCTTAAAGGGTACTTCCCCGCAAATCATGGAGAAATTGCTGATTCCTTATGTTCCCTCTCGCACTCTTAGATCGTTAGGCCAGAACTTAGCAGTGGTTCCGCGCTTTAAGCTGAGCAGAATTGGGGGCCGCTCTTTTCGAGTCCTGGCAGCGAGTTGGTGGAATTCTCTTCCTCCACAAATCCGGGCCATTGATGAGCTCCTTCAGTTTAGGCGGGCTATTAAGACCTTTTTATTTGTCTAAGCTTATCTGTTGTGTTTTGTCTTCTTTTGTCCGCTTTTAGTGCTGTGTTGTGTTTACCTTCTCAAAGCGCCGGGACGCCCCTTTGCTGGGGCAGCTGTGCGCGGTACAAATAAAAATAACATAACATAACATAACATTCCAAATTTGACTTGTGTCTTAGGATTGGACACATGGACGTCACATTCATACAACCATATGTACAATAATGCTTCATGTGATATACACACACACTTGGTCGACCAACACATTAGTTATCAAAGCACACACTTTGAGCCAAAGGCAGTTAGGTATTGTACATATGTGTGTCACATGGCTATCCTCTCCTTTTGACAAACATGCACACTTTGTGCCACACATATATGTAGGCCACACTTATGACCATCTATGACGTCAGCCAACTGTAAACATACTGTGAAGGGTGTAGTGGATGATGTTCCGCTGCAGTATGATGTCACACATGTGAACATACACCATCAACACCATACTGTCTTCAATTAGCCAATCTCTGATGTGTTCCAAATGTAAAATAACCAAAAAACAAGTACAAATGCCCCAAACCAGTTAATGCACTGTAATTTTGACGTCCCTAGCGGTGTGCGTCATTTTTTGACTACCAAAACTGTATTTGCGTCATTTTTTTTGACGCACAGGAGTGAAATTTAGCCCGCATCCAGATATTTGTACAGTCCATGTATCATTATGTGGATGCGGGTTAATATTCACGTCTGTGCGTCAAAACAAATGACGCAAATACAATTTTGTGCAACAAAAAATGACGCGAAAAAGGCGGGACTTTTCATACAGGAAGTGATGTAATAGGATATCCTGTTTACAGATCATGTACAGTGGGTGTACTTTCACTTTCACTTTGCAGTCTATGATCCTTCTAGACTGTGTGGCTGTGTAGAGAGTGTTGTCCAGAGAGTTTGTGCTGTATTTGTCCTGTGTGCTATCTGTAAAGTCCTTTTGTGAAATAAATATTGTTTGTGTATACTGTAGTTCTGTGTTTTGTCTACATTTGTCCATTTATCTTGTGTATTTCTTGTTTGTGGGAGTCTGTTGTGGGTAGGGTTAGTTTGGGGATAGTTGGGCTCTTTTAGTGTTTAGGTTTACTTTTTTTCTGTCTTTTTACCCCTACTTTCACCCATTTCCCCTTTCTATTTCTTTTACCCCTATTCCTTATCTTCAACTATAAGTATGTCTGGTAGGCCACGTCTTGGCAGGATGGGGGAAGAGGAGTTGGGGGGCTTCATCTGGCTGGTGACACATTTCTTGCTGCTCATGATCCAGGCAGGGGGCAAGGTCATACACCTCTGTCGGGTGAGTGCAGAATCCGGTGGGGAAAGGCGCTGCATCACATGCAGCGTGTGTATGCCAACCAGAGGAGTGACCACCAGCTGAAGCACCGGTGGGCTGACCTCAACACCAGGGAGCAGGATCTCTTGGACCACCTGGGAATCATGATTGGTGGCACTGTTGGTGAGTACGACAATTGTTAATGTGCACGATTAAATGCTCTGTAGTGACATCAGGGGATTAGTGCAATGTCTGCCAGCTAACTTGATGACTGTGTGTAATGCTGGGGTTATATAAGGGGATCATTGATGCACTATGGCAAGGATCACAATTGCTAGCTGTCAGGTAGCACGTGCTCAGCAAACTTACAGGTTACTTTACCATGAAGGAAATTGGTGCGGCCTTTTTGTCAGCACAGCTAACAAAATAGGAGCCAATCATGTCTATATAGGGTATTATTGACAGAGAAGTACAGATGTACCAACATTTAGGCCAACTATGTTGACGCAATTGCTAGACTGACTTTAGAATCACTACATGATGCTGAAAATGAGTGCTGCCTTCACGTCAATTGATAATAGCAAAGTGGCTCAAACATTGGTCTCATGTTAGTCTGGTGAGTGTGAAAGGAAAGCGTTCACAGAAGTACTATGAATGTGTGGGATTATTGTGTTCCTTGATCTTTTTGGATACATGTCAGTTCATGATTTGAAAACCTTGTGAAAAGGTGTAAGGTGCCCTCAGCTAACATCTTAAGATGTTTGTTGGAATTAGTTCAGCCACAATCCAAATATGGATGGCAGTCCAAGTGTATGCACATCTCCATGGTTGGTGCAAATCACCATAGCTGGGCCATATCAATTGACTATACTGTCACAACAGGACGGCTTACAGGAGTCCCTGACCCTCCCTCTGTACATTGGGCCTATGTGCAATAAATGTGTCATGGCCACAAGGCATGTTTGACTGGTAATTCAGTCCTCAAGTAACCAGGCATTGGATGTTTCTCTTGGATGCACATGATGAGACGATTACACTCCATATTTTTTAGTGCTCACCAATTATGGGGCAAGTTTGCAACCACATGATAGTTAGGTCCAATGTATGTGTGCATATATGTGTGTAACTGTCACAGGAGACCCATGCTATGTACAAGTTGGCCGTGAAATATCAGATGCAGTACCATCATGTCTGAATGGCTGCCATGTCCTTATTCAGCATATACATTGTAAATGATTATGAAATTGTTGCACTGTGCACAGATTTTGAGCACATTTCTTCCTTCCATACCTTACAGGTGGACCGGCACCCTACACTGTGGGAGAGGTGGCGACATTTGAGGACCCTGACCACTCCAGTAAGTGTTGATATGTCTGTTATGTGTTGTGTTTGCTGGTTATGGACTCGTGTGAGCTGGACGCAAAGCAAGGTGTGATGCGTTGGGCAAGTTTTTCACTTGTTCCATGAGTGGGAATGCAGTTTTCACATGTTTCGAGTTTGCCAATGCGTATCCAATGGTATCATGTAGGGATTGTAGGACATCCCTGTAGGCCCCACTGTGAGTACAGGGGATAGTCATGTGTCTGATACTTGTATCACCAAGAGTCGCAATGGAAGTCAGCCCCTGTTTAGTCAGCCTGTCAGACCCACATTCTCTAAGATTGGTGGAGCTAATAGCTTCCCAATAGACATCTGCTTCACTATTTACCTACGTAAGTTTGAAACAGTAGGTAGAACCTCCTAGCAGCATGTACTTCCACATGTAGTGCATCAAGTCTGTGGAACCTGAGTGTAATGGCCTAAGTGTGCATGCAATTCATGATCATGGGTGTTCTAGCAACTCTGTGTCTGATGAAAGTCAGGCCTCACTGGAAGTATATGTTGTGTACTAAGTTCTGCATTTCCTGACATGTCTGACCCTATGAGTGCTCTCGGGTTTGCTGACTCCAAATTGTAGATAGACCTTACCTGTGGTGTGTCTGTAGAGACAAACATGTGTGGAGTTGCCTATACACTCCTTGGTGTACATGTTGTTGGCAAATTATAGTTGTGTATCCACCACCCCCCCTCAAACACGGCCATGGGTTTGTGAATGGGGTACCTAGTATTGATGCTACCAGTATGTTACACATACCTGTGAATAAGTGACGGTTTGGTTGCATACTAGTATACACACTCAGGTTTGGCACTTGGTACCATACTGGAAAGTCCAGTTACAACTTGCAGACCATGTGGCCTTAGTTTTGCTTTCTGTACACTGACATTTGTAGCCCAGCTCTTGGTGGAGGATATGCAGTATGATTCTTAGATGTTAACTGTCAGAACTCAGATTGCAAGTCAAAGCCAGTTGTTACCCATCTTGTGGGCTATGGATGTGCTTTGTGTGATGTCACCTTTGTTGTCTGGCCTGCCATATACTTCCTCAGGGACATTCAATGCTCTGTATCATGATATGAGCTGTTACAAGTACAGTAGATGTAATGTCTGATTAACTTGCTGTGCCGGGTCACACAATGCAGTTACTAATGTAGCATATCTGCATTTGTCTTCACAGCAGCTAACATAACTCCAGACCAGGTCCGTGAATTTCAGCGTCGGGCCATGCGATACCAGCACATCCTGCTGGTGGAGTCGGGGTTCCGGAGGATGGCCTGGCGATATCACCATGAACGTGCCTCCGGGGCATGGCGAGCCTTCCCACAGGGTGGGCCTACTTTGCCCACCACAGCCACCACAGAAACAACCACCAATCAGAGCCAGGTGGCCCACCCACAGCTGCCACTGTTGATCCAACATCTGCTGAACTTCCTGGCCCCAGCATTGCCACTGGTGCAGGACAGCCCACACAGACCTCCTCCGCCGCTACCCAGACTGCCACTGCTCCAGCTGTTGACCCTGCAGCCTTCAATAGACTTGAACATAAGATGGACAAAGTGCTGCGCAATGTGAGCCACCTGAGCCGGGACCTGCGGCACATTAAACGGCGGGTCAAGGATATAAAGAGGACCCTCCGGAGGGCCAATCTCTAGACAGTTAATTTGATGGACATGATACCCTCCCCTCCCTCCTCTTTCCTTGTTCTTATAGTTAGTGGGCTTAGGGGGCTTAGTGTAAGGTTAGTATAGGCTGTTAGTTTAGTTAGTGTTAGTGGGTGGGGGGTCCTGCTTGTTTCTTTTTTGACTTATTTCATGTGTGGGTGGGTGGGTGGGGGGCTATGTTGGGGTTCTTGTGTGTAAACAAAAATAAAAATACCAACAAAAAAAAAGAATAAAAAAAAAATACCAAAAAAATATAGATTTGTTTAGGATAGTATAGTATGTGTTTAGGTTAGTATGTGTTGTCCTCAATGTGTCCCGTCTCATAAGGGGTGTGGGGGGCAGATGTTTAGAACGTTTTGTTACATGTGATTAGTAAGTGTAGCTTAGGTTAGTTAGGGACAGTTATGGGTAATGAGTAGTCAGGGTAGATTAGGGTAGGTAAGATTTTTCCTTCAGTTTCCTCATCTATGGTTAGCTTTTAATAAATATTTGGCTACCCCTTAATAGTATGTTTTGAATGGTACTTGATCGTGGGTTTGGATTCAGTGTACATCAATTTTGTACTATAACATCTGTGTCCTATGCTACAAACAAATCCCAACTGAGCTGTACGATTGCAAGCTAGCCCAGAGCTACCTTGCAAACTGTCTACCCTTTGTTGCAACCACCAATCACAGTTAATATGGTTCCCAATGTGTTTCTGTTGATAAGTGTGTTTCAAAGTCACTACCAGTGCTTCCAGACGTGATATTGGGGAAACAGTTTTAGGTCTGACTGCAGTGTGATGATCATGCACACCCTTATACGATGAGTTCTCATTGGCAATCTTGTATTCTTGTCTTCATGACCCTCATACATCATTTGTGACACAGTTCGGCATGATTACCTATTTGTATGTTAATTCAGACACCTTCATTTGTGCAGTTTTTTTTTGTATTAACTTAGATTAGTGTGGCATGTTTATTGTCTTATTTTTGCATGTTCACAACATTTAGCGGGCACTATTTGACGACTTAGTTCTCCCCTGAGGAAGCATTCTTCTGTCCTACACAGCATGGTGGTGTATGGTTTCTCACTTCATCAGATTATTCCCTCAGGATGGGCAGAGTATGATGCAATCATGGTCACTGTGCAGATTTCTCTAACTACATAATATCTGGACAGTTGTATTGACAAGCTACGTAATTTGACAGTAGGCACATTTCAGTTATCTACTGCACAGTTGATATGTCACATTACCCAGAGTCAGATTTGTTGTGTAAGTGCTATTTATTGAAAAGTGCTGTAGTGCTATATGTACATTGTCCATGATTGTGAGTCCATTATTGTGATATCTTCCATTGTGATCCAACACAAGGGTTTACCAAAATGCTTTTGTCACGCTGGGGTTGCTGTTTCAGACAGTGCAGAGGGACAGACTTAGCCAATGAGTAGGAGAGAGACAACCACTGGGCTGGGTGACAAGATATACAGTGGTTAGCAGAACAGTGCTTGAGTACAGTTGTTAAGACTGTCATGTTTCAAAACGCAGGACTTTGGTAATAGTTGGCCATGTGGCAGGGACTAGTGCTTCCGGGTACTTTTCCTTGTGAATGTGATCTGTTCCATGTCTTCTTCTTCTGATGTGTGTGTTGCCTGCTTTGTCCTTGTTGTTGTTGGTTGTGAAGGGGCAACACACACCTCAGTGTTAGAAGACGTGGTGTCAGACATCCCGGTCGCTGCTCCCTGTGAAGGTCTTAAGGGCAGTACTGCTGCAAGGCGGGCCTGCTGGTTCTTGAAAATAGCAGCCCCATCACGATGGTAGGCAGCCAGGTCGGCCCTGAGGGGTTCAATGTTGCATTCGTGCACGCGTTGACAGGATTGCTGTTGTAGGTGTTGGGTCAACTGTATTACAGC
Source organism: Pleurodeles waltl (assembly GCF_031143425.1). Lineage (NCBI taxonomy): Eukaryota > Metazoa > Chordata > Amphibia > Caudata > Salamandridae > Pleurodeles > Pleurodeles waltl. Next base: position 339,291,163 of record NC_090446.1, read on the forward strand.
TGTGCTGATTTCCTTCTGGGTTTTCTGCAGTTCTTGCAAGATAGATGTTAGGGCTTGCATAGCTGCTGCCTGATCTGCAAATGACATCATGCATGAACGCACCCCCTCAAGGCTGGCTGCCATATTTTGCATCCCCACCCGCACCTCCTTGGCCAGCTCCCGCTGTACTCCAACTACAGTTCTCTCAAAGCTGGTGCCAGTGTTGTCTGAGTCCTCAGCTGTATTGGAGCTGGCAGGTCTTACAATTGGGGTGGTGGGTGGTTACTCTGCGATGGCTGCTTGTTCTGTGCTCCTCCTTGTGACAGGAGGTGGGGTCTGGAGGGATTCAAGGACCTTTTGGATAGTCTCCTGAGGAATGTTTATCGGCTCGTCATCCATGTCATCAGGAAAATCTGGGACAGGAATACCGGCAGGAGATCCATCTTCCTCTTCAATGAAACAGGGTACAATTAGTGTGTCTGTGTTGTGGCAATTTTGATGTGACGTGCCTGCCTTTTGATGAATTCACTTTGTGATCTTGTTTTGTGTTAATATCTGTAGTCCTTCAGATGGGCATTGTTTCAGGCCTATGGCCCACCTGTGTGTCACATGTATGTTATTGAGTTATTAGACTTGTCAGCCTCATCGCCTCTAGGTGTTGATTTTAGCCAAATAGAGAATTGCCACCTTCTTTTCCTACTCGACCCTCTGTGTACATCCATTCTCATGGTGAGACCTTTCACTGGCTGTGGGTGTTCTGATGGCCTTGGCAGCACACTTAGCAATCTGGACCTGCCCCAATCCCTGATCGTTCACATCGACTTAAATGTAATTGACATGTGGCATATCCTATGTATGGCAATGTTATGATCCGATATGGATGTTGACATTGTTAATGGGTCCTGCTGATGTTGGGTAATGTGTGTTACATTGGATTGCCCTGATAGTCGTATCAGTGTCCTATTTCCTCCTCTGACTGTGCAGGTGTATTTCAGTGACCAGTTACATGTGTCCCCTCCTCTATGCTGTTGTCTGAGCAGTATGACATTTGGGATGTTGCCTTGTTACCCAGGCACAGGATGGACACTGACATATGCAGCATGGGTGTGTCCTTATTGCTGTGTCACTCCTATTGTTGTTTACTTTGGCTGATGTTTGTGACAACTATGGGCATTGACATTTGAGCGTACTGGGGCCTTTGTCTAGTTTCTGGGGATTGTTGCAGATGTCATCTTCACCCCCTAATTTAGGTGTGTATGATCCATGGGGAGGTTACTGCCATTGGCTACTTGAGCTGCACACAGATCAGAGGTGGTAGTGGCAACTGTTGTCGCAGTTACATTGCAGTTGTCGGTTTGGCTAGAGGATTGCTAATAGAGCCCTAGTTAATGTAGGAGATATGTTGGCTGACGAGTGCCAGGATGTAAGTTTGACGTAGTGGCCTTCCCTCCTGTTGTGGCTTTCCCTTAGCTCCATCGTTGGCATGACAGCATGCCCCCATGGGACTGTTGTTGGTGTAGTGTAATGGTGTGCCCCAGCTTCTGTCTGTGCAGGCCATGCCCTAATGCCATGCCCCTTTACCCATGCCACTCCATGTATATGTTGACTTCCATGCATTTTGTGGTCGGTATCCCCCCCGCTTGCAGTTAACATTTGTGCATTTTAATTCCCCATGCAACTTACCCTGCATGTGCATTGTCTCCTGGTAGTCTCCGCTGTCCTGTCCTTGAATCCCTGTGACGATCTCCTCAGGGATGACGGCTGCGACCATCTCCTCCATGTGGTCCAGGGCCTCCTGGTGTGCTGGACTCCCCCCTCCAGTCTGCAGTGCTGCCTTCCTGTTCCTTGCCATCTTTTCCTTGGTCCTGCGCTTGCAGTCATGCCAGCGTTTCTTGCACTCGATGACTGTTCTGCGTACTTCAGCCACACTGTTAATCTTGTCAACAATTTGTTGCCATATAGCCTCTCTCCTACTGATTGGCAACTTTGATGTGACAAACAGTTGGTGCTGGTGTTCCGTCACCTCTTTAACCAGAATTTCCTGCTCCTCGGCACTAAAGCGACACTTTCTTTTCTTCTTAAAAGTGTCCTGGTTCTTGTGTGGGTCCTCCTGGCTGGTTCCTGGTCTGCTGTCATCTTCCTGGGGTCTGTAGTGGCGTCTGGGATCCATTTTGGCTCTCCTCTGGTGAAATGGCTGTGTTCGCTGTGTTTTTTTACGCTATTGCGTCAAAGAAAACGGCGCATATCCGGTTTGCGGTGTCGTAAATCGACCCACAGTCATTTCCGCCGCGTTAACGTCGTTTTCCTTTACGACTTGACGCCGCGATGTGCGTCAAAAATAATGACTCCCACCTGTTGTTTGCGCCGCCGTGCATCAAAGTATAAATATGACGCCCGTACGGCGCACCAAAATGGCGTTAGCCGGCGGTAATATTTTTGACGCAAAACTGCGCCGGCTTTGACGCAAAACTACGCGGCGTAGTTTTGCGTCAAAAAGTATAAAAATGGGCCTAATCCTTTTAAAGTGCAGTTGATTAGGTTGTATTACGTGAGGTAAAGGAATTCCACAGATTATGGTCCTCTCAGATTTGATTGTGAAAACTATGAGGTCAGAGATACAGGTAATTTTGCAGACGTGTTCCACGCTTACTCCGAGTTGGTTTCATTTTGGCAAAAATGTTTTGCTCATAGGGTGAGGGCTTCTTATTTAGAAGTAGGTATTCCTAAAGACGTATCTCCCTAACTGAAGCTATTGGTCGTTTTGGGTGGGAAAAGCCCAAGCAACTAGCTCTGTTTATTGGCAGTCGTGGATGTTTGGGTGCATTTCAGCCAACTACGAAGCAAGGAATCTGTGCCATTGGAGGACACTGGCAGATGGAAGTGGTCCAAGAGCAATACTGGTTCCATACAGTAGGTTACTCAGTCATATTTAGTTGTGTAAAATTATGTGTTTTGAAAGATGCATGTTCACCCTGTGAAGATGTCATTGCATTATACAGAAATTCAAGAGGAAGGTTAAAATACATATTATTGATTTTTGAACCTTGCCTCCTACTCTTAATAGCCTTGCAAAATATCAGCAATTAGATTCAGGTGAATATATGTAGGTAGGGTGTCAAAGGCAGGAAGATTATGTCTAACCGGCTGTATGCTCAATCCTCGTCCATCAAATATATGAGGGTGACAGATGGCATTGAGCCTCGGAAAGGAGGAAACATGTGAGGGTAAATTTGGTGATTTTGTTTGAAATGAAACCTGATCTGGTCCTATAGAATAATATGTAGAGAAAGGGGATCGCATTAAAGTGAAGATATTTTCAAACTGGGACACATTGTGGAGCTAGCATAAGCTAGCCAAAATGTGATTGTTTTATATTAACCTTCACATTAGTCTAGGAGCAGAATTGTGAGCCCACTGAAGCAGATTTATAACTTGAGCAACATGGTCCATATTGCCATAGTCAACTAAAGCCTACTAATGGCATTTACTGTGACCTGAATGAAATGAAAATACATTGTAAGATATTAGTAGAAGCTGGATTTAATGACCATTAGATTTTGGTGGTCCAAGGAGTAGTTGGAATCAATAAGAGTTTCTTTGTTGGTACTACTCCTGAGGGCTCGAGACATTCACATATAATGGGCTAAAAACATGGGATGGAGATGCAGTATTGCAACAAGTGGAGAAAGCTGGAGTTAGAAAAATGTCTGACTTTGAGCAATTGAATTGTAGCTCACTGCAAAACATCTACAAACCTGCTGCTACAGAGGCCCAAGGTGTCCGTTGAGTGGTACTTCATGATAAGGACTAAGTTAGTGTTTTTGGCATACATAAGAAAATAGTTCTCGAGTGTAATGGATTGTGTGTCATCTGAAATAAAAGTTAAAAATCAATAGGAATATGGTGAACCCTTGAGGAAAGCCTGTTCAATCAGTCTAGGATCCGATTCAAAAGATTGATTGTAATACATTGCAATTTACCTCATAAGAAGGAAGCTGTCCATTTAAGATCAGATCCTTGAATACCTACTATAGATGTGCATGGGTATTGTACTTGGATAACGTTACTTACAAAGACCTCCATGTATTTGACATGGTCATTTTTGTGCATCAAAAGGATTGAGGTGCATGACTTACATCTAGACTGTGAGAAACTGGCATGGTTTGTAGTGGGTACCAGAGGTACTCACACCTTATACCAGATACAGTGATCCACCTTACAGAAATGTAAGCAGTGTCTAGCAGCTTAGACTGTCTAGGGGTAACTGTATCAGAGCAGCCAAGGCTGAACTAGGAGACATGCAAAGCTCTTGCAATACCACTATAGTCACACAGTACTTATACACAAGAAAGACAACACTCAGTGTTACCAAAATTAAAGGTACTTTATTTTAGTGACACAAGCCAAAATATCTTAGAGGCAATACTCCTACTGGAGGTAAGTATTATACACAATATATACACTTGTAACCAAAATCAGGTAAGTAAACAGTCATAGAGTAGTGCAAACAATGAAAAACACAATAGATTGCTTTAGGTCTAGGAGCAACACAAACCATATACTAAAATACTGGAATGCAATTTTGGATCCCCCCTAGGTAAATGTAGTGTGTAGAGGGGCACTGGGAGAGTAAGAAAACACCAAATGTAAGTAAAATACTTCACCCCAGAGCCCAGGAAAACAGGAGTAAAGTACAGTAAGTTTCCTCAGAACACACTAGAAGTCGTGGTAAAGGATTATGCAAGACCCAAGCAAGACTGCAATAAACCAATGATGGATTCCTGGACCAGAAGACCTGTGGAGAGAGGAGACTAAGTCCAGAAGTTGATGAAGAGTTCAGGAAGAACAGGAGCCCCTGCCAACCTGGATGAAGGTGCAAAAGTGGATTCTCCGGTTAGAAGAAAAGTACAGAAAGTCACCAAAGAAGACAGCGTCAGGTTCCTGCTTTGATGCAAGAGATGTCGAACGTCGAGTCATTGGATGCAGGCTGTTTGCGTCGCTGGATTCCGCCAACAAGCCTTGGTTCATGCAGGAACATGTTTTGTGTCAAAGAGGCGCTGCCTGGACTCAAGAGGGACCTGGGGTCTCAACTCAGACTGAGGAGACAGAGGGAGCTTTCAGCACTTCAGAGAGCCCTCAGAAGACCAGGCAGCACCCACAGGAGTCCCAGAACATGGGGACAAAGGAGTTGCAATGTGTGGTTGTTGCAGCACTACACAAAGGGATCCCACGCCGCCGGAGAACAACTCCGAGAGCTGAGCATCACAGGATAGAGGGCTGGGGACCTGAGCTACGCTGTGCACAAAAGACGTTTGGAAGAAGTGCACAAAAGCCCAAGGAGCTGCAGAAGACGCGATGCACAGGGGTACTCTCTGGCACGGGGAGGCAAGCCCTTACCTCCACCAAATTTGGACCTCTGGACCTTTGGACAGTCAGTGTCACTTCGGTCCACCACATGTGTTCCTTGGATCATGCTCGTCAACAGGAGAGGAGTCCCAGAGTACTGGTCATCATTGCAGAGAGGTGCCCCCTGAAGCAGGGAAGTGACTCTGCACTCCACAGGAGATTCCTTTGGTTCCTCTGGTGCAGAATGAAGACAGGCAGTCCTCAGAGCATGCACAACCTTGAAACTGTTGCAGTTGCTGGCTGGAGCTGAAGTTGCAGGTCACAGTAGCCTTCCTGGATTCTTTGTTGCAGTTACAATGGTTCCTGGAGCAGTCTGTGGTTGAACCGACGGACAGAAGCTGAAGCAGGGGATACAGAGGAGTCCTGGTGGAGTCTTGCAAACCAAATCTGAGGAAACACCCAGAGGAGAGACCCTAAATAGCCCTGAGATGGGGGATTGGCTACCTAACCAGATATGCACCTATCAAGATGGGTCTCTGACGGCACCTGCTGGCACTGGCCACTCGGATGCTCCCAGCGGGTCCCCACACCTTGGAACCAAGATGGCTGACACCAAGGACACTCAGACGGAGCTATGGGCACCACCCGTGCGGTGGTGATGGACAGGGGAGTGGTCACTCCCCTTTCCTTTGTCCAGTTTCATGTAGAGCAGGGACGGGGGGTCCCTGAACCGGTGTGGACTGGATTTTGCAAGGAGGGCACCGTTTGTGCCCTTCAAAGCTTTTCCAGAGACTCTGGGAGGATACCCCTCCCATGCCTGTAACACCTATTTCAAATGGGAGAGGGTGTAACACCCCTCTCCTAAAGGAAATGCATTGTTCTGTCTTCCTGGGATTGAGTTGTTCAATCCCCAGGAGGGCAGAAACCTGTCTGTGAAGTGGCAGCAGCTGGGAATGTGGTGGAAACCTCAGAGAGCTGGTTTGGCAGTACTGGGGTCCATGGTGGAGCCCCCAGGGTGCATGGAATTGGCCTCCCAATACTGGATTTGGATTGGGGTTCAATTTCACAGTCTTAGACACCTCACATGGCCATATTCGGAGTTACCATTGTGAAACTGCATATATGTATTGACGTATATGTAGTGCACGCTTATAATGGTGTCCCCGTACTCAGCAAGTCCAGGAAATTGGTCCTGGACATCATGGGGGCACATTTTCTTGTGCAAGGTTGTCCTCACACACAGTAACTTTGCACCTAGCCTTCAGTAACTGAAGTTTAGACATATAGGTGACTTATAAGTTACCTAGTGCAGTGAAAATGGCTGCGAAATAGTGTGTGCACTGTTTCACTCAGGCAGCAGTGGCAGCCCTGAAGGAGTGTTTGTATGAGCTCCTTATGGGTGGCAAAAGTAATACTGCGGCCCAAAAGGATCTCCTGGAACCCCAGTGCCCTGGGTACCTAGGTACTATATACTAGGGACATAGAAGGGGGTTCCAGTGTGCCAATCTGGATTGGAATATGGAGTCACTAGACTATAGAGACAAATTTGTAAACAGAGAGACCATAAGCACTGGAGTTCTGGTTAGCAGAACTCCAGTGACACAGTCACGCATAATGACAACACATATAGGCCACAAACTATGAGCACTAGGGTCCTGACTAGCAGGACCCCAATGAGACAATAAAAACACACTGACAAACACTGACAAACAGGTCAAAAATGGGGGTAACCATGGTAGAAGAAAGCCACCTTCCTACATAGACCACATAACACAGGCTTCTATGCAAAGTTATAAATTATGGTCTCTGTTCACAAAGAGTAATCTACAGGTGAAGCCCTCTGTAGATAGATTTCCACCTATACCTAGGAGGCGATGTTGGGCCAGATTGTATTCAACAATTCCAGGCACGAATCTCCTCCTAGTGGTAGGATTTTTGAGTCCTTACATGAGACGTTAAGGTAATTCACTGACAATTGACACTTATTAATCCCACAAAGAATAACTGCAGTACACACCACACTTTTTGTACACTTTGTGTGCCCGGAAAGCACAATGATGTTACAACGGCCCGCTTCAGTATTACTGATACTGCTGGTGTACATGTAGCACAAGAGCTTTGATGGCCCAATGCAAATGAGGGAATAACCTTTGCTCTGCACCCCAATGCCATGTTACTGATACGGGGACAGATGCAAACATGGCTTAGGAGGCATACTGAAAGTGCACCACAATAAATTGGTGCACTTTAAGTGCGCCTCCTAAAGGCAGTCCTCTGGGGGATTCAAACGGGGCCCATGGCCCTCCCCAGATATCCCTCTGCTGGCCGGTGTAGTTCCTTGCTGCACCTGCCTGCAAGGAGACCTCTAATACCCCTGAAAAGTGCAGACAGGTTGCCCCCTGCACAGTGAAACATGGAGCAGCTTTTAAACAGATGCTCCATATTTCACTTGAATCACTGCCCCCAGGGACGTGCGTGTTCACGGATGCCCTGGGGTCAGTGCATTTTTTGTAATACAGCTCACATTCCTTGTCTGCGCACAGCACATCTTTTGAAAGGTATGTTGTGGCGCAAACATATAAAGTGCACCATATTCCCAATAAGGCCCCAGGTAGCCGCCATGCTGAGCACATTAAAATAATGTTGAATACATGGGAAAAGAAGCAGATTTTCTTACTAGTCGATGTCCTGTTGAATCGAAACCCCAGCAGTCACCGGCTAAGAGAATAGGTGGCCAGAAGCGAGGCCAAAATCCACATGAAACCAAGCCTTTTTTTTATACTTCTTGGTAACACGTTTTTTCTTTAAATGCAATTTCCACTTTCCACAATAAGGCTGCCCTTGTTTCATTTTCATTTTTTCATACTAAAGTGCACAGCACCATACTAATTTTCACACATATCGGAGCAATATATATGGAAGTGGCATGGTATAGCGTGGTTTGAGTAGTTATATTATATGTACTACCCCAGACGAGGCACTGGCACTCATTAAGGACGGGTAGTAAGCAACTCTATGAGAGTACAATGTTCATGATTTAGTAATCCATTATAGGTTCAGCTTTTTATGCTGTTTTTCTGCAGTATCTTGTATTTTGCAATATGCATCTCATGAAAATTTATTGTGAAATTCCTCATACAGAAAAGTTAAAATGCAAATGTGTTTTCAGTTATATGGGATGCTTCTCACCATTGGAGACTGTGATATGGTTGTGTGTGCCACAGTTGTCATAGTGTTTATCAGCTAGTGGTCCTGGTGTTCATTAGGAATTCTTCGCACCATTAGTTGTGAGAGTAAATTAGCTGTATAGGAATATCATAACACTGACAATTATCTGAAAAATGTGGTTGTTTCAAGCTATGGCGAAAACGCTCATCTTTAATTGGGCCACGACACTTCTGGATGTAAGAAAAACTCAGTCATGCTGATATAGTTTGTAGTTCATGCAATGTAGATCTGGCATGCAATGATTATGCAGAGTCAGAGTGGACATTTATGTGATAATGACAATTATTGAGACTATTTAATTTATTTTTTATCTATCAAAGCTATTCCAGTTACTAGCTGTGGCTGAACTTGTCATTTAGAATTGTATTCTGCTAACTTTTTCGACCTGTCCACTATTTGATTAACGGAAGGCGATTGAGCTGAGTCATATTTGTATTTTTGCTTGTACTAACTAGGAACTATTAATTTCCATCCTTATAGATTCGTAGTAGATTGAGACTGGTCTGTTTATTTTCAAAGATATGGATATGAAAAGCCAAGACTTTACCTTCCTTCTGCTTACTAGGATTCAGGTATGAATACCAGGTTGTTATTGATGGCTGGCTCATATCCTTGCTAGAGGAGATTTCCATAGTTTAGTAGCTTGGCCTGTACAGTAAGAGCCACCAATAGTTTTCTTTTTATAGCGTAGTATGGATAGTTGTACTGGGTGGTACTCTGGAACATAGAATCCTTTTCTAAGAGTATTCCTCAACCTGCCATGTATTTCCTTGTCTGTAAAACAGAAAAGTATAAAGTAGGAGTTGTCTTACCTGTAGATTCTAGATTATTTTAAGACATCTCATGATTGGACCCTATACCCCAGGATACAGACCAGTTGCGTAACCCCGTTATCATATAACAAGGGAAGTAGCTGTTTGGATCTTCTTTGGGAATCCCACTGTGTCACAATATGCTGTATGATCCACATGCATGAAGTTGGTTGTGTGGTTTGATTGGGTGTTCATAGTGAAGCCTGACTCTATGATAATTCCTTTGTTTCTCTTACTCCGTTGAACTTGTTGGTGAGGCCCCCAGCTCCTAGGGCAATATTTGAAATGGATCATAGTTTTTCAAATCTCTGCAAGAAGTCTTTAGCTTTAGGTGATTTTTATTGTACAATGATCAGTGGGTCAGAGTGGTCACCCAGGTTTTCACCTTCAAAGACACTAGGTTTTCCAGTTTTACGATAATTTGGGTATCATGAGCATAGTTATAGCATGTGGGGATCAAAGGATTTGATCATTTCCAAGAGTGGACTAAAGTACACACTGAAGAGTAGTTGGGCAATGACAAAGACTTGATCAATGTCTACCTTGGCGCTGTAGAGTCTAAATGCAAAAGGAGAAAGACAGATAATGTTTGGTCTTTCCTTAAGGTGGTAGGAGATCCAGTCAGAGTGCTTCTTCTAATTACCATTTCTTTTAGCTGCATATTAGTGCATAGATATGTTTTATTGCTTGGTTAACGAAACCAATGCAGAAAACAATACTGTACAATATGGAATGAATTCATTTATATATATATGAGAACACACAGACAGACACACAGATCACACACACACAGACATATTGGTCACCACTGTGTAGTTATAGCTAGGTCAGAGTTCCTTAGGGAGAGCGTTTTTTTATTTCTCCTATAAAGTTAGCGCCATTTGAAGACTCTTCACAAAAAACGTTCTTCCACTTCAAATAATCCTGAAACGTTTTTGCGTGAACCGTCAAATGGTGGTCAAGACAAAGAAGGGTCCCAAAAATCTTGTTTTCTCATGTTAATTCCCATAGGAAATGTTGGGAAGTGATACAGAAAAACACAGCTGAGCAGATTTGAATCAGAATTGGCAGAAAGTTAGAATGTTACTCAGAAACGGTGCTTTTCATTCTTTGGTGTAAATCCATTCATTCTATGAGGAATATCTTGGGTTCCACTGAATACATATATGCCCATGGGCAAAAATGTTGTTGATTATGTTCATTGTAGATACAGAAATTTAAGTTTTCAGTAGTATAATCTGGAAAGATTGCGGGGATCCTGGATCCAAAGAAGAGCCAGTCGACCCATCAGCCTTCAGTAGGTGATAGAATTCTAGAAGAGACAGCAGTTTAAAGGAGTTTAGGGGAGATTTATTATGTTTTCATGCAACTCAGCTGAGCATCATATGTATACGTAGTTTAAGTAGGGTTGCTGGTGTGTGGGCTGGAGAGGTTGGAAGTGGAGGAGGTTGAGGTAAGTTTTTAGTTTTATGTAGTTACGGAGTGAGAAAGTGGAGAGCATTGAAGGTTATGAAATCTGTTTGATTGGGTGATATATACAAGTTGAGGATGTTAAGGCATGGGTAAAATGTGTTGTAAGTAGAATAACTTTTCCTCTCAACAACACTTGGTAGAGGTGTAAAGGTAGAGGTTTAGAGTGTTTTGGAAAGGTAATTGTGGTTAACTGGTCATTGAATGCAAGTGGACCTTGGATGGTTTGCATTTACCATAAAGGGAGTGTTTAATTGCAATTTGTCGGGCTGAAGCAAGGGTGAAGCATGGGAATCAAGTGAGATGACTGTGATGTTCATTCATGCACTTATTTTGGCATGTGAATCAAGTGTGTGTTAATGGTGGGGTAGGTAGTTAGGGTAAAGCTTGAGACCTCTGAAGGCTGCTGGTAATGTTAGCTGTTAGGGAGAAGAACTGAGGATGTTGGTTGTGCATATTATAGCTGAGATACAGTTGAGCAGTTTTCGTCAGATCTCAGGATGACTCCAGTGGACGTTGTGACAGAAGCAGAAGGAGATTGACTTAGAGATCTGGGTAGGTTTGAAGGAATGGCATTGAAAGGTGATAGAAAGACAGCTAAAGTGCAGTTAGGGTCTAGGCAGAAAAAGAGAGACTGGGAAGGGCATTAGGTGAGTATGCCTGAGACCAGGTGAAGGATGTCTCCGTTTCATCCATACGGGTTGAAGTGGTGGAGTCAGATGCAAGGTTTGGAAGGAGGTGTTGCTAACAGTTGAAGAGTATGATCTGGGAATGTAAAATGAAATGTTGCTGAATAGAATGGTTAGGCAGTGTCAAGGAAGTAAGTAAGGGCAGGTGTCGGGGAACAACAGAATGACAGAGGAGAGATTAGGCACTTAGTTAAGGTGAGTGTATTACAGCTCAAGGGATGGAGAGAAGTTTATGAAGTTGATCTGACGGTTTAGTGAAGAAAAATGTGATGTGAGGTAAGGTATAGTAGGAGGACTGTGAGAGAAAGGGAATGGCCAACTGTGTATCCTATGTGAGTGTTCATGCATGTTTTAGTGATCTGTAAAATCTCACAAAGTCCACAGAGTATAAGGGGAGTATAGATTGAGGCAACCCTCATCTATGTACAACATACCCAAAAATGAAGCCCACACATACATGGCTACATGTAATTCAGAAGAGGTATATTTTCTTTCAAATGTTGGGGGAAAAGTCTGTGTAAATATGTTTTTGGGGAGAAACAAAAATTTACATGTATAGGAGATTTTATAAAAACAAGGCAATTTTGTCAGAGGCATAATTTTAAAAAATCACGTCTCAATTCCATCAAAAATCAAAATGATGAAATTGGCATTTACACTACCAGGATTCAAATTTCAGACATTCCTTGACCCACTGGCCACTTATGTTGATGTGAGGATGGGATTCCAGTTCAGTAATATATCTTGGTGGTGGCCTTACTGCTATGTTACTGTGCTGTGTTTGCTGGCACTTTGCTGGGTTGTTGCAATAGTCATTGTATTGCACGGTCTTGTTTATATAGGACTTCATGCATGCTTTTCAAAGATTGTGGCCCTCAATTAGAGTTTGGTAAAGCTGGTGGAACAGCTATAAATGTGTGGTTCACCCTCCATGCCAAACTTATGGAGCCTCAGCCTGCCATCAAAAAGCTTACCATGGTGGCCAATCCACCACACTGCAGCATAGTGAGGTCCACCCTGGTCTATTTAGGATAGGGCAACATCACTAAAGTTCCCTGTCCAGCAAAGAAATGTGCGGCTTGGCTGTCTCTGGCAAGAAAATCAATAAGTGACCCCTGATGTGCAGGGAGAAAATAAAACAGAAATGCAATGCTAAAACAACAGAGCATTCACACAGCACTTAACTCAGCCTATATTGTGGCCAAAGCATTGGTGTCTCCATTGTAGACTTGGATATCTCAGGCAGGCAGGATATCCAAATTTGGTGGCTGGTCCACCATGAGGGGAGTGGAGGGTATCACCTTCTTGGATCCGATGGGCTGGTGAGACATCCACTCAACTTAAAATGAGCCTCTTTGTCATTTGATGGACAGCTTGATTGCATCAAGCCAGGTTTCTCTGCTAGTTTCTTTTGTAAATAAAAAATGGTCTGAAAGTCTTTGGCTTGCTCCACCAGACCCTTTATTTTAGGTCAGTTAGGGAAGGCCAGTAGTTGTGCTTAGGTCGAATATTCGGATGTTTCATTCAAGGGCTGAGTTTGAAAGCTATTTGTAGCACGAGGAATACATTATTTTAAGTGATGTAAGTTTACCAGATGCGGTAAGTTTTGATGCAAGTGGCAAAGATTGCCTTCCTATAGTAATGTGTACTTGCTACCAAAATATTTCAAACAAGCCCCTGATTCAGTGGGATGCTAGTGGTGAGGTGGTGTGGTCGTCACTGGAGTTGCTCACTTGCTGAACGTGGCTTTCAGTAAGCGAGCGCTTCGTGTGAGATACAATGGGTATTTTCGCACTAATGAGAAGACATGGCTATCCATTATTCTCATGTTCATTAATAAGGATATAATAGTGCAGTGCAGGTAGAAACAAAACACGCACCATCACTGGTGACAGCATAGTGGTGAAGGACAGACCTGAGGGTTGAAACCCCTGGTCCGCCTTTCAATGCAGAGTGTACAAAAACAGAGAAGCTGTGCGTCCTGGTGCTAGCGCCACAGTAAATTATTTGCTTAAGAGTGAGGCATTAAGCGCTGGATCCTTAAATAGTTTCTCTCCATTCACTCAGCCAGCCTCAAGTGTCCTTGGTGATTAATGTGGACACAGCGCCAGGAAAAAGCACAAGGAGTTGTGTTTTAAAGTCCTAAAGGTTAGTTTAGAGTTTCCAATCGATTTCTGAGTATATAATAAGCAGCTAGGTGATGAATCTAATTTGCCTGTGGCTTGCAGGCGCAGAGAGCATCAATTTTGTGTCGCTGGGAGGGGAGTGGTGCATTTATGCATTTGATAGAGAGCCGACATTAAACCGCAGGGGAGCAGAGAGGGAATCTAAAATATTTAAAATGGTTTAAGCAGATAACATATAATTTGCCGAAAATAACAGGGTTACTTTGGGGCTATTTTTAAATACAGTGAGAATTAGGATTCACAGAAACCTCTGTGTAGGTTTTGCGTATATGGTCGGAATCTCAAATCTTTAAAACCACAGAGTTCATTTCTCAGTAAGAGATCCCAGTACAAGGAATGCTGTCGGTACAGACTGGTAATGTGCGGTAATGTGTCCTTTGTAAAACACTGGACTCGTAATAAGTGAAATAACTTTTTCCTTCTCATGATGTTAAGATGAAGTGGAGATTCCTGGTGGGTGGCGCTTGCAACTGGGTCTTTTGGCTTCTGGTATGTGAAATATTGGTGTTCCAGCATGTTCACATGTTTTTGCAAGCAAAATGCCTGGTTGGATCGCACATGCTTCATTTATGTGTTTTATCCTACCATTGCTTCAAACCACTGTTTTTGAGGCTGGTGGTAGAGGTGCCAGCAGAAGCTTCCCTCCAAGTTGAGATGCTGAAATAATAGTTGTAAATTGCAAATGTAAACCAACAATCATAGTGGTAGGGTACTGTGAGGAGGGGTGCTGTTGAACCACCAGTATCAAATGGCATTGCTTTGATGTGACTGGTCTAGTCAGGCTTAGCTTATCGGGAATATATTCTATTGCTAAATTGGTAGAGAAAAGTTGTAAGCAGAGGGCCCAAAAGTTTTATAAGGGGAAGTTAACCAGTAGGCCTGTGAATATTGTGTTACATTTGTTATGCAGAATTCCCAAATCCCTCATTTACGCCATTCTGCCAAATTTCTCAATTATAACACAGTTTGCAGCAAAATGATAGCTCGGAGCTCAGAAACAGTGCGCACAATCAGAGCATGAGCGGCTGGTGTTTTTTTTTTATTGTTTTTAGCGCAGAATGCGTCCTTGTGTCAAAAATCGGTCTAATTACACCCTTTTGCACTAAAAAAAGAGAGCTAAACAATGTTTTGTCCTGAAATTCCACAGAATTGTGCAAAAGCAAATTATGAATCTTTTCCACACCCAGAAGAGGTAGTGCTGCCAACTCCATCGGTTGCCGAATAGCAAAGTTGCCTAGCTTTGATTTCACCTGATAATTCTTTCTTCTACCACGCTACCTTTATTGTTTCCTTATTTTATTCGTGTATGTTCCTTTTCACCCCTGCTTTTGCCTTTTGGTAGTTTTTTCTGTCTTTCTCTTCCTCCCCCTCTCTCAATTTTCTGAGTTTCGTTCGTTTGCTCTGGCTCAAGGTTTGATGATGAAAATAAGCTGCAGTCCTCAAAAGCAAGTGCTGTTTGCAAGCACCTGCATAAATTAAGTTCTGGCCTATTCTTTGCAGTTCCTTTATATTTCACATAGACAAAAGTCAGGGAGTCATTTTTCAGTAATTTCTGAATCTGTCATAATCTCTGTCACTTTGTGGCTAACTTCTCTCACTGATATCTGAGCCACCATCGCCAACTTTTGTGGCAGAAAAGTAGCCTGTGGACCCATCCTGTGCCTCACTCTGTGCTGTAACCTAAAAATTAATAGCTGACACGGCACCACTAGCGTTGTCCCTCTTCTCTCTCTTGCAGTCAAAGTTAGATGATATTGAAGGCTAGTGAACCTTGGATCGCTGATACAATATGACATTACAGCCCCAGACTGGGTTCACGATATCTTACTTCCAACAGGAAAAGAAAAATGGTATGTAAAATGGCAGGTGAGAACCAGTGATGAAAACTGTGAATAGCAACAAGGCTGATAGAAAGACTATGTTGGATGATTGAAATGGTACAGTTGTTGGAGTGTTTTTGTTCACAGTTGGGTTATGCCTTCTGAAGCCTCCTCACCTAAAATCCCACTGAATAACCTTACCTTTTTGATGTCTACATCAAGTTACAGTGAATATCATGAGGACAAACACCTCAATCTAGGGATCCAGCCCAGCAGCAAGTGTTGTGTGTATGGGGTTGCAGGACACATTATGGGCTCACTTTGCAGCATCAACATAAGCTCTGATACAGCCTTGTGTGTTCTCTGCTTCTGTGCACAGTATCTGAATGAGCATGAGACAATATCAAGCACCTATACCCTTTGCTTTGAAGAATAAGTATTTGACTCCAGCCATGAGTGACTATCAAAAGACAAATAACATTGTGATCAGTGAGTTTTGCAGAGGATACTGACTAAAATAGAGATGCCTAGGGTTCCCAATAGCATTGATGGGCTTGTGTTCTTAAAAAGATTTTATTAAGTTGAGTGTGACATTAGTGTCCTCTTGTGCACCTGCAGGCAATACAAATTAAGAAGGAAGAGAGGTATACTTGACTCAATTCAAGTCATCATCATTCTCACAGTATTTTATAAATTGATCAGATTAATAGGAAAATACTTGGGGTCTCACTGGTCACATGGAGGGAGACACTATGAGAACCAGGGATAGGGTAGGAACAAATCAAGTAAATCCTAGTTACTACTCCCTCTCTAAAGTCAATGAGACTCCTGTAGTAGATAGGGGGAAGCATGCAAAAATCAAATACATCAATTAAAAACAACAACCATAGACTACTACAATAAACCACAAGTGCAATAAATGTAACAGTGAATATAAATAAAAAAGTGAACAAAAATAGCATGGGATACTAAGGTGCCATAACATTCAATGCTCCTAAAAAAGGCTCTAAAAAGTGGCATAAAATAATTAATAAACAGATGCACTCAGTGGCTAACCAAAATGGTGGTTGCTTACATGGTAAGCAAAGGAGGAGGAATGGAGAACAAATACAAAATGTTTTCCTATAACACACACAAACAAACTGTTTCCACAAAATGGTAGTTTCTCATATAGCGAGCAAAGAAGGAGGTTTTAAAAGCTTTTGAAAAACAGGTTAATCCACTATCTCACTCAATCACAACTGAAAGACAAAGTAGCGGGGAAGTTCATACGGAAGATGGGGGTAGATAACAAAAGAAAATCTCAGGCCACATGAGCCTTGACTCCTGGAGTCACCTTTTACCCAGTCCACTAACCGGCACACCAAAATTTGGCATGAATACAAGGACATCAACAGGCTCCTAAAATAACACAAAATATTTATCTAGACTAGCACAGCAGCAGTGAGATTACATCTAGGGCCTCATTCACAAGAGGTCTGCGCCACCGAACTTTTTATGAGGCTCTGGTGGCGCAGGCCTCTCAATTATATCTATGAGGTGATGCTAAGCCACCCTGTGTAGGTTTGCATGGCTTCATAGATATGGAGTATAGCAAGGCAGTGCAAAGTGCTGCATTGCCTTAATCTATGTCAAGGAGGCATCACATGGGCATTATGATGTTTTTTCCCACGCAACACCCCTGCGTTTTGAAACATTAACAGATTTACAAAAATCTGTAAACCTGGGAATGTGTATAAACTGTGCACCTCCTCAGGAGAGGCATACCAAGGAGAAATAACTTTATTTCTCCTCGTTTTTCCCTCTTTCTTAGAAACAGGAAATCGCCTCCATTGATTGTTTTTGTGCAGTAAGGTGTCCCTTCCCGCACAAAAACAATTGTGCCAACAACGCAGACACCTGTGCACCAATTTGTGCGTTTTGGCAGAGGCTGAAGGGACAGAAACATACCGTATTCCATTAGTACTGCACATTTCTGCCCTTTCCTTTTGAGGCAGGGCAGAGCAGCAAAGTGACTTTCTGTGCTGCCCTGCAGCAAAACAGTAAATGAGGACTTTAAACACATCAAGGCCTACAGCAAACAACAAAGCACTACAGTTTAACGAACTATTAAATATAAAATAAGCATCTTTGTACATTTATATACATATATATCAATCTAGCTATCTATCTGTCTATCAATATATATATATATATATATATATATATATATATATATATATATATATATATATAAACCACACATCAGCCTGTCTCAAACTGCAGGCTAACCAGCACCAAACAAAAATAACACGCACAAATAGTGTTCCTACCAACAGCAAATATTTAGCAAAGTACTTCTCTGAATTTACTTCATTTCCCAAAATATTGAACATTTGAAGGATGGTTGATGGAAAAGAGATTGCAAGAAAATAAGGAGAGTGAAGCCTTCTATTTAAAATCCGAATCCAAAATGACCAAGTGAAGATGATACTGTAGGTACAGTTTCCTCACGCTCTACGGACTTTCCTCTGGAAACCCAAAAATATAATAATCATAACAAAGATGCCTTATGCACTAAAATAATTACCTGAACAGTTTGCTCAGATAAAAAAAAAAAAATCAAAACAAATTTTCGAGTTAATTGTAGCAGTGACCATGTTAAAAATCTGCTTTTCATGTTCACATCAATCGCTTTGTAGCCCGGCTCTTGAACACAACAGTGAGTAATAGAGTAATCTCAGGCATTATTCATCACTTCCAAATACTGGAGATTACAGAAGACTGTATTGGCGTGATGAAAATAACACCTAGACCCATATGTTAGTTCCTTTTTCCTTTTGATGTAGTGTAACATTCCAGTTTCTCGGCATTGAGACCGTATGTGCAGTGTGAAGACAGAATATAAACTAACATTTTAATTTATTTTAAAAACAGATAAGGGCACCAAGACATTTGCATAGACCACATTTAGAACAAGAACCAATGAATACACAATTCTGTCATCCACGAAAACCAGCAAAATTGACTTTAGGGAGCTTTACTGCTCAGATGATGATTCTTCAATTTTCAATTTTTTAATAACCCTTGGATGGTTCATGTTTCTTGCATATTCTGGTAACACCATTTGTTTTGTGTATTTAAGGATACTGCTTTCATTTTATCTTCCAGTTTAGAAATGCAGGGCCTCATTTACGAGTTTTTGCGTAGGATAGAACCGCAAGGAATCTTGCTGCGCTGCTCTGTGTCAAAAGGAAAGGTCAGAAATGTGGCATATCTATGAGATGTGGCGCATTCCTGTCCTTTCCCCCCCTGCGCTGGTGCACAATAGGATGCCAGGTGCCAATGCAGGCGCCCTTGCACTGTGGTGCAAGGATGTCTGCTTTGTAGGGATGATTGTTTTTGTGCAGGAAAGGACACCTTCCTGCACAAAAACAATCAATGGAGCTTTTTCCTCTTTCTACTTGTGCTGCAAAATGCAGTACACATAAAAAGAGGAAAAAACAAGGAGGAATACATTTCTTTTCCCTTGTTATTCCTGGGGAGGCGTAGTTTCCGAAATCTCGTAAATCTGGGAATGCCTCAAATACCATGGGTGTTACGTGGGAACATGCAACGCAGTGGCTACCGCTGCATTGTCTCACTCCATATCTCCAAGGACATGATAAGCCACACAGGGTGGCTTTATGTGGCCTTGTAGATATGGATCTGCGGTGTACGTTGCCAGACCGTCATGAAAGTGACATTTCGGCGCACAGAAGGGCTGGTAAATAAGCCCCTTAGTTTTCTGGGAGGCATAGAAGGATCAGCTATGTGAGCCATTTATTTGGGCTTTATTTATTTCTGAAATAATTCCGTAGTTTTGGCCCCTTTCTTCAAAGTCATCCCAGGCCTGGTCTATTTTTGGATAAAAATGCCTTATTTCCAAATATAAGATAGCATGATTGATTTTGATTTGAGCTCAAATAAACCGTCCTATAAAACTTGAAAAGTGTCATCATAATAGTCTTGATCTTAGGGTTTCATTTTCTAGAACAATAGAATACGAAAGCAATAGCAAGCCAACCCAGGGCATGAATGTATAGTTCACACGACACTGTACACTCAGTGAGAGCCTAAAACATTTTTGGAGATGGGTAGAGCTAGTCCCTGAGTGTACTTAGCT
This sequence comes from Pleurodeles waltl, assembly GCF_031143425.1. Classification (NCBI taxonomy): domain Eukaryota; kingdom Metazoa; phylum Chordata; class Amphibia; order Caudata; family Salamandridae; genus Pleurodeles; species Pleurodeles waltl. The sequence continues at coordinate 339,310,837 of NC_090446.1, forward strand.
TGAAGTGTCAGTTTTTTGGTGTGGTTTACATTGAAAGCTCTTTTTGATGTTGTACATGATGAGCAGAGTATTGTTCCTGTGTTTATGCCGTGCAACGAAGCAAAAGAAGAGATACGATGCTTACACTTGTGAATCACTAGAATATGGATGTAGAAGTGTCGAGGTGAAGTTTGGCATATGTGGAAAGTGTTGTGATAGTGTGCGTTTACAGCAGCTGCATAAAATATTGTGTCTGTGCATTCATGTCACTGCACGTATGTGTGTAGAGTAGCTAAGGAGAGAGCTGCACATGCTGTTGTGCTGATGATCTTCGAGGTGATTTAATCAAGATTTCGGCCGTGCATGACCCTCTAAGTCATGTACGTGGTGATGAAGCAGAAAATGAAGGTTTTGATTTATTAACGCTTAAACGTAGTGCTGAAATAATCATGTGTGATATTAACCGAACTAATAAAGATTGTACGGGGACAAAATGTGCCCTCAGAGTAGTTTGCCATCATTTATACGCGTGCTTTATATAACGTGGTGAATTAGAATTGCACTAATCCGACATAATCATAAACGTATGCTACGATTTTCTTGTTTGAAATGTTTTAGCTTAGCATTACTTTAGCAGAGGCTTTGGCCTAGTTGCCTGGTCTCACGGTTTAGATGCTCGTATTTTTCCACTGTGCTATTAACGTGTATTTTAGCTCGAAGCTGTACTTTTCCACAGAAACTGTTCACATGCTTATCTTAAAGTTGGTGCCAGCCTGGCATATTTTCTCTTAAATTCAAGGTCGACTTGCAGGTGCGGACAATGGAGGCTCTGAGAGTAAGCTAATTGGACAACAATGTTGCAACTTGCGTACCCATCTCCAAGGATAATGTATGCTTAAGTAAAAGCTTGAGAACTGTCGTGTTTGATTGGTCAATTTGAAGCTAACCTATGAACCCACCAATGGAGACCCTACTGGACTTGAACTGTTGTCTATAAAAATCAGGTGCACGAGACAAAGGTAGCCATTACCAGCTCGATACCCGCCATTTTGCAGACTTCGTAGCTATTATGGCCCACTTTGCTGCGACGCCATTTTGAAAGAGACTTTGATTCTTTCTCTAATCGAGAGAAAGAGACTTTAAATGATTCTTGCCCTAGAGACTGTAACTTTGATTTGATCCCTTTGCATGAAGTATTAGTCTTACCTTGCCGCCGTGAGGCAATTGCCCCGTTCACCCCTGCCCCTTTGTCCCGTCCCATGCTGATCGAGAAACGGTACCCATGATGACCGAAGAACGGTACCTGTGAGACGAAGACTTCCTTGTATGCTGATCGTAATTGGTAAATATGAAAGGAAATTGTAAAGTTGCATTGTGTTTCTTTTAGGTAACCAACTGCTGATTTTGATAAGGTCCCTAGTTAGGAGTTTTCTAAATTAATGTTGCTAAATTGTTTTTGCATGAAGTCCCACATGCTGATGCTAATTTGAGGATAGACGAGGATTCCATGTGTTGCACGATGCAATTGAGATCTTGTTATGCTGACTAAATGTACGCAATTAGTTCATTACAGATTATCGTATTAGTGCTTTGCATTGCTATTATCGAATGCCTTGTGATTCAAATGCTTCATAGATTACACTTGTTTCGACGTTATGGACAGCTATTAATGTTCATATATGTTTATCATTTGGTGTTGAGACACATTTACATTGTGCTAGCTTTGTTAATATAGGGAAATAAATTCACTAACTTCGCAATAAACTGGTGTGGTTATTCCTGACTGAAAGGTCAGGGTTCGCCGAAATGTATTCTGGATTAATTGTTAAGTGTTATGTTGTTCAAGGTGTTGCTTATGTTCGTTATTGATTATTGATTTCGATGAGATTGATCGATTAAGAGTACAGAGAGTTCCCACTAAGTCAAAAGATCCATCGGCCTAAAGAGCGTCCAAACGTAGGTAAATTTGTTACCACGTTCCGCTCTATCAGTAGATGGTAGCAGAGGACGGTTTCGTCTTTTGGGACCCTGTACTATTAAAGTACATGGTGTCGAATTAATGGTTTCGTCTTTTGGGACCCTGTACTATTAAAGTACATGGTGTCGAATTAATGGTTACGTCTTTTGGGACCCTGTACCATTGAAGTACATGGTGTTGAATTAACGGTTACGCATTTTGAGACCCCATTCGAGAGGTTGAATTAGATTTTTCTTGGATAAAACGGATTGACAAGATGATGATGGGCTAGGTCCACCGCGACTTTCCCGGGATCTCGGAGCTTGCGAATGGAAAGAACGGAGGTGTGGAATCAGCGTTGGCGGTACTAGTGATGGTATGAGTGAAGTTAGGGTTTTGCGCTTGCACAGCTTATTGCCGCAGGGTGTGTGAAAAGGTTGTGAGGATTTTTCTTTTTTTTTGGGATAGCGGAGGTGCGACTCCGAGTGTAGAAGTAGTGAAGTCGTCGAACTTCATAGAGTAACGGAGGTGCGGCTCCGAGTGTGAGAGTAGGGAAGTCGTCGAACTTCATATGCGTCTGGCGCTTTGTGCATAAAAAGGTCCACGTGGTTGTTGTTGTTGAGACGGGCCCTGTGAGGTCAAGAGACTCCGGAGTTTGTTGATCCATGTTGTGGTCTGGGCGGTTTAGTAGGTTGATCGGGCGTGGTCAACAAGTCGGGTACGTGTGTTAGGGAGTGAAAGAAACTTCGACTTCGGGCTTTGACAAGATTCTAAAGTGCACTAGAACAGATCATTGACAAGTTGAGAGTAGGTCTGCGGGTCAGATTTGCTTGCGAATGTGGGGACTGAGAAAGACCGAATAGCGGCCGAGGCTGGTGAAAGAGATCGAATAGTGGTCAAGGTTGGTGAAAAGTCCCTAAGGTCCTGAAGCGACTGTGTTACCCTTCCTGTAGTAAACCGACAGATCTGTTTTATTTTGGTAGCTCGCAATATATGCAAGAAGTCGTTACGAAAAGAGGTGAGTGAAGGAAGACTAGCCGCGAGGCTTTGTCAGCCGCAGTGTGTGAGTGTGACGTCACTAAGAGCCGCGCTGGGATAGGTTGGTGGGTGAGACGGGTCGCGCGCGGATTGGACGCAGTCCGTGGCACTCGATTGGAAGGGGAAAGGCAGGTGAAGAGTATTCCGGGAATTAAAGTCACCTATTGATTACAAATTTTGTGGAATTAAAGTTACCTATTGGTTAAAGTTTTGTGGAATTGAAGTCAAATATTGGTTATAAACTTGGTTAAATAAAAGACGAGAAAATGAAATTCTTTAAAGCATTTAGGAGCGCGATGAAGGGGGAGTCTTACATTAAAGCGAACGTAGGAGAAGAGACGCCGCCCGAAGGTACACCAGCTTACATTGTAATGGAAGAAAAGGGGGTAGCTCCGTGTCTTTGGCTAAAGCAATGGCACAAGTTGACAGAGAAACATGGGAGCGTAGCGTTTCCGATATACGGGACATTCAATATACAGATTTTAGAGAATTTGAGGTTCACGATGTACGACCTGAAAGTGCCTCCAAGGCCAGCACAGTTTGAGGCTCTTGCAATTTGGGAACTGATGGCCAGACAGCAACAGCAAAAGAAGTTTGAGACCAGAATGAGGAAGGTAGAAAAGACACTAGCGGATGCTAGGTGGGATAATGCACAGAAGGTGTGGAGGTCAGATGTATTGCAGGGGATAAAATTGTTCCCAGCAATTACTAAGGAAGGAGAAGAGACAGGTAAGAAAGCTACCTGTAAGACGGACAGAAAGTGTTCTAAGGATAGAGAGGACGAGGAAAAGTTGAGAAGAGAAGAGGAGTTAGAGGATGAGGAGTTGATAATGCAATTGCTGAATGACCGTCCACCGCCTTATGCAGAGAATGGACAAGGTCCAAGTACTAGTTCTGCCCCTCCAGCACCGATACAGAGCAGTGAAACACAGAGTCCAGGAGCGTCATCGGGATCTAAGGACCCGAGTTTATTGCTCACCCCGCAGATACCACAGGTTAGGAGAATATATCCAGATGTGCCCGTGTTGAAACCAGCAGAAAATTATCAGCCGCAGATGCCAGGGTACTACAGGAGTGACAACAGTGCAGGAATGATTATAGATCCAAACGTAAGGGGAGTACAGAATGGTTACAACCCAACAATGGCACAAGCTGACTCGACTCAGTTTATGATGCCTCAAAAGCAGATGCAGGGAGGAAATGCACACGTTCAAATGGCGGGAAGCCAGATGGGCATGCCGGCAATGATGTCTCATGGTGTGGGAATGAACATGCCTCAGAACATGGGGAATGGACAGAACCCAGATGCGATATCGTTATCCATTACTGTAGGTCCAGTGGTACCTCTGTATAGTCAGCCTAATTCAGGTCTGAATAGTCAGGGATCAATGCTGCAGAATGGGACAGACAGAAGGTGCATAGAAAACATCCCAGGGATAACTCCGATACCGGCTCAGCCAACTGGGTCCGGGTCCTTGATGGAGTTTAGTCCCGTATGTGCTCAGTCAACACTGGTGAGGTCGAGCCCCCCACTGATAATACCTCTCACGTCGAACACTGAAAAACTGCCGCAGCCATCGATGGCAGTGGATGTAAACGCTACCCTGATGGGGGTGAATGCGCAACAGTTAACCCAGTGGTTCAATAGTCTGAATTCCACACAAAGTCCAGCTAGTGGGAAAGGAGAAGACTACATGAATAGGGTCAGGTTGAACATGGAAGCACAAGAATTGGTGGAAGGGACTATGGGTGTGAACAGGTTAGAGTCTTACACGGAAGAAGAGCTGAGATATCTATGTCCCAGGATTACGAAGGAAGTGAACAAAATACATAAGGGCTTGCAGGAAGCGGCTGACAGAAACGGGGTTGACATAGACAAGACGAAACACTTGAGCAGGAGCTACAGGTTAGATTTTGGGACCACAGATTTTGAACACATGAGGTCGGCAGGCATGAAGACCCATCTTAGAGAATTGCTGCAGAGTGCACAAGTGTGGAGGTGCCTAGACAAATGGGAAAGCAGATGGGTAAAGAGGAAGGACAAGAGGAGGGACAGTGCTACAGAGAACAATGACAAAAGACCGCGGAGTAGTGATGCAGTAACAATGTTACCAATGAGGGAGACCGCAGGGGGAAAATTAGTACACGTACCATGGCACAGAAGTGACATTCAGTCCTTTACGGACGATTTTCCCAAACTGAGAGAGAAACCAATTGAATGGTACCAACAGACTGATAGGTTTGTGAAGCTTGCAAAATGTCTCTGGGAAGACCTGAATACTCTGTTTGAGATAGTGGTTCCGGCAGATTTGTGGGAGGATTGCAAAAGAGCTGTAGGTTGGCCGACAAGTGAACCAGAGAGAGACAGGGAAACGGGCGCACCATCACCTATGGTGATGAGCTTGTACTACAAGGTGATTGAGCATTTGAAAACGAAGGTACCCGCGAAAAACGTGGATTGGCAGAAGATCGATAGAACTGCCCAAGAGACTAAAGAATCAATTCATAGTTACTATGAAAGATTGTTGAAGGCGTTCAAAAATTACAGTGGCACGGAAACAATAGAGGCGAAGGACATGCTACATTTTGTCTTCAGATTTGTGGAAGGGCTGAGGCCAGAGATAAGTCAGATGATAAAGTCGCATTTGATTTGTTGGCAGTCTAAACCGATCGATGAGGTCTTGACTTATGCGAAATACTGTAGCGACGAAATTGAAGTGAAACAGAAAAGGCTGAAAGAGAAGGTGATGATGATGCAGCTTAAGGCAGCTCAAACAGGTTTCCAAGGTTTGCAAGGGTTGCAAGGGATGCAAGGGTTCCAACAGCAGATACCGCAACAGCCGCAGTTACAATTGCAGGGAAACATGGCGTTTCAGCCACAGGTCAGAGGCAGAGGCAGAGGAGGTTTTGTGAATAATGGTCCGGATTTGAACACTTTTGTGACGGGTGTGCAGGCAATGAAGAAGGTGATGCCGTGTCATGTGTGCGGGATCGTCGGTCATTGTAAACGCGAGTGCCCGATGGTGGTACAGGAAGGTGCAGGTGTAGGTGCGGGTGCAGGTGCAGGTGCAGGTGTTGGTCAGCAAAATAATGATGTCAATGCATTTCAGACAATGAGAGGACCGAAAATGAGAGGTCCAAACCCAAATTTTCAGACCATAAATCAATTGCAGGGATTACAACCGATGCAGCCGCAACAGATGCAGATGCCTCGTATGCAGATGACGCAGATGCAGCCAATGCAACAGCAGTTACCTATGGTACCTAATCAGCAAATGCAAATACCTTTGGCACCAATGAGTCAGCAGCAAGTGATGGTTCCTCCACAGGTAACGGGTCAGGTAATGAGTACAAATGGCACAGTACAACAGTTCCCATTACACAGTGAGAGTGGAATAAACAACGTATGGGAGAGTGAAAGTTCAGGAGAAGAAGGAGATTGTGTGCTTGCGGCATCCTTGGAAGTTGATCAAAGGGGTCCGTACGTAGAGGGAAGAGTAATGGGTCATCGTGTCTCATTTTTGGTTGACACGGGAGCCACACGTTCAACAGTTAAAAGCAGTGAAGTACCAAATTTGCCTCTCTCAGGGAGGACAGTTCAAGTGGTGGGAGTAGCAAACAGACACCTGACGAACCCAATTACAGATCCGGTTCCAGTCAGCATCGGTAATTATCAAGGGGTACATCAGTTTGTGGTGTGTGACTCAAGCCCGATAGCACTGTTAGGGAGAGACCTATTGTGCAAATTGGGTTGTTCGATAATGTGTTCAAACGAAGGAATAACAATAGAAACGAGCAATGATGGGGAAGAAGAGGACAGTGTAGAGGGGGACGAAATAGAAACGGTTGACGAGGAGTATCCTCTGATTTGTCTCTTCCCGATGATAACTGAAGAAGATATCCCAGCAGAATTACGGGAGACAGTCGGGAAGGAAGTGTGGGACATGACAGGGAAAGAGGTGGGATTGATGAAAGGAGTGGAACCAGAAAAAGTGATGGTAAAACCCAATGCGATCTTTCCCCAGACCCCACAATACCACATGCCACAAGACACTCTCATGAAAGTTGCCCAACTCATTGACGAATTTGTAAAGGAGGGGGTACTGAAAGAAGTGCTAAGCAGTCCATGTAATTCACCAATAATGGGACTGATAAAGCCAAGTGGAAAGGTCCGACTCGTACAGGATTTGAGGAAAATAAATGACATCATAATAAAGTGCTGCCCTGTCGTACCGAATCCAGCTGTGATAATGTTTCAAGTCCCTTGCGATGCTGAATGGTTCTCAGTCATCGATTTGTCACAGGCATTCTTTTCTGTGCCTCTTCATGAGGACAGCCAATTCCTCTTTTGTTTCAAATTCCTAGACAGGGTATACAGTTGGTGTCGAATTCCTCAAGGGTTCTCTGAGTCACCGTCGATATTCAATCAGATTCTAAAGAAAGATCTGGAAGCATTAGAATTGCCATTTGAGTCAACCTTAGTACAGTACATTGATGACTTACTGGTTGAATCAAAGACAGAAAATGGCTGTACAGCCGATACCATTGCTCTGTTGAACCATTTGGGAAGGAATGGACATAAGGTGTCTCCTTCCAAATTACAGTTCTGTCAGAAGAAAGTGAAATATTTGGGTCACCAAATAGAGAAAGGGTCACGGAGAATAATGAAGGAAAGAGTCACAAGTATACTCCAGATGAGTCCACCAAAGACAAGGAAGGAGGTGAGGAAGTTTTTGGGAATGGTGGGGTACTGTCGCCAGTGGATTCCCAACTTTTCGTCCCTAGCAAAGCCTCTACTGAAATTGACCCAGAAAGATGCCTTGGATGAAATTGAGCTGAAAGGAGACGAGATGGATGCTTTTGTTGAACTAAAGGAATGCATGTGCAGGGCTCCAGCTTTAGGTATGCCTGACTACACGAAGCCTTTCACATTGTTTTGCCATGAACGTGATGCATGTTCTTTGTCTGTCTTGACCCAAGCCCATGGTGGCGTAAACAGACCAGTAGCGTATTTTTCAGCTACTTTGGATCCGGTTGCAGCCGCACTCCCAGGGTGTTTGCGCGCCGTAGCAGCAGTTGGTATCAGCCTCACTCAGAGTGAAGGGATAGTGATGGGATACCCAGTAACAGTCATGGTCCCTCACTCAGTTGAGATACTTTTGACCCGCTCCCGAACGCAACACATGACTGGAGCAAGACTCACAAGGTATGAAACGATAATTCTGGGCTCACCGAATGTGCAGCTGAAAAGGTGCACTACGTTGAATCCAGCTACCTTGCTTCCTGGAGAAAATGCCGAAATTGAGAACGCTGAAGACGTCGAGCATGACTGCCTTCAGGTGACTGAATTTTGCACAAAACCCCGACCGGACATCAAGGATACCAAGCTTGATGTAAATGACCAGATTCTTTTTGTTGATGGTTCGTGCCTAAGAGATGGGATGGGGATTTTGAAAGCAGGATATGCTGTATGTACTGTAACAGGTGTCTTGGAAGCGGGATGGCTCCAAGGAGTCTATTCTGCACAAGTAGCAGAACTTGTTGCCCTTACCAGAGCATGTCAACTGTCTGCATTGATGAAAGTCACCATTTACACTGATAGTCAATACGGATTTGGGATTGTGCATGACTTTGGACAACTATGGTCACAGAGAGGTTTCCTGACCTCTTCAGGATCCCCAGTTAAGAACGGGGAGAGAATAAGGGAATTGTTACATGCCATTCAAGTGCCAGCTGAAGTTGCAGTGGTAAAGTGCAGTGCTCACACGAAAGGACAGGACTATGTGTCTCTGGGAAATGCATATGCAGATCAAGTCGCAAGATTTTGTGCCTTGAACTGTATATTACTAAGGGATGACTGGAATACGATAAATGAGCCAGAACTCGAACCAGCTGAAGCATTTGCCTTGAAGGTTGTAGATACAATAGAGGAACTGAAAGCACTACAGAATAATGTCGGGGAGGATGAAAGAGATTCATGGGTCAAATCACAATGCATAAAGAGACAAGATGAATTATGGGTTTCACATGAGGGAAAATTTGTTTTGCCAAATAGTCTCTTATCACAGCTTGCGCGGTTCTATCATGGGCAAGCTCACCTAGGGAGAGATGCCATGATAAGATTGTTCAAAACTGATTGGTTTAACCCCAGATTTTGTCAAGCTGCAGAAGCAGTTTGCCATCGATGTGTCACTTGCCAGCAGATGAACCCAGGAAAGGGAACAGTTGTGGGTGCGAGTCACATTGGGAGGGCAAGCGGTCCTTTTAGCCGCATGCAGATGGACTTCATTGAAATGCCTGTGCATGGGGGTCTGAAATATGTGTTGGTGATTGTGTGCATTTTTAGTCACTGGATTGAGGCATATCCTACACGTAGAAATGACAGTCTTACAGTTGCCAAACTATTGTTGAGGGAGTTGATACCACGTTTCGGATTCCCGATCTCTTTAGAATCAGATAGGGGAAGTCACTTCAATAACGAGGTGATGAAGTTACTTTGCGAAGCACTGAACATTGAGCAAAAGCTGCACTGTAGCTATCGCCCTGAAGCATCAGGACTGGTGGAGCAGATGAATGGTACGCTGAAGTCGAGAATGGCAAAAATATGTGCATCGACAAATTTGAAATGGCCTGACGCATTGCCCTTAGTGCTAATGTCAATGAGAAACACTCCCGATAGAAAGACTGGATTGTCTCCGCATGAAATTCTCATGGGCAGGGCTATGAGACTTCCTGCAGTTCCCGCAAACATGCTTTTGAATATTACAGATGATATGGTGTTAGACTACTGCAAAGGACTGGCTGACGTGGTTCGCTCTTTCTCTCACCAGGTGGAAGCGACCACCTTGCCACCGATCCAAGGTCCAGGACACGCACTGAAAGCAGGTGACTGGGTCGTGGTAAAGAAGCACGTGAGGAAGTCGTGTCTGGAACCCCGTTGGAAAGGCCCTTTCCGAGTGATCCTGACGACAACTACCGCTGTGAAGTGTGCGGGGGTTCCCAACTGGATTCACGCCAGCCACACAAAGAAGGTGTTGTGTCCCACAGATGAGGAAGTTGAAGCGCTGAAAGTACCAGTGCCTGATAAAGCAGTGCCGAGTGCTGATACGGAACAAAAGCGAACTGAAAGCGAACAGGCAGAAGAAGGAGAAAAGGAAATATTCTCCGACAACGAAGACACCAACTCACTTGGGGGAGACCAAGGAGAAAGTTCAGACAGCGACGAAGAAGCTGCAGGTGACAAAGAACCTGAAGCAGCTGAGGGTAGCAAAAAGCCTGAAGCAGCTGAAGGTGACAAGGAGCCTGAAGCAGCTGAAAGTGATAAAGAGCCTGAAGAAAATAACGGTGACGAAGGGCTCGAGAAAAGTGAAAAGGCAGGAGAGCCTGATCAGAGGAGGGCTTTCCCAGAAGCAGACGATACAGAAAAAGAAAAAGAGAACGTGATCGATTCCCCGGAAGAAGGGGATAAGGCAGAACAGAACGAAAGAGTTCAAGCCTCTACAGAAAAGATCGCAGGTCCATCAAATGGACACGGTGCAAAAAGGAGATTAAGTATCTCACCAATAAAAGAAAAGGGTAAAGAAAGTTTGAACGAAGGAGGAAGGCCGAAAGTGAAAGAGAAAAGAAAAGAAGTGACTGTTGTGGATCAATTGTCGAGTGAAGAAAAAGACTTGACAAAAGAGGAAAGCACCAGCGAAGCAGAATCGAAAAGAGAAGCAAAATTGAAAAGGAAAAGAATACCAAACAGGAGGTATTCCGGTCCTGAATGGGCATATGCAGTCAATGATGATTGGACTGATGAGTTTGTATCTCTGAGCATCGAGAACGAAGAAGAAGAAGAGATACCAATAGAAAAGAAAAGTTTCATAGACTCTGTTGATTGAAAGAGTAAATGATATTGCTTGCTACAATATAACGTGAAAAAACAACCAGCTGAGACATTGTCAAACCGGATGAGACATTTGCTAAACTGATAAAGACTGAGTTATTGCCGAATTGAGACAAATGCTGCTAACCGATAAATGACTGGCCTTTTGAAGAAGACGGTGTGAACATTGTGCTCGTTCAGCTTTGCAACTGATTTGCTGAATAGTTTCATTTGTAAGTGCTTCTAGCTCTCTGATTCTATACAGATCATGGCGCCAAACAATAGAAAGAAGTTTTGTAAATATGTGTGTATAGGCTTGGTAATTACATGTATAATAATAATAGTGGCAATTGTGTTTGGGATGCATGGAAAGGGTGAGAATGAGACAATTACTGCTTCTACTATTGCTCCTGTTACTGCCACTGAACTAACCCCATTGAAAAGGCTAGCAATGGATGAGAGACTCTTGCATGATAAGAAAGAGCTTTCGTATAATGTTTTCTATCGCTTACTAACAGAGTATGTTGAGACTATGGATGCGAAGGATTGTTATGTGTGTACACAGATACCGACATCAGTAAAAGAAGGGGTAACTTATCACCACATGCCTCTTACATATGGGATTACGTGTAGTATAGTAATGTCTAGGTTTTATGGTCAAACTAACATACAGTATTTTTACTCGAATTATGATGTTACCTTTGCTTATGTTCCTATAATAGCGCAGCTAAGCGAAACTGCAAGATATTGGGATTACAAAATTATGAGGGACTTTTTCGAGCCAATGCAACCTTTTGAAACGGCTCATGCTCATAGGGAGAACCTTACTTGCTCAGTCTCTGCTGTAGAAATAAGCTTTTTAGATCGCACAGATGATAGAAGGGCTCAAATGAAAGCGAAATTAGAAAAGGAGTTACAGAAGAGGACTTCAGTAGATAATTATGATTTTGCTGCTATAAAGACACAAGGGAAGATAGCTTTAGATGCTTGGCATGTAGGGAAGTTTTGTATATATCGAGGTGAATCATATTATGACAATATTTTTGTAGGAGCGAGTGAGTGCAAACATACGTTTATTTTTAAGGCCAAATGGACATTCATGATGGACGGACTTGACCCTGTCATTCCAGGTGTATATTACATTTGTGGGCATAACGCTTATTATCGTCTTCCCAAGGGATGGTGGGGGAGATGTTATTTGGGTATAGTGTTCCCGAAAGTTTATCAACTGGATGACGTATCGATGATTCAAAAGACATCTGGATCTCATAATATCCAGAAAAGAGAGACCGCAGCTGCTGTGGTAGGTGATATATTTGGAGCCATGATTCCTTCATTGGGAGTTGTGCTGAATTCCATCAAGATACGAAAGTTGTCTACTATAGTGGATAACATGCTGACAAAGTTTTCAGGTGCTATAATCCTGATAGATGCTGAGCTTGCAGCGGAAAGAGCTATGACTCTTCAAAATAGGCTTGCTTTAGACATTCTTTTAGCAAAGGATGGAGGCGTTTGCAAAATGATTGGTGCACGTCACTGCTGCACCTATATACCGGATAATAGTGTAAAGATTAAAACTATGCTTGCTAACCTAACAAAAGAAAGTGCAGATTTGAAAGAACTGAAAGAACCAGGAGTGTGGGAGAAGGTTGGAAAGGGAATAGCTTCAGTGGGACATTGGATTGGGGGAATTTGGAATGGAATATTATTGAAAATAATAGAAGGAATATTAATAGTAATAATTTGTGTATTTGGAATTTGGGGAATAAAAAGGGGAATAATAATGATTATGGAAAGAATTAAAAGAAGAAAAGAAGAGAAAATTATGAAAAGAATGGCAGAAGAATACAAAGCGCAAACTAGGGGAACCAAAAGGAAAAGGGAACTGACAGAATTTTAATGGAATAAAATTTGTGGGCTAAATTTGTGTGATGACTAGTAGTCATCAGAGGAGGGATTGATGAAGCAGAAAATGAAGGTTTTGATTTATTAACGCTTAAACGTAGTGCTGAAATAATCATGTGTGATATTAACCGAACTAATAAAGATTGTACGGGGACAAAATGTGCCCTCAGAGTAGTTTGCCATCATTTATACGCGTGCTTTATATAACGTGGTGAATTAGAATTGCACTAATCCGACATAATCATAAACGTATGCTACGATTTTCTTGTTTGAAATGTTTTAGCTTAGCATTACTTTAGCAGAGGCTTTGGCCTAGTTGCCTGGTCTCACGGTTTAGATGCTCGTATTTTTCCACTGTGCTATTAACGTGTATTTTAGCTCGAAGCTGTACTTTTCCACAGAAACTGTTCACATGCTTATCTTAAAGTTGGTGCCAGCCTGGCATATTTTCTCTTAAATTCAAGGTCGACTTGCAGGTGCGGACAATGGAGGCTCTGAGAGTAAGCTAATTGGACAACAATGTTGCAACTTGCGTACCCATCTCCAAGGATAATGTATGCTTAAGTAAAAGCTTGAGAACTGTCGTGTTTGATTGGTCAATTTGAAGCTAACCTATGAACCCACCAATGGAGACCCTACTGGACTTGAACTGTTGTCTATAAAAATCAGGTGCACGAGACGAAGGTAGCCATTACCAGCTCGATACCCGCCATTTTGCAGACTTCGTAGCTATTATGGCCCACTTTGCTGCGACGCCATTTTGAAAGAGACTTTGATTCTTTCTCTAATCGAGAGAAAGAGACTTTAAATGATTCTTGCCCTAGAGACTGTAACTTTGATTTGATCCCTTTGCATGAAGTATTAGTCTTACCTTGCCGCCGTGAGGCAATTGCCCCGTTCACCCCTGCCCCTTTGTCCCGTCCCATGCTGATCGAGAAACGGTACCCATGATGACCGAAGAACGGTACCTGTGAGACGAAGACTTCCTTGTATGCTGATCGTAATTGGTAAATATGAAAGGAAATTGTAAAGTTGCATTGTGTTTCTTTTAGGTAACCAACTGCTGATTTTGATAAGGTCCCTAGTTAGGAGTTTTCTAAATTAATGTTGCTAAATTGTTTTTGCATGAAGTCCCACATGCTGATGCTAATTTGAGGATAGACGAGGATTCCATGTGTTGCACGATGCAATTGAGATCTTGTTATGCTGACTAAATGTACGCAATTAGTTCATTACAGATTATCGTATTAGTGCTTTGCATTGCTATTATCGAATGCCTTGTGATTCAAATGCTTCATAGATTACACTTGTTTCGACGTTATGGACAGCTATTAATGTTCATATATGTTTATCATTTGGTGTTGAGACACATTTACATTGGGCTAGCTTTGTTAATATAGGGAAATAAATTCACTAACTTCGCAATAAACTGGTGTGGTTATTCCTGACTGAAAGGTCAGGGTTCGCCGAAATGTATTCTGGATTAATTGTTAAGTGTTATGTTGTTCAAGGTGTTGCTTATGTTCGTTATTGATTATTGATTTCGATGAGATTGATCGATTAAGAGTACAGAGAGTTCCCACTAAGTCAAAAGATCCATCGGCCTAAAGAGCGTCCAAACGTAGGTAAATTTGTTACCACGTTCCACTCTATCAGTGGCTAGATCTTAAAGAGGCTGAGGAGTGTGAGAATGGCCTAGTTGTCAAGGTTGGGTTGGTCAATGTACACTACCACCAGAAGATGCCATTAAGGCCCTGTCACAAACTAAAGTGGACTGGAGGAAGGGGCTTGAAGCCCTTCCCCGAAATGTTCAAGTAATTTTAAAAGTGTCTAGCACGGGCATATCTGTCCTGAACTAATGAGCCAAATACCTCAATGAATGAGTTAACCCCAGGAAGTGAATCCCACTAGCCCTGCCAGGATTACAGCGGGACAAATGATAAGGGCCGTACTGATGTAAATAAAGTTGATCACTGTGTGTGCAGTGTGCAGAAAGTGGACTATGCTTTTGTATTCAACATTAATTTACATCTATTTCACTGCTTGTGAATTAGGCACAATCTATATAAGCAGAAGATATAACATCATCTTTCCTGCCCTTAGGTATGCAAGTTCCCTCACTCACTAACACATGCACAAAGATTTTGTGTATAGCGCACCGAAATAGCACTTTTGTGAAAGAGTAAGAGACTTCAATTTAAATGGTTAATTGTTTTATTTAGCATTTGTCACTTGGTCGGTTCCCTAGCACAGGTTGAAATAGCCCACACAAACTTAAAGCACAAGATGCTGGTCCAGATTTTAAAGTCCTTTTTAATTAGTGTCAGTGGGGAAGGATACGAAGGGTTCATGGGAAATGTGGATGAAGGGGGGGGAAATACTTCCTCTACTGGATAAGTCAGTCATAGGACATGTTGTAAAACACGTACGGACTTACAGGCTAGTGTTGGCGTGCCTAGAAGCAGATATTCAGCTTTTTGCACTTTTAACATATCCATTTTCCATTCATAAGCATGCGTGGTACTAATTTACCTTTGTGTGGGCCCCAGATGGAGTACTATTGATAACTCAATTGGTTTCCTAAACCCTCACATGATGCTATCCAGCAGCACCTCTTAGCTGAATATTGATGTAAATGTAAATGTTCTGTGTCCAGAAGTGGACAGATTAGATGCTAAAGGCTGAAAGGTTCATCAATCTGTCTGCTGAAAGTCAGAAGGCGAGGATGATGGTTTGCATCGGCCTGAAGGTCATCCATCTTGTTGAATATCTTTTATATACACCATTTTTCAAATGCCACTTGATAACGCTATTTTTTTTAATCAAAACTGTGCCTCATCAGGTGGAACAGGGTGGGCCCTTTGCTGATTAATAAAAAGAGCAGCGGCGTTTTATTTTGAATGTGTAAACATCTTCCTAAATTGGCCGCATATTGAAATCCCTCTGTGGATCATTTGGAATTTAACTACATATGGCCAAATGATTTCAAAAGATGTCCTCTGATGGTCTTCAGTGCCCATAATTGTTTAGGTGACTTGCATTTTCCCATTTTGCACACCCAGTTTAAGTTGCTATTTTGACCCTATATACTCCTTTCTTTGAGAACAATATCTTAAATGTAGCCGGACCCTACCGATTAGACTTTAAATCTGCACCTTTAATCAGACACTTCAGCACCGACAGGATGCATCCCAATAGAACCAAGCAATGGGAGGGTGAAGAAGAAAGGAACAACGAAGGTGGAAGGGAAGGAGTGAAGGAGAGGAAGAAGAAATAAATAAATGAATGGAGAGAGGGAGGGAGAGAGAGAGAAAGGACGGAAGGAAGATGTGATCTTCCTTCACGTGTGGGCTGGCTACGTGTCTGGAGATGTTTTCAAATCCCCCGCTGTTCATTCTAATTGATCTTTCTAACAGAAGAAATGTGCTCTACCCAAACTCTGATGGGAATTTTTAATATCCACCTTTAGCCTGTAAGTCTCAGCCTCATTATGCATTGCATCTCGGGTGAAATTTGGGTTAAAGATAATTGTAAATACGGTATTGATATTAAATGATGTTTTCCCAGCATTGCAATAATGCCTGCTTTGTTTGCAGAAGACTTTATTACTTTTTGATCAATAGTATATGAGATTTGTGGGGGGAATTAGCATAGTGAATAACAATTAGGGCAAAAATCAATTGCATTCAGAGAAATAAGTGACTTGAGGAAGTCCCATAGGCACACACATTCTTTAAAGTGTAATACATCTCATTTAGAATTCCAGGGGGATATGGGAATTTGGACACGAGCAGAAAAAAGAAAGAAAATAGAAAAAAGAGTAAAACAAATGGCGGCTCCTTTATTTGGTTTGTTTCTAGTCCTGGTTTTATTAAATTGGTAAACGCATTAACAGAGTGAAATGAAAGCCTTTAGTTGCAATTCAGTTCTCCCTTCCCAACATGCCATGCTCTTGCTGCCAAAGGCAGCACATACCTCACCCTGTTAAAGAGGAGAAACCCGACGTATTGCAGTTCCCATTGAATTGCACTGTCCAGAGGCATACCATGTTTTTGAATATATATAATCTGGTACAGCGCATAAAAAATTCAGTTGCATTTTAATGCATGCTTCTGCAGTGCTCCAAATAATTAAACGATGCTTTCCCATAATCTATCTGAGACATTGTCAAGCACTGAAAGATATGCCGATGAAGGACTATAACATAAAGTTTAAATTTCTTTACCGAAGGAAATCTAGACCATGCAGTGGAAACACTTATTGCTGAATTTTGTGTCATTGATGAAAACCTCAGCTAATGCATCTGGGGTTGGTTACATAGAGGATAAAAACAGCCTTTTGGGTCGATTACCATATGGAGCGTGCTTACTGAAGGCTCTTGGGTCCCAATAGTCCCTGCTTCCACACAGTATCAGCTACAAGAGAAAAAAGTGCATTTGCAATGCAATATGTCTGGCATTTTCTTCAGTTACAGCTAAATTCATAACTGGACCTTTCTAGCCACATAATTTGGTCAACCCTGCCTCATAATGTTGTCTTTTCCTGCCATATAATTCCAGTGGCCCAGCATTTAACTAAAGCAGTTCCATTTACCATCTTCCTCCATCTTAAAACAAATACAATTGTCATAGAAATCTTTATCACAAATAACCGTTTGGCATTAGAGTGTAATGCTCAAAACACCATAACAAAAAAATAATTTGGAACGGATTGGAAGGCGAAAGGAAAGAGGGAGTCGGGAGTAAAGATGAAGAGGAGAAGTGGTGTCAAGAGCCCTGGAGTAAGAAAGGAAAATGGTTGACTGGAATTTCGGTAGGAAAATACAGCAGTAATTAGAGTTAAGTGTGGTCTGTAGCTCCCTGGGCCCTGGTGCCACTGCACCTGTAGCTCCATTGATAACTAGGTCTCAGGAGAGAAAGCTGATGGGGCAGAAAAAGAGAAGCGAAAGGAGTACAACAGACAAAATGAAGGGTTCACAAAGAAATAAAATAAGGAAGGGAACGAAAGAACGAGAAAATGAAAACACAACTAAGAGAAGAAATAGAGCAAATATGTGAGACAAAAGAAAAAAACGGAAGGTGGCTAGTGAACAAAAGATAGAGAGGGAAAAAAAGACAGAAGTGTGATAAGAAAGAGAAAAAATAACATTAGAGAAAAAAGAGAGATGGTGAGAGAAACAAGCAGCAAAAGAACCAGGGCATGTATGCACTGATACATTTCTCACAGACACAGAATGGAAAAAACACTTTGACACTTCGAGTCCCAACAAGTAACTTGTGTCTTCCACATACAGACGGGAAAAAGAAGGATTTATATTAAACGTGAATTGACAGATAAAGATAAGAAAAACACGAGCCAAAGGAAGAAAGAAAGATGAAAGGATTCATACTGAGTCAAAGGACAATACAAATAAAAAAGACAAAGAAAAAATGAAGGGAAGAGAAAAAAATGTAGCAAAAGAATGAACGCCTGATGAAGAAAAAATAGAGGAATGAAACAAATAAAGAAATAATCACGTTTTAGCAAGTTTGAAAGAGGACGTAGCAAGAGAAAGAGGGAACTAAAAAAGGGGAGAGGAGTAGAAATAAACAGTTGAAAGAAATAGCAAATGTGGATTTTAAGATCTGGAAAGAGAAAAGTGAGAGAGAAAGAAAGCACTGATAGTAAACAGAGTAAAGGAAAGAACGGAGTGTGGTATGTGAAACAGACCCTCCTAAATAAAGACGGCAGCTAAGAATAAATTTGATTGGCTCCCCCATGTCCTCAAACAGAAGTCAGAGTGTGGAACAACAGGGGGCACTGCAGAACAGCAGAAGGTGCATTAGCAGATTTGTATGTCAACCCTAATTCAGTAATATTGGGGTGCTTCAGATCAGGACTGGGGGTATAGATAGGTCTGTGTCCCGGTCCAGTGCTGGAATAACAGAAAGGCAGTGGGTGAGGAATGTATAACAGAGCACTGTGTATTTCGTGGTATTGGAATAATGGGGCGCTGCAGGTTAGGGTTGAGGTGCACTGACAGTTGTATGTGGGCTGCAGTACTGGAATAGTAACGGTGACAAGTGAGGTATGTTGATGGAGCTATGTATGGAACCTAGTATTGGCGTGCAGTGTTGCTGAGTGTTAGCCTGGAGGTGCCCTGGTGAAGCTGTGAGTGGGGCCCAGCATGGGAGTGGCATTTCCTCTGAACCACAGAAGCAAGGCGTCCTGAAGGGCATGTGTGTGAGCCTTAGAACTGAGAAGACGTGCACTGAATGTTAGAAGTGATGGATTCTGGCAGAGCTGTGATGGTTCCCATCAACAGAGGCGTTGGATGTTAGACTTGAGGTGCACTGGATGAGCTGTGTTTTGCTCGTTTGGGTCCAGTATTGGCTTGGCAGTGGGACTGAATAATAGAATTGAGCTGCTGTAATGAAACTGTATGTGAGCGGGGTTCCAGTATAGGAAAGAAAGTGACCTTACCGGGGTAGAACTGAGGTGTACTGATGGAGTTGTGCTGGAGGTCCCATTACTGGAACAGCAGAGTGTACTGACTCTAACAACTGAGGTGCTCTGGCAGACAGTGTTTGTGGAGTTCTGGCACGGCTGAGGGGCTTGGAGTGTGTGAACTGAGGAACACTAATGGAGCTCCACCCGAGGTCCAAGTAATGGAACCGCAGACTGTACTGACTGTAAGAACTGAAGTCCTCTGGCAGACAGAATGTGTGGGGTTTAGACACAGCTGAGGGGCTTGGAGTGTGAGCGCTCAAGGACCTAGTACTGGAACAGCAGTGTGTACTGACTGTAAGAACTGAGGGGCTCTGGCAGACAGCATGTGTAGGGTTCTAGCATTGAAATGGCTGAGGTGCTTGGAGTGTATGAACTGAAGTGTACTGATGGAGTGGCGCCCAAGGTCCCAGTACTGGAGTAGCAGAGTGTACTGACTGCAAGAACAGAGATGCTCTGGCAGACAGCATGTGTGGGGTTCCTAGCTGGCATGGCTGAGGGCTTGGAGTGTGTGAACTGAGGTGCACTGATTGATCGGTGTCCTAGGTCCCAGTAGTGGAGCAACAGAATGTACTGATTGCAAGAACTGAGGTGCGCTGTCTGCCAGAGCATGTTGGGTTGCTGGCACTGGCATGGCTGAGGGCTTGAAGTGTGTAAATTGAGGTGCTTTGATGGAGCGGCACCCAAGGTCCCAGTACTGCAGTAGCAGAGTGTACTGACTGGAAGAATTGAGGCGCTCTGGCAGACAGAGCATGTGGGGTTCCTGGCATGGCTGAGGGCTCGGAGTGACTGAACTTAGGTGCTCTGATGGTGCGGCACATGAGGTCCCAGTACTGGAGCAACAGAGTAGACTGACTGGAAGAACTGAGGTGCTATGGCAGACAGTGCCTGTAGGGTTTCTGGCACTGGCACAGCAGAGAGCTTGGAGTGTGTGAACTGAAGTGCACTGATGGAGCAGTGCCTGAGGTCCCAGTATTGGAGCAGCGGAGTGTACTGAATGGAAGAACTGAGGTGCTCTGGCAGACAGCACATGTGGGGATCCAGGCACTGGCACGGTTGAGGGCTCAGAGCATGTGAACTTAGATGCACCAATGGAGCTGCACCCGAGGTCCAAGTACTGGAGCAGCAGAGTGTACTGACTGGAAGAACCGTGGCTCTGTGGCAGACAGCGCGTGTGAGGTTATTGGCACTGGCATGGCTGAGGGCTCGGAGTGTGTGAACTGAGGGGCACTGATGAAGCTGCATCCAAGGACCCAGTACTTGAGCAGCAGAGTGCACTGACTGGAAGAACTGAGGTGCTCTGGCAGACAGCATGTGTGGGGATCCTGTCACTGGCATGGCTGAGGGCTTGGAGTGTGTGAACTGAGTTGCGCTGATGAAGCTGGTCCCAAGGTCACAGTACTGGAGCAGCGGAGTGTACTGACTGGAAGAACTGAGGTGCTCTAGCAGACAGCACGTGTGGGGTTTACTGGCACTGGCATGGCTGAGGGCTCAGAGTGTGTGAACTGAGGTGTACTGATGGAGCTGCGCCGAAGATCCCAATACTGCAGCAGCAAAGTGTAGTGACTGGAAGAACTAGGGTGCTCTGGCAGACAGTGAGTTTGGGGGTCCTGGCACTGGCACAGCTGAGGGCTCAGAGTGTGTGAACTGAGGTGCACTGATGGAGCTGCACCCAAGATCCGAATACTGAAGCAGCAGAGTGTACTAGCTGTAAAAACTGAGGAGCTCTGGTGGACAGCGCATGTGGGGTTCCTGGCACTGGCACTGCTGAGGGCTCAGAGTGTGTGAACTGAGGTGCACTGATGGAGCTGCAAGTTGGATCCCAGTATGGAGCAGAAGTAGGCACTGTCTCAAAGGATTACGAAGCGCTGGTAGAGCTGGGTACCTAGGTCATAAGCAACAGGCAGGCACACTTGGTAAAGAAAATCCAAGCCAAGGAAGGGTGTGAGCCAGGCAGCTGAGAGAGGGAGCAGAGAGCCGACAAAGACCATATGTGACCAAGATAACAGCCTGATTTTTAGCCTTGTTTACAACTAAGCTCAGAGCAATAATGCTCTGAAAATGAAAAGCAAAGCTTCACTGGACAGAAGCAGGAAAGAAAATAAAAAAAGTCCCCTACAGACCAGATAAACAGGACAAAATGTAATTATACAGTAGTTGGTCCCTGCTCCTACACCGAAGAAGGAGGGACAAAAGAGGCCTGACAGACCACTAGCAAGGAAGGATTTTTAAATGACACTGACACTAACAAATGAAATAGCTGGAAGCCCACAGAAGAAGTACACTTAAAACTATACAAGAGATCGTACGCTTACCCTTGACCTAAAGATTTGATATAATCAGGGCTCCAGACCCCTGCTCTGCCCTCTAAGATTCACAAATGAACACCTATGTGATATACCCTTCCCTTCAGACAAAATTTAAAGTAGCAATCACATTGTATTTATATTGAGACAATGACATGCTAGTGAGAAATTAAGGCCTCATTTAAAAGAGGCCTGCGCCACCAAAGCGTCACTTTTTATGATGCTCTGGTGGCGCAGGCCTCTCAACTATATCTATGAGGTGACACAAATCCACCCTGTGTAGGTTTGCATGGCCTAATAGATGTGGAGCAAGGCAAGGCAGTGCAAAGCTCTGCGTTGCCTTACTCTATTTCTATGTCAAGGAGGCATCACATAGGCATTATGATAGGTTTTCCCACGCAACACCCATGGGTCTTGACACATTCCCAGTTTTACAAGGATCTGTAAACCTAAGAATGCATCAAAACCATGCACATAACGTGGCGAAATAACTTTACTTCTCCTTGTTTTTTCCTCTTTCTGTGTGTACTGCATTCTGCAGCACATATAGAAAGAGGAAAACACCTCCATTTACTGTTTTTGTGCATTAAGGTATGCCTTCCTGCACAAAAACAATTTTGCAGGGGTGTCTGCGTTAGCACTAGGCATCACTTTGTGAGCAGGAAGAAGGGACAGGATTACACTGTATTTCATTAACACAGTGCATTCCTGCTCTTTCCTTTTGATGCAGGGCAGCCCAGCAAAGTGACTTGCTGTGCTGCCAGAGGCAAGAACTTGTAAATGAGGCCCTTGGGAACTAAGGACACTGAGACAGCAAATGCCCAACAGCACCCTCATGCCGAACTAGAACAGTATCTTGAAATTGGAAAAATGCCTTTGTCATTGCACTGCCGAAAAAAACACTAGCTCTCTCTGCCCCCAAGTGTCGTTTGATTTTGCTAGAACTGTTTGTGCAAAAATTGTGCAATTGTGAAGGGATTGGTTATGGCCTAATTAATTGACTTCATGACTTCCATGTATGGATTACATTCCTCTCCGTTTTAATTCTTTTCATGGCACAGAAATAGAACCTTTTGTAGTGCAAAATGAGATTGGTAAGATATTTGATCAAGGTGGCACGACTGCTTTAATGCTTTTAGATTTTTCTCTAACTTTCAACTCTGTATGTCACTGCCTACTGTTAACTAGTCTGACATAAGTAGGAGTTAAAGAGCTGGCACAGACCTGGCTTCATTCCTATCATAGCCAGTTATTTGTCTTTCCTCCTTTTAGATCCTTTCCAAAAGACTTAGAGGAATACTTAAGAAAAATGGCACTGCACTGTGTGCAGCAACACTTTTATTGCACCCCTTAGTACCCCTCTAATGCACCCATGTGTGTGCCGTATTTAAAATTCTGACGCTAATCCTGCAAAGCACCCAAGGCTCATTGTAGCTCATGGAAGCCTCCTTTTAGCACCTGCTCTGAGCAGGCATTAAAAGTGCCGAGAAAAATGGAGCAAGGAAACCTCTTAAATTTCCTTGCACCATTTTTTTGGCCCCCTAATGGGGGAACACCTCCTTTGCATACATTATGCCTGGTGCAGGCATAATGTAGCGTAAATGGTTACAAAGTGGCTCAATGCACTTTGTAAATATGGCGCAGTGTTGCAGTGTTTTGGCCTTCTAATGCCACATTAGCATGAAGAAAATTATGCTAATGTGATGTGGAATGGCACTAGGGGCTCTTAAATATGCCCCTTACAATGGAGCATTCCACACGGATCTTCCATTAACCAAACATTGTTCAATCCCTATATGGCTCCACCATCAGCACTTATTAAAAATAATCAACTCTCATGTATTTTTAAGCATATGATGGTCAATTCGGTTTAAGATTTGAAGGTGCTGGAACGTTAAACCCATCAGAATTTTGTGACTGGTTAAAGGCTAAGTGATTGGATGAACACCCAGCAATTGTGAAGGAATGCCCAATAATTGTTTGAGATTAAATTCAGATAATTCAGATAAAACAAACATGTTGATTTTAGAACACTCTTCTCTCTGGTCTATGGAATGGTGGCCTGATGCTCTTTTTTCCATCTCCATTAGCCAATACTGGCTAAAACCGTTAGGAATCTTGGGAGGGTACTTTATTCTAATTTACCTTTTAATATATAAGATAAAGGGGGTCATTTTGACCGTGGCGGTCCGAGACCGCCAGGGCTAAAATGACGGAAGCACCGCCAACAGGCTGGCGGTGCTTCCTGGCCTATTACGACCGCGCCGGTAGCGCCGCGGTAGCACCGCTGGAGCTGGCGGTTTCCGCCGTTTTATCCCCGGCGGTGATAATCCGCCAGGGCAGCGCTGCAAGCAGCGCTGCCCTGGGGATTATGACACCCCTACCACCAGCCTGTTTCTGGCGTTTTGCACTGCCAGGAAGAGGCTGGCGGTAAGCCCCCTAACAGGGCCCCGGCCAGCTTTTCACTGTCTGCATAGCAGACAGTGAAAAGCGCGACGGGTGCAACTGCACCCGTCGCACGGCCGCAACACCGCCAGCTCCTATGTTGCGGCCTCATTCCCGCTGGGCCGGCGGGTGCAAACTTGGTTTGCGCCCGCCGGCCCAGCGGGAATGTCGTGATGGAGGCCGCGGGAGTGCGGCGCTGCCCGCCAATGTCGTAATGACCCACAAAGTCTTTCTAATTTCTTCGGTTGAAACCTTTTAGAAAAAATCTTACCTATCTCTCTCAGTCTTACTATTTCGTCCCTACACAATCTGTTATAATTGATCATTATAACGCTTTATATTTAGGGCTTCAAACGATTCAGAAATGTGCATCTGGACTGATGTTGAATTAACATACACATGGTGCAACTGCTCTCAACCTGCCAAGGTTACTTTGCCTCACGGTGTTCATATTAATTCTGATACTTATGTATTTGCTTTGATTTATGTATTATGTCCTCTCCTTATTTGCCAGCTTGTTCACCTTTGCTATCCACACAGGCTGTTATAACCTTCTTCATTATATCTTCTTCTGGTCCGCAGAATTTGCAAAATGTGACTAGGACGTTGCCCCTTTTCTTATCTGACTGCCGAGGCTTAGAACAACCTCCCAATTACTCTCCATTTCAAAGATAATCTTATCAGTTTTAAGAAGCACTTGAAGACCTTTTTTTCTGACAGTAACAGGAATACAATAGCCTATTAGTTAATAAGAACCATAAACATAAACAAAATGTACATTTGACATTACCATCATCAAAATTTAAAATATATAAAAACACCTCATATGGGACTTACCCTTGCATCCCTCCCTTTAAAAGCAGATAGAAGCTCAGCCTGTGTAATATCCCGTAAAGTCCACAGTGAATTACCGTGGTCCCCTAGCAGGGCCTTCCCAGGATGTCTAGGGCAATGGAGTTTGGCGTGAACTGGAGTGCATATAGATCAGACTCAACTGCTTCCATTTACATTCTCGACTAAATTGCATCTGAGAAGGTCCAGCCAGATTAACATCAGGTGGGACCAAGGTATTTCAAGTAATAAAGTGCATAGCCACATGCAACCAGGGACTAATCCTAGTTGGAAAATGGGGTATTGTCCAGGACCTAATCCTAAGCGATGGGGGATAGCTACCTAGAGAGCCAGGCACTATTCCATCCCTTCCCAACCTAAACTGAAATATTGCTAGAAAAGAGGATGGCCTTATGAACGTCAAAGGGAGGATATTATACATAAAGTACAAAGGTGCATGCTACATAGCCTTTATATAGCTAAGACTTTAACAAGGTGGGATAGAGAATTAGAACATTGCTATTCTTACTCTACCCCTAGAAGCTCACCTTTGGCCTAGACAAGGTGGGATAGGGCAGGGTTCTGCAAAGTCGGTCCTGGAGAGCCAGGTCCATGCCAGATTTTTAGCATATCCACATTTAGAAAAATGTAGATTTCTAACACTTCTTTTTTCAAAATGTGGATATACTAAAAACCTGGCGTGGACCCGGCTCTCCAGGACCGACTTTGCAGAACCCTGGGATAGGGGATTGGAGCATTGCTATTCTTGCTTCATCCCTACCAGTCCACCTATGGGGTGCCATTCGTGCACCCCTACCACCCACTGACTGCTCTTGCCTCAGTTAGAGGCCCAAGGCCCTATGTACTGTGTTTGGATTTTACAAGTTCCCTGAAAATGTTGATAAACTGCACCAGCCGAATGTTCAGCATAATGTCCATGGGTTTAAAGACTCCATTGCTGCTGTAGTCCTGATTCCTAAGGTCTTAAATTAATTCTGCAGCAGTGCCCTCCATTGCATTCTTAGGTGGGGACATGCAGCAGTGTTTACTTTGACCCATAGCATAAGCGACATGTCACATCCTCACAATGCCCTTCTTTCCTACCATTTAGGCTTAAAGTCTCAAGTGGGAAGAACACCCAGCCTCAGTGACATTAGCTTCTTCTTATCTTTTATAGAGTAAGGAGCCTCAAGGAAAGGCTGGTCCTTTTGCTTATCGTATGAGTTTAGGACCAGCCACCCATGCACTTGCTTAGCTTGTGTTATTTTATCTTCCCATTCACTTTGCAGCCTGATGCTTTTGTTCATCCTTTTTGTTAAACACTTGCTCACATGTGTGCATCTGCCAGAGCTCTCCTAGACCAGGTTTTTCAATGCTGTCCTCTAGGTACCTTTTGTTGCTGACTTTCCCTCTTTGCAGTTGATTTCAGACCACATATAATGAGCTAATGACTCGTTGGCTGCATTTCTCAGTTTGTGACATCGTTTTACAAAAGCCCCTGGCATTGCAAAGGATTGCATTACCAACTAGAACGTGAGCATGACTTGTGCGGGTAATGTCAATCTTGGTAGTAGGGCAATTTGCTTAAATGCCTGTGTTGTGAGCTTGTCCGGTAGGCTAACATCCTAACCCAATATTATTTCACCTCTGTATGAGAGGGTTGCATTAGTTTTGACTTAATTACTGTATCTAAGGGTTTGAGATTGTGACCCCATTGTAATTTTGCTAAAGTTGAAAAAGCGAAATTTAGAGCTAGCGCTTTTCCTTTGATGGCTTCTTTTTGTGGTGCAAACATAGCCCTCCAGTCTAGCTTGACCTCTATATAGACATAGCTGTTTTTACCTTCTATTGTGGACCTATATAAGAGCCATTTTCTCTCTGCTTTGAAATACACCAGTTTTGGGAATGACCTTGGTTTTCTTGAGGTGTATTTGTAACTGATTATTGTCCGCTAAGTGGCTAATTAATCTTTATAGCCCTACTTGAGTATTGCTGAGTAGAAGCAGATCATCTACATAGAGGATATTTGAAAGGGAAAGATCACCAAGGCTCGGGAATGTGATGCCAGCTCATCACGAGCTAGAGAGAGGTCCATGATGAACAGAACGAATAAAAGGGGGGGAGTTGTCACATCCATTTTAAACAAATCACTGTTCTCATCTCCCTTGACAGGTAGGATCCGTCTCTGACCTTGATCTTAAGCAGCTTAATTGCCCTCAAGACGTTGTATGGAATCCCCCAATGCTGAAACTTTTCTCACAGCTTGTCCCTTGGCACATGGTCAAACACCCCTTCAATATCAACAAAACACATATACAGCAGCTTGTGGGGGTCATTCGCTCTTTTCATAATTAGTCCTACAACCATCAGATTTGAGAGTGTCCATTGGTTCTTTGTAAACCCCATCTGGTTTAGGGGCATCCTGCCTGTTTCATTCACCGACACTAATAAGTCTTGAAGCAGCAATGATGAAAATTATTTGAGAGCCACGTCCAACGGTGCTATCAGATGGAAATTCCTTGGGGACGGGGACGATCCTCCTTTGAACATTGGATGTATGACTGAGCCTCTCCAACTATTTGGGATGATTCAACAATTGTATTTTGCAAGTTTGCGCCGCTTTTGCGTAAAAAAATGACACAAATGCGGCACTAAAAAAGTATAAATATGGGTCTAAGTGCTAGCCAATCACCCAAAACCTGTATATCACATTCACACGAGAACAGTCTCAATCAATCATGTAGCACTACTAAGCATCCCGGGAGGTACCCAGGTGCTGTGCTGCAGGAATCATTCGATGAGCCAGGTCTTGCAGTCCTTCCTGAAGAGGTTCAGTGAGGTTGCAGTGTGGAGGTGGAGGGTTTTTCAGGCTTTGGCGGCGAGGTGGGAGAAGGAGCGTTCTTTGAAGTGACTGCGGCAGGTGTGTGGTGGCTAATTGAGGACAAGGTGTGCAGAGCAGAGGTTCCAGGTTGGTTGGTGGAAGATCAGGTGGTGGTTCATGTAGGCTGGTCCTTGGTTGTGGAGGGCTTTGTAGGTGTGGGTAATGAGCTTGAAGTGGCATCTCTTCTGGACAAGGAGCCTGTAGAGGTCTTTTAGGTGCTGGGAGATATGTGTTCTCTTGGGCAAGCTGAGGATCAGTCTGGCTGCTGCATTCTGGATTGTCTGTAGTCCTTGAATGAGTTTGGTGGTGGTGGTGCTGGCATAGAGTCGGCTGGTGATGAGGTCCTGCGTCACAGTTTTCCTTGTGCTGATAGGGAGCCACCTACAGATTTTATGGAGCATGTGGATCGTCTGGAAGCAGGCTGAGGAAACAGGGTTGACCTCATGTTCATGAAGAGCTCACTGTCCAGGATGATTCTGATGTTATGGGTTTGGTCTTATGGCGTGGAGGTAGGTCTGAGCTGTGCTGGCCTCCAGGAGTCAATCCAAAGGGAAGTGTGTCTGCCAAAGATCAGAACTTCGGGTTTTTCTGTGTTAAGTTTGAGGCAGTTGTCATTTAATCATGTTGTGACGTTCCTCCTACAGTTGTGGAAGTTGTTATTCATTTTTGTGGGGTCCACTGAGAATGAGAGGATGGGCTGTGTGTCGTCGGCGTAGGAGATGATTTTGATGTAGTGGGATCTGACAATGTCTGCGAGTGGTTTCATGTAGATATTGAAAAGGGTTTGGCTGATGAATGAGCCTTGCGGTACTCCACAGATGGTGTGCTTTGGTTGAGAGGTGAAGGGAGGCAGGCGAACTCTTTGGGTGCGTCCCATGAGGGAGGATTCCATCAGTGATTCCTATCCGGCATAGTCGATTGATGAGTATGTGGTGCGAGACGATGTCAAAGGCTGCAGAGAGGTCCTGGAGAATGAGGGTGAGGGATTTTCCTCTGTCAAATAGGGCTCACATGTTGTTTGCTGCTGTGATCAGAGCTGTCTCGGTGCTCGGTTCTGAAGCCCGATTGGGAGAGTCTAGCAGTTTGTTTCTTTCTAGATGATCAGTGATTTGGAGGTTGCTGGATTTTTCCAGGACTTTGCTTGGGAACAGGAGGAGGGAGACAGGACGGTAGTTCTGTGGGTCGCTGTGGTCGGACAAAGGTTTCTTGAGGAGGGGTCCCCGTGTGTTTCCATGCATCTGGAAAGTTGGCTGTGACTATGGAGGCATTGAGGATGGTGGGGAACTATTGGTTGATCTCATTGCTTTTAAGGTTGAAGAGTTGATGGGGTCTTGGGTCGGTGGGTGCTCCTTAGTGGATGGAGTTCTTCAGGGTGTTGTTGTCGGTGTACTTAGTTGTTCCCATGCCGTGAGTTGGTGGTTAGTGGTTGGTGGCTGTGGTTGATTGGTTGCTGAAAAGGTTGAAGGGATGTGGTTCAAAGTTTCTGTGAATGGTTGCTATCTTGTTGTGGAAGTGGTCAGTGAGGGCGTCGCAGAGAACCTGTAAGGGAGGGATTGAGTTCTTTGTGGCTGATGGTCAGGTGAATTCTCTGACAATGATGAACAGTTCGTTGGTTTGGTTGGAGCTGATCTCGATCTGGTGTGTCCAGCCCTCCTTTTTTTTGTCTTTGAGCTGGCGATGGTAGTCGCTGAGGGCTGATTTGTGGTCATTGTGTCATTTCTACTGGTTCACCAACTGCTTCCAGTTCTTTATACTTGTGTTTTCATGTGCTGAGTTCAGGTGTGTACCAGCTGGCTTGTTTGGTGTGTCTGTGCGTTTTGGCAAGTTTGGTGGGGATGACCTGGTTGGCCGCACTGGTAATCCAGGCATTGAAATTCTCTACTGTCTAGTCTAGGTTGGTGATTATGTTGCGCTGGGTGGTGCTGAGGGCTTCGGTCCATTGCTGCTGAATTATCTTGGTCTAGCTCCAGTAGGGAGCTCTGTGTTGGTCAGGGGTAGTGCACGGCAGACTGGTGAGGGTGAAGTGTATGATGGAGTGGTCCGTCCATGTGAGTTCTGAGGTGTGGCTGTATCTGATTCTGTTGCCAGATGTGAAGATGCGGTCTAGCGTGTGCCCTGCTTTGTGTGTGGGATCGATGACTATCTGCTTGACCCCGACATTGTTTAGTCTTTACAGTAGTTCAGTAATGTTTGTGTCAGTGGAGTCATCTAGGTGGAAGCTGAGGTCTCCCAGTAAGATGTAATGTTCCGATTCGACGGTGAGCAGGGTGATAAATTTAGCAATGGCATAGCTGAGGCCGGTTTGTGGTCCTGGTGGTCTGTTTGCGAGGGTGTCTTTGATGATGGTTTTGGCATTGGGTTGAAACTGGAAATTCATGTGTTTCATAATCGGCGTGGTGTCGTCTTTGGTGATGGCGCAGGAGATTGATTCCTTGTGTACGATGGTGATTCCCCCTCTGCGTCTGTTGGTGCGGTTGCCGTGTTTCATCCTGTAGCCGCTAGGACTTGCAGTGACAATGTCTCGGGCCAGCGTACGGGTGAGCCAGGTCTCCATGATGAAGGTCACGTTGGGGGAGATGGTGGAGCTGGTGTCCCAGATTTCGGTGGCGTGTTTGCACTCTGTTGAATGTCCAGTCTTCAAGCATAAGTGCAGAAGATGTGCACAGGCTGTTCAATAACAGTGAACTAAGCATGACAGAAATACACATACCCTCCAAGTCAGGATCTACTAGCTCAACCAGCTCAACTAGCTGGCAGAACTGATGTGTAATGTAATATGAAATAGTACAGATATAAGTATCGGTGAATTGCTTTATGTACTGTGCACAATGTGTCAAATTACTTTGCTTTGTCTCAGTGCTTTAAGTATGTGGGAGGGGGATCTAAATGGGTTGTGGCCTAAGAAGAGTATCTAAAGAAATGTCGACAAGAGGAATAGCCTCTTTAACCAAGGAGACAACCTAATACATATGAAATAAAATAATATGCTCGACAAATGTATAAATTTAGAATAAATATAGTCTAAAAGAATTTAAACGTTTCATATGGTACATTTTAAAGCAAACAGTGATAATTTAGTTACTGAGGTGGAATGAAAGAATATTTTAGGCACGGGAGCACCATACTGAAACAAAAATATCCACTGTTTACCTTACCGCCATGTCACACGGGACTTTCCCTGACGTTGCGTTGCAACGTGGGCAACTGGCAGGCCGACAAGTACAGGTTAATTGTCTTCAGCCAGGGAATGGTAGAAATCGAAAGACACAGAGCCAGGGCAACTGAAGTTTTTTATCCATTGTCTGGTGCGTAACCTGCAGATTTTAACAAAAAACAATATAGCTCAAATGGATCTCAAGTTAATAAAAATGTAGCATCATGTTTTGCTGCACTGTTGAAGGCCATTGGCAAAGGTGGACTGGTCACATATCTGTTGCTTATTGCTGTATTTGTGCATTAAATTGGTAATGATGGGGCGAACCCTTTGACCAGACAGTGTTAACATGTGCGCAAATGGTAAAATAAGTAACACCATCACAAAATGTGACTATGTTGCATTTTCTTCCTACATAATTTAATTCACCGTTCCACAAAATGTGGTCCTCTGCTGCCACATAATTCCAGTGGCCCTGTCCGTAAGGTCTTACTTTGCCAGGACTCAGACTTGACTGTCCTTGGCCCCACAGAGCACTGAGCTATCTGTGTTTAACTACCTCTGAATAGGGAATATAAAGGATACCAAGGCTGTAGGCATATTCTGTCTGGAGAAGAGAGCTTTTGAAAGATTGAAAGAACTCATGGAATTAAAGAAAAGTATTCATCTGGAATAAAGAAGCTCCAAAACAAAGCATTACTGTTCAGAGTTTTCATTTGATAAATAATGTTTTAAGTGGAGAGGGAGATATATTTGCAATAGAGATTAAAGACTATTAAAATACATCCTGGTATCTAGGAATACATCATGTCCAGAAACTCATATCACATTTGAATAATTGCAAGTCAAATGATTGGACTAGACTACCTTTATGCTCAGCTATCACATACTGAGACTGAAGGTCACGATATGTGATTTACCCAGCCCTGCCTGGGTGTCAGGGGAAGCAGGTGGAAAATATAAGGATTGTGCAGAATCTTGGGGTGCTGTTCTATCTCCTGCTAAGTTTTCCGAGTTGTCAATCACAAGTCTTATGTACACACAAGAAGTAGAATCAATACTCTTTAGGTGTAATTACTTATGGGACTGGGTGCTTTCCTATTCAGAGCCACTTTCTCTAGCAATTTGTTGGACCGTCAACTCAAGAGTTCTGCAAATGGATGAGAGAAGGTCACTTTCAGGACCCATGAACCGTGACCATCAACGAGGCACCATGAAATGCCACTGACTGTGATAAACAGGGACACAACTATTTATTCTACACTAACACCATAGCTAAACACTTAGGGGCCTATTTACCAATTCCTAGCACCTCCTTAGCATAATTTATTTTACGCTAAGGCGGCGTTAAAGAGGCCTTTCTCCCACACCGTATTCACAAAGTGGCACAATACTTGCATTGCGCCACTTTGTAAACCCTTGTGCACCAGGCATAATGTATGCAAGGGGGCTTTCAGACACAGGGAGGTACGAAAAAAAGGCACAGTGAAATTTCGAACAAATTTACATTTCTCTGTGCCCTTTTTTCTGTCATTTTTAACACCTGCTCAAAGCAAGAGTTAAAATGAAGCATCAGTGGGCCTCCCTGTGCTTTGCTGCACTAGCGTCAACATTTCTTACCCTGGTGTGGCAAAGCGACACAATAGCGCAAACATTTTTGATGCGATGGTCCTAATGACTACGATGGAGCACTTTATTGTAAATA
This sequence comes from Pleurodeles waltl, assembly GCF_031143425.1. Classification (NCBI taxonomy): domain Eukaryota; kingdom Metazoa; phylum Chordata; class Amphibia; order Caudata; family Salamandridae; genus Pleurodeles; species Pleurodeles waltl. Next base: position 339,343,391 of record NC_090446.1, read on the forward strand.
TGGCTCAATCATGGTGTCATTAGGTGGGGCAGGGGCAATGCAAGAAAAGTGGTACATTGGGACCGATGTGTCACTTTCTTGTAAATATGTCCCTATGTTCAATCTTTTTATAACAAGCCCTGGCAAAGCTAACTACCCTGGCCTTGGCAAGCATGTCTTTTTTAATGTGTTTTAATGTATTTTGTTTTTGCAAGCGTGCACCAAAATTAGCAAAAAATGAGAAAGAAGTGTCAGAGAATCCCTGTTACACCTGTCATAACACTTGAATAGACCAATGGATGAAGAAGAAGAAATGTAAATCTTTTCTACATTTCCCTAATCATGGAAATAATTAGTTGGTAACACCCTAGCCCGTTTTGAATGAGAATTATAGTGTATCCTCCCGCTGGACACTACACAGGATATACATTTGTAAGTCAATGTTTTTGTAGTTTCGTCGTAAATCATGATTGTTTGTTATGTAATACTTTTCCTCGGCATTTCAAATGCAAGGTGTACTCTGTGGCTGACATGAACATAAACCAGCAGGGACCATAATCTTGAATGACTAGAATAATGTCTGCAACATAACCGGAGGGCCCAGTTACCTCACCTCTATAAATATGATTCTCTTTTGCTGTGCATGCTACCTGTCTTATTTCTGTCATCATCATATTTGCAATCTATTTTTGTGCAAAGCACCAGAGTCGAACGTTTTCACAAAAATCACTGAAATAGGAATATTGACTTTAGACTCTCCTTGCGACCTTTTTGGGTTACAGAAAGCCATATCACACAACTTTTTCCGATTTACATCACAATGGGTGGCCTCACATAGCCTGACATTGATGACAATACAGGAAGTGACATCACACAGTTTTGGGCCCTGGCGACATAAGGAGTAACACATTCAAAGTCAATAGGAAATCCTACTCATCCTATATACTTCATTTATTTGTGTATTAGTGTTCATAAACCAATGTTAGTGAATTACATTTATATAACTTCCAGAAACTTGTATAACTGGATTCTTTAACATTTGTTCTTGTAACTATTTCCTTTTTAAGTGTGATTTACTGCCTTTAAGTAGCCAGGATTCCTAATCATTCTACCGTTAAACAACCTTGAACCTACTACTTTCAGGGCCTCATTTACAAGGAACTGGCGGATCGGCTCTGATGTGCCAGTTTACTTGCTTTGCTCTGTCCCCACCAACAACAGCATGGTAGCAGTGTATTTGTAATACAGCGCACCATGGTGCCTGTTAGCACAAATGTGTTTAAATTTGTGACGCAGTTGTGACGCATTGCTGGACTAGTGTCAAAAATGTTGAAGAGGTGAATCAGGAAGCTAGAAAGTTTGGATTGAGCCAGTCTGTTTCCAGGGAGCCAGCAGCCTGTACTTAAGACCTCTAGCCTCTTGTATAAGCTTTTACTAGTTGTTCCATCTTGTGTTCTGATTGGCTGTTTGGGCGAGGCCTTCTATTGGACTAAGGGCTTAGGGTTTGGTTTTTGATTGGGTAATAGGGCTAGGGCTGTGATCAGTTAATAGGACAAGATCTCCCATGTGGCTCTATGGTTTAGGGTTAGTGCTCTGATTGGTTAGCGTTAGGGCTAGGGTGCCACCTGCCAATAGGGTTTTTTAAGTCTAGGGTTAGGGCATTTCAGCCGGGTGTCGAGGCTAAGTGTGGAGAGGGCAAGGGCAGTTGCCTGTTCGGACCAGTCCTAAGGCCAGAGAAACTGCCCAATTTTTCAATTACCATATACCACCTTAAGCCTTCCACATCTGCAAATATCAAACACGAAAGCAGCAAAGGCATTCTACTCATGTTCAACAAAAGGCCTCATACAGTTTTCAAAGTCTCAACAACCACTACAAAATCCCATAAACCACACCTATACACATGTCAACCCCATCTACAACATTATGGCACCTTTGTTCTTACACTAAATACAACTCTGTCCTGTACCACCAACTCGGTCCACACACCATCAACACAACACAAAACCACAGTATACATAACATTAATGGATCCAGACACACAATCCTTATTCATGCAAAACATCAGCTCCGTTCTCTGCTTCCTCCTAAGAGACCCCCTTTTCTCACCACAAAACCTTTACTCAGCCTTCCATCATATCATCCACCAGCACCCTCCTACTCTTTGTACCAAAAAGGACACAACCAAAAAATCCCCTCACACTCCTCCTCAACACACATATTACCTCTTCCAGTGATTAAATCTAACACAAACACTCCTAACTCTTGAAACTCTCCTCTTACACACCACATACACTCTTCTCCAAAACACATCACCCCCTTGTATAATTCAGATACCACTCACCAGCAGTACTTTGCATACAAATCCTTCTCAGAATGTGCTACATCAATATCTCCTCTCACTACTGCACCAAAACAAATCACACATACCAGCACATCAAAATCACACACTTTCATAATACTTTCTGTCACAAATTAGTAACTTACACCACACCCACTCCCTCCCTTATGACTACACAAATAACACACATCCGAATCCCCTTCTTTACCACCAACAACAACAAATACACCAACACAACCATTCTCATTCACCCTCCTCTCATCTACTTCACAAGATAGAGCCTTAGATTATGACCTATATACTCCACTCCCACCTCTAACCCATACTCCTACCACCCTAAACAGACACAAACAAAATAAGCAACATCTAACTCTTCAGAACTATGCAATCCACCATGTCTATTACACAACAAGGCTACTCTACAAAAACTCAACATCTCCCTCTCAACCACCTCCCCACCACCGACACGCATAGGCCCTACAAAATGTCTTCTAAGCCTGCTGGACGAGAAATGATATAGAAAAACACTATTGTGACCCTCATACAGTTAATAGCACAAATGATACACCTGCTACAAGTTCAAAATAGACTTCTCACTCTTCTACAAAACAAAGCCACATCTCCACCAAAACACAATCTCTAAACTGTCTACTAAGAAATGCTTGCTCACTCTCCAAAAATAAGCACCACATCTACGACCTACTCACTGACACACAACCTGACTTAGGGCCTGATTAGGAGGCTGGTGGTCCGACCACCACATTAAGACCCTGGCAGGCGGACCTATCAGGGGACCGCTGTTCCTGCCGGGATCATAGTTCCTAATGTGGTGACGGTGGAGTTGTAACCAGCCAGGATGGTGTTAAACTCAGTGCCACCTGGCTGATTACAACTCCACTTTCTGCCAGCCTTTTTATGGCAGGGATCCCTCTATGAAAAGGATGGCAGAAAGCCAGTACTCTGGCCACAGGGGGGTGGGGCCTGCACTGCCCATGCCCATACCTTGGGAATGCGCACTGTCTGCTAAGGCAGTCAGAGCATATTCCGAGGGTGTTGGAGTGGTAGGATATCAGCATGGGCTCCCTTAAGGGCGCCAAGGCCAATATCCTAGCACTGTTCCCCCTGGTCAGCCCGGCAGGAACGCGTATTACATTGTTCCCGCCAGTCAGCCCGGCGGGGAGGTTGTAATATGTCAGGGGGGTCACATCTGTATGACAGTGGCATCCTCCCACGGCTTTGGCGGGCCACTTTTAGGCTCCCCAAAGTCATAATGAGGCTATTACTGTTCATAACTGAATCATGGTTGGTAGATGGCATGGCTCCAGTGTTGCATATAGCTGTTCCTCTATACCATGACACAAAACCCTATAGGCAAAAGAGGATATGGACTAGCTGATATATTCAAGCAAACAACAAATCTAAACAAGATGGATTACATTTCCATACAAGGTTGTGAAGCCATCATCACCAGATGCAACCCAATACCAACTTCCTCCTCCTTTGCAGACCACCACCAAGCAATTCAACATTCCTAGACGTGTTTCTGACACAGTTTCAAACCTTATAACACTGTACTCCAACCTATATATCTTGAGGAACTAAATATTTGGATTGACAAACTCAATATACCCCATCCAAAAACTATCACCACTGGCCTAGTGACACTGAACCTACATCAGATCATACACAATCCCACACACATCCTAGATGTCATTTTGGCAAATCCAGAACTAGTTACCTTTCAAAGGATCACACCAGTCACATGGTCAGATCACCGTTTGGTAGCTTTCCAACATGAAACAACACAAATCAACACACCCAAGACCATCTTACATATATCGACCATGGAACAAACTCAACTTTGAATATTTAGAAACAGAACTAACAGCCAACACAGATCTAGACACAATAAATTCTGTTCAAAAACTTTGAGTGGCTAAAGGAAGTTTTTGATATCCTAATGCCACTCAGAACAACAAAACGGGACAAAAGAAAACAATCATCTTGGAGAAATATAGAACTCAAAAAAGATAAACCAACAAATCAGAAGGCCGCAACGAACCTGGCTCAAAACAAACAGCATTCAGTACATACTTCACCTATGCAAACTTAACAGAATATACAATCAACTATAAAAAAGCTAAACAAAAAGGTACTATTCAGACAGAATTCAAAATGCTAAATCTGCAAATAAAGAATTTTAATAAAACTCTTGCTGAATTTCACAAACCTAAATGCACAGACGAAACTTAGCCCATTACTCAAGAATTCTCAGACAAACTGGCAAATCATTGCACAACCAAATACAGACACACTGGACTCCAAGTTAAAACAAAGGAAAACCACCAGCACTAACCCGTCTCCAACAATCATCTTCAAGTGTAAGCCAACCCAGTCTCTGCAGTCCTTCAAACAAAGTGAATTTATGGATCTGGTCAAAGCAAGCAAAGCAAACATTCTTTTATCTACCTCTGTTGCCACATCAGTAAGAAGAATGATCAATAATTCTTTAACTGCATGAATCTTTCCAGAAGACCTAAAAAAAGGATACATATGCCCATTATTAAAGAAAACATACCTGGGCCTGCATGACGACAACAACTACAGATCAATTACAAATGGACCTTTCCTGGGCAAACTGATAGAAATAGCAGCATTCACCCAGATGTCACAATTCAGTGAAGCTAACTCCATACTTTCAGACTACCAAACTTGATTCTGCCCAGGAAGAGCCACAGATTCTGCCCTCATCGCCATCTGGGATGACCTTAAAAACACATTAGACCGCAATGTAGTTGCTTCACTACTTCTCTTGGACCTCTCACCTGCCTTTGACACGGTTGACCATGACACCATAATAAAAAGACTCTACGAAGTCGGCATACAGGGCCCACTCTCAACTGGATCACAACCTACTTTCAAAACAGAACAAATGTCATCCATACTCCTCCTTTTTTATCCAAATCATACTTCACAAAAGCAGAGGGTTCCTCAAGGTTCAATCATCTCATCCATGCTTTTCAACATCTACATGAAGTCATTAGCAGCAATGATCAATGAATTTCAGCTCACATGCTGCAACCATGAAGATGACACACAAATACTTCTTAAACTAGAATGCCTCAAAGACGTTGGAAGCTCACAAATCTTCAGTTGCCTCAAATCTGTTGATCAGTGAATGACATGGAGCCATCTCAAACTGAATGTTTCCAAAACAGAAATACTCACAATTTGCGATTGGAAAAAATTATGACCCACTTTGCACCTGGCTGACGATCTGGGACCACCTCCTAAGTAAGAAACCTTGGAATGATCATAGATAAGTTAACAATGAATGCCTAAGTGGACAAATTAGCAAGATCAAACTTCATCACCAGGAAAAATCAGCAACACATCTTCCCTCACCTAGGAATTTCACAGAAGGTCCAAGCCACTATCTCTCCTCTACTGTCTAAACTCGATCATCTCTATGTACTATGAAAAGACTACAATGCATTCAGAACTGTACATGTAGGAGTAGTCTGGCAGAAAACCCACAAGCCCACAGCTCCCCTGCCTTGAGGGTCCTACATTGGTTACCGGTTGCCAGAAGGTCCACATCCAAGCTGCTTTGTATCACCCACAAAGCAAAACATGGAACAGAACAGCTTTTCACCAGGCATAAAATCACCAAAAACATTCAACGAAGCAACCTTCACTCAAGATTGGCACATCGCCTCAAAACCCCACCATACAAGAAGAAGACAATAAATGGTACATCTTTCTCTGTTCAAGCAGCCAAACTATGGAATTCATTACCCCCAAATATGAAATCTACAGATAACTATCTTATTTTTAGAAGATTACTCAAGATGTAGCTCTTTCCTACATAACCACCATAATGAAACAGCAATGTACAGCATATTCCTGTGTATGTAAACATTTATAATTTGATTATGTAAATTTATTTAGAAATGTGTATTTCTTTGTGCAAATACGTATAATAACTGTTTCTTTTTTTCTTAAAATATATACATACTCTTTGGGCCTGCTTTACAAATGTGTATATTACTTACAGTTATATTTATATACCCAGAGAGGGTGTTCTTTTGACTTATACCGGTTGCCTCCTTGTGTCGGGACATAGCTAAACCACTCTGATGTGATGTAATGACATTGAAACACGTGTCAGGGGTTGCTTTTGCTCATTCCAGGGTGTCTTGGGTGGTATTTTACCAGTCTAAACCTGTAATACTGTGCCTGGAGTGGTGAAAGGCTTTTGTCATTTTACAGCTCGGTTAGGATGGCACTGGGACGATCCTATGCTTAAAGATTGTGCTGTACAAATGACAAAATAATCTGTTGTTTTCTAGCTCGGCATGGAAGGCACTGTGTCAATACTATACTTAAAAACAACGCTAGAAAAACAGACATTTGAGGTGAGCAAATCTAGAGTGTAGCCGGTGTTGAAGGGTGTTCCTTATTGGAGCTGTTCTCCACCTAAACTTGGGAACTACCTAGAGTTCTCTCTTCTGTTCTGCATATATATATATATATATATTCACAATATATAAATATTGCCTGAATTATTTTTCTACAAGCATTTCACTATTAATTTATTGAGAAAAGATAAAAATAATGTTATAAAAGTACACAACTAAATTAATCCCAAAAAAATGCAACACTTGAAAGTCTGTGTTTATATGATACAACTTTAAATCTCAATCTATTATCTTCCTTATACATATATTCCCTTTTTATGTAATCATGTATCTATATATTTATTACTTTAGTCCTACTGTAAACAAGATAAAAGGTAAAAAACACTATCTCTAATGCATTACTTTGTCTAACCTTAACACCTCTATCAATCTCTCCTCTATCTCCACTCTCAGCTGCAAAACAACCGTTCCTAGACTCTTCCCTCCTCCACCCATCATGGTTCACCCCAAACCTCAGTTTAGTACAATGAGCTCCCAAACAACCCTAATAAATTTTCCTTCATGTATCTCCCCTTTGGCCCATCTCAAACCTCATTTTATTACTATGATCTCACTAATCCCTTTATTCAGACTGTTCCCTCCTCCATCTCTCCTTTAGTCATCTCAAACTTAATTTTACTACTATGATCTCCCAAATTAGCACTTTCTGGATTTTTCACTCTTCTAGCCCTCCATTTTTCTATTTGAATATCATAACTCCCTACACTAATACTAATACTTCCCTACACTAATCCACCACTAATTCTTTTGGGTTCTGGAGTAGCATGCTACTCGACAAAAAGCGATTCAACGCCTCATCAGGGTTAGTAAACGCTATATAAAAACAATTACAATTTACAATATATCATTAACTGATAACTATAAAACGTCACTGAGACAGTTGTCATCCATATGTGGTCTAGTACAGTGGCACTTAATAGGCCTAAGCAGAGCTCACCAAGTTTTGCTCTGTGGAATTCCACAGAGTTCAAAAAAACTCTGCGAGATTCCGCAGAACTCCACAAGTGGGCGGAAGAGTGCTCTTCTGTCGGCTCGTTCTGCTTTTTCAGGCCAGTAGCACGTTCCATTCTGAAAAATCAGCCTGAACAGCACCATACAGACCGCATGGGTGTGGCCACTTTGTTTTACATGCATCCTGTTTTCTGAATGATGCGGAGCCTTATTGTTGTATCCATTTAAAATCTATTCCAAAGCTACACATATCCCCTCATCCACCCCTCACTTACCTTTTTTATGAGTGTGTGCCTTTGTGTTTGGGTATTTAACATTTTTGTCTTTTTTTAAAACTTTTTCCATGACTTTGGCCCTCATTCCGACCCTGGCGGTTTCAAACCGCCAGGGTGGAGGGCAGAGGAAGCACCGCCAACAGGCTGGCGGTGCTTCCCGGGCCATTCTGACCGCGGCGGTAAAGCCGTGGTCAGAAAAGGGGAACCGCCATGGGGATTCCGACCCCCTTCCCGCCAGCCTGCTCCTGCCGGTTTACACCGCCAGGAAGAGGCTGGCGGGAACGGGTGTCGTGGGGCCCCTGGGGGCCCCTGCACTGCCCATGCTACTGGCATGGGCAGTGTAGGGGCCCCCTAACAGGGCCCCACAAAGATTTTCACTGTCTGCTTAGCAGACAGTGAAAATTGCGTCGGGTGCCACTGCACCCGTCGCACCCCTGCAAATCCGCCGGCTCCATTCGGAGCCGGCTTCCTCTTTGCAGGGGCTTTACCGCTGGGCCGGCGGGCGATCTTTTGGAGATCGCCCGCCAGCCCAGCGGGAAATTTGAAATGGCCCCCCCGGTCAATGGACCGCGGGGCGGTCTTTGGGCGGTTTCCGCCCGGCGGGCGGCACCCGCTGCCCGCCGGGGTCGGAATGACCCCCTTTATGTACTTTTTTAGTTTTCCCTTTTTACTTCCTTTCGTTCTTCTCCCTTTTTGATTCTTTTTTTTACTTCCTACTTTTTTTCACCCGAGCGCCATGTCGAAGAAGCAACAGGAGGCAAGCGGCGGTGCAGGTGTGGCTGCTACAAGTCATACACTTTGCTGTTCTGGGACATCAATGGGTGCAACGCCATCCATTTTTTCAGAGTTAGAAGTGGCGGCACTCTTTTTTTATGTGCAATTCCACCTCCCCTCAGTGCTCACAGGAGGTAGCAGGCCTGAGAGGGGGTTTGCCCTACCGGAGCACTGGGTGGTGTGGGGGGGGAGTGTGCTTGTGAGTACCCCAGTGCACTGGGGTTCAGAGCAAGATGCAGCAGCTGGCACACTGCTAGATTGACCTGCTGGACAGGGAACAGGACCTGCTGGGTGATGAGTTTGCGGGGCTCAGAGTGTAATTATTTATTTGTTGTTTTCTAAAATGTTAATATTTTTTTCAAATCACATGCTGCTCACAGAGGCAAGTTAAGTTTACATTATGAGTATTTGGAGTTTTGAGTGCTCCATTGAAGACAATAGAGTAGCTCTGGGCTTCAATTGGCTGGTAAAAGCCTGAAGCATCAACATTCCAACATTTGTTATTCACAGAAACATTTGCGAAAAAAAGCATCATGGAGCCCAAAGTGATTTCAACCCCCTCAGGATCCATGGGCCCTTTGTTTTACTAATTAGAACATTCTGCCCTGATGGGGTGGAATACTCTAATAGCTTTATAGCCCACCTTAGGTGGCTATACCAGCTATTAAAGCCCTGTTCCCTTTTTAAAGGCTCTCTTCTGCAGCTCGGGCCTTTAACACTGCAGCAGGCCTTTAATGGCTGGTATAGCCAGGTACGACAGGGTTTAAAGCTATAGTATGTGAAACAAGTTCAGCTAGCCAGGTTCTGGTCGTTACCTAATTGGACTCATTGGCGCTGCTTGGGCTGATTATTTAAGAAGTCATGCAGACTCCTCCGTCCTCTGACTACGATAGTGACAGTAATATCAATGAGTTAGCGTTAACTGTGCTTTTCTTCATGTATCTCATACAGTCTCAACCTCCCAGTGATGTGTAGTATGCATCTATGCATTGAAAAGAGAGACCGAGTTGGCTCATCAAAGGGGGGTTCAGAAGCAAATATCATTTGTGCAATGCATTAGTAGTTCCAAATGTATTTTTGGTTAAGGAAACTAGGAATAGGTTTAGGTTTAGGATATTATGAATAGGTCCACTCAATATTAATAAATAGTATTATAGATGATCTGATTTAGAATAGTACAATGCTTCTGCGTTTGCCTGACAAAATATATTTTTGGAGATCAACTGTACATCTAATCTATTTTTTTTATACTCTTTATTTCTCATATTTGCACCCCAGGCAAGAGGACATCTAAAGCTGGAGAAGAAGCGGCTGTCACCACTAGTACCATGACAGGTAAAACCATCACCACCAGCGCCACAGCAGATGGTTCTGATTGCAGCAGTATGTCCTGGTATTAACATTATTTACCTAACTTTTACCTCTCTCCATTATTAGAATAAAGTTAATTTTTCTTTAATTCATTTTTTATTTTGTCTTCTTATTTACAAATCATCTATCTACTGTTAAATTCTTACTATCCCTGCATTTTCCTTTTTTTCTAAATTTCATGTTTCTGTAGCTGACTTCCTTCTGTCTGTACTAGTCAGTAGCTTTCTTCTGTTTTGTTAGTAAGCTTTCCTTCTTCCCTTACATATTTTGCGGAATTGTGAGATCAAGAGAACAGATTTTTGGTACTCTACTATGAAGATTGCAGGTTCAAGTAAGCCATAATTCACCACGCATGTTTGTTGAGAAGGCTTTCTTTTTCTTGCTCATGCTCAAACACTTAAAATGAGAGAGTGGCCCAGGTCTTTCTGGACCCTCCCCAATGTTCTGTTATCATTCATTTTAACAGTAGGCCATCAGTTTCCATGACAATGCAGCATGGCAGGAAAATACGAGGCCCCATTGCATTTGCTAACCAAGAACATATGTAATTCATTGAACCTTATTCCACCCTTCACTGCGCTTTAGTGAGTCAGAGTCATCATAGCTCTGCCTCTCCATTACAAAAGGTTTTTGGTTGGCTTGATTACCTGCCTTTTCTAACATTGTTAACCAAGGGCAACAAATGACCCAAAGTGATAGTGATAATTTTGATAGTAGATACTGCTAACTGAACTGCAGTGAGGTATTGCAGTTGTATTTTATTAAAAACAAATAATAAGGGAGCTGGATCGGTCATCTAAAATGTGTAATATTTTTTCAGCCACAGAGACCACCAGTCCTGGGGCCAGCAGAAGCACCAGTGCGCAAGAGTTGGCAGAGGTGGTATTTGGGGGTGGGAGTACAGTGGTGGCAGGGATGGTTGGTGATAAGTCACATTGCTAGAATATTGACAAATTAAGCATACCCACTATATTTGTTGAGTGAGGCAGATATTGCACCCATCAGCATTCATCATCTCCCTGCCCATGGCATTTCGCCACCCATGACCTAACTGCAGCATGGTTCTATTCCACACTGCTGTGTAATGTGCATCTGTTTCAGTTAATGCAACATTTACGAAGTTTTCAATGTATTACAAACCAAAATTAAGGCGTATTTCCCAGTGTCCACTCAGTCACCACCTACTAGTACTTCACTCATTTATTCTTTCCTAAATTCTGTCCCAGCCTACCAAAACAAATTTGACAAATGCATTCTATATATATATATCACTCTCACTACTTGACAATTGTTATCCCTCTAGGTGAGTAAACTTAATTTGGGAATTGACAAAGTGGTCTTTAGACAAGAGAACACAGTGCTGGTGTTTGGAGTTACAGATACAGTGCCTGCTGTGAGCTGCAGTCAAGTCACTCTCTCTGGTACACATACTATACAGATATTATCCTCCCAGGTGAGTACACAACAATTGGGATTTAACAAACAAGGGTATTTGGAGAAGACACAGGGCTGGGAGAGTGGATTAACAGTGTCTCCTGGCCTTCGTAGTCATGTCATTCCCTATACTGCACACACTCTTCATATGTGTTATCCCACCAGGTAAGTACACTTCAATTGTGAGATGTCAGACAGGGGTCTTTAGACCTGTGGACACTGGGCTGGTGAGTGGAGTGGCAGTGAAGGTGGCAAAAGGTGAGCAGGCTAAGAAGGGTTTCGCGGACAGGTGTCTTGGAAGGTTCATGAGTAGGTGCACAGCAGCATTCTGCACTACTTGAAATCTTTTTACCACATATCGGGTTGAGCTGAAATAGACAACATTACCATAATCCAGGCGTGAGATTATAAAGGTTTGAATGATGAGTTTTTTGGTAAGAAACATGAGTACTTTAAAGGCCTTCCTAAGAAGCCTCAGTAGACTAAAACAGGTGGCTGCAAACTTTTTAGATTGGCAGTCCATGGTGAAAAGGGGTTTCCAGACAAACACCAAGCTCTTTATATTTTCTTTTGGTGGACGCAGGTCTTCCAGCCTTTCAGGGACTGGGGATGGAGTTCTATGGAGGAGACAATTCCTCCCTAGCATTACCTCAGTTTTGTCTTCATTTAGTTTGAATTTGCAGTCAACCATCCTTCTGTTAGAATTGGTGGAGAATGAGAAAACCAGCTGAGTGTTGTCGGCATAAGAAACTAGCTAACAGAGACATTTAGAGATTAAACAGACCCCTTGAGTCAAGCCGTCGTATTACGTCTCCCACAACTGCTAAAAAGGGAGGTCGCAGTACTATGTTGGGCCCTGAAGCAAAATAGAGTATAATAAAGGATCTTGAAGTCCTCAAGAAAGATGTAAAGATGTCTGATGACATGTTTTTCAATCAATTTGGATTCTGTAGGAAGTAGAGAGATCGGCCTATAGTTGTGAAAAAGAGCTGCATCAAGATGAAGCTTTTTAAGCAATGGCTTAACAATAGCATGTTTCCAGTACAACGGGATGAGGCCTGTTGTCAAGGACACGTTGAGGATGTTAGTCAATACAGGGGCAATAATATCTGAACCCATAGCCAGAATGAAAGGAGGGGGCTGGGTCCAAGGGGAATCCGGATTTTTTGGAATGTAGGAGACTGATTACTGAGTCTTCAGTAAAAAGAGGGAAAGCTGATAGCGAAGCTATGGAATTGTGGGCCATAACCTGACCAACAGAGTCGCCTTCCTGAACAGGCTAGTCAGAGAAGGCTGAATAAATATCTAGTATCTTCTTTTGAAAGAAACAGGCCAGATTATCGCTTTGATTCCTAGAGGCGTCTATGGGGCCAGTATGAGAAGGTAGCTGAACAACCTCTTTAAAGATTAGAAAAATGTATTTATGAGAGTTAAAGGACTGTTCTATTTTAGAAGCATAATACGATGCCTGCCTAGACCTTAATTATACATGAAAGTTTCTGATTGCTTTTCTATATTCTAGCATGGAGGAATTATCATTCTTTTTTTCCACCTTCTTTCGAGGCATTTGCACTCCATTTGTAGCAGCAGAGCTGACGTACACCTCTGGTAATGGTCTCCACCGGTAGTACAGTGCCCAGTGAATTGAAGATCCGCTCATTACATGTATCCGCTAAATTTATGGTGTAATCCGAAAGGTTAGGTCTGGAATTTTCAAGAGTGGAAGTCCATTCACTGAGATTCAACTTGGGCAAGCGGCAACCCGTTTGGCTTTTGCTGGCAGGTGTGTAGCAAGAGGGGATGGGGAGTTTGGGCAAGATTAAAATATGGTCAGACCATACCAGAGGGATGGGAGCCTGAGATGACAGATCTGAAATGTTGCTAAAGACAAGATCAATGGTGTGGCCCTTAATATGCATCGGGCCACTGTAACAGCTGAATGAAGTCCAACGCTGCAAGGTCCATGAGAAGAGTATTGGTGGAGGCATTGCTCGCATCATCCATATGAATACTGAAGTCCCAGAGAAGGGTAAAGTTGGTTTTACTACAAGCTAGGTCAGAGACCAGTTCAGGAAGGGCTTGAATGAACTGGTCATAGGGACCAGGAGGGCGATAGATTAAAACTCCAGAGAACGTGAACGTAGGGTTCACTGCTGGAGAGAAATACATACTTTCACATCCAGGAATAGACAGAGACTAAGAAGAACAATCAATAGAATCCTTATAGATAATATCAATCCCCCCACCCATGATATGTGTCCTATCTATCTGGCTTCTTGGGTAGCCATGAGGGATGGCAGGGCAATATCTGGGGAGGATTCCTCAAGGAGTCAGGATTTTGTCAAGAATAAAGTCTCTGGGGCATAGTCGCTCAACAGAGAATGGATAGCTAATTTATGGGCTGGTAAGGACCGACTAACAAAAGCTTGCTAATTAACCCATTATTCATCCTTGGAGGCTGCATGCCTTCGGGCTGAGGAGACCAGGTACAACTGTAGCAGGACTAAGATGGAGTGCCAGCAAAAATTCAAAAATAGGATTTCTAAGAGCATAGATTTGGCTAGCTGAGAATGTTTTCTTCTCTAAACTTGGAGGGGCAGCATCCCTGGCCCCTGGTGCCGGCCGCGCTCGGAAGGGCGCAGACGGGTTTGCCTTTGGTTGCATCATGACTCTTATATGGGGTCAGGGAGGCGGCAGACAGCGCAGCTGGACCAGAGCCCAAAATGGCAGCTCCTCACTGCGCAAAGGCAGGAGGAAAATGGCACCCGTTCTTGGCAGAGTACAAAGTTAAAATCCTTGTCCCCAAGTATGTAAAAAGACCCCGTCATATACAGTATTCAAAAGATAAAGCTTTACTTTGCGCAGGCTGGTAGTTCAAAAAGTAATTAAGAACTGAGTAAAAATACTGCTGCTCTGCAGATAAAACCACCAGATGCCACTGAACATGGGCATCAGGTGTGGAATGAAGCAGGGGGAAAGAAATATGAGACACTCTTGGAATATTGCAACACATAACATACTTTGATCATTCTTTTGGACGTTGGTTGGGGATGGGGTGATTTTTGTTTGGGAAGAGAAGTGGGCCAGTTGTGGGTGGAGAGGGTTGGTTTTCTTAGTAAGAAAAATTAAAGAGAAATTATTCTGTTACTTTATGCCTGAAATCTTTTTTGTGTGTTTTACTTTGCACTACTGCCTTTTAGCGCAGCCTATTTTTTAAAATCCGCTTATCAAAGTGTATACTAGTTAGTTATACCCTCGTCCTACTACCCTCTGTAATTATTAACCACTAAGGGGTATGTCATTGGCTATGCCTATGTTGTCTACAACAACCTAGATGAACAACATCTTAATCTTCAGTAGAAGAACTAACTAAACTAGTTCACTTCACTTCATAGCTCTTTAACCTGAATAGAGGAAGTGATGGCTGCTACCTCTCTTAATCTTCCAAAAACTTACTGAAGGGTTTCCCAAGGCATCCTTCTTAATGGTGGTGTTAGTAATAGCAGGTTAGCGCACTAACAAGGAAGACATCACAAGCGAGGTCCCACTCCCACCGACTTGAATTCCAACTGTAGGATTAATCAGAAGGCTTATCCATCACAGGCAACTAGATCGAAAGAAAACACAAAGTTAATGGGTTATTATTTATATCAGAACTTTGCAGCGGCTGAGATCATTGTACCACTTTGACCACAAAGACCTGATATTACAACAAAAACTAGCAACTTAACTTCTTCTGAGCAATGGGAGCTAGTATTTAACACTAAACTTACAAATCCTGAATTCAGGAGAAGACCCAGGAGTAGACACAGTGAAAGAGTTTGCACAACAGAAGGCCTGAATTATGATGTTGACAAATTATTTTATAACTAAACTATGGATACCTTCTATGCATGGATGGATAAGTGGAGCTGGTGTGAGCTATTGCTCAGGTAACAGAAGATCCTACAGTTAGTTTGTGTTGCTTTCACCATATCTGTCCCACCAAGTGTATGATCCATTATGGTGCAAATTAAGTCACACCTCAATAAATCACACAGCCTGTGAGAAGGGGGGTTAGAGTTTTGATGAATGGATGGAAAAGGGGATGGGGAAAGGAGTGACAAAGACAAACATTACGCAACAATAATATTCATCAGGGCAATGAGCAGCACGTCATCATAATCAACCCTGTTGTAGAAGGAAATTAAGGAATGACAGTTCAATTAAATGCATTGCAAACAGTCCTTCATCCCAGATACCCAAGTTATATATCTAAATGTTCTTTCATCTAGGTTTGAAAAATACAAACTACGGAGAAGTGAACCCAATTCTAAAAACTTTGGGCCAGATGTATGATTCTGGCCCATTGCGATTCGGTAATTGTGATTTTTAAGAAATCGCACTTACCGACTCGCAAAGGGCCATGTATCACATTTGCGATTCGGAAATTGCGATTTCTTAAAAATCGAAAATGCAATTACCGAATCGCAAATTGCGATACTGGCCCCATTCGCAGCTATGGGCCTGTTGGCCCATAGCTGTGAATTTTTTGCATTTCCTAAATTGCGATTTCTGAACCAGAAATCGCAATTTGGGAAATGCAAAAGGCCAGGGTGCTGGGGGCCTAAGGCCCCCTCTCCTGCACCCCAATTTTTTTTTTTTTACAATGTAAAGTACACACATGCCAAAAGGGCATGTGTGCTTTACATATTAAATGTAAAAATGCAGTTTTACTTCATTTTAAAATTTTGCACCAGGTTACCACCTGGTTGCAGACAATGGTATTTTGCATGAGCAAAATACCATTCTGCGAAAAATCGCAATTTGCGATTTTTTGCAGAATTGCCTTGTGACCTGGATTTTGCAAATCGCAAATTGCGATTCACAAAATCCAGGTCGCAACGTAGAAAAACGCAATTTTTGCGATTTTCATTTTGTGGTCTGCGAATGCCTTTGATGCATTGCAGACCACGATTTTGCACTCGCAAACGGCCGATTTCGCCGTTTGCGAGTGCAAAATATTTTGATACATCTGGCCCTATGTTTGTTAAAAGAAAAGTGACACTGTATTGGGAGGTGCATCTGCATTCTTCTCTGAATGTCCATCTTGGGTGCCTGGCTCAACCTGTTTGGTAAGGGTATTAGGAGTGCTATGGGGCTTTTGCCTTTCGTGCAGAAGAAGAGAAGACCTGCAGATTGTAAACCAGAAACAATATTGCAGAGTTAAAGAGAAAGGCACATGTTAAGCTTCGTTAGGGGTGTACCCAGACTCAGAGGCAGAGTAAGAGCATATGCTACTGCAATCATTCATTATGGCTTATGTGCAAATAACTAAGAAGTGAGGACAATTTTACTACTAATTATGGACAAGTAGTTGCATGTACCAGGTTGATCAATGTCACAACTGTCACCATAGCATTTAGCAGAGTGTGTGCATCATGTGATGATGTGATATCACATGTCTGTCTCCAGTTACAACAGCCCACTCAACCACAACCACATAATAGAGGAGTTTCAACTTTCAGCGAGCACACACAGCAGAATTTCTCAAATCAAAGCACCTCTCTCCAGTCCACAGAGCTCAGTAAGCCTCTTACAGTCATCATCTTGCTGGTTTCCCTTTGAACTTGAAGTCGATAACTTTCTTCTTCTGGCTGTTGAGGTAGTCCTGCCTTGAGTCCTTCCATCCTGACTCTGAGTAATGAATCAGTCCTATTCCATCCCATCCCAAATGAAAGAGCTAGACCTGCAGTGCACTGCTGTTGAAGATCAAGATGAGAAAGTTAATTTAAGTATTTTATGAACATTTGTGTCTGTTAACTAAACGGACTGTTCTGGTCTCTAAAGAACTAGAAAACAAAGTACAGCGAGGAGTGGATCTTGCAAGTAAATCTTGCTAAGTGTGAAAGGACCTATCATCTTCTGGAAATATCAACCATCAGGCGTCAAACATCCCAAATCATCAAAATCAAGTTCACAAAGTAGTTAAACAGCCTTCCTCACTGCCTGCCACCACATGAATCATCAATCATCACTCACAATTACTCAATAAGATAGCACTCATTTGTGCAATAGTTACCTGTCCAATCCAAGCACAGTGATACACAATTATGTTGCCTCTTTGATGGAAGCAACACATTGGCGGTCTTGTAAATCAAATAATCTTTACTGGGACAGCCCTTCTAGAGGAAGAAAAAAGAAGGATAGGCATGGGACGCAGGTAGGCATTGTCTCCAATGTCATTGAAGGGAATGTGGAGGCTTCTTCACTGCACACTGGCCCAACTCCAACCTGGCTGAGTAGTCCCTAAAAATGGTGGGGGCTGAATAAGTCAGACACATACAAAACCGCCACGGCGGTACAAACAAACAGCATGGCAGTCACCGCTAACAGACAGGCGGAGGACAATGTACCGCCCACAGTATCACAACCTACCAATCCGTCACCTTTTCCGGGGCGGATTCACCGCGAACAAAAACACGGCAGAAACAGGACTTCAAAGGGAAATCGCTCACCTCTGCACACCCCTCAAGGAACCAGGACGACATGGAACCAGAGCTCAACATTTTCCCAGCCTTTATTTTCTTGCTCTTCTACCAGGAGCACGAACGCCGGCGGCGAAGACCACAGTGAGTACGGCACCTATGACTCAGGGGAGAGGGGAGGGAAAAAATAATGACACACACACGCAACACCCCCACCCCCACCCTCACCCACGACAACACACACACTAATACAGCATGATACATTACAGTTACACCCCCCAACCCCCCTGGAAGAATGCAAAGACAAAAGGAAATGAGGTGAACGATTGTAATATATTAAAATTCAGTAGTCAAATAATATACATACACTATTTACAAATACACCAAGAATATTAGTCCAAGGTATTCCACCCTTAAAGTCCGTGGACCACTGGACCCACACTGCATGGGCGAGGTCCACACAAGATACCCGAACAAGACGGAGAGAACACTGCAGGGGCATCAGACAGAAATAAAACAGGCACCTCAGGGGGAAGGGAAAGGGTGGGCACCTCAGCCGGTTGAGTGCACGACGCCAAATCCACAAGGGGGCCCCATGCCCACTGATCAATGCTGGGGAGTGCAAAGCCACAGTCTCACAAGTCTCTACAGTGGGTGGTTTGCCCACTGTTCAATCCTGGGGAGTGCAAAGCCACAGTCTCTCAAGTCTCTACAGTGGGTGGTTTGCCCACTGTTCAATCCTGGGGAGTGCAAAGCCACAGTCTCTCAAGTCTCTACAGTGGGTGGTTTGCCCACTGTTCAATCCTGGGGAGTGCAAAGCCACAGTCTCACAAGTCTCTACAGTGGGTGGTTTGCCCACTGTTCAATCCTGGGGAGTGCAAAGCCACAGTCTCTCAAGTCTCTACAGTGGGTGGTTTGCCCACAGTTCAATTCTGGGGAGTGCAAAGCCACAGTCTCACAAGTCTCTACAGTGGGTGGTGTGCCCACTGTCCAATCCTGGGAGTGCAAAGCCACAGTCTCTCAAGTGGATAACAGTCTCCACTGGTTCTGAAGGGGGCTTTGTGCCCAGAGTGCTTCATCCTGCCAAGGACAGAGGTAGTGGATGTGAATCTTCACTGGTTCTGGAGGGGGGCTTTGTGTCCAGAGTGCTTCATCCTGCCAAGGACAGAGGTAGTGGATGTGAATCTCCACTGGTTCTGGAGAGGGTTTTGTGCCCAGAGTGCTTCATCCTGCTCGTGGCGGCCTCAGTAGCGTCAGTGCTTTTGGCACTCATGGGCCTGCGGTGCTTGTGGTGGCGGTGTCTTTGGCAGCGGTGCTTGTGGCGGCGGTGTCCTTGGCAGCGGTGCTTGTGGCGGCGGTGTCCTTGGCAGCGGTGCTTGTGGCGGTGGTGTCTTTGGCAGCGGTGCTTGTTGCGACGGTGTCCTTGGCAGCACTTCAGCTGCTGGCTGTCATGTCTTGGGCAGTGGGGCTGCTGGCGGTCGCCACCTGGGCAGCGCTTCAGCTGCATGCCGGTTGTGTCTTGGGCAGCGGGGCTGCTGGCGGTCGCCTCCTAGGCAGCGCTTCAGCTGCTGGCGGTTGTGTCTTGGGCAGCAGGGCTGCTGGCGGTCGCCTCCTGGGCAGTGGGGCTGCTGCTGGCAGTCCTGTCTGGGGCAGAGGTGCTGCTGGTGGTCGCCTCCTGGGCAGCGGGGTTGCTGCTGGTCGATCCTGTCTGGGGCAGCGGTGCTGCTGCTGGCGGTCCTGTCTGGAGCACCGGGGCTGCTGCTGGTGGTCCTGTCTGGGGCAGAGGGGCTGCTGCTGGCGGTCCTGTCTGGGCCAGCGGGGCTGCTGGCGGTCGCCTCCTGGGCAGTGGGGCTGCTGCTGGCAGTCCTGTCTGGGGCAGAGGGGCTGCTGGCGGTCGCCTCCTGGACAGCGGGGCTGCTGCTGGCGGTCCTGTCTGGGGCAATGGGGCTGCTGGTGGCGGTCCTGTCTGGGGCAGCGGGGCTGCTGGCGGTCACCTCCTGGGCAGCGGGGCTGCTGCTGGTCGATCCTGTCTGGGGCAGCGGTGCTGCTGCTGGCGGTCCTGTCTGGAGCACCGGGGCTGCTGCTGGTGGTCCTGTCTGGGGCAGCGGGGCTGCTGCTGGCGGTCCTGTCTGGGCCAGCGGGGCTGCTGCTGGCCGGCTCCTGGGCAGCGGGGCTGATGGCGGTCTTGTCCGCCGTGCTGATCTTCCCAGAATTGCCGGGTTTCTTGAGCCCCTTCTCCACCTTGGAAGGTGTCACAGCTGACTCCACACTCCCACCTGTACCCCTGGGAGCGGCTTTGGTGGCTGTTGTCTTCCCCCTATAACGCCGGGCACTGGCCAACTTTTGATGCTTGACAGGTGGGGAACTGTCCGTGCTGTGGCTCTTTGCCACACTGGCTTCCCTGCTGCCTGGTGGACTCCAGAATCCGGTGACTACTGGCACCACTGGTCCCACCGATGTTGTGGCTGAGGTGCTAGGTTGGGACCTGGAGAGTCAGGCCCTAGGAGACTGATGGGGTGGGGGAGGTGAGGGAAAGAGGTCAAGGGTGGCCAGGAAAAGTTTCTTAGGAACACTGGGACAGGTAGATGGAGGGGGTTTGGGAGTGGAGGAAGAGGTTGTGGTTGTAGGATGTGTACGTTTGGTGACTTTGGGTGAAGGTGCACGTGCTGGAGGCTGTCGTGAGGTGGATGGCTGTTGGGCGGGTGTGTGTCTGCATTTGTGTACCTTGGGAGGTGGCGTCACAGACACACTGGGAGAGGACACAGGGGATGTGTGAATGGTAGTGGGGGTGGTGACTGCACGTGAGCGGGGTGTGGTGGTGTGTGTGCTGGTGATGGAAGTAGTGGCTGTAGATGTGGTGCATGCAGCTGTGAGTGGAGACGAGACTGGGAGGGAGGAGGGAGACGAGGAGGAGGGGGACACAGTGGAGGCAGTGGATGTTGCTGTGTCTGCATGTGTGTGATGCTTGCGTGAGTGCCTGTGGGATGTGTGGTGCTCATGTTTGCCTTATCTTCCTTTGTGTGTTGAGGTGTGTGCATGCTGGTCTGATGGTGTGCTTGGGATAGGCAGAGGTACAGGGGATTGGGTCTGGGTGGAGGAAGTTGGAGTGGGGAGGCTAGAGACAGGGACAATGGCTGCCATCAGTGCTGAGGCCAGAGTCTGAAAAGCTTGCTGAAGTGCTGCCTGACCAGAATGAATGCCCCCCTGGAATGTATTGGTTTGTTGCAACTGTCTCTGTACTCCCTGGATGGCAATCAAAATGGTAGACTGCCCAACAGTGAGGGACCTGAGGAGGTCAATGGCCTCCTCACTGAGGGCAGCAGGGGTGACTGGGGCAGGGCCTGAGGTGCCTAGGGCGAAGGAGATGCCCACCCTCCTGGGTGAGCGGGCACGGGGCAAGGGCCGAGGGGCTGCTGGGAGGGCGGTGCTGGAGGGGGGGTGGCAGCTGTGCCTGTTAATGCAGGGGCCACAGATGGGCCCACCACCAGAAGGGAGCTCCCATCAGAGGACGAGTCTGTATCACTGGTGTCAGCTCCTGTCCCCGCCGTGGAGCTCCCCTCGCCCTCCGTCCCACTGGTGAAATCAGACTGCGTAGTGTCGCCCTCCAGGGCCATGTGGGATGCAGCTCCCGCCTGCTCCGGTGCCACTGCTCCTCCGCCTGATGATGCTAATGCACACATGCACAGGTAGACCACAAAAAGTGGGGGGGAGATAGAAGAAAGACATGTTGAGTGCATGCATTACCGCTACCGTTGGCGGACACGACAGACACAGAAGCCCCCTGCACTACGCCACGCTCTTGGGGTACACTATTCAATCCCAGGGACATGGCCTACAAGGCCATGGCCGATATCTGCATGCATGGATGTCACAGGAGCCTGACTAGGCGTAGTTGGCACTGTACCCAAGTGGAGTGGGGTGCCACAGAGTCTGCCTGAAAAAGGGGACTTAACTAGCACACTAGCCCTGGCCTAGGGAAACCCACAGCCCACCTCCCCCACCCAGATACCTCCACTGCGCGCTGAATCAGAAGAATGACAGTGTACTCACCCCCTTGTTGCTGCTGTGATGCCCTCAAGTGCCCATCCAAGTCCGGATACACCACCGCCAGGATCCTGAACATCAGGGGGGTCATGGTGCGACGGGCAACCCTCCCACGTTGGGAGGCCATCCCCAGCTGGGCCTCCGCCGTCTTCTTGCTCCAGCGGCGAATGTCCTCCCATCTTTTCCGGCAGTGGGTGCTCCGTCTGTTGTAGACCCCCAGGGTCTGGACGTCCTTGGCGATGGCACGCCAAATATCCTTCCTCTGGTGGGCGCTGACCTACATGTATTGTACAGGGGAAAAAGAGAAGTTATTACCAACTGCACCATCACAGTCATTGGTCCGCATCCCTACCCTTGCCATGGGGCACATGCACTCACCGTTTCATGCACGCATCATTTTCTCCCCCCTATCTTTCATCCACACCACTCCACACAGGCATTGCCCATACAGCATGCTCACAGTGTACTTACCTGTTTGTCTGGAGGTCCGTAGAGTAGCGTGTACTGGGGGAGTATCCTACTGGGGGAGGACCCCATCCACGAGTTTCTCCAACTCCTCCGTGCTGAAGGCAGGGGCCCTTTCCCCAGACGCACAAGCCATTGTCTCTTCCAGACCGAGGTCACAGCAGCATATGCAGTCTAGGTCCTCTCCTGTCGAAGATCAGGTATGGAGTGATTGAACAGATAGAAATTGGCGGTCACGTCCGTGGCGGTGCGTACCGTCATCGCGGGCGTACATCGTCATTGGCTCCTGGAACCCATAGGGTCCAATGTTAACCAATGCAGAATTGCGCTGCGGTCTTCGACCGCCTACCGCAACGGTGTACAACGCCAGCGCAGTTACCTCACATCCCATTGTCCCACTTTACAGGTCAGGCAGCCGCCATTTCAAGCGCCCACATGGCTTTATTTTTAACTGTGTCGCACATACCTAGGCCTTGGCTCAACACTCATACAGGCAAAATTCGGGTTATGAATGGTTTTCTGAGTAAGCTGTGTTTACGTACCTCTGAGTTGGTTGACTCGGTGCTCGCTTTTGTCCTTCATAGGCCCCGTCCACTGGGACATGTGAGGGGATGGCGGCATCCTCCGGTGTACAGACCACTGGTGGATCTGTCGACAATGGAGGAAAGACATTGTAATCATCACCCACAGGCTTGATCGTGCCACAATCCTGGAACTGTGTGCCCAGCTGGAGCCAAACCTGATGCCAGCTATCCGCCATCCCACAGGAATGCCCCCTCAAGTGCAGGTGCTGTCAGTACTCCATTTCCTTGCAAGTGGGTCTTTTCAAACAACAGTGGCCATAGCATCAGGGATGTCCCAGCCTATGTTTTCCAACATGTTGTCCAGAGTGTTGCCTGCCCTGCTGAAACACATGCGGAGCTACATCGTTTTCCCTCAGGTGGAGGATTTGCCTACAGTGAAAGGTGACTTCTATGCCCTGGGACATATCCCCAACATCATAGGTGCCATTGATGGGACACATGTGGCCTTGGTCCCCCCGCAGGAGTGAACATGTGTACAGAAACCGGAAGAGTTACTATTCGATGAATGTGAAGATGGTGTGTTTGGCAGACCAGTACATCTCCCATGTTAATGCCAAATTCCCTGGCTCAGTGCATGACGCTCACATCCTGCGGAATAGCAGCATCCCTTATGTGATGGGGCCACTCCAGAGGCAGCGTGTGTGGCTATTAGGTGAGCACCTGGAACCAAATCAGTGGGAATAGTTGTCTGGGTCTGGGGATATCCCTAAGAGTTAGTGTGTGTCTAACAGTTGTCCCTCGCCATTTGCAGGTGACTCTCGTTACCCCAACCTGTCATGGCTACTGACCCCAGTGAGGAATCCCAGGAAAAGGGCAGAGGAAGGCTACAATGAGGCACATGGGCGAACTAGGAGGATTATAGAGCGCCCCTTCGGCTTCCTGAAGGCCAGGTTCAGGTGCCTCCATATGACAGGTGGTTCCCTATTCTACTCACCAAAGAAGGTGTGCCAGATCATCGTGGCCTGCTGTATGCTTCACAACTTGGCTTTGCGACGACAGGTGCCTTTTCTGCAGGAGGATGGTCCAGATGGAGGTGTTGTGGCAGCTGTGGAGCTTGTGGACAGCGAAGATGAGGAAGCAGAAGAAGAGGACATCGACAACAGGAACTCTGTGATCCTGCAATACTTCCTGTGAGACACAGGTAAGAAGACAAACCTGCCTACTACATGTACTTTAACACTACTACCTCTCTACTGTCTGTCCTTTTCACCCAGTGTATGGTCACTGAGTTGTCACTTTCCCTTACGATTTCACAGATGTGGGTCCCATCTGCTTTGTTTCCTCATGGACTAGAGCTTTGTGACATAGGTATGTTGACATTACAATTGAAAGAGCATTTTGTCACTGTAATTGCTAATACGCATTTTCGAAATCACAGAGAGACTCCAGATTGTTTTGTGATTTAAGGGTGTTTATTTAAGTGCTCAATATTGGAGGGGGTTGTAAAATGGTGAGGGGTGATGGTGGAGGAATGTCCATGGCAGAGTCAGGTCTATTAGTCTCACAGGTGCATTGTCCAAAGGGGCATAGGAAGTGGAGCTGGGGCAGTTTAGGGATGGACAGGGTGACAAGGTGGGACAAAAGAATGACATTCAGGGTGGTCTCATTTCTTGGCGGGGGTCTTGGCATCATTCTCTGTCTTTGTCCTGGATCTCAGGGACCATTTATGGGTGGTTCTCCCTCTGCATGGGGTGGGGTGCTGGTGTGGTGGTCCTGTGGCGGTGCCTCCTGTCCACTAGCGCCAGCGTAGGTGGTGGGCAGTTGATCATCCAGGATAGTGTCAGGGGCCCCTTGTTGTGCCACAGTGTCCCTCCTGGTGTTGAGGACTTCCTTCAGCACCCCTACGATGGTGCCCAGGGTGAAATTGATGGATCTGAGTTCCCCCCTGAAGCCCAAATACTGTTCCTCCTGCAGCCACTGGGTCTCCTGAAACTTGGCTAGTACCGTTGCCATCGTCTCCTGGGAATGATGGTACGCTCCCATGATGTTGGAGAGGGCCTCGTGGAGAGTGGTTTCCCTGGACCTGTCCTCCCCCTGTCGCACAGCAGCCCTCCCAGTTCCCCTGTTTCCTTGGGCCTCTGTCCCCTGAACGGTGTGCCCACCGCCACTACCCCCTGGTCCCTGTTGTTGTTGGGGTGGTGGGTTAGCCTGGGTTCCCTGTAGTGGTGGACACACTGCTGCTTGACGTGTCCTGGGGACAGAGGTATGGGCCCACTGGGTGGGTGCTGTGCTGGTGTTTCCAGAGGGGGGGAAGCTCTGTAGTGGCCTGTGCCAGTGTGAGGCGAACCGACTGTCCCGAGGTCCCAGATGGGCCGGGCTGGTTGTCTAGATCCAGTTGGACAGAGCTGCTGTCATCACTGTGCGCCTCTTCTGTTGGTGGTGTGGACATGTCTGGACCCTCCTGTGCAGTGACATTGGGTAGGGGTCCTGCAGGGGTGTAAAAGCATGAATATTGCATCTGTGTGTGCCATGGTGTGCAACGGGTGGGTGACCGTGTACCCCAGTGCTTGCATTCCTGTGTGGGACCTTGTGTGATGATGGTTTAGGGGGGTGTATGGGTATGTGCAGTGGCCATGCATTGGGGATGGGTGTCCATGCTTTGTTGTTGCATGCAGGGCTTGGTGTTTGGATGTGTGGTTTGTGATATTGGGACATTTGTGAGGAGTTGGAGTGATGGGGGTGAGGGCGAGGGTGGGGATATGTGATGGCATGCAGGTAGGGTGGGGGATATAGTAGTTCACCTTTGACTTACCAGAGTCCATTCCTCCAGATACTCCTGCGAGGCCCTCAGGATTCAGAATAGCCAAGACTTGCATCTCCCATGTTGTTAGTTGTGGGGGAGGAGGTGGGGGTCCGCCGCCAGTCCTCTGAACCGCAATGTGGTGTCTTGATACCACGGAACGCACCTTCCCTCATTCCACCTCTTCCTGATGTCATCCCTATTTCTTGGATGCTGTCCCACTGCGTTGACCCTGTCCACTATTCTTCGCCATAGCTCCATCTTCCTAGCTATGGAGGTGTGCTGCACCTGTGATCCAAATAGCTGTGGCTCTACCCAGATGATTTCCTCCACCATGACCCTGAGCTCCTCCTCAGAGAACCAGGGGTGTCTTTGCTGTGCCATAGGGTGGTGTGGGTGATGTGAGGGGTGGTGTGTGTTGTGATGTGTGGGGTGATATTTAGTGGTGTGTTGTGTGAGGTGCGTGGATGTTATGTGGGTGATGGTATTGTGTGCCTGTGGATGCTTGGTTGTAGATTGTGGTGTCTCTCTCTGGCCTTCTGTCGCAATTGTGGTCGTAGGGGTTTGTGGGTGATGTGGGTGGGTGTTTTATATTGTATTGGGTGTGTGGGAGTGGTGTGTGTATGTGTATCAGGTGTGTGTTTTTGGAATTGTCCAATGTGGTAGTGTTTTGTAAAGGTGTGTGTATTTTGAGCGCAGCAGTGTGTACCGCCAATGGAATACCGCGGTTGAAAGACCACCGCTTGGATTCGTGGGTCGTGATAGTGTGGGCTTATTTCTGTTGGCGTGACGGTGGAGGTTTTGTTTTCACCAGTTTATCACTGACCTTTGGTGTGGTGGACTTGTGTGGGTGTCTCAATTTTGGCAGATTCCGAGCTGTGGGTCATAATAACCGTGGCAGAATTCCACTGCCGCGGCGGTGTATTGGCGGTCTTCTGCACGGCGGTAAGCGGCTTTTATTGCCAATGTTGTAATGAGGGCCATAATGTTCCTCTAGTTGTTTCCAATTAGTTCTACTGTAGCCTACTCAGTTGAGAACTAGAGTTTGACCTCAAACTCAGGTGGTCACCACAGAAGTTGGTCAGCTAACACACTTAAGTCTGACCAATCACCCTTATCCTCCTCCTACTGTGATTTCAGGAACAGTGTAATTGTGTGGTATGAAGTGTTGCTTCACATAGTCCTGGAACATCCTCTGAATGGTCATTGGTGTTGCCACTTGCTGTACTTCTTTTGCCTTCGCCTCTGCAATTGACTTAAGACTTGCCACTTAAAACCAAGCAATTACAGAGGCTGTGTCCATTTTTTTTTTTGCTGTTGTTGACGGTGTTCTTGTTGCTGGTGTTGGCTTCTGCGAGACAATAGCACTACCCTCTGTCGAGGCTAGAGTCTGCACACCAAAACCTCTGGTCCAGGACTCTAACTTTCAGCCATTCCTCTTCCAAGTCTCTCACTTGCTTAGCATTCCATGTCTTGTATAGTGAAGCAGCCCCTACTTAAAAAGGAATGAAAGTGGGCAGTATTGTCTTGTGTGGTGGATCAAGTATTTTGTCCAGATGTACTCTTTGGAGGACACAATTTCTCTTTGCTGCCTTGGATTAAGAGCCAAGACAAGGATTAAGTTCCCAAACAGCTCATACAATTCTCTGTTACTGTTCACACTGGTAATCCTTTGCAACAACTTTTTAACTGGTCCTGTAGCAGATGCAGCAACAAGATAGCTTGGCTCATTATAATGTCCTCCTTGCTTACTTCCCATGTGAAAACCTTAAAAGGAAGTAGCATCTGTGTCAGGCATTTGACTAGGTTCCATTAGACGACTGTCATGGTCATGCTTTTCCCAACTGAATCCCCTCCTATTTGAATGACATAGTCATTGATTGGTTTGTACTGCTCAAACAGATGTTGCAACATGTAATAGGTTGAGTTGAACACGTTGGCACCTCCTGTATGAGGGCTTTAACTAGTACTCCATTAGCACACTGAATAATCCTCACCTGCTTCTGGGCTTTAAAAGATTGGCTGAAATGAGTGCACATGCTTCTGTAGGTGGTCAGTATGTTGCTAACCATGTCTTCTTTTTTTTAGAAAGTCCTGTACAAACAGGTTGTTGCAATGTGCCAAACACAGTACCCTGAAATAGCCACCATCTGCCATGGCCTTAACTATATTACTGCCATTGATCTTGACAACAAATCCAATTCAGAGACCTCTGGTTCGCAGCCATTCAAACACCGTGTTATTAATGTCTTCGAAGATGTTTCCAGCTATTCTCAATGACAAATATGGCTACTGTTGCATGCCTCAGAATGCCCTTAAAAGTTCTGCCATCACTGAGACTTATTGTCTAACCCCAACAAACGAGATCCAGTGTGCAGTGATACATATGTAATCAGTTGCTTGACAACTGGTCCACATGTCTGTCGTCAGGTAGATAGTATGAACAGCACTCTACTACAAAGCCTATCCAACCAATTGCAGCACATTTTGATGGAGCGCTTGAACAGCAACACTGGCAAAATATGTTCGACTGGGAACCTTCCATTTCGGGCAGATGGCTCCCATAAATTCTAAAAATGCCACTCCTTCCACAAAAGAAAAAGGGTGGAGGGCAAGGACTAACATTTTAGCATGCTTCCCAATGTACAAACAAGCCTTTTGGTGGTTGCATTCATAGGACCATTCCTGCCTAAACATGGCCATAATAGTAGCCTGGATTTTTTTCTTTTCTGGTTGCACTGGTACAGATGACTTCCAGAGAGATCTAGAAAGTGGTAGACTCAATGCACTTCTAGGGGCACTCACAGTATTGTGTGCTGTCTCCATCTAACTCTTGTGCCATTTTGAGGTTGCTGAGGCAGGTGATACTGGTGCAGTGCTCGGGACGGGGCTGGGTTGTGTAAAGCTGTCACCCTCTTCTTCCTCAACACCTTCACCTCCCACTGTGATCAGAGCTGATTCCCTTCTCTCATCACCACCACCACCTGCAACAATTATTAGGGTACACCTCCATCCGGATTATGTAATGTTTTTTTCCTATGAGTCATTTGGCCTCTAGTACCACAGTGTGAACCAGGCTTACCTCGACAAACACAAGCATGGCAAATGGAGCATATTGCAAGTTATCCTCCTGCTTTCTAATTACAAAGAAAACTCAAACTGGGGAGAACTTTTTTAGTGGGCCACTGGTGCCACTGCCAATGCTGGAAAAAATGTAGGTATGTGAGTGTGTCGGAGATTATGGAAGCTGACAGTGGTGGTGGTACCAGTGCCACATCACTTGGAACAGGTTTAATAGAAGGGGATATTTTGGTGTCCTCTCAGCCAGCTTCCATGACAATGAATGGCTTGTCTTCCTTCTCCTCCCCTCCATAATTCTAAGGCTTTCAATAAATTTCCTCTTCTCTTGTCTCTCGTGGTGGGTCTTGAACTCAGTCGGGGTCAAATCCATGTCCAGATCATCAGAGGGGGACTTGGAGAACAAGGTGGAGTGCCCTTCCTTTTTTTTGCTGGAGATCAGGGAGCCAATGGTTCAGGAACTGGTACGTCTTGCTCAGCAGGAAGCCCAATCGCCTGTTCTGCTCCTACTTCAGGAAGAACTATACCTGGTTCTGGCTGGGGATCCTGTTGTCCACTTTGCTCAGTTTCCTGCCAAAGTTGGAACTAGTTTGTGGCTGAGACAACTCCAATTCAGACTCTATGCTCATAGCCATGATTGCAGTGGCTGCCTTGCTGAGAGAATTGACCTTTGCCTTAGTTTGGGGTGGTGCAGTTTATACTGGAGTTCTGCTCCCAGCTTGCTGCCCAGAGGACGGTGCAGCAGGCACATGTTTCCTGAAAAATGTTTGGGGTGGCGCGCCAGTGGTGGAAATCTGCTTCCTCTTCTCCTCCTCACTGGTCACTTTCTTGGCAGCACCTTTCTCTGTAGCCATCTTCAAGCCCTGTCAGGCAGTGACACTTAGCTGCACACCCTGAAGAGACTGGATGACTCCACTTTTGTGGCCACGTCACTTCGTGCGGGACTTCTTCCAGGCTGTACTTTGTGGGTGACTTCTCATGGGCACCTAAAAGCAAACAAGCAAGAAACACATTTAGTGAAATGTGTCATTTTTGCAGTTCATTCATAGTACAGACATTATAATTTAGCATGGTTACTTATTACACCAAATATTTAACAACAGTAGTGTATCCATTCCAAAGTCAAGCAACACTACCATAACATAATATTTCATTTTCAATCAGGATAACAGCATATATATGTACATTTTTGCTTTATCGCACCTAAGGGGTGACATTTGCGGCAGTCTGGATGACCCAGGGGAAATGTTAATATCCTTAAAAAATTATTACTGTTGTGCACCTATGGCTGGCTTGGGGTCCAGGTAGTAACCGACTAACCCTGCTAATGGTGGGTGTGGGGTCCAGGGGAAAATGGAATAACCCCTGGAAAATGGATGCTGATGTGCACCTATGTCAGCCGGGGGTTCAGGGGAAAATGGAACAATTCTGTCTATGGCAGCCGTGGGGTCTGGGAGAAAATGGAATAGTCCTTAAAAAATTTAATAATCCCTGAAAAATTGATGCTGGTGTGTGGCAGGCACTTAGGCAGGCAGGATGTGGATGGAGGGAAAATGTAAAAAAAAATTAACAATGTAAACAAGAAAACCTGACAGTTTTAAAAAATGTATACAAATAAAACAATTACAAAATGTAATAAATAAATAAATACATAAATAAAAAAAATAAAAAAGTTGGTGTATTATGAGACTATGAGAAACCCATTGGGATTTGGGAGGCAAGGAGATGCAGGTGAAAAATTGAAAAAATGCATATATTTTTAAACACTGTTCCTACATATACTACAATGATCATCAAGCATATTAAACTCATATCAGAGAAAAGTAAAAAAATGAACAAAAACAAAAAGGCACAGCCTTCTCCTATCAAGCTCCCTCGAAAAAAGGTTGGAGAACTTAAAAAAATAAGATTTACACAATGACTGCCTGCACAAACTGGCCGCCAGACACATTGTCAACCAACAACGACAAGCAAGGAAGCATGGACAACAAGGAACGCTTGCAGGCACACTGGCTGGCTACATAAAATGTCCAAAGGCCACATGGTCAAACAACAAGCAAGAAAGCAGGGACAACAAAGAAGAGCACATGCAGGCCTATGGCAAAATCACTCTGGCGGGCTGCACAAAAATGGCTGCCGGACACATGGTCAAACAACAACAACAGGAAACAAGGATGCATTGGAGAGCAAAGAACACATGCAGGCCTATGGCAAAAGCATACTGACTGTCTACACAAAATGGCTGCAGGCCACATTGTCAACCAACAACAACAACAGGAAGCAAGGAGGCATTGGACAACAAAGAACAGATGCTGGGCTCAGGCAAAAGCACACTGACTGCCTACACAAAATGGCCACCAGCCACGTGGTCAACCAACAACAGCAAGCAAGGAGGCATGGACAACATAAAACACTTGAAGGCCTATTAAATAAATCACATTGGCTGGTTACACAAAAAGACCATTGGCCACATGGTCAAAAAACAACAACAGCAAGTAAGGAGGCATTTAAGAACAAAGAACTCATGAAGGTGTATGGCAAAAGCACACTGGCAGGCTACACAAATTGGTCGCTGGCCACATGGTCAAACAACAAGCAAGGAGACATGGACAACAAAGAACATATGCAAGCTTATGGACACTGACTGCAGAAAATGGCCTCGGCCAGATGGCATGGAGAACAAAGATAAATGGTGGCCCACGGCAAAGTGACACACACACACACTGGCCAGACAAAGGACGCATGGTAACAATGAAGAAAACACTATCATTAATTCAGCAATTCCAAAAATGAAAATTAAGTGAGCTATATAAATTTTACAAAAACATACATCCTTCCAAGGCATCAAGTATTCGCCCTACGAAAATACGCATTTTTCAGAAAAATGGGAAATATAAAAAAAAAAGTAAACTAACACTTTTAATTCAATCCAATGTCATCCCTGGCCTAAATTATGTTTTAAACCAACATATTCCATGGAAAATGTTTTTTCATAAACCCATGACTAGTACTCGCTGGATCGCCTGGGGGCACACTAGGCCACACAGTAAAATAAAAGAATAGTGCACATTTAGGATACATTGAGAAAATCTACTGAACTGTGCAACCTTTGTCCCATACAAAAGATGAAAAAATAGATGCAATATAATAACTAGGCCCCTATTGAAATATCAGGCAACCCACCAAAACCACAATCAAATAAAAAATCTAATAGAAGTACAATTAAATACCAGTGCGTACCCTCTATCGAATAAACAACATCCTTATACAAAGATTTTTCAACTTACTTGTGATATCACAAAAACAAAGTCCTTAACATTCGATGGGATATATGTAGCAGGAAATGCAGACAAAGAGAGTGATTCTTCCTCCTCGAACTCCAAATGAAAAATGGCCAGGAGTTGACAAAGCACCTGGAGGAGCCTGCTGAACAGGAAGAGAAAGTTGGAGTATCTGCTCTATTTCCTTCCAGTTGGAAAAAAACTAAAATAAAAAAATGCTTTTCACGGTTGTTGGAGTTGAATATTCACTTGAAAATGCTTTTTTGAGTAGATTTAGCTGCTTCTCGCGTAGAAAATATGCGTGGAAGTAGCAGTGGACAGTCGTGCCTCCCAGCATCATAAAAATGACATCAGAAGGCTCTCTGGCAACCAGAAGCTATGCAAGCAGCCAGCACATCTCTTGTGTGCTCGCTAGTGGTCGGCACATCTTGTCACTCTTGCACACAAAAACAAGTCTTACAGGCGATAAAAAAAGACAATCCCGCCACATGCCAGATGGAGGAATTTAGCAGGAATTCCATGTTACAGGCGTAGCACAGAGCTCCCGAATTCTGCCAACTCTGCAGGAGCAGTATAGTTCTACCAAGACCTAATTCTTAACCTTTTGGCTTCTGTGGTGCCCCCACTTAATCATTACTGGAGTCTGAGGAAATATTTTATTTCATTACCAAACAAACATAAAAAAATCTAATGGGAAGTTTGGAGCTTTTCTACATTCAATAAGGCAACCCATTGCCAATACCATATTCTGTTTAATGCACTTGCACTGTCCTACACATCCATCTAAGGCTACCAAGTTAATTTTTATGCTTCAATTTCAAATTCTTTTACAATAACATTTTAAGGTAGTTAATTTTACATTTTGCTTCTTTATTTATGTACACTTAGGTGGTCATTATGAGTCTAGCTGTCAGTTGACCACCAGACTAGCGTGGCGGTTCGACTGCTGCCGATGTGGCAGTCCGAGCGCCACATTATCACCACAGCGATTGTGCTGCAGTTGAACTGCCAGGATCAGAGATCCTGGTGGTCTGCTGGTTGCGGCGGTCCTAATCTGCCAGGGCAGCACTGCAAGCAGCACTGTCCTGGGGATTACGCCATCGTTCTCCACCAGCGATGTCATGGCAACACCACCTCCATGAAAAGAATGGCAGAGAACAGGTGCAGGGGACCCCAGGGCAGCCCCTGCACTGCCCATGCACATGGCAAAGGCAGTGCAGGGGTCCCCCTGGCCAGCACCCTCGCAATGTTCACTGTCTGCTTTGCAGACAGTGAACATTGCGAGGGTGCTGGTGTACCTTGCATCCTACAGCATTGCCTCCGGCTCAATTACGAGCGAGAGACAATGGTCTAGGGTGATTCCCGCTAGGCCAGCGAGTGGAAACTCAGGTTTCTGCCCGCCGACCTAGCAGGAAAATCTTAATGGGCCCGACATGGATGTAGCCAATATGGCGGCAACCTTTCCACCTAAAGGCCTAAACTGTCCACTGAACTCATATTCAGGCCCTTAATCTGTTTTATAATATTTAGGCCCTCATTATGACACGCTGCCACAAGACTGTCGCTATGGCTACCTACCATCCGCCATATTATGACCTTAGCCAGAATTCCTCCATAAGGATGGCGGAATTCTGGCTACGGTCAGGGCGGTGGACGGCAGTAAGGTGGCGCTGCTGCCAGCAGCAGCGCCACACCAGTAGACCGCCGCCGACTGTATCATGATCCATGATACGGCCTGGCGGTGTTCTGCTGGTGGACAATGCTGTTGGCAGCAGTGCCGCCTCCCATCTCCTGCCGGAGGACCCCCAGCAAGCAGGTAAGTCGGGTGCTCCGACAGGGGAGGGGGGTTGGGGGCGTTGTGTGTGTGTGGGGGTGTGTGTGTATGTTTCTGTGTGCGCGCATGCGGGTGTGGGACATTTGGAATGCGTGTGTGCATGAATGGATGTGAGTGTGCGTGTATGTTGTGATGTGTGAATGCGTGGGTGCTTGTATGTATGTAAGTTTGTGTGGATGTGTGTGCATGGATGTATGCACAAGTGGGTGAACGTAGGTATGTGTGTGTGTATGCATGTGTATATGTCTGTGCGTGAAAGGGGAGGGCGAGGGTGCGGGGGACTCTCAGGAGTGGGATGGGGTGGGGAGACCTCTATCAGTGCCAGGGAAGGAATTCCCTGGCACTGATAGTGCCTACCGCCAAGGTTTTCATGGTGGTAAAAAAGCCACGGAAACCATGGTGGTGAGTGGGGTCATATTACCGTGGGTGGCCTAGTAACGGACGCCGGGCTGAAGACTGTAGTCTCCAGCCCGACGGTCGTTACCGCCATGGCAGTCGGTGTGGTACGTTGGAGGTTTGGCTTTTGCCAAACCGCCAATGTCATAATATGGCGGTATGTACCGCCAGCCTGTTGGCGGTACTACCGCCACAGTAACACCTACCGCCGGGTCATAAAGACCCCCTTTATTTTCTAGACAGTCACGGGGTCCCTGCGTAGGCTACATGGACTCCCAAGGGCCCCTGGACCGCAGGTTAAGAACCGCTGGTCAAGGATGCTGCACTCAGATAAGAAATGTGTACTGACACTGTACATCAGGGCCTTTAGCTGCCGTACACTAGGTGTATTTTCCCTCCTCAAACTTCGAAAAGTTCCACAAACACTTAGGAAAAGAACGTTTTCTGAATGGTAAAATATGGTACGAAACTAACTGGTGCCCTAAGGCCTTCCTCAACTTACAGAAACGCCACCTCTGGTAACGCTGTAGCTGTATGTATGGAATAAAATGAAAAAGATACTTTGGAACAGATGTTCAAAGATACTAAGAAACTGAGATACTAGTGGCAAAATGTGGTCACAAATTGATTTTTCTTTCCACTACTTTCTTTCTTGAACTGTCCTATATACAAATGAATCAGTTTGCAAAATAAGATATCATAGTGGGTCTCAGACCAATTTGCTTAATGAATAATACTCAGGCAGGTTGCAATTTGTGAGTTAGTATGAATGGCCACAATCCCAGGAATGGTGGCCTGCAAGACTCAGTAGACCACCCTCCCTGAGCTGAGATTGTTCGCCAGGGCCGGGGACCGCGGAAGCACCGCCAACAGGCTGGCGGTGCTTCCTGGGCCATT
The DNA here is from genome assembly GCF_031143425.1 of Pleurodeles waltl. Taxonomy (NCBI): domain Eukaryota; kingdom Metazoa; phylum Chordata; class Amphibia; order Caudata; family Salamandridae; genus Pleurodeles; species Pleurodeles waltl. The sequence continues at coordinate 339,378,783 of NC_090446.1, forward strand.
CTGACCGCGGCGGTAAAGCTGCGGTCAGAAAAGGGCAACCAGCGGTTTCCCGCCGGTTTACCCCTGGCCCAGGGAATCCTCGCGCCGCCATGGGGATTCCGACCCCCTTCCCGCCAGGCGGGCGGCTCCCGCCGCCCGCCAGGGTCAGAATGACCCCCTTTATCTTTTTAAGGCACCCCGATTTCCTTAAATGAAATAGGGCTGCTTTTTTTTTCTTTAATAAGGACTTTTTAAAAACATTTCGGTGAGAGTCCCGCTACCTCTACCACCCAAAGAGGATCCCTACACTTTTTCACATGTATTACCACCCCCATCTTAGGAGTCTGTAACTTTAGCAATGTTTTGCAACCATAATTCTGATTGCAAACCATTGCTATCTATCGTACCGGTTTGCATTTTTTGAAGGGACGCGTGCAAAATGTGGTCACAAATAGATTTTTCTTTCCACTACTTTCTTTCTTGAACTGTCCTATATACAAATGAATCAGTTTGCAAAATAAGATATCATAGTGGGTCTCAGACCAATTTGCTTAATGAATAATACTCAGGGCCGGGGACCGCGGAAGCACCGCCAACAGGCTGGCGGTGCTTCCTGGGCCATTCTGACCGCGGCGGTAAAGCTGCGGTCAGAAAAGGGCAACCAGCGGTTTCCCGCCGGTTTACCCCTGGCCCAGGGAATCCTCGCGCCGCCATGGGGATTCCGACCCCCTTCCCGCCATCCTGTTCCTGGCGGTTTTTACCGCCAGGAACAGGATGGCGGGAAGGGGTGTCGTGGGGCCCCTGGCGGCCCCTGCACTGCCCATGCCACTGGCCCCATAAAGATTTTCAGTGTCTGCTTTGCAGACACTGAAAATCGCGACGGGTGCCACTGCACCCGTCGCACCCCTACAACTCCGCCGGCTCCGAATTGTTGAGGGGGGTTTCCCGCTGGGCCGGCGGGCAGCCTTCTGGCGGTCGGCCGCCGGCCCAGCGGGAAAGCCAGAATGGCCGCCGTGGTCTTTTGACCGCGGTGCGGTCATTCAGCGGTTCCCTCCAGGCGGGCGGCTCCCGCCGCCCGCCAGGGTCAGAATGACCCCCTTTATCTTTTTAAGGCACCCCGATTTCCTTAAATGAAATAGGGCTGCTTTTTTTTTCTTTAATAAGGACTTTTTAAAAACATTTCGGTGAGAGTCCCGCTACCTCTACCACCCAAAGAGGATCCCTACACTTTTTCACATGTATTACCACCGCCATCTTAGGAGTCTGTAACTTTAGCAATGTTTTGCAACCATAATTCTGATTGCAAACCATTGCTATCTATCGTACCGGTTTGCATTTTTTGAAGGGACGCGTACAATACACCCCTTCCAAATTGTGACTCACAAAACATTTCTATATCCATTTTAGGAGGTAGTAGAACTTAACCAACTCTTACAATGCACCAGGGGCATAGTTGTCATTGGTGCAGCAGCACCAATACCAAGGGTGGTGAGGGTCCACTTGCACCCTAATTGTGACTGCAATTTACTCTCAAACAGGACATGAGTGCCCATTTTTGGATCCTTTTGAGTTTATTAGAATTTATGTATAATACACTTACTTATAGGGGATTCTAATCCAGCTAGCCCACTCCTTCTTTTGGTCTGTTATTGTGTCATTCCCATTTTTCTTTCACCCACATCAGCATAGAACAATGGATCAGCTCCTTTCAGACCCTGGCTAACTTCACTGGGAATGATGGCACCCTACGTTTCACATAGGGCACGACCACACACAAAGTAATTACCTTCAGTGTTGGGGACTACTAAGACAATAATAGCTTTAAAACACTTAGGAGGTTGTTTACAAGCCCTGTGATGTCGGGCAGCACAGGAAGTGTCTTGCTGCGCCACCTGGCACCACCAGGAAAGGGCAGAAATGCACCGTCTCTTCAAGATACAGTGCATTTCTGTCCTCGCCCCCTGCTCTGACACCCAAATTGCTGCCTAACCCCAATGTAGGCACCCTTGTACCAAGGTGCTAGGATAACTGCGCTGTGGGGATGATTGTTTTTGTGCAAGAAGGGACACCTTCCTGCACTAAAACAATCAAATGAGGTGCTTTCCTCTTTGTATGTGTATTGCAGAATGTAGCACACATAGAAAGGAAAATAATGGCGAGAAATAAGGTTATTTCTCCCCATTGTATCACTTCTACAACACCTCTGAGGTGGCGTGGGAGTCTGACGCATTCCCAGACTTGAAAAAATGGGAATGCTTTAGACTCCTTAGCGTTCCATGGGTGTTGGTGGGAACACTCACAGCAGCAGTACCCATGGAATGCCCCTTTTATGCGGTTTTGTGCATGAAACTGGCACTGATTTACAAGGCCATAAAAAGCCATACAAGGTTACTTTGCGTGGCCTTGTAAATATGGGATGGCACACTGCACCACCAGAGCTTTAAAAAAACAATGACCCTCCGGTGGCACAGAGTGCCAGTAGGTCCTCGTAAATGAGGCCCACTTAGGCCCAGATGTACAAGAATATCATGCATCAGTACTGATGCGCCAGATTTCTTGCACTCCCCACCACCACCTAACAACACCATGGGTGTGCAGTATTTACAATATGGCACACCATGGTGCACGTTAGGCCAAGAGCGTCAACATTTTTGACACTAATGTAGCACTTTGCTCTACTAGCACCAAATATTTTGATGCTAGTGCAGTGAAGTGCAAGGAGGCCCTTTGATGTAAAAAATGATGCCAAAAATGGCGTAATTGAATCTTGCAGATTTCATTGCACTATTTTTGTGGGCTTCCTAATGCCAGAACACCCCCCTTGCATACATTGTACCTGGCGCAGGCATAATGTGGCACATAGGGAGGCAAAGTGGCACAGTACAGGCATTGCAGCACTTTGTAAAAAGGGCACGTCGAAATTGCCTCGTTGAGCCACATTAGTGTAAAAAAAAAGAAACTAATGTCTTGTAAATCTGGCCCTTAGTTTTTTTATTAGAAAATTGACGATGGTCCCTTGGATTCCCCAACGATAACGTTTTTTAAAACCTGCAACAAAACAAAACAAGCACTGACAAAGACAAATGGTTGGCATTCAACACCAGACCCACTGGCTTTGCCAGTGCTTGTTTTTTCATTTGCCTTAGAGCCCATGGTCCCGTTAAAACACCTCTGCACCGGAGCTTGGCTTCAGTCAGGAACCCGCACACACATTCGGACGAGGCTCGCTGCTCCTGCCACCCGGCTCGGGAATCAATGCTGAGAATAATAGTCCTGCGCGCCTCTGAATTGAGCTGGTTAATAACTATTGCTGGAGAAATCAATCAGTTGTATGATATCTTATTACTTACGCTAATTTAATCACAGGCAACGGATCATTGCACCAGTTCAGAGGGCACGGAGAGTGTGCGAGGAGGGAGGGAGGGGCTCCGCAGATGGAAGGAAGAACGTTTCTGAGAAGTGTAGGATGCGGACTTTTCTGCCCTCTGCTATCCGCACCGCAGAGTGATTATAGATCTGGCCTCGTCAATGTGACGCGGGACTTCTCTGTCCTTTTCAATTTATTCCATCATTTAGTCTGCATTGACGTTAGTTGACAAAATTGTTTTTTTGCTTCAGTCCCATAAAATGCCTCAATGCAGGCGTTTTCAATTGACATGCAGACCAGCAGGTTCAGAATTTAGTAGTTCTGCACGACCCAAATAACATTCTAGAATATGCCAGAATCTTGGTGGAGACTATGTTTAGACTAAAATTTGGAATTTGTATTAATCAGTGCTTAAACTCTCACAACATCACCCATCAGTTACTGCTCTATGGCTTACTAGCAGATGGGGCAGCAGAGCAAAACAGCCCTGTGTCAGTCAGTGAAAACCCTGCCATAGAATCAATGTTTAATTTCTAAAATAAATACTTAAAATAGCATATAAAAAATAAGAAAATAAGTGTAATTAGTGCAGGAGCCCACCGTTTTTCCTTTCTTAAAAGACCGTCTTGGTGGTTTACATGGGGCTTATCCATGAAAAATGAGCTTCAAAGCAGTTGACCACTATTTCTAAGTAGGGCAAGGAGGTGTCCTCTGGAGATGGAATGACTGCACAAATTCTTAGGTTTTTGAGTGAGATACATGCAGACATCTCCAGGTTCGGGTGAACCCTTAATCTGAGTACAATGGTTACTTGGGCCCATATTTATACTTTTTGATGCAAAACTGCGACGAAGCAGTTTTGCGTCAAAAATATTACCGCCAGCTAACGCCATTTCTGTGCGCCGTGCGGGTGTCAAATTTATACTTTGACACACGGCGGTGCAAACCACAGTTGTGAGTCATTTTCTTTGACATACACTGCAGCGTCACGACTTTAACGCAGCGGAAATGACTGTGAGCCAATTCACGACACCGCAAACCGGATATGTGGCGTTTTTTGGCGCAATAGTGTCAAAACTCGCCGCAAACACAGCCATTTCGGCAGAGGAGAGCCAAAATGGATCCCAGATGCCTGTACAGACCCCAGGAAGATGACAACAGACCATGATCCAGCCAGGAGGACCCACACAAGACCCACGACAGGGAGAAAAAGAAAAGAAAGTGTTGCTTCAGTGCAGAGGAGCAGGAAATTCTGGTTAAGGAGGTGACGGAACACCAGCACCAACTGTTTGTCACCTCAAAGTTGCCAATCAGTAGGAGAGAGGCAATATGGCAACAAATTGTTGACAAGATTAACAGTCTGGCTGAAGTACGCAGAACAGTCATCGAGTGCAAGAAACGCTGGCATGACTGCAAGCGCCGGACCAAGGAAAAGATGGCAAGGAACAGGAGGGCAGCACTGCAGACTGGAGTGTAGAGTCCAGCACCACAGGAGGCCCTGGACCACATGGAGGAGATGGTCGCAGCCGTCATCCCTGAGGAGATCGTCACAGGGATTCAAGGACAGGACAGCGCAGACTACCAGGAGACAACGCACATGCATGGTAAGTCGCATGGGGAATTAAAATGCACTAATGTTAACTGCAACCGGAGGGGGGGATACCTACTACACAATGCACGTAAGTCATCATATACATGGAGTGGCATGGGTAAAGGGGCACGGCACGGGGACATGGCCCATTCAGAGAAAACCTGGGGCACACCATTACACACCAACAACTTTTCCATGGGGGTATGCTGCCATGCCAATGATGTAGCAAAGGTAAAGCCACGCCAGGAGGGAAGGGCACAACGACAAACTGACATCCCGTCAAACGTCAGCCACTATACTCCCTACATTAACTAGGGCCCAATTAACAACCTCTAGCCATAGCCACAACTGGAATGTATTATTGACAACATTTGCCACTACCTCCTCCGCTGTGTGTGCTGGTCAAGTAGCCAATGGCAGTAACATCCCCATCGATCATATACACCCAAAGTAGAAGGTTTAGGATGACAACATTAACAATCCCCTGAAACAAGACAAATGTTCCAGTCCTGTCAAATGTGAATGCCCATAGTTGCCGCAAACATCAGCCAATGTCATCAACATTAGAAGGTACAAAGTACTAAGGTCAAACCCATGCTGCATATGTCAGGGTCCATCCTTTGCCTGGGTCACAATGCAACATCCCAAATGTCATACTGCTCAGACAACAGCATTCAGGGGGAGGACACATGTAACTGGTCACACGAATACACCTGCACTGTCAGAGGAGGAAATAGGACACTGCTACCACTATCAGGGTAATCTAATGACCACACATTCCCCAACATCAGCTGTACACATTACCAATGCTGACATCCATATCGTGCCATAACAATGCTATGCATAGTATACGCTACATTTCAACTACATATAGGTGGATGTGAAAGATCAGAGACTGGGGCAGGTCCAGATTGTTAAGTGTGCTGCTAGTTCCATCAGAGCACCCACAGCCAGTGAAAGGTCTCACCATGAGAATGGAAGTAGGGGGAGGGTTGAGTAGGACAAGAAGGTGGCAATTCACAATTTGGCCAAAACCATCATCTGGAGGAGATGATGCTGACAAGTCCACTAACTGACCTCAATACATGTGACATGCAGGTGGGGCATAGGCCTGGGAGAATGTCCATCTGAAAGACTGGATCAATGAATAGGAGCCAAGATCACAAAGTTAAAATCATCACAAGGCAGGCATGTCACAACACTGACACACGAATTGTACCGTATTTCATTGCAGAGGACGATGGATCTCCTGCGGATATGCCTGTCCAGGACTACCCTGATGACACGGATGACGAGCTGAGAAACATCAGCCACCAGACCCTCCAAGAGGTCCTTGGAATTCTCCAGACCCCACCTTCAGTCACAAGGAGGAGCAGAGAACAAGCAGCCAATGCCACCCACCACCCCAATTTTACAACCTGCCAGCTCCAATACAGCTGAGGACTCTGATGACACTTGCACCAGCTTTGAGGGAACTGTAATCAGAGCCTCGGAGGTGCGGTGGGGATGCAAACTACGGCAGCCAGCCTAGAGGGTGATGTCAACTGAAGAACAGGCAGCAGCTATGCAAGGGCGAACAACTATCTTGCAGGAAGTAGAAAAAAGGCTGAAGGAAATCAGCACAGCTGTAATACAGTTGACCCAACACCTACAATAGCAATCCTGTCAACGCCTGCACGAATGCAACATTGAACCCTTCAGGGCCGACCTGGCTGCCTACCATCGAGATGTGGCTGCTATTCTTAAGAACCAGCAGATCCTCCTTGCAGCAGTACTGCCCTTAAGACCTCCGCAGGTAGCAGATACTGGGATGTCTGACTCCACGTCTACACACACTGAGGTGTGTGTTGCCGTTTCACAACCACCACCACCAAGGGCAGCGGAGGCAACACACACATCAGATGATGAAGACCAGGAACAGATCACTTCACACATAAAAGTACCCGGAAGCTCTAGTCCCTGCCACATGGCCACCTATTACCAAGGTCCTGCGCTTTGAAACATGCCAGTCTTGCAACAACTGTACTCAAGCACTGTTCTGCAAACCACTGTCTATCTTGTCAGCCTGCCCAGTGATTGTCTCTCACTAACTCATTGGCAAGTCCTGTCCCTCTGCACTGTCTGACACTTCCCCCCAGCACGTTCAATGACATGTTATTTTGCACTTGTGTAGGATCACAATGGAAGATGTCACTATAATGGACTCACAATAATGGACAATGTACATATAGCACTACAGCACTTATCAATAAATTGCACTTACACAACCACTTTGTCTCTGTGTAATGTGACAAATCAACCGTGCAGTAGATCACTGTTAGACTTTTCATCCTTGGCGTGGTCTCCCTTAACTTTTTGCCTCTGTTCCCCAGGTTGTTGATGTGTGCTGGACTCTGATTTTGCTGTTTTTATTACTCTGGGCACTTTACCACTGCTAACCAGTGCTAAAGTGCAAGTGCTCCTTTACAAAATGTGTAGGTGATTGGTTTATCCATGATTGGCATATTTGATTTACCAGTAAGTCCCTAGTAAAGTGCACTAGAGGTGCCAGGGCCTGTAAATCAAATGCTACTAGTGGGCCTGCAGCACTGGTTGTGCCACCCACATAAGTAGCTCTGTAATCATGACTCAGACCTGCCATTGCAGTGTCCGTGTGTGCAGTTTTACCTGTAAAGTCGACTTGGCAAGTGTACCCACTTGCCAGGCCTACACCTTCCCTTTTCTTACATGTCAGACACCCCTAAGGTAGGCCCTAGGTAGCCCCAAGGGCAGGGTGCAGTGTGTGGTTAAGGCAGGACATATAGTAATGTGTTTTAAATGTCCTGACAGTGAAATATTGCTAAATTAGTTTTTCACTGTTGCAAGGCCTGTCCCTCTCATAGGTTAACATGGAGGTTACCTTTAAATCTGATTAAAGTGTAGATTCCCTTTGGGAGCAGATGGACATGTGGAGTTTGGAGTCTCTGAGCTCACAATTTAAAAATACATATTTTAGTAAAGTTGATTTTAAGATTGTGCGCTTGAAAATGCCACTTTTAGAAAGTGAGCATTTTCTTGTTCATACCATTTCTGTGACTCTGCCTGTTTGTGGATTCCCTGTCTGGGTCAGTTTGACAGTTGGGCTGGTTGCACCTCACACTAGACAGTGACACAAAGGGAGCTGGGGTGTAGCCTGCATATCCTGATGAGCCATCTGTGCTAGGAGGGAGGGGAGGAGTGGTCACTCGCACCTGAAAGGGCTGTGCCTGCCCTCACACAATGCAGTCTCCAACCCCCTGGTGAGTGTCTGGGGCCTGGCCTGGGCAAGGCAGGATTTCACATTCCAAAGGGACTTTACTTTGAAGTAGGCCTACTTCAAAGGAGAAACTGGGTATAAGAAGGGCACCCAAAACCACAGACTTTAGAACACTTCTGGAAACAAGAAGGAACCTCTGCCTGGAGAAGAGCTGAACAGCTAAGGAGAAATGCTGCCCTGCCTGTGACTGTGCTTTGTGGAGCTATCCTGCAGTTGCTGCTTCTGCCAGAGTAAGAGGGCAAAGACTGGACTTTGTGTGCCTTCCATCTTGTGTAGAAATCTCCAAGGGCTTGAGTTAGAGCTTGCCTCCTGTTGTTTGAAGTCTCAGAGACAGCAAAGACTTCTCTGTGCCAGCACCTGGAGTCTTTGGAGAGACTCCTGCTCTGAAAAGTGGTTCCCTATCCAGTCCCTGGGCCTTTGAAAGGAAAGCTGGTGGAAATCCAAGGAAATCGACTTTGGACAACTTTGTACCAACGCCTCTGCTGAATCCGGTGACGCCGCCTGCACCTGACGCCGTGATCTTTGCTGGAACGCGACGATCTTCGCAGGCCCGACGCCGCTACAGCCCCGCTGAAGTCCGCGACTCCGTGGAAGTCGCCACACCACGTCGTGACCGACGCCACTCAAAGTGCGCGGATTCAACGTTTCGCACAGACACCATGATCCCAGACTTCGTGCATCAACTTGTTTTCACTCTTCACCAAAGGTACTGTACTTGGGGGTCTCCGCGACTCCGTGGCCGGCGCCGCTGGTGTCGGCTTGTTGGGAACGACTCCATCACGACGCCGTGTTAACACCCCATCGAAGCATTTTTGTTTCTAAGCGCTATTTTTAGTTTAATCTTAAAAAATTCATAACTTGACTTGTGTGTGTTGGAGTTTTTCGTTTTGGTCTTGTTTTGTTTAGATAAATATTTCCTATTTTTCTAAACTGGTGTTGTGTCATTTTGTAGTGTTTTCATTAAGTTACTGTGTTTGTTGGTACAAATACTTTACACCTGGCACTCTGAAGTTAAGCTTACTGCTCTGCCAAGCTACCAAGGGGGTAAGCAGGGGTTAGATGAGGGTGATTCTCTTTTGCCCTGACTAGAGTGAGGGTCCTTGCTTGAACAGGGGGTAACCTGACTGTTAACCAAAGACTTAATTTCTAACAATCACTGAATTTTGCCTCCTGTCAAATATCATAGATTGTCAATATAACTGTCCTGAAATAATGTGGGCTGATAACTATGCACAGTGGCCTGGATTCTACCATACTCTGCCCTTCCTCAGGGTAATATCTGACGAACAGCGAAACTATACAGCATAATGCTGTGTTGGACAGATCAACGCTTCCTCAAGGGATATCTAAACCATAAAATAGTGCCTTCAAATTGTTGCTTCAATGCAAAACTAACATATGTAACATTTCCCACAAATATGAGCGAACACTCACCAAACTGCATGAATGGAGGTGTATGAGTTTACATCCAAATAAGTAATCATGCTGAACAGTGTAACAAATGATCTATGTGAGTTATGTACACTATACTACAAGAGAGCTTACTAATACTCACCTTATAAGGGTTTCCTTGGACATGAGACTGCAGTCAGACATAACACAGTGTCCCCAATCCTAAATCTGGGAGCACTGTATGTGACATTGAAAACATACATTACGAAAAAACAAACACTTTGGGATGCATAGTAACTGTGATTGGTAGTTGCAATGAATGGCTGAATCTTTGCAAGGTAGCTTTGGGGTAGCTGCCAATGTTACAGCTCAGTTGTGATTTGCTAGCAGCATAGGACACAAAATGTAATACAAAAGAAACACTGTACACTCATGCCAGGCCCTGATCTACAAGCATTATAAAGGGTTACCTACATATTTATTAAACATTAAAAACAGAAGTGAAAACTCGGGGAAAAGCCTTACCTACCCTAATCTACTCTAACTACTCATTACCCACAACTGTCCCTAACCAACCTAAGCTAAACTTACTTATCACATTTAACGAAAAGTTCTAAACATCAACCCCCCATCCCCCTTATGAGACGGGACACATGGAGGACAGCAGATACTAACCTAAACACATACTATCCTATACTAAACAAATATATAATATATATATATATATATATATATATATATATATATATATATATATATATATATATATATTTTTTTTTTGTAAACACACAAGAACCCCAACATTGCCAAAACACTCACCCACCCACACACTTAAGAATAAACAGTAGTAATATTCAGGACCCCCCACCCACTAACAATAACTAAACTAACATCCTATACTAACCTAACACTAAGCCTCCCGAACCCACAAAGTATAGGAACCAGGAAAGAGGAGGGAGGGGAGGGAATCTTGACCGTCTATTCATCTACAGGTTGGCCCTCCGGAGGGTCCTCTTGATCGAACGTACCCGCCGGTTGACCTGTCGCACCTCCTGCCACAGTCAACTCATCTTCCGAAGGAGATGGTCCGATTTTCACTGCATTTGTGCAAACGCAGCAGGGTCAATGGCTGCAGCTGGGGTGGTCTGGGTGCCAGCCGAGGAAGTATGGGGCCGTGTAGTGTCCATGGCTGTGGGCTGCCCTGCAGGTGGTGCTGTGCTTGGGCCTGGAGCAGTTGCTGTGGATGTTCCTGCAACGGTCCCAGCTGCTGGTGGTGCCACCTGGGTGGTAGTGGTGGTGTTGCTGGTGGTGGTTGTGGTGAGCAAAGAAGGTCCGCCTTGTGGAAATGCCCTCCAGGGTCCGGAGGCTCGTTCATGCCGATATCTGCGAGCCATTTTTCGGTACCCAGACTCGACTTGAAGTATGTGCTGGTACCTCATTGCCCGCCGTTGAAACTCCCTGACCTGGATGGGTGTCATATTTGCAGCTGTTAAGACAAATAGAAAATCTAACATTAGGTACTGCATTGTGTGAAATGGCACAAGAGGAAAATCAGACAATACATCTATTGTACTTGTAACAGCTCATATCATCATACAGATCATTGATTGTCCCTGAGGAAGTACATGGCAAACCAGCCTACAAAGGTCCTATCACACATAGCACAACCAAACCCTACAAGATGGGTAACAACAGCCATGATTTTGGCATCTATGTTCTGCCAGTTGTCAGCTAACAATTATGCTGCACATCCTCCACCACTGCCAGGGCTACAAATGTCATTGTACGGGATGGGAATCTAGGGCCACATGATCTGCAAGTTGTAAATGGACTTGCCAGTATAGTACTCATGTGCGAAACATGAGTGTGTATACTAGGTTCAGACAAAAGATTCACTGATTTACATGTCTGTGTACCAAACTTGTAACATCAGTCCTAGGTACACTATTCACAAACCTATGCCTGTGTTTGAGGGTGGGAGGGTGGACTAACAACTAATAATTTCTAACAACAAGGACACCCAGGAAGCTTAGGGAAAACTGGACATGTGTTTGGCTCAGCACACACACCACAGGTAAGGAGGATCTCCAAATAGGAGACAGCAAACCCTTGACCAATCCCAGCGCCACTCATGTTTGGAAATGCAGACCTTTGTCCACATAATTTACTACCAGTAAGCTATGACTTAAAACAAACACTGAGATGCAAGAACACCCCTGGCCATGAGTTGCATGCACACCTAGGCCATTGCACTCAAGTACCACATACTCGTAACACTACATGTGGAGCTACATGTTGCTCTGAAGTTAAACCTACAGTTTAATAAGTACATTAGTGAATTGGGAAACAGAAGCCTTTGGGTAAGCATTTGGCAGCCCCATTCTGGGAGAATTTGGGTCTGACTGGCTGACTAAATCACAAATTTGGTCCAGTGCGACTCTTTCTGATTCAAGTTTTATCCACATGACTCATCCCTATTCACATTGTGGTGCCTACAGGACTGACCTAGAATACCTAAATAAGACAATAGGATAAGGATTGGCCAACTCAAAGATGGTGATAAAATGATATTCCACTCATGGAACAAAACAAATGATTGGCCAGCACATCACACCTTGCTATGTGCCCAACACACAGGAGTCCATCACACATCACCAGCAAACATAACACATAACACACACATCAACACTTACTGGAGTTGTCTGGGTCCTCGAATCGAGCCACCTAGCCAACAGTGTAGGGTGCCGGTCCACCTGTAAGGCATGGAAGGGAGAAATGTGCTCAATGTCTGTGCACTGTACAACAATTCCAAAGACAAATACTATGTGTAAGATTACATCAGAAAGTAAAGCCTCTCAGACATGATGATACTGCATCCTATATAGCACGGTTAACATGTACATACCATGGGTCTCCAGTGAGTGATACACACAGATCTTCACACATGCAGTGGCCCTAACTATCATGTGGTGGCAAACATGCTCCTTCATTAGTGAGCAGACATAATAATGGAGTGTATTCGTCTCATCATGTGTCTCCAAGAGAGACATCCAAAGCCACTTTCCGTGAGGACTGCATTACCAGTCAACCAGCCATTGTAACCATGACAAATTTATGACACACAGGTACAATGTACAGAGTGGCAGGGACAGTTGTTAGCCCTCATGTTGTTACATTTTCTTCATTTGATGTGGCACAGCTATGATGAGTTGCGCCAACCATAAAGATATGAACCCATGTGCATACCTTTGGCCAGCCATCCCTAATCGAATTGTGGCACAACAAACTCCAAATACCAGTCTAAGATGTTAGCTGAGTGCAGCTAGAACTTGTTCCCTATGTGTTCAAATCCGGATCAGACATGTATCCGAAATGAAGGAGGGACACAATAGTCCCTAAGATTTTTGGAATTTCCATGATCAGTTTCCTTACACACTCTCCAGACACACATGAGACAAATGTTCGGGCCACATTGCTATCATCAATTGACATGAAGCCTGCACTCATTTTCAGCCTCATGTAGTGTTTCAAAAGTCAGTCTAGCTGTTGTGTCAACAAATGATGGTAATTATTTGGAAATTTCTATACCTCACAGGCAACTGCGGCCTATATCTATGCATAATTGGCTCCTGATTTGTGTTGCTGTTTGACACAAAGGTGGCACTAACTTACATAATGCAAATGTATTCAGTAAGTTTGCGGAGCTATTGCTTCCTAACAGCAATTGTGGTCCTTAACAAAGTAGTTATATGACCCTGTATGTTTCAGTAACATTCCACACACTCAACAACATTGCCGGCAGATATTGTAAAAATCAGCTGATGTCACTACAGGGCATTTAAACGTGCACATTTACATGATTTGTACTCACCATCAGGGCCACCAATCACAATCCCCAGGTGGTCCAGCAGATCTTGCCCCTGGAGATAAGGTCAGCCCAGCAGTGCTTCACCTGGTGGCCGTTTCTTGGTGTCCTATAAATTTGTTGCAGCTGATGCAACACCTTTGCCCACCTGAGCCTCCGTGCCTCAGTGTGATACCCCTGTATCACCCGCCCTCCTGCCTCAATCATTAGGGGTAGGAAATGGCACACCAGCCATATAAATCCACACAGCTCCTCCTCTCCCATCTTGCCAAGACGAGGCCTACCCAACATCTTTGCAGCAACAGAGAAATAGGGGATTAAGGGGAACAAAGGAGAATAGGGGGAATGTAGAACAGGAAAAACTTCAAATAAACAACTAGCGCAGCCCAACTATACCCAAACTATCACTACCCACAATAGATTCCCAACAAAACAAAGACAATACTTTACAACACAAATGAGCACAAAAAACACTCAGACAGGATACTACAACAAGTTTTTATTCACAAAAAGACAAAAAAAGACCACACAGGAGACAAAAGCACAATTTTAACAGACAAAACTCTGAACACAGCCACACAGTCAGGAAATATCACAGACTGCAAAGTGAAAGTACACACACTGTACATAATCTGTAAACAGAATATCCTATTACATCACTTCCTGCCTAAAATGGCGGGTGTTTTTATCGTCAGGCGTCAAAATATTTTGACGTATACAGTCTGCATGTCATTTTTTTCGATGCACAGGAGTAAATTTTAGCCCGCATCCATATATTTGGAAATAGTTTTACACTTAACCAATTTTCTGAGGTACAGTGTGGAAGATACAGCTCAGGGGCAATGGTTATTTCAGGGCATTGTGTGTCGTTTTTCGGCCATAAGCGTCATTTTTTGGCGCGTATTCGGCAAAATTTCAGGCATTAACTGGGTTTGGGTCATTTTACCATTTTAATGTTATATTACAGTTGTGACAATACTGAGATAGGCTGATTGCACCCACTTTGGTCATGACGGTGTATGGGCACATGTGACACATCATACTACTGCGGAACATGATCCGCTACTTCATGTACAGGATTTTCACTCTTGACTGATGCACTAGATGGCCAAACGTGTGGCCTACATATCTGTATTGCACAAATTTGGCATGTTTGGCGTCAGGAGAGGATAGCAAGGTGACACACATAAGTACAATGCCTCAATGCCTATGGCTCAATGTGTGTGCATTGGCTACTAATATTGTTGTTGACCCACTGTGTGAGCATCACAAGATGCATCATTGCAAATATGCTTGTATGAATGTGGAGGCAATGTGTCCAACCCTCAGATGCAAGTCAGTGTGGAAATGAGAGAGGACATGTGTTAGTCATACATGTAGCAACATCTGCTGTGTGTACTTTCTAGTTTTTGTGTAACGTAAACACCACAAATGACAAAGCATGCAGCGGATAGATAGCAGATGCTTTTTCATGTCAATGGTCCAAAACTTGCCCATCACGTGTCCTGGAAATTTGGATACTGCTTCCTAGGCACTTGTTGGTGAACCCACCATGAGTCAGGCACTTGTACAGACTAAGTGGGTACCGTGTTATTGACATGGGAAGCCAAAGATGAACCACAATTGTAATATCACGCCACAGTTGTGGTCATATGACTGAGCCACAACTCTCCTGTGGCAGTGGTGGACTAACAGACCAAGCAGCATGTGGCCACATATTTCCAGTGATCAATTGCACAGAGGTGTCTGGTTCATGTGTGTGGTCCAATGTTGAACCTGAATATTTTTAGGGGTCTATGTTGTCACAGTTACGTCCAGGTCTAGTCATGACTCAGTGGCAGCTATTCCTGTATCTACTGAATATCCTTCTGAGATCAATGGAAGTAAAGCCAATGAGGATATAAAAACATACATGGGATGGTCCCACCCTGTCACTGCAGACGTGTTATGAGACTGGCAACCTTGGTGTGCTGAGTGAGATCATATCTCAGGAGTCTTGTACCGGCAGGTGTCATTACAACATTTGTACACAGGTTGGCCTGTAAAGTTCCCACTGCATCTGGGCACATCATAGCCTCTGTGTTGATTAATCTTGCAGCTATTCACCACGCACAGCCCATCAATATGTTGTGAGCAATGTGATTCAGCGTGTGAACTGTCATGGTCCTAACATGTGTGGACTTTTCATGCACATTATCTGACATTGATGGTTCTGCTGGAGGCACCATACCCAATCCCTGCATACGGCCATGGTACACTGTCACACTTTGTCGGTCATGCATACATGAGACCCAGACAAGAGACAGGCCATGACTTGGGTATTTGGAGACAAGTTCCCAATTATGGTATGATAAATAAGCAGATTATGCTAAGTAACTTATTTGAGTATGCATTGAAGAACCACCTGACAAAATACCCCCAGAGGAATGTGAGGGTTGGGAAAGCAAGTATGATACATATGTAGCCACAAGGAACCTTTAGGGTAACGCACAGACAGGTGCCAGTCAGGCTGACAGGATGCAGGGTCAATCAGGATCCAGCAATTTCACAAGGTACATACTCAGTGTTCTGACTAAGACTGGTCGGAGGAAAAACAAGACAGTTGACATGGAAAACTGCGTTTGTGCTGTGTTTTGGAAGGTGACACATAAACCCAAGGGCTGTGTTACACAGCTTATTTTTCTAGCAATGCATAACAGTGTAATCAACAAAATGGCAGCTTCTATGCTGTTCCAAGCATCTGCAAGGGCAGTGCATGTTCAAATGGCTGGTCTGCATGGATGTGCTCACAGGTGTGTGCTGCATCAGTTTCTCACAAATCCTGTAGGTGAGATTTGAGTTCAAATGGCCAACAGTACCTTTCACATGGGAAGCAAACTACAGGTGAAAACAGGGCTTAGAGACTACAAGCCAGTGCATTATTTAACCTGACGTCCATGCAGACAGATGTACAATGACTATGGCATACCATACTAAAGGGTGAAGCACACTGGATTAATATTGTTAGTCTGTGTGTGTAGAGGAGGGAATTTCTGGGTGCACATATTACCATTCCAGGGACCTCTTAAGACAGGTGGGGTGAGACCAGGAACATGGGTGTGTCAGGACTTAGGACATGGGCTGACATGTACATGGAATGTCATGTGCGCAATGCTTGTCATAGGTGTGGCACTTGTGCTCTCTATGTTCTGCTTATATGGAATTCTAATCACAGATAGTCCTTGCAAAGATAGGTGCTGTACGACTTACTGCTGCTGCTGTCAAGGGTCTGGTCATACATTCCTGTTACCAATGCAATAGCACATCCACTGCCTCATGTATGAGGCATTTCTTCCCCTTATTGACTGATGGGGCCTTTGTTGTGTGCCATATGCTGCCATATGCTGTGTTGAACCATGTTGCCAACGTGTATGTGGGAAATATGTGTGGTCCTCTGCTATTGCCCTCCAAAGGTGAAATGTACAGGATATATGTCATTTACAGTGTGTGTGAATGTGACTGTTGAATTATACGCATCACAATTGCTTTGGAAATTTCTGTGTCCTGATCGGTATATCAGCAATACTCCATGAGGCTACACTCTTATTCTGATAGTTAGAGATAAAGGTGAGAAAAAATGATTACCCAGACCATGATATGGTGATTATTATAGGTGTTTATTTACATATATGGATACAGTGGTGATGGTGAGTTGTTTCAAAAGAAATTGACAATATGTTGGCGCCTACGTAATCCACCAGCTGTGTTTGGTTGCTCCCCCTCATGTTGCAGGCCACCACCCTCCTCTTCCTCCTCTTCAGGCATTTGTGGCTCTGGTTCTAATAGGGGAATGTTCCTTCATACACAAATGTTGTGCAGGATGGCACATGTTAAAATGATCTTGCAGACCATTTCTGGTGAGTATAGGATGCTGCCACCAGTGATGTTGAGGCACCTGAATCTCGACTTCAGGATGTCAAAGGTCCTCTCAACTATGGTGCGTGTCCTCCTATGTGCCTCATTGTAGGCACGCTCTGCTGCAGTGCTTGGGTTGCCAAACGGTGTCATAATCCATGGCTAGATCCCATACCCCTGATCAGCTGAAAGAGAAAATGATTGAGATCATGTTGATGTAGCTTGCCCCATTAATATCACCTTGCATGGCAGTAGTTGTCTTGTGTTGTCTGTGACTCGTTTGTGTTATTGTGTTGATTCCTAGGCTTCTAGGATGTACCATCAACATTCAGTTGTTTCCTTAGCTGAACAAGTGTTTGCCTGCTGACAGGTTGTCAGCAGTATGTTTTGGGAGTTGCAGTACAGTGTGTACTCCCTAGCATTGTGACTTGTGATACAGGTGTTCCTGTGTCTTCACTGTGGGTGAGATGATAGTTCCATACACAGATTCAATTTGACAGTGGTGGTAACACGTTAGCATCTATGTACCCTGGACATCCCATACCTTTAGACATATGTAATGGATTAATTTAAACATCAGGGAGACGCTTAAATTTTGCAAGGCGACAATTAGCCAAACCTCTCCATATGTTGTGATCATTGACGTCTTAACATTTGACTGTACATTAATTTCACATGTGAGACACTGCAGACCTATCAAACATGCATAGCGGTGTCACAACCTCAGTGTGTTCCTGTTCACATGTCGCTGTCATGGTGTATGTGTTATTTGTCCTAGAGGGTTGCTGTGCAGTGTGTATATGAGTAGGTTTCTGTACTTACCAACAAGTAGTCCATTTCCATATCGTCTATCCTGGAAGTGTTGATTGATGGTACAGTGACGGAAGATGAATGAATCATGTACACTCCCAGGATACTTTGCCACTATGTTGGTGATCATTCCCTGGTGATCCACAATGGCCTGCACATTGACAGAGTGTGTGTGCTTCCTGTTGCGGTATAGATGTTCAGTTGCAGCAGGTGGCACAAGGCGTACATGTGTGCAGTCAATGGCACCAAGGATGTGTGGAAATCCATTAATGGGGTAAAACGCCTGCTTTGTCTCCTGCTGCTTCTGCTGTGTGTTTGGGAAGCAGATGTGGTGGGGTGTGAGTCTGACGATGGCGTCCAGTACCTTGGGCAGGAAGGCGGAGAATGATGGCTGTGAGATCCCAGCAACCAGGGTGCCAGTGGTTTGAAAGGAGCCACTTGCCAACATGTGTAGTACAGCTAGCAGCTTGGTTTCTGGTGGGATGGTGCGGGGTGTCTGCAAGCTGGGTGCCAACTGTGGCTCAATGTTGCGCAGCAGCTGCTGAATGGCTTGCCAGTTCAACCTGTACCTCTGGATGATGTCATGTTCCCTGAGGCCATGAAGGGTTGTCCTGGTGCGGAATATCCTCTCCTGCCTTCTGTGTTGCCTTTGGGGTCCCTGCTGGTGTTGTGGAAGCTGCTGTTGTTGTTGCTGTGCTCTGCGTCTGGATGAGAAGCACCTCCATGTCTTCCTTTTTCTGCTCTGCTGTTGCTTCTGTGTGTTTTGATTAAATACAGGTCTGTTTGCCCCATTTTAACGCCTGCCCTGACCCAGGCGTTAATTTTTTACACAAATCGGGCTGTGCGTCACTTTCCGATTCCGCCTTCCGGCCGTGCGGGATTTTTGCGCGGTAGCATAAATACGACGAACAGGTGTTTGTGTCATTTTTGGGACGGGAACGCCTAACTTGCATTTCATTAACTTAAGGCAGTTTCCCGCATCCAGAAAATGACGCACACAGTGGGATTTTGACGTCCGCGGGCATCAAAGTTTAAATATGGGGCAAGGTTTGCACCGAATGTGCGTCAAAATGTTTGACGCATATCCGGCACAGACGGAGTATAAATATGCCCCCTGGTGTGCAGAAGAATATGTTCCAAATATCAGTGTCCCAAGCAGTAGAGGAACTGGTATATGAATTGTACCAGATGTCAATTAGTGCCTTTCCCATTGCAGACTTGATGTTGCATTAACATATCCTCTCACGCCCGGCATATGCTAATGATGTCACTTTGAAGTGTCAGTTGCTGAGGTAGTTCAGGCACCTATACCTGCTATGAATGAATACCCAAAAGCTAATATGTGTGTGCATGTGATACCCACATAGTTATGCGATTGGTGACACTTGTATTACTTTGGAGAGTGGTAGTGATCTGGGTGCCACCACAGACGGCTTTTAATCATGCCTTCAAGGAGTAGCCTCATGAAAGTATTTCAACAGACTTGAACAGGAGTTGAACAGGAATCTTGACCCACATTGTAAGGCTCCATTATAGACTAAAAATATTTGTTCACGTTCAGAGGGCCCACACACTTCTCGATCCCCAAATGGTAAAAATGTAGAAATCAAATTAGACTCAGAACTAACGCTGCCTCCACCAACAAAGGACACGTCTCATTTTCTCATTTTTTCATCTGGGGTTACTTAAGAGACTTTTCCAGTTTCTTTTATTTGCCAATAGAGTCTCTACAGCTGACATCTTCATGCTGTCCAAACTAAGCTAGTGCATTACAATGTACTTGGGATTTCCTAAGATAATATTTCAGAGACCCAGCTTGTCCAAAACTCAGCGGCACCTGATGAAGGAGCCTATAAGTCCGGCCAGAATAGAAATGCACTCAAATTCACAAGTCTACTAGCAAAGAAAAGGGGGGAGTATCCTATAACCCTCACCTGCTTAGGATACCAACTGAACTCTATACACACAAAATATTAGCAGGAAAGGGATAAATTCAAATAATTATGCCTAAACCAATAATAACTCTTGGTTCAAAGGGGAACAATTATTACCCATATTTATTTTATTTAATCATACGCAGCAGCAACAGAAACAAAGGAGAATTCCTCAAGCGAGCCTATATACAATTATCTCTGCACAAATACATAAATGACAAACTTATACAACAAAAAGTGCATATAATATAAAAACAAATGTCCTACTCCAACATTTGAAAAATTGATCACCACAAAACAATACACGTAGTGATCACAAATAACATGGTACCAAAGGTCTTGCACCCAGCTGTATACTACCTCAAAAACTTATTTGAAAAGGGTAGTAAGTAACAAATTATGACCTCATCAGGACTGTTGGAGAACAATGGCATCATTCTCTCCTTCTATGGAGCAAGCACCTAAATTGTAGGGCTCAATTCACGAGTGCCATTTACTTAAGTTACTCGTCTTATAGGCCAGCAATTTATTAACGCGACATTTTCCTAGATTGTGCCGGTCTGCGGTAGTCAGCGCTCTTCCGTACAGCGCTAGACAGTGTTTTCGGTGAGTCCAACAGTCCTGATGAGGCCATAATTTGTTAGGCCGAAACACGTCGACACATTTTGAATGGGTCCAAGGAGTCTGAAAAAGAGAATTGATTTTCAATGAAATTGTAAAGCACTACTTACTACCCTTTTCAAATAAGTTTTTGAGGGAGTATACAGCTGGGTGCAAGACCTTTGGTACCATGTTATTTGTGATCACTACGTGTATTGTTTTGTGGTGATCAATTATTCAAATGTTGGAGTAGGACATTTGTTTTTATATTATATGCACTTTTTGTTGTATAAGTTTGTCATTTATGTATTTGTGCAGAGATAATTGTATATAGGCTCGCTTGAGGAATTCTCCTTTGTTTCTGTTGCTGCTGCGTATGATTAAATAAAATAAATATGGGTAATAATTGTTCCCCTTTGAACCAAGAGTTATTATTGGCTCAAATTCACAAGAGCATAAAAAACAAAACTCTGAACTCAAAGTTATTTATCAATTTTGTCCCCTGTTTCTTTTAAATGAATCTACAATTTACCAATCTACTGCCTCTCTTTTCTCTGACATGTCTATATTTATGAATTTTCTGTGTGCAAAGCAAGACCATTTAGGATCCGTAGATTTCTACTCAGTAAAAGATTACTCTTCTCCAACGGAGTTACACATGCACTCTGTAACTCTGGGGTGGGGGAAGATAGCAGGTGAAATTCAGCCCAGTTGCAATGGGCCTCATGGGCTATGCCCCTTAATTCCTATACTATACCATGAGTATTTGTACAAGAGCTATCCTGACGCTGCAGAAGATAATAAGCTAATGCTAGAGAAGGCTCAGTTAAATGCCAGCACTGAAAATCCAGTTCTTAAGAGCTTTAGAAAAAGTGAGATGTCATCAGAGAAGTAATTTTGGGAAAGAGGGAATTTTAAAGTCTAGCAGCAATGGTGGAAGATATTCATCCACCAGCTGAAGAAAGAGAAAATGAGGGAACTGTGATAAGATGAGCAGTTGAGGATTAAAGGAAGGGGGAAGGCTATTAGGACACACATATGTTTTGAAGATCACTAGGGCCTAGTCTGTGACAGAGCTCAGAAATGAGAAAAACACTTTGAATGTTCTCTGTTTGGGTATGGGCAACCTATGAGTATGAAGTGAACAAGTAATGAAAGAACTGCAAGGAACTTTGAGCCTCTCTAAGAGAAGTCATGCTTCTTTGTAGAGCACTTCTTTGACACCTTTCAAACTTATTTCACCCTGGTGAGAGTTATTGGGGGGGAATCTTCATCTGCCCAACCAATTAAGTCACCAAGAAGAACAACATTGTTGGGTCGAGGATAATAGATGATACAAAATCTATTAAAAGAGTGGTAGTAGAACTGGCAGGTCCAGGTGGGCAACAGAAAAGAGTAAAGGAAATGTATTTTTTGGAGAGTTCTTGACCTTATTTCCACCAAGTTCAACCGTTACGAAGCAATTTAGTTCAAAGGGTAAGAGAGTGAGAGATTCTCTGGAAAGTTCAGTCACTCCATCACTAACTTTAGAGAGAGGTAGAAGGTATATTGCTTTAAAGCCAGGTGAGCCTTCGGAGGGGGCGTGGCCAAGCCACCTAACATGGCGGGCGTGAGCTAGAAGAGCTCCGCGCCGCAGCTGGCAAAAATAACATCTAGGTGGGGGCGCGGGAAAAATGCGGGCCCCTGCACTAATCGCCTGAGCTCGGGAGAGGTATCGGAACTCCCTGGGCCGCTCTCCCGGCAGACCTGACTCCTGGAGGCTCCCGCGGCCGTGCGGGCCCCGCGGCAGGTCGGAACAGCGAGGAGGAGAGCGCGAACGAAGGGAAACGACAGGCGCGGCCGGAGCCGCATGTGAAGATCGAGCTGCTGCTGGCCTCCCTGCCGTGCATTCCTTAATACAAACAGTGAGAGGAGCGTCCCCCCCCCTCTTTTAGCACAAAATAGAGGACAACGGGGCGCCCAGTCAGGGCGGTGACGACTGAGAGCAATATCCGGGGCCCCCCTCTTCTCCATGTGCTCTGTTGCGGCCGGCCCTTGGGGACACCAACTGGGCCCTGAATGAAGCGACGGTCTTGTGGGGAGGAACGAAGGGCCCTACTGCAAGGGCGTACAGAGGCTGGGAGGCCCCCCCTGGACACCAACTTCATATAGGGGAGGGGCGGACGGCGAGGGGAAGAGGGAGAAAAAACAAAAGGAAAACGAACACAGGCCCTCAACAAAGCTATTGCGTCCACGCCAAAAGACACCCATTGGCCCCTCTCTTCCCCGCTTATCCCACACTCTGTGGGGGTGAGGCAGCTGAACCCAGAAAGCCGAAATTGGTGGCCATCCACTAAAAGGCCCAAACGTGTGAATAAAAGTGGACCTAAGACGACGCGAGATCCCCTTTGTGGTGGAAACTCAAGAGGAGGCGTTAACCAACAGGGCTGCACGTGCTGTCGTGGGGACACAATCTCAACACCCCGACAAGCGGGCCCAACCTCCCTCGAATCAAGCACAAGACTCCAGCGAGGAAGTTACAGCACTGAAGCCACGTAACTCACTACACTCGAAAGACAAACGAAACACTACAGAGACGTCTCTGCCAAAAGCAATCTCCCACAGGCCTACCTAAAAACGGGAATCCACGCCAAAGACCCAGAAAAGTCTAATAATACGGAAACCCTTCACCAAATAACCGGGAACTAATAACGCACAGCATACCCCCACAACAACTTGCCAATGAACATTAGTCCGCAGTATGTAGTATGCGCGTCAACGGTCTGAATATAGGGGGACGACCAGAAACTAAACTAGCCTCCCAACAAACTAAACCATGGCTGGAGTTAGACGGCTCCGCTCTGGAGCTGGATCTGGAAAACACAAGACCTCTCAACCCAAGATAACCAAAAATTAGATGCGGTACTTGCTGCGGTGGAGCGCATCGAAGACTCCCTGGAGCGCGCTCGCACGTCCCTAGAAGCCAAGATAGACAGAGTAGCGAGTGATCTCACTCTCCCACAAGCGGACCACCGCAAACTGTCAGACAGAACCAAGGAGATCGAAACCACAATACAGGAACTAACACCTGCGACCACCCAGCTGAAAACAGGAATGGAAGACATACGAGCCAGAGTGGCAGAACTGGAGCGGCGAGCAGAGGACGCGGAGGGCCGATCCAGAAGGAACAATATAAGAGTGGTAAATCTACCAGAGGGCACGGAAGGGTGAGATCCGACGTCCTATTCGGAGACTTCGCTGCGAGAGTTGGTACCAGATGGAACGCTCACCCATTTTTTTTCTGTGGAGCACGCTCACCGGGTCCCGACCCGTGCTAGACCACGGGGAGCGCTCCACGCCCATTTATAATACGTCTCCTCCACTACGCGGACAGAGACATTATACTACGAACAGTAAGAGCAGCGCCGTCACCCAAAATAGACGGCATGCAAATACTATTGTTTCCAGACTACACCCTAACAGTGCAGAGGGATCGGGCCTCTTATCTTCCTGTGAAACGTAAGTTGCGATCACTGGGCCTAAACTACTCACTGATGTTCCCAGCCAAACTTCGTGTAGTGGCTAAGGACAAAACGCACTTTTTTTCCACCCCCGAGGCAACATGGGAATGGCTCGAATCGACAGGACTGTCAACAGGTGATACGCCGGAACAAACCGAACAAACACCTCGGGTCAGGCGCGGCCGAAACAAGCGGGACCGAAAGAGAAACACAACCCGTACGGAACTAACCAAATGTGCCCCAGACCTGGAACAACTAATTCAAGAAAGAAGAGTGGCGATACACACCGCCACAGCAATGGCCACATCTCCCCTGAACACTGGCTCAGACACAGAAATCTCACAAACAACCAGCGACCGTCCCCCCACACCGGATTGTTTATCGGAATCGGGCCCTATCGAGGGACCCCCTGTGACACCGGCCACTGCGGACGAAATCTTCTAAAAACTCCTGTACAATGTAAATCACACTATCTAATAAGAGACACTCAACCTGAGGCACGCACACAGGGCGCCCCGATGGGCGTGCAAGCAGCCAACACAGCAAAGAGATGCCCATGTCAATCCAAGAGAAACTATAAACGCACACTTGATGACAGTGGCAGGATTTGGTCACGGAACTACCCCCCCCTCCTCCTTTTTTCGCATTGTTGTTGGTTCTTCTCCCTGACACACATATATACCGGGGGTCCCTCCTGCGCCCCCACCGATCATCTTAGTTATCCGTCTTAGCCGGACTACAAAGCCAAAGACTACACCATCTCCCGGCATACCTGGCCTACCTCTACACTCCTACCAGTGGAGTCCAGAAATGCATAGACATGCATCTGCACGTCCTTGTCTTTGTTGCAATGTTTGGGCGGTGACCCGTTGTTTAACTGCTCTGATAGTATTAACCGAGTTTTGTTTTTGCCGATGTCCATACATAACCTTTTTAAACTCCAACTGGGAATGGAAAGTTAACGAAATAGCACAGTGCAGGAAACACAGGTGGGCGAGGGGAAAGAAAGACCTAACACTTCACACATGGCTACATACACAACAATTACCTGGAACGTAAGAGGTATACATACCCCCAAACGGCGATATGCCATCTACTCCTACCTTAAAAGACACTCAGTTCAAATAGCACTCCTACAAGAGACACATCTAATAGACCAGGAAATCCTCCGATTGTGCCAGCGCTGGAGAGGGCAATTATATGCGTCAGGACACTCTGCTTATGCCAGGGGTACGATTATCTGGATAAGGGCGGGCATCCCCTTTGCGATGGAAGAACAAATCATAGACCCGCAGGGTAGATATGTTCTCGTCAAAGGGAAACTGGCAGGACGTACAATCATATTGGGCTCCATATATGCCCCAAACACAGAACAAACTACCTTCCTACACACCCTAACACGCCACCTGGCACACTGGAGCACACTCCCATGGATACTTGGGGGAGACTTCAACAGCGTGCAAGACATAGAACTAGACCGCTCCTTTCCACCACTGCCAACATCCCCAGTGGTGGCTGCCTCACGAGGCCTGGTAAACTGGACTCAACAATGGCAATTAATAGATGTATGGAGACAAAAACACAGAGAGGACAGAACCTACTTCTTCTACTCTGCCCCGCACTCCTTACACGTACGATTAGACTACATATTCTGCACCGCGAACCTCGCCCCAGTAGTAGAGAACCCGGTGTACATGGGACGCACACACTCGGATCATAACCCCTTAACAGCGCAGCTGCGCTGGGGATCTTCCCACCCACCTATCCCCACGTGGAAACTGAGGCCAGAACTCCTAGAAGATGCTGATTTTAGAGCATCATTAAGCACTGCAATTCTAGAATATTTTGAACAAAATGAAGGCACGGCCACCTCTGGACTAATCGAATGGGATGCATTTAAAGTCTTTATCCGAGGGCACTGCCTAGGAACCCTAAATGCAACATGCGCGAAACCATCGAACGCGATTTGGCCCAAATAGAGCGGGTTTTACCACAATCAGAAGATGAAATCACTAATAACCAAACTGAAAAGACGAGACTAGCAGCGTTGCACACAGATCACCAGACACTACTAGAGTGTCTGAGATGTCTAAACTACACTGCACACTCCGCGAGAACCCATGCATCAACGGATAAGGCAGGCAAATTGCTCGCCTGGCTGATACGATGGGACTGTGAGAGAAAACCAATAATGGAAATCCGCTCACACACAGGGGAAATAGTATACACGCCTGCAGAGATACAAACCGAATTTACAAGACACTATACAACCCTCTACACCTCAAGGATAACCCCTGGAGAAGACTCCAGTGTGGAATTTCTTGCCAAAGTGAAACTCCCAAAACTAAAAAACAACCAGATTGAAAATCTCGAGGCACCTCTTGACCTAAAGGAAATCAAAGCCAGTATCAAGGACCTCAACCCAGGCAAGCAGCCAGGCCCAGATGGGCTACCTGCAGACTTCTAGAAAGCATTTACCATACATCTGGTGCCTAAATTACTTCGGGTATACGAGACAGCCGAGCAAAAGGGCCACCTGTCGGATACACAAAGGGAGGCATTACTTGTCTCTCTTCCTAAACCTGGAAGAGACCCAACAGATATGGGCTCATACAGACCGCTAGCAATGCTAAACACTGATTACAAAATACTAGCCAAGATATTAGCAACAAGACTGGCACCAAGCGTCCCAGAACTGATACATCCTGACCAAAATGGATTTGTACCAGCCAGAGACACCTCCCAAGATATCAGAAGACTGTTCCGGGTTATGGAATATGCCAGACAGGCCTGGACGCGGGCGGGCTGCCTGGTCCTCCACCTAGAGAAAGCTTTCGATTCTCTGGAATGGTCTTACTTGTTCAAGGTGCTGCAAAAATACGGCATGGGACCATTTTTTACCCGCCTAACTAAACTACTATACACCAGACCAACGATAAGGGTGGGTCTGGGCCCTGAGATATCAGAACCAATCCGGGTGGGCAGAGGCACCAGACAAGGCTGCCCCCTTTCACTGTTACTATTCTCACTCGCAATGGAGCCTCTAGCGGCCACTCTACGCGAAGAGGGATCCAACTGGGGAATACCTTTGGGAGACGGCTTACACATAGTGTCGCTATATGCTGACAACCTTCTGCTATACTTTAGAGACATCATGCAAATCCCGCAGAGGGTTGGGACACTCTTGCGGCAATTTGCGCAGTTATCAGGACTTAGGGTCAATTGGTCTAAGTCGAGCCTCTTCCCATTCGACCCAGGCCTATCAAACCCAAGACTCACCCTAGCTGAAAGCCCAGTTCTCTGGCAGCCAAACACCTTTAGATACTTGGGCATTAGGATCTACCATAGCGAAGAAGATATATTCGAGGGTAATCTAGTAAAAGCAACATCCTCAGTCAGATCCCAAATGACCTTCTGGAGAACACTGCCACTATCAGTGGCGGGTAGGATAGCACTCCTAAAAATGGTGGTGCTCCTGCGACTCTTATATTTCTTCTCCAACCTACCA
This sequence comes from Pleurodeles waltl, assembly GCF_031143425.1. NCBI lineage: Eukaryota > Metazoa > Chordata > Amphibia > Caudata > Salamandridae > Pleurodeles > Pleurodeles waltl. The sequence goes on from NC_090446.1 coordinate 339,406,518, forward strand.
CATTATGTCTCCCCCGCCTTCTTTAAGACACTGGAAACAGGGCTGAGAGAATTTATATGGAATAAGGGTCGCTGTAGAGTAGCCCTTAAAAAACTGTACCTACTGACTGACAAGGGTGGGCTTGCGGTCCCCAACCTGGAACACTATTACCTAGCAGCCCAACTCCAATGGATATCCAGATGGCTGGCTGGTAAACAACTGACCAATACAGCAACAGAGACAAGCCCATACTCACTCCAACAAATACAGCATTTCTTCCACCCGATCACACACCTGCAAACCCCTCGACAAATGTTCCTTAGAACAGCACATAAATGCTATCATAGATCACTCCTCCTTACGAAGCCGTTGATTCCATTCGCATCAGCACTAGCACTGGCGGGCACACCAAGGGGCACTAGGGTCACATCAGACACAGAACTGCGCACATGGCATGAGCTAGAATTATACACACTTGGTGACATATATGACGACAACCAACTATTACCGTTTGCCAAGCTCCAAGAAATGGGGCTTCCGCCCGGCCAATTCCTCCTATATTGCTCACTGGTGGGATCTTTGAGTTCCAGGTTGGGAGACATCACAACACTTACACCCACCCACCTGCTGATTCAATACCTGCAAGTGGTGGGCTGCGGCCAACATCAGGTCAGCTGGTTAGCAGATGCCATGAGAATCCAAACTGCCACTGAAAACGACACATTACGTATGACATGGGAAACAGACTCGGGCGAACCCATCGCGATAACAAAATGGAGAACTGCCATCTCAGGCCACCTTAACATACCACGCAACTCGCGATTTAAGCTAATCCAGTATTATATTGTGAACAGAGCCTACCTCACACCTGCACGCGTAAACAAATATTTTAACCGCCAGGACGCAGCCTGTCCTAGATGTCGTGAAATTGGAGCAGACATGCTGCACATGATCTGGTCCTGTCCTTACCTAGGCTCCTACTGGAAGGAGGTGACTGACAACCTAGCCACATGCATTACACAACAATTACCCTTTACGTGGGAGACTTGCATCCTGGGACTATTCCCCAGAAGCAAGCAACACAAAGCAGAAACACGCTTCATAGATCTGGGAGTAATTGTCGCGAAACGGCTGGTGACCCAAAGATGGAAATCTCCAGACCCCCTACCGATACAAGCTTGGAGACGCTCACTCAGGTTGTGGGCGGGAGCAGAGCACATAGCACTCAAACGTGAAGAAACCCTAGGGCTACGTCAGCACCTGATATCTGTTGACTGGGAGGACCTCCTAACCCAACTACATAGCACCGAATCACACCCGACAAGGGAGAGATCAGACCACCACTAAATTAAAAATCACAAATGAGAGGACCACACCACGTAAGAGAATAAAACACACAGCGTAACTGAACAAACTAGGACATTGAGAATCAAGAAGGGTATAAGTAGCGACTCTCACGAAACACCCCAACCCCGCCACCTTAAAACTGAATCGTCACTAGAAATCCCCAACCAGGCATGAAAGCAGCGAAATTTTAATCAACCGCATAGATATGGACATCGGCTAGAGTTAAAGTTATTGTTACACAAGTTCCTTTCTTTTTTCATCCTTCCTCATTTTAAAGTTAATCTATACGAAAAACATAATGGTTGCCCTTCATACATCTCTCAACCAAACACTGCAATCTAGCACTCCGGCCAAAACATTATCACTTCTGCAAGAATTGCAAATGTGATTAACAACAAAACAATTGCAAAGACAAAACGAAGCAAATGTCACACAAATAAGAAACTGTGGTAATAAAAATATGCAACAAATATGTAAAAAAAAAAAACATTATACTGCAATGTATTAAACACTAACTGAGATAAGATGAGAAATGTAAACTAACAAAAAATAACAATAAACAGATTTATGGAAAGAAAAAAAAAAAGCCAGATGAGCCTTCAAGGGAAGATCCGGGAGAGAGGCTTTTTGGGTCCAAGATTGTGTTCCAAAGAAGATATAAGGGTTTTCATTGATATCATTGATAATTATTCATATATTGATATACATTGATAGAACCTAAAAAATGCCAGATGTGTGCTTTGGAAGCAAATTACCGTTTTAATAAGGGTGCCAGAAGGAGTGGTGATAGAGGGAGAAGCAATTGGAGGAACTCGTAAGTCACAATCAATTAACCCCTTTCACTCTGGCCTTGGTTATATATGAGTAGGCGACAAACACTTTAAGAAGTGTTCTTATTTCTGAGCATTTACTGTTATAACTAATAACTGAAAAGGATTAATTGCAGAAGTAAGGCTTTCTCAGTTTTATCTTCACTAATTTTGCATCCTGAGATCCGGCTAAACCCTACTGCACACCCTATCACATTAGGAATTCAAAGATGTGCTAGTATACGGAAGGATGACATCTGCATATAATGGCAACTTAACCTCAAGCCTGGGGACACCAAACGGGGTGATAGTGGGGTCCGACCTGATGTGCTGTGCAAAGGGCTCTATATACAAGTTAAACAAGAGGGGGGAAGAAGGCAGCATTGACTAGTGCCTCTGTTATCTCAAAACTGTCTGCCAAATCCCCATTTACTAATACTGTTGAGACTGGAGATTTACACAAACTCTGTATTATTCTAATTATCTTGTGGCTAAATCCAAACCTTTTATTTATTACCCAAAGGTAGTCCCGATTAAACCTATCAAATGCCTTTGCAGCTTTTAACTCTGCAACAATTAGTGGGGCTTAGTAAGCCATAGCTTGATCTATGGCACCAATAAGATGGTGAGTTAACTAATTTTGGTGCCGCCCAGGAATGAAGCCCTTCTTATCTTGATGCATAATGGCCCTACATTCACTTGCTATCCTACTAGCCAATATTCCTGTAAAGATCTCATAATTAGTATTTAATAAGGATATTGGCTTGTAGGATTCCGCTTTAGTAGGGTATTTTGCCAGTTTTAGGACCAATAAAATTGTATCCTCAAACCAAGAAGGGAGGGCCGTTTCTCCCTCCTGATAAATCATACTAAACAGTACCTTTAATGGTTGTACAAGTACATCTACCACCACCTTATATAGTTTATCTGGAAGCCCATCGGGTCCAGCTACCTTTACTCCCTTAATATTCATAATCTATGTACGCACCACTTCTTTGGTGATCTATGGCATTAATCTGCATCTCGGATAGAACTGGAGAATCTTTGCTAGCCAATTCTTGATGATCTGCCCATCTGGGTGCTTGTATTCTCTGTCTAACATTCACATATACTGCAAAACATACTTTCGATCACCTTGTTGGTGCCAAGTACTCTCCCTGTGTTTGAGTCTACTAGAGCACTTATGAAATTTCTACTTTTGTCAGTCTTTGTTTTCCATGGTAGGAGGGAACTACAGTGCTCTCCATAGGCAAAGTGCTGCATCTTGCTAGCCCACTATCAGGCCTGTATTTCTAACCCACATATGTTGTTTGAGCTTCCACTAATTCTAGGCAGAGATTTCCCTGCTTAAAAGGATCATTCATTATGCACTTTGTAATCCACCTTCCTTTCTCACAATACTTTCTTCGAGTACCTTCTCTGTCTTACGCATTTCCTGATTTCACCAAGCAGACAGTTTACATATCACTCCCCTAAGATAAGCCTTATATGCATCCCATATTATTATCTGACTAGCTTTTTCCTTGTTGAGAGCAAAAAGCCATCTGTCTCCTTTAACATTTCTAACCTAATGGACTCCTCCAAAAGTAAAACCCTATTTAATGTCCACCTTCTCAGCTATGGGCTCCCAGGCAAACACAACGTTAGGCGTAGCAGGGAGTGGTCCATTAATATAGCTGGAAAATGAGCCACCAACTCTATATAATCATATAATGCCCAATATAGAAGAAAATAATCTATTCTAGAATGGGGCCCATACTTTTTACTATAAAAAAGTGAAGCATTTAGACATAATTTCCAGCCTTTGCCAAATATCAACAAAGTTTAGATCTTTCATTATATCTCTAGGCCGACGATGCATTTTAGGGGAGTTCATGTATTTCACTCTATTCGTTCTCTCCAGCACTGGGTTTAAAACTACATTGACACATCCCCCAACCAATAAGGGTGTAGAAAAGAGCCATAGTGATGTGCAATAATCGCAGTTTGGGCCATAGTGTAAGGGCACATTAAATATGTTGCTTCCATCAATAACGTAGACGCTAGCCATCTTCCGGTGCAATCAGTGGCATATATTATGAACTTGATCCCAGAGTATTTCTTAATCACAATAGCTACCCCTCAAATATTTCTAAATTGCTCAGAGCGAACAACTTCCTGTACTCAGCTCAATTAATTAAAATAGAGTCTACAGCCTGGGCACTCTAGGTGGAGTTCCTTGAGCCTTATTAACTCAGCCCCACTATCCTTTAGATATTCTGCCACCAAACCTTGTTTCCTCCTGTATCTTGTCCCTTTCACATTCCAAGTTATTATTTTGATCCCCTGATTCTTAATATCCATGCACACCCTCTCCCATGTTTCTTACTAAGAAAACTCACATCCTGCTTTATTTAAAATCACAGTATTTCCTTCTTCAACTATTGTGTGCTCTGAGGACTTTTTTTGTTTTTTACTCCTATGTGCAGGAAGTTGGCCTGATGTGTGATGGACACCTATGGTGTTGGCACCATATACCAGGTCCAGACGACCACTATTAGTGAATGTAGGCAGTGTCTAGGAAGCCAGGCTCTCTAGAGGTAGCTGTGGATGAGCAGCCAAGACTTATCTCTGAGACATGCAAAGCTCATGGAATGCCACAGTAGAGAACCACCAATAATCCTTGGCAAATGCAAAAGGAGCAAAAGAAGAGTTACAAGGCTGAAGAAGACCAGCAAGATCCATGGGACTCGACCCTTGGAAGGGAGTCCGGGGTGACCCTCAGCAATTGGGAGAGCTAACAGAAGCAGTTGAAGCCCCCATAGGCAATCCACTGGCAGCAGGCACAGTAAGTCACAGTGAGGCCTAACCAATACACCTGGAGAGGAGTCCCACATCGCTGAATCAGGAGAGAGGAGACTGTTCTTGGCAGGATGTAGTGCTGGAGGCTGGGGCTACTCAGAGCCTGAAGATCCCTTAGAGCAGGAGACAACAAGCCTTGGTAGCTGCAAGAGTCATTGTGCACAAGGGTACTGTCCTGCAAGAACAGGCAAGGGCTCACTATCTCCCAACCTGGCCAGCGGGCAGAGAGGACCAAGGGGACCACTCCAGATCACCACCTGTGGTTCCAAGATCCACACAGTTCTAGAAGAGAGTAGATACATGCAGCCGGACGTCCTTACTGTCGGTTCCTGCAGATGCAGGGGACTGATTCCTTCACTCCAAGAGAGATTCCTTCTTGCTTCTTGGTGCAGGCTGAAGTCTCACCAACCTCAGAGGATGCACACCCAGGGAAATTTTGCAGTTGCTGGAAGGAGCTGGGGAAGCAATGTTGAAAAGCAAAGTCGTCGTTGGAGCTGCAGTCTTTTTGGTTCCTGAAGAGTCCAGTTCCAGTTCCAGTGGCCAGAAGTGGAAGTAAACAATGCAGAGGAGTCCTGGTGGAGTCTTGCACATCGAATTTGGGGACCCAGGCTCAGGGGAATCCCTAAATAGCTCTAAAAGGGGGCTTGGTCATCAGGAGGGGTCTCTAATGTCACCCGCCTGACCTGGCCACTCAGATGCTAACAGGAGCCTCTGCACATCTTTGTTTCAAGATGCCAGAATCAAGTGGCCACCTGGAGGAGCTCTGGGCACCACCCCAGTGGTGATGGATAGGTGAGTGGTCACTCCCCTATCCTTTGTCCAGTTTCGCATCAGAGTAGGGACTGGGAGTCTCTGGACTGGAACAAACTGGTTCATGTGAGAAGGGCACCAAATGTGGCCTTCAAAGCAAACTGGTGACTTGGGGAGGCTACTCCTCCCAAGCCTTTTATCACCTATTTACAAGGGAGAGGGTGTTGCCTCCCTTTCCCACAGGAAATCCTTTGTTCTGCCTGCCTCTACCTGAGCTGGTCAATCAGCAGAAGGGCAGAAACCTGTCTGAGGGGTTGCAGCAATGCGGGCTGCCTGGAAAGCCCTTCAAGACTGGTAGAAGCAATACTGGGGGTCCTCTAAGTGCATGGAGTGATACAACATATACTAGCAGCAGTATTGGCATATGATTCCAACATGTTTGATACCACACATGCTCAGGTTCGGAGTTATCATTATGTAGCTGGACTCATGTCCAGTACACGTGTAAAATGGGTTCCCTGCGCTTACAAAGTCCAGTGCAATGGAACTGGAGTTCATAGGGGTACCTCTGCTCATGCAGGGGTGCCCTCATACTAAGGGACCTGCCCCCTGCCCTCTGGGCTAGAAGGGACTACCACAGGGGTGACTTACAGTGACCGGGTGCAGTGACCTGGGGCGAAATGGTGCATGCATCTTTTCAAGCAGGCTGCAATGGCAGGCCTTCAGACACATTTTGCATGGGCTCCCATGGGTGGCACAACACATGCTGGCTGTAGCCCATGGGGAACCCCTGGTGTCCCATTGCCCTGGGTACCTAAGTACCATTTACTAGGTACTCATAAGGGGGCACCAGTATGCCAATTGTGGAGCGCACAAAAGTCCTAGGCAACCAAATGTATAGTGAGAGAGCACAATGACTGGGGTCCTGATTAGCAAGATCCCAGTGAACATAGTATAAGCACACTGATAGCAGGCAAATTGTGGGGGTAAGCATGCCAAAAAGAGGATACTTTCCTGCACTATACTCCCCAACCGATGAACAACCCCTATGCTCACATTGAGAAACCCTTCCCGCTATCTGTGGGTCATGTTGTAAAACCCCCTTTTGGATGGTCACCCTTCCCTTTTTGCTGCTGGATTTTGTTGCTTTTGACCTGGAAGTGTACTTAAACCTGCTAACCAGACCCCAGTACAAGGGCTCTTTCCCTTAAATTGTACTGAGATTTGTCAAACCCATCTGGCAAGGACTTTACCACCCATGTAAGGCCCTAGTAATTGGTACCTGTTGTACCCAAGGCAGAGATGAAAATGGGGTCACCACGGCTGTAGCACGGATTGTGCCACCCTGTGTGACCCAAGTAAAAGCAATGCCTACAGAGCTACCACCTCAGCCTGCATGAGCAGCTTGTCTGCTTCAGTTTGACTTTGCCCACACAAAGTGCTGACAGAGTCCCTTCACTACCATAAAACAGGCAGGCCACACTCAGCACAGGAGGCAGGATGCACAGTATTATGAGTGTGGACATATATGCACAAGCATATATGACCCTGTGATTGCATTTAAAATGTAATGCCATCACAAGTGACTGGCTGTCCATAGGATAACATGGGCAGTCACCAGATATTCAGCTCAATGATGTCCCGGATGATTTCCACAGGTTTGGTATCAAACACTGTGTTTTTTTTAAACCTCAACACGATTCTCATGCCCAGGGTAAGCTAGCATGTTCCCTGGTGGCGTCCACAGAGGATGCCCCCAAGATACCAGCTTTCCCCTGCCTTAGCGGGCTCTCCTGAGCCATTTGTTGCCAAGACAAGAGTTTGCCCTCCTGCTGGTCATGCTAACACTTCCTCCAGGACAGAGACAAAGGACCTGGGCAGGAAGGAGGTCACACCTCCTCCCTCCCAGGATGGCTAGTGGTTACAGTAATGAAGGTGATGAGCCTCAAAGGCTTCAACACCCTTGATGTGTGATCTCTTGTTCCCCCACTCGGGGACAAAGCCCTTCCTCCCCTGACAAAGCTGGTAGGTGGGAAAATGCGCTATTCAGGAGGGGACACATCCAAAAGGCTAGCCACACCTTTAGGCTGGGATAGGCCGTCTGTACAGCCAAGGGAAGGTTCTGCCATGTTGGTAAACCTTAGGAATAGTGGATTCTAGGTAGAAAAGTGATGTACTCCAGCAGGAAGTCGTCACTTCAGGGGCGGGCTAGCTGCAGGGACCAGTAGCCCACTGGCCACTGTTCCCCAACCTTAACTCCCCCTATACAAGGATTGGGGGGTTCCCCTGGCAACAGAGCCTCAGTTCTGACTTTGAATCAGAGAAGAGGCACAAAGAAGATGCCGTCACCGACAACAGGACTTTGGACTCTGCCGCAGAGGAAAGATAGGACACTTAAGTGCCCGAAGGAGAGGACATACTGTAGCTGTGTGATCGACGTATGGACATGGTGAAAACTTGTTGCTCCCAGCAAGAGAGATTTCAGTGGACACTAGAAACTAAAGCAGACTCCCCTAACTGTTGGTACCAGTCACCTGCAACCTACAGACGAATCATCATGCTGTGTCCTCAGAAGTACAACTCAATGGGCCCCTCTAGAGTGAGCCCTAAGAAAGTTGTTTACCTGTACCCCGGGAGAGGCAGTGAGACTCTCAACAAGTTTTGAGACGCTACCCCATTCTAGGCAACCTCCAGCCGCCAAAATAACCATGGGCTACTTTTGCCGCTCCCAAGGCTTGTCTGTTTCCAGCTGGGTAACCGAAGGCTTCTCGGACATCAGCGACTCCAGAGCAGTTGCCCAGCATAGTCACCAATGTCAGCCACAACTCCACTCCTGAGAATCTGCTTCCTGAAGGAGGCGACTTCGAGAGCAGCAGCAAAGCATCTTTTGCGTAGCCAGTTCCCGTGATTGACAGCTGTAAGGCCAACTCTGCCCCCGGAGCTGCCGGACGTGGTGGCACAGTTCAACCTGTGTAATCTAGGTCCTGGGACCCTGAAGGCCTTTACTTCCCGAGGGTAGAGTGTGAGTCCATCTCGAAGTGTGCTTTTTTTTGTCAAGTGCTGCAATTTGATGGCGCCAGCGGATCCTGTCAGGACCAGGGACAGACAGAACACCTTGGCACCGCAATACCCTGGGCAAGGTAACTAGAAACTGACTGTTGAGACTTGGTCTAGGGGCCCACAAGGCCTTAACTCCAAGGGGTTTCCCCTAATCTCACCCTACAGTTCACCAATTGCACACCGTGATTATCCTCATTCTCTTTAATGCGAGCCATTTGACTATTAAAAGCACTCTATTTTCAAATGCTTTAAAATTTCACAACTCTGGTTGTCTGTGAGAAAAAAACAATTGCTTGGGTGCATTAATTTAGATCAATATCTGCTTTATTTTTCTAAATAGATGTTGGATTTCTTTCGAGTGGTGTCATGTACTTATTGTTCACGTTGGTGTTGTGAAATGCTTTACACATGTTCCTCTAAGTATCCTGACTGCTCTTTGCCACTATACCAGGACTGAGCTAAGGTTTATTAGTATGAACCTGAGGTCCACTTCTGGATAACATGCTATTATTACATGGTAAGACTCCCCAGTCATACCACATAATACTGCCACTTTGCTACACGTATTAGCTACTGTTTGAGGGTGACCATTAATATCTACATACACTGTTATAACAACCCTCGACCACCCAGCCTACATCTTAACAGCCCACTTTAATTTTGCCTGTCAATGATCTATATCAACAGGGTCTCTGAGGTTGTGCATTTTGTTTTCCACACGATTCGTAGCATAGCAGGAAACCTTTGGCAGAAGTCGAGCGCTTTGCACGACATCGCCCCCGTTACATAGTTATTTGCACTTTTGCCGGTTGGGTAGATAATTGCACTTTTGCCGCTTACACGGATAATTGCACTGTTCCTGATATGTTTCACTACAAGTGAAGTTTTATTTCCCTTTGTGAGTCTGCCTTGCACTGACGGTGGCCGTCGGCTTGATAATGTGAAACTTTTACTTTTCACTTTATATGGCAAGAAAAGTACAGTTAGTTATGTGAAACTGTTTTATTTTCATTTACAATTTATGTGACAAGAAAAGTCCGGTTAGGAGTTTACAATGCTAATTGATCGAGCTCATGCAAACGCGAGACCCATTGCATTGCAAATTCTTGTTTTTTTAATGCAGCCTGTTTCCCTTAGAGGAAAATGGGATGCGTTAAAAAATAAAAAATCGAAAGTTTAATTTTTATTTTTAAGAGTACACAGTGGTCCCTTGGACCACTGTCTGCTCTTAAAAAATATGTATTCATCCATTTTCAAAGGGAAAAGATCCCAAAGTGACCCCTTCCCATTTACAAATAGATTAACACCTACTTTGAATTGGCGGTAAAATGTGAATGTTTTGTGACAGCATTTCAGTTACAAAACATTTGCACATACCCCTTCCAAATACCGGTTTGCAAACCCAAATTGCCGTTTGGTAATATGTTACCAAATTACAATCTGGGCGTTGTACATTAGAAAAGGCTTTTTTGCATTTGCAAACAGCCCAATTCCGTTGAATCAGGATGTTTGCGAGTGTAAAAATGTTTCTTACATCTAGCTCGAAGGTTACTCTGATTTCGGATCTTTGGCCTCTCCACTTCATTTGTAGAGAGTGTAAGAATAGATGCCTAGAAGGCTCCTGATGCTAAAGAATCGTTCATAAAGTGGAAGGTAAGACCGATGGCATTGCAAGCAAGGGTGCAAAAAAGGCCCCTGCAGTGCTTGGGGTCCCTGAGATCTAGGGGGCCCCCTCAGCACAGTACACTGTGCATGGGCGGCAGGCTCCTGACAGGGTCCAGGGGGAGGGGGAGCCTTACAGGAAGTTTACAGGGGGGGCTTTAAGTTTTTGTTACACCACTGATTGCAAAGCCTACCACACAATATGGAAATATGAAAATTAGCTTGTTGTTGGAACCTCCATTGGCAATCACTAGTGCAGCTATTTCAGTTGATCCAGAATGACAACTGGTGGTCGTAGTGTCGGAAGACCGAAATTATATCTAAGGGCCTGCTAACGCAGATGTCTTAATTAGACATTTTTAATGAATGTTTACGTATTTTGAATAAGTACTTATGTAGAAAAATGAATAACATAGAAAAATAATGTGCACGTTTGAAATTGTGACCTCAAAGAATGGCCACCAGTGTTCACGAAATGTACTAAGTAATGATTAATCCACATGAAATATTTAAACTGTATTAGATTAATATAGTAATATGTCATATTAAGGGTTATGAATTAAATTCTTGCTTGTTAAATGTAGGCCTTAACTTAGCGAGTGTCTTGGTCTAGTTTTTCCAGGGCTCATGCAAAAGTTGTATTCCTTACTATTTAATGAAAAATGCTGACAGAGTGAACTAACTGTGAAATGCTCATTGTTTAATAAATAAAATGCTTAGCAGAAGCTTTCTTTGAGAACCAACGGATAGGAGATGAGGTCTCTTATAAAGTAAATAAATGTGTGTAAAGTGTGCAGGACGTGAACAATGCAGACACTGACTGGAGACGAAGAAGCAACAAAATTGATACCTGACAAGCCGGATGATAAGAACATTGTAAAGCAGACCAATCAACGACATGTGAACTGTGAAAAATTAGTATTCATAGATTTGGTAAAGGGACATTATTGGATTGAGTAATAATGTATGCTTAATTGACCAATTGGAAATTGAGGGATTCTTTGGGGAACTTTGATATAACAACGTGACAGAGGGAAAAGACTTCAGACTTATCCTGATTTTGTGAGGCAATATCGAGGAGAGGATATTCGAGATTCTGTCATTGGGCTCATACTCTTTGAGAGCCTGATGTTTTGCTGATCGACTGATGACCTGAAGTCGAAGACTGATTCTGCTTGCTGACCCATACTGTGGATAGGGAGATATGACAATGACTGAATTGCAATTTCATGCCTTTTCTTTCTAGGTACCAACTGTGCTGACTTAATAGTTTCCTTTAGGTAGATGTTTTCCAAATGTGTGTTCTAAAATGTTTTGCATGAAGCCCAACATGCTTATGCTAATTGGTGTTAGCTGAGGTTACTAACGTGACCACTGACAAATTACAGGGACAAATGGTTGACAGACTATCTTGCCGAACTTGATGGATGTCATAGTTTTACTGAATTGGGTTTTATTAATGTCTTGTGTTGATGCCTTTGAATGTCTTTTGATTCAAGCTTTGATTAGATCATGTCTTCTGTGACTTGCTGATTAACAAGTGTTATCAGAATTGTTTTGATTAGAGATGATGATTAAAATTCATGACTTAGTATTGTTAACGATTAGGAAATAAACTTACTAAACTTATACCTAAAGGTGGCTGAAGAGTCATGGTGTTTGACATTTACTGACTCCATTGATTATAGATTTGGCTAATGGTTATTGATTATTGTGTGTTGATTACTAATTATAAGTCAAAGCCATGGTAAGATCACCCTATACGAATCAAAAGGTTCATCGACCTATACGCGTCCCCTTGTAAGTTTACTTATTAAGGACCGACGCGCCAACAGTTATGGTAGCAGACTGATGGTTATTGTCTATAGGGGCTTACCATAGGTGTTCGGTACAGAGTGATAGGTATTTACAGGAAATGGATGGACTGGTGTTCCTGGTTATGGTATTACATTGGAGATTGATCCGTTCGAGAATTCAGAATTATTGAATTTTGGATTTTGTTTGTTCAAAATGGCATTTGTAGAGGGAATGATGTTGCCTTAATGATAGAAATGACTTTTCGAGATCCTGGATCCTGCTAGTAGTGTTGGGTATGTTCCCAGCGTTCCAGTGATATAGTGAGAGAGATAGGTTACGCTTGCACAGCTTATGCAAATCGCAGGTAAATTGTGATGTATGTGAGGGAATTTAGGGAGTCTGCGTACTCCAGATGAAGTTTTAGTAGGAGTGGATTACTCTGTAGTATGATAGTAGGGAAATCGTCGAACTTCATATGTGTGTGGCACTTTGTGCTCCAAAATTGTCCACGTGGTTGTTAATGTACAGACCCTGCGTGGTCTAAGACTCCGGATTATATTGAAAAAGTGGTTGATCGGGCATGGTCAACAAGTCAGTGTGTTAATAAGTGGGCGAGAGAAAAATTTAGACTGAGATTTGGCGAGTTCTATGTGCACCAGGACAGACCCATTGATCAGTTGATAGTAAAATTTGCGGGCCGAATTTTGCTTGCGAATCTGGGAGACCGAGAAAGAGGAATAGCTGCATGAGCGAAAGGGCCATCAGTGAAAATCCGTAAGGTTTCTGAAGCGATGGTGTTACCTTCCTGTAGGAAACCAGCAGATTTGTTTTTGGTTATTGGGTTTTGGTTAGTGCTCACAATATTTAGCATTATTTGTGTGAATTGGGGTTTAGGAAGACGAACCGCACGACTTTGTCAGCCGCAGTGTCTGTGAGTGTGACACCACTGGAGCTGCCCTGGGAGACGTTGGTTAGAGTGAAGGGTCACCACGGATTGGCAGCCATCCGTGAGAGGCAATTGGTTGAGAACGTGGGTAAAAGACATCTTGGGAGTAAAAGTAATTTCCTGATTTGATTTTGAATACTCAAAAGTAGAAGATATGAAGTTTTTCAAGGCATGCTCTAAATAGAGATACTTACATTATAGCGAGGGTAGGAGAACCTACACCGCCAGAGAATACTCAGGCTTACATTGTAATGGAGGAGCGAGGTGTCGTGCCATGTCTTTGGTTGAAGCAGTGGTGCAAGCTGGCAGAGAAAAATGGAAGCTTAGCGTTTCATGAGAATGGGACGTTTAATGTGAGAATTTTTGAACAATTGTGGATGGTGCTATATGAATCAAAGCCCCTTCCGAGACCAGCACAGTTTGAGGCATTAGCAGTTTGGGAACTGGTAGCTAGACAGCAATCAAATGAAATGTGACCAGAGAGTGAGAAAGGTAGAGAAGTCACTAGCAGAGGCAAGATGGGATTAGGAGCAAAAGAAATGGAGAGCAGTGACCTTGCAGGATGTTCCAGTGATTATGCAGGAAGATGAGACAGATGGAAAGAACACAGCAAGGAAGTCTAGAAAGGGTTCGTCTGAAAGCAAGGAAATGAGAAAGTCATCTATAGTGCAGGAAGACTCTGATACTGAGTACCTTGTTACACAGATACTGAGAGACATACCACCACTGTATACAGTTCACGATGATGGTCCGAGTACTAGTGCTGATCCAACAGCCCCGGCACAGGCAAGGTGGACAGTGAGTCCAATACAGGTTAATACTAGTCAAATGCAGGGTGTGGTGCAAGGACCTAATGTGTTGACTACTCCAGTAGTTCAGGCACAGACGCATCCGCCACCCATACAGAGAACCTATCCTGATAGCCTGTCTTAAAGACAACTTCGAACTTAGTGGTATCTGTGGAGCAAATGGTTCCAAGACCACTGTTGGTTCTGACTGAGCCAACTCCGATTTTGTTGCCCCAGGTACAGCCGCAGGAAATGCCGAGGTTTATGCCAATGACGGGAACACAGTCGGACTTGACACCAGTTATGAATCTGAGCATGGGAGTTACTCTCCCACAATGTTCAGGGGCTAGAGCAGCCCCAGATGCAATATCGCTGCTGATTACTGTTAGTACAGCAGTACCATTATTTACGTAGAAGAAACCATTTACGAATGAGCAAGGGGAGATGTCCCAGAGTCTAGTGAGGAGGGGACCAAATGTACAAGTGCAGGTAGTCTCTTCTATGGGTCAGACTATTGATGGGTCAAGATCATTGTAAGATCTCAGTCCACTTGTTGCACTTCCAGATACTGTAAAAGGACCTAGTGCAGGACAGAGTTTGAAATTATTGACACCACAGGCATCAAGTGCAGTACCACCGATGAGCGCAAATAACATTTCGTTACAAGGAGTGACAGCTCAGCAACTGACCGAATGGTTGGACAAGCTGAATACCCCACAGAATACTTCTAAAAGTGAGGAGCAGATTAATTGTGTCAGACTAAGCATGGAAGCTAATGAACTTTGTGAGGGAACAATGGAGGTGAATAGATTAGATTCTTACACAGAGGCAGAATTGAGATACTTATGCCCGAGAATTACAAAAGAAGTGAGCAAGGTACATCAGAGGTTAGCAGACTTGGCAGAGAAGTATGACATAGACATTGAGAAAACGAAGCATCTAAAGAGAAGCTACAGGTTAGATTTTGAGGCAAAGGATTTTGAACACATGAGGTCAGCTGGAATGAAGGCACACCTTAAAGAATTATTGCAGAGTGTTCAGGTTTGGGGAGCATTAGAAAAGTGGGAAGGCAGATGGGCAAAGAAGAAAGATAAAAAGAAATAAGACTCTATAGAAGTGACTGAGAATGTACAACAGAGCAAGGATCCAGTAAAGATTTTACCAAAGAGAGAGATTCCAGGGGGACAATTTGTTCATGTCCCTTGGAGTAAGAGTGATATTTTGTCATTCACAAATGATTATCCAAAGCTGAGGGAAAAGCTGGTTGAGTGGTATCAGCAGACAGACAGATTTGTGAAGCTCTTGAAATGTTTGAGGGAAGATTTGAATACCTTACAGGAGATAGTGGTTCCGGCAGACTTGTGGGTCAAGTGTAAAAGAGCCGTGGACTGGCTGACAAGTGAGACAGAGAGGGTTAAGAATACAGGTGCACCATCTCCTGAGGTAATGAAACATTACTATAATGTGATTGAGTTCCTGAAAGCGAGGATTTCACCCAAAAACATTGATTGGCAGAGAATTGACAGGACAGTGCAGGAGTTGGAGTCAATACATGTGTACTATGAGAGGTTGTTGAAGGCATTCAAGGAGTACAGTGGCAATGAAGCAATTGAACCAAAAGACATGCTGCATTTCATGTTTAGGTTTGTGGAAGGACTGAGACCTGAGATAGGTCAGATGATTAAGGGTCATATGATTTGCTGGCAGACAAAGCCGATTGATGCAAAATACTGTAGTGACGAGATTGAGTTGAAGCAGAAAAAGTTGAACGAGAAGGCAATGGTAAGGCAGCTCAAACAGGAGTACAGGGGACTTTTGTGCAACAGATGCCACAGCAGCAGGGAAATGTCATGTTCCAGTCTCAAATGAGAGGTAGAGGTCGCAGAGGCAGTGTGATCTGTGGTCCGGATTTGAACACTGTTGTGGTTCAGAGTGATGTGCAAGGAATGAAGAAGTTATTGCCATGTCACATCTGTGGGCCGTGGGACACTGGAAGCTGGAATGTCCAACAATGGTGCAGGAGGGTGTTGTTCAGCAAAATATTGATGCCAATGCATTTCAGACTATGAGAGGACCGAGAATCAGAGGTCCTAATTCAAATTTCCAGAATAATGTGAATCAAATGCAGAATTTTCAGCCTATGCAACAGGTGCAAATGCCCCTTACACAAGTGTCACAGTTGCAGCCGATGCAGCTGCAGGTTACCATGGTACCTAGACAGCAAATGCAGATCCCTCAAGCCCCGATGGAGCAGCAACAGATGATGCTTACTCAACAGGTCACAGGTAAGAAACAAGACAGAAGTAGTAATGCAGTACACCGATTCCCATTACACAGTGACAATGAATTAATTGGTGACTGGGTGGATGGTAGTTCGGATGACGAGCCATGTGTGCTTGCAGCCTACTTGGAAGTAGACCAGAGAGGGAAGGTGATGGGTCATAAAGTTTAATTTTTGGTAGACACAGGAGCTACACGCTCTACAGTGAGAAGTGCAGAAATTCCAAATTTGCCCCTTTCAGGTCGAACAGTTCAGGATATGGGGGTAGCGAATCAGTATTTGACAAACCCAATTACAGATCCGGTGCAAGCTGAGATTGGCAACTTCCAGGGACTGCATAAGTTTGTAGTCTGTGACTGGAGTCCAGTATCCCTCCTGGGAAGGGACTTGTTGTGTAAAACTAGGTGTCTGATTACTTGTTGAACCAATGGAATTGAGATCCAGACAAATAACGATGATGAGGAAGATCCAGCTCCAGAACCTGAGTGTGAGACTACAAAGGAAGAGTATCCCTTGATAGAATTTTTCCTGATGTTCATAGTAAATGAGCTCCACTCTGATTTGCAGGGAAAGGTTCAAGAAAATGTTTGGGATTTGACAGGGAAAGAAGTGGGTTTAATCAAAGGACTGGAGCCAATTAAGGTCACTTTAAGGCCGAATGCAGAGTTTCCGCAGCTTCCCCAGTATGACACAAGATGTACTGATAAAGGTCGCTCAGATAATTGCAGATTTTGTGAAGCAGGGAGTTTTTAAAGAGGTGTTAAGCAGCCTATGTAATTCACCGATAATGGGGTTGAAGAAGCCATGTGGGAAAGTCCGAATTGTTCAGGATTTGAGAAAAGTGTTGTTCCGTAGTGCCCAACCAAGCCGAACTAATGTTCCAGATACCATGCGATGCAGAGTGGTTCACAGTGATTGATTTATCACAAGCGTTCTTTTCTGTGCCTCTTCATGGGGATAGTCAATTTCTTTTTAGTTTCAAATTCCTAGATCGAGTCTACTGCTGATGTAGACTTCCTCAAGGGTACAGAGAGTCTCCATCCTTGTTTAATCAGATCTTGAAAATGAATTTGGAGTCATTAGAGTTACCTTTCCAATCGACTCTGGTGCAGTATATTGATGATTTGTTGATTGCATCCAGGATAAGGGACGAGTGTAATTATCACTCAATTGCCCTATTGAATAATTTGGGAAAGTTTGGTCACAAAGTGTAACCAATGAAGTTGCAGTACTGCCAGTAGGTAGTAAAGTATTTGGGACACCAGATTGAGAGAGGGTCGAGGAAAATATCCAGAGAAAGGATCACAATGATACTGCAGATGTATCCCCTAACTTCACAGAGAGATGTTAGGATGTTCCTGGGAATGGTAGGTTATTGTCGCCAATGGATTCTGAATTTCTCGGAAATCTCAAAACCATTGCAGAAGTTGACCCATAAGGATACGACAGACCCCATAGCATTAGATGAAGATCAGATGAAATCGTTCACTGAATTGAGAGAGAGTTTGTGCAGAGCTCCAGCGTTGGGTATGCCTGACTACACAAAGCCATTCACATTTTTTTGTCATGAGGGTGATGCATGTTCATGGTCTGTCTTGACGTAGGTCCATGGAGGTGCTCATCGCCCTGTAGCATATTTTTAAGCTACCTTGGACCCAGTTGCAGCAGCCTTACCAGGTTGTTTGTGAGCTGTTGCCGCAGTTGGTCAGAGTCTTTTACAGTGTGAAGGAGTAGTGATGGGCTATCCCCTCACTCTAATGGTCCCTCACTCGATTGAGGTTTTACTGACAAGGACAAAAAAAACAATATTTGAATGGTGCTAGATTGATTAGATATGAGACAAGCATTTTGGGTGCTCCAAACGTGACACTGAAAAGATGTACAGTGCTGAACCCGGCAACTTCGCTTCCTAGTGGTACTACTGAAATTGAGAAAGAGGAAGATGTTGAACATGGTTGTCTCGAAGTAACTGAGTTGTGCACGAAACTGAGACCTGACATTAGAAATCCCCGATTGGAGGAAAATGACCAAATTGTTTTTGTCGATGGTTCTTGTCTTAGAGACAGTACAGGGACACTGAGAGCAGCTGATGCAGTGTGCACAATTACAGGTACCATATAAGCTTCCTGGCTTCGAGGAGTGTATTCTGCTCAGGAAGCAAAATTGGTCACTCTTACTAGAGCGTGCATTGTTTCTCCTCAATTGAGAGTCACTATCTATACAGATAGCCAATACAAATTCGGAATAGTTCATGTTTTTGGTCAATTGTGGTCACAGAGAGGTTTCTAGACCTCTACTGGGTCACCAGTGAGAAATGGTGAAAGAATAAAGGAGTTGTTATATGCAATTCAACTGCCTGAAGAGGTTGCCGTGGTGAAATGCAGTGCACATCTAAAGCCACAGGACTATGGCCCTCATTATGACATTGGCGGAAAATCCGACTTCCCGCCAGGCCGACTGCCGCCAACATACCGCGGTGGCGGAAATATCCGCCAACCATATTATGACACACACATACCAATCCATCATTATACAGCCACACACACAAGTCCGGCAGCCCAAAGGTCAGTGATAAACTGGTGGTATCAAAACCCACACTGTTACACCAACAGAACTACTCCCACATCATTATCACCCATGAATCACCATGGCAGACATTCGGTGGAGGTAAACCATTGGTTACATACTTCCGCGCTCAAAATACACTCAAACTAACAAAATAACACTACATTGGTCAATTCAAACTACACACACCTGACACACATACACACGCCACACCCACACACACACACACACACTCACCACTATAAAACACGCACACACATTACTCGCAATCCTTTACACCTAAAACCATTGCTAACAGACTGACATCACGACTACTGACAAGGCCAGACCCACACACACCACCTATACATCACCCACTCACCTTACAACACACACCCCAACACATCACCCTACACGCCTTCACACACACCACTCCCACTACACTCATGGCACCACAAAGACACCCCAGGCTCTCTGAGGTGGAGCTAAGAGTCATGGTGAACGGAATCATCCGGGTAGAGCCACAGCTATTTGTTTCACAGGTCCAGCATATATCAATTGCTAGGAAGATGGAGCTATAGTGGAGGATCGTAGACATGGTCAACGTCGTGGGACAGCACCCAGAACAAGGGATGACATCAGGAAGAGGTGGAACGACCTACGGGGGAAGGTGCATTCCATTGCAGCAAGACACCAACTTGCAGTATAGAGGACTGGCGGTGGACCCCACCTCCTCCCCCACAACTAACAACATGGGAGGAGCAAGTCTTGGCAATCATGCATCCTGAGGGCCTGGCAGAAGTAGCAGGAGGACTGGACTCTGGTAAGTCAATTCCCTATTACTATCACCCCTCTACCTGCATGCCATCAAACACCCCCACCCTCACCCCCACAACCATCACTCCACCACCTCCCACACACTCCACCACCACAACCCACTCATCCCAATGCCAAGCCCTGCAAGTAACACCAATGCATGGACACCCCTCACAGACCTGCATGGACACCTATCACCACAGCATGCACACTAGAGACAATCAGCTAGCCCACCAAATAACAACTCACACAAGGCAAAGCTGCCAGGGCAATAACAACCATAGAGGACAACACACCCATTACAATATGTCACAAGCAGAAGCAATAACACTGCATTTACATCCCCACAGGTAACCTTCCGAATGTCACCGGCGAAGAGGTGCCAGCAACATCCAGTCCACCTACAGAAGAGGCCCACAGTGATGACAGCAGCTCTGCTCGCCTGGATCTGGATGACCAACATGGCCCATCAGGGACCTCCGGACAGTCGGTTACCCAGGCACACTCTCGCACCACCAGAGAGCCTCCCCCCTCAGGAAACACCACCACAGCACCCACACAGCAAGCCCATACCTCTGTCCCCAGGACACATCAATCAGCAGTGTGTCCACCACTACAGGGACACCAGGCCACCCCACAAACCCAGGACAATCAGGGACCTGGGGTCAGTGGCAGTGGGCACACAGTTCAGGGGACAGAGGCACAGGACAACAGGGAAGGTAGAAGGACTGCTGTGTGACAGGGGGAGGACAGGCCCTGTGAACAAATAGACTGGACTCTATCTTGGACTTTCCTCCATCATCACCCCAGCCCATTGCACTTCCTCATATTCTTCAGAGTACTGCAATAAACACACTTTGAGAAAATACAAGTATGGTGTATGTCAAATGTTTTCAAAATGTATTCGTTTCACCAGGTTCAAACATTGCAAACTGTACAGTAATGTTTACATAGGAAAGACGTGCAGTTGGCTGCACTGAACACACCAGGAGCAATAGTGGGGCACAAACATCTGCAAAAAGAGATGCCAAAGGGTACAGTGAGTGGGCATAGAAGTAGGAATACACAGCCTGCCAGTGACAATGTCACACATCAAACTGTCAATTATATGTGTATTAGAACTGTCTTACCTGTGTCTCATTGGAAGTATTGATGAATAATTGCACTTCTGTTGTCCTCATCCTCATCCTCTGCCTCCTCACCTTCACTGTCCACAGGATCTACTGCTGCCACACGGCCATCTCCAGCCTCCTCCTCCTGCAGAAAAGGCACAATGCAGCACAAGGCAAGGTTGTGCAACAGATAGCAGATGATCTGGCAGACCTTGAGATGATCTGGCAGACCTTCTTAGGTGAGTAGCACAGGGATCCACCTGTTAGATGGAGGCACCGAAACCCGGCCTTCAGGAGGCCTAAGATCGTTCCTATAATCCTTCTTTTTCAACCATGTGCCTCATTGTAACGTTCCTCTGCCCTTGTCCTGGCATTCCTCACAGGGGTCAGTAGCCATGAGAGGTTGGGGTAACCAGAATCACCTGCAAATATCACAGGACAACTGTTTGCCACACACTATGGCATATGGCTCACACCATACACATACACCAACATCCACTGGGTGGGAACCCAGGTGGGGACCTATTAGCCACATCCTGTGCCTCTGGAGTTGGGCCCTCACGTTTGGGATGCTGCTACTCCTCAGGATAAAGGCATCATGCACAGACCCAGGATACTTTGCATTGATGTGGGAGATGTACTGGTCCACCAGGCACAACATCTAGACATTCATGGAGTGAAAACTCTTTCGATTTCTGAACACCTGTTAATTTCGCCGGGTGGGGGGGACAAATGCAATATGTGTTCCTTCTATTGTCCCAATGATGTTGGGGATATGTACTATTGAATAGAAGTCAACTTTCACTGTGGCCAAATCCTCCACCTGGGGGAAACCGATGTAGCTGCAAATGTGTTTAATCAGGACAGACAACACTCTGGTCAGCACTACTGAGAACATTGGCTGTGACATTGATGCTGCCAAGCCCACTTACATTTGAAAAGAACCAGTTGCCAGGAAATGGAGCACTGATAGCACTTGCACAGGAGGGGGGATCCCGGTGGGGTGACACATAGCAGATATTAGGTCAGGCTCCAATTGGGCACCCAGCTCTGTGACTGTGGCCCTGTCAATTCTATAGATGAGGATAATGTGCCTGTCCTCCATTGTTGCCAAGTTCACCAGGGGTCTGTACATAGGGTACGTCTCCATCTTCTATTCATCCGCAGCAGTTGCAATCTATGGGGTAAAAGTGTGAGCAGCTGGTCAGTATCTGTACATTCCAACCACTACAGTTCAATGCATAATGTGATTGTAACATTATTTGGGTGGGATATGTCCAAATAGTGAATTTGTATACTGTGGCGCAGTTAGGATCCATGGCTTGCACCCCCCCGAAATGGCGTCTGCCTGTCCTGTATGGTGGGACAAGTGGAAATGAGGTAATTCTGCTGACGTTGTGTGCCGTTGAGGGAGGAGGTCGAGAACCGGCATGCAACTCGTCATTGGTTTTCATTGGACCCTGTGGGGTACAGTGGCCAATGGTGATGTATGCCGGCGGTGAAGGTACGCACCGCCGTGGACGTGACCGCCATTTTCTATCTGTTCACTCACTTACTACCTGACCTTCAACAGGAGAGGTCCTACACTGCAAGTGCTGCTGTGACCTGTGTCTGGAACCGACCATGGCTCGTGTTACTGGGGAAAGGGCCCCTGCCTTCACCTCAGCAGAGTTGGAGCAACTGGTGGATGAGGTCCTACCCCAGTACCGACTGCTGTATGGGCCTCCAGACCAACAGGTGAGTACACTGTGAGCACAATGGATGGGGCATGAATGCATGGAGTGCTGTGTGTGAAGGCCTTATGTGGGGGGGGGGTGGATGGGCCCTGGGCAGCATGCAGCATGAATTCTGGGCCATGTCTGTGCTAATGGCGATGTGAAGGGGCATGGTGGGCCATAAGGGTAACAGGCAGGTCCGTCGGACTAATACTTTTCCCTGTGTCTATTTCCCTGCAGGTCAGTGCCCACCAAAAGGATGTGTGGACCCTGGGGGTCTACGGCAGGCAGAGCACCCACTGTTGGAAACGGTGGGAGGACCTGAGACGCTGGGCGCGGAAGACTGCGGAGGCCCAGCTGGGGATGGCCTCCCAATGAGGAAGGGGCGCCCGTCGAACCCTTACCCCCTGATGGCCCACATACTGGCGGTGGCCTATCCGGAGCTCGATGGGTGCTTGGGGGCATCACAGCTCCCACAAGGGGGTGAGTACAGTGCCCTAATTTACAACTTTCCCCTTGTGGGGTGGTATCCAGGAAGGGGGTGGGGTCCTTCTGAGTGCTCCTAGGCCAGGCCTGGCATTGCAGAGTAGGTCCCATGTTGGGCAGGGTTCTGATGTGAAAGTCCTCCAACCAAGCTAGTAGGCATCCACTACTGGGCAGGGGTCTGTGGGTCTCTGGTATGCTGCAATTTGCGTTAGGTGTCCCTATCCATGGGCTGGTGGCTAGCATTGTGATTGGTAGTGCATTGCCTAATGCGTAGGGCTGTGAGTGTGTTGTGTACACCAATGGTGGTGTTGTTGCTGCCATTGACCAAGTGCATCCTTTGTCTCTCCCCCCCTTTTTGTTTTGTCACTGAGTCCTTATGTGCATTAGCATCATCTGAAGGAGGAGCAGAGGCACAGGTGACGGAGGGAGCTGCCTCCCACCGGACCCAGGAGGCCGAATCCACCAATGGTGAGTGCACCAGTGGGATGGAGGGTGAGGGGAGCACCACAGCGGAGACTGGAGGGGACAGTTCTGAAACAGATACCTCCTCCGATGGAAACTCCCTGGTGGTGGTGGACACCTCTGTGCCCACCCCAGCAACAGGTACAGCCACCACCCCCGTACCAGCACCGCCCTCCCAGCAGCCCCTCAGCGAGTTTCCAGTGCCCGCTCACCCAGAAGGGTGGGCATCTCCTTCGCCCCAGGCACCTCAGGCCCTGCCCCAGTTAGCCCTGCTGCCCTGAGTGAGGAGGCTATTGACCTCCTGTGATCTATCTCTGTTGGGCAGTCAACCAGTGTGAATGCCATCCAGGGGCTGGTAGCCCAAATGCAACAGTCCAACGCATTTCTGGAGGGAATTCACATTCATTTGGCGGCCCAACAGAGATCAATCCAGGCTCTGGCCTCCTCTCTGATGGCAGCCATTTTCCCTGTTCCCACCCTCCAACTTCCTCTTCCTAATCCCATTCCCCTCAACCCCAACCTATCTCAAGCACACAGTCAGACGAGCAGGCACCCAGGATAGCACACAAGAGCGGACATTGCAAACACAAACACCACACTTCATTGCACAGGCACTCACACAAACACCATCCAGAAGCAGACATACCAACATCTATTGCATCCACTGTGGCCCCCTCCTCCTCCTCGTCCGCCTCCCTCCCAGTTTCGTCTCCACTTACATCTGCATGCACTACATCCTCATCCACTACCACCAGTGCACACTTCACTGGCAGCCACCACACCCACATCCATGCACAAGTCCCCTGTGTCCTCTCCCACTGTGTCTGTGCCCCCTCCTCCCAAGGTACACAAACGCAAGCACTCAGACACCCATCAGCCATCCACCTCACAACAGCATCCAGCCCATGAACCTGCACCCAAACACAGCAGACTGACACCTTCTACCACCACTCCCTCTTTCTCCACTCCCAAACCATATCCCTTTTCCCGCCCCAATGTCCCTAAAAAGGTTTTCCTCTCCAGCATTGACCAGCAACGCCACCTGCCCCAGTGGGCAGCCATCCGAGGCTGCAGGGGATGGGCTGGAGCTTCCCCACAACACTGCCAGCTCCACCAGCAGCACCAACACTGCCACCACTGAGCAGCGGTCACTGCCGGAGGACAGTGTGTAGTCCTGCTTCCATGGGCTGTTGTGCTGCCTGGCCCCTGGAAATCCTGTGGGTCTGACTCTCAGCTGAGAGACTGTGGCCTTGCACTCCCCAAGATCTGCATCACTGGACAAGATGCCCCCTTCAGAACCAGTGAAGAAGACATCCACTCACCCCATCCTCCCCAGGATGAAGCTCACTGGGCATGATGCCCCCTCCAGAACCAGTGGAGAAGACATCCACTCACCCCATCCTCCCCAGGATGAAGCTCACTGGGCACAATGCCCCCTCCAGAGCATGTGGACAACTCACCCACTTGGGAGACTGTGGCCTTGCACTCCCCAGGACCAAGCACAGGGCAAAATGCCCCCTCCAGAGCCAGTGGGCAAGTCACCCACTTGTGTAACTGTGGCATTGCACTACCCAGGACAGAGCACAGGGCATGTTGCCCCCTCCAGGACCAGTGGCATTGTACCATCTTCCTGAGGTGTCTGGCTATTTTCAACCTGATGCCCCTGCAGTGTTCTCTCTGTGTTGTTGTAGGAGTGAGGTGGGGCCTTGGACTTTATGATGTGGCCCTGTGACCCACGAATATTGAGGACTGGGCAGTGTCCCTGGATTTGTGAATATGTATATACTTTTTGATTTGGATGCACGTATTCCTATTATATTTATCTTGTTACACTCTTTTTACTCTATTGTAGTTGTCCTTGCATTATTCCTGAGGTGTACAGGGTGAATATGTTATGTTACTGCATCTGCTTGTGTGTATGGTGTTGGGGGTGGGAGTGTTGCGTGTTGAGTGTGTGTGTCACTCTCTTCCCCCCGTGTGCTATGCGGCAGTACTCACCGTGATCATCTTTGCCGGCGTTGGTGTTCGTAGTGGAGCAGCACATACTGTAGAAGAGCATGGGGAATATATGCAACTCGGGCTCCATGGTGTTGTGGTTGTTCCCTGAGTCTCCAGAGGTGAGTCGTTTCCCTTCTGTGCAGTGTTTTCAACAGGCTTTTGATGTCATTGGTACCGGCCCGTAAAAGGTGGCGGATTGGTGTCACATAATACAGTGGGCGGGACATTGTCTTCTGCATGGCTGTAGGCGGTTATCGCCGTGGTGCCTGTTGATTCTGCCCTGGCGGTCGGCGTGTTAAAGTGGCTGTCTGTCTGAGCGGTTTCCGCTGTGGTCATAATTTCACAGTTATTACCGCTGGCCTGTTGGTGGTATTACGGGCACTTTATCACCGACCGCCAGGGTTGTGATGAGGGCCTATGTGTCCTTGGGAAATGGATATGCGGATCAAGTCGCAAGGGTTTGTGTATTGAACTGTACATCGTCCAAGGACAAGTGGGAATTGATGTTTGAAGAAGACACTACATGTACGAGCTTTGCAATAAAAGTGATCAACACATTAGAAGAGTTGAACAATTTGCAGAGCAATGTGGATAAAGAAGAGAAACGAGCATGGATCAAAAGGAAATGTGTTCAAAGACAGGATGAGTTGTGGGTATCTGAGGAGGGTCAGATGGTTTTGCCAAATAGCTTGTTGTCCCAGATGGCGAAGTACTATCATGGTCAGGCACACATTAGGAGGTGTGCCACGGTATGTCTCTTCAAAATTGACTCGTTTAATCCCAAGATTAGACAAGCAGCTGAAGCAGTATGCCATCGATGTGTCATTTGTCAGCAATTAAATGCGGGGAAAGGGACCGTGGTGAATTTGAGCCACATTGGAAGAGCAAAAGATCCATTCAGCAGAATGCAATTGAGTTTTATTGAGATGCCTGCATGTGGAGGTCTGAAATATGTGTTGGTGATAGTGTGCATTTTTTGTCATTGGATTGAAGCGTACCCTACAAGGAGAAATGATAGTCTCACAGTAGCAAAATTGTTGCTTAGGGAACTGATACCACGTTTCAGATTTCCGATCTCTTTAGAATCAGATAGAGGAACACACTTCAATATCGCCAGCAGTTCCAGTAAATGCACTTGTCAACATAACAGATGATATGGTGTTGGACTACTGCAAAGGTCTGGCTGATGTGGTTCGTTCTTTCTCTCAGCAGGTGGAGGCCACCACACTGCCGCCAATCCACGTTCCAGGACACAACCTGAGGGCCGGTGACTGGGTTATTGTCCACAAGCATGTACACAAGATGTGTTTGGAGCCTCGTTGGCGGGGACAATACCAGGAGATCGTAATGACTACGACAGCTGTGAAGTTTACAGGAATTCTGAACTGGATTCACGCGAGTTACACGAAGAAAGTGGCCTGTCAACTGGCTCATGAAAAAGCATTGTTGAGAGTAACTTCAACTGTGAGACAAATTACATCACCACAACCGGAAAAGGAGCAAGAAAGAACTGAAGCTGAACCTGAGCTCGTTGAGGAAGTTTCTATCAACCCTGTGAGAGACAAACGTGAAGACCTCCAGGAGGGTGCAGAGGAACCTATTGCAACTGAACCAGCACAAGAGTCAAGTACTGAGAGGGCTCTCCCAGAAGCAGACGGTTCTGAGAGACAAACAGGGCAAGTGCCAGACCAAGAAGGGGAGGGAGTTGAGCGGGATCAAAGTCAAAGTGATCTGACTCCTCCTGCACATGTTGCAAGTCTATCAAGAGAAAACACCACAGAAAAAGAAAAAGGTTTGAGTCCAATCCTGAAGAGAATACTAACAGAAGGTACACAAAAAGGAGATAAGTGGCCAAATTTGCAAGTGGAGAAAAGGAAAGAGGTGATTGTCGATCAAACAATAGAGCAAGAAGTAGATACCATGAGAAAAGAAGAACTGAGTGAAGGAGAGCTGAATGGCGATCGAAAGTTCAAAAGAAAGAGAATAGCAAGTCGAAGGTCCTGAATGGGCATAGGCAACTACAAACTAATGGAACATCAGTTTATGTTTTTTGTTTTGATAGGGAAGTTCTGAGTCAGTATTTTGAAGTGACTTGAAGAAGATTGATGAACTGAACTGTGGAAACAATCTGAGAAATATTTTTTAAGAAAGAGACTGATAAAATAACTGGAAAAGACATTGATAACCTGATTTGACATTTGAAACTGATTTTGACAAAGCCGCTAACCGATTTTGACAAGGAGAAGGGTTCCTGGAAGTGAAGCTGAACTGCTGAAAGAATTGTCTATTTTTGATTTTGCTGCACTTTTCTAAAAATACTTCTGCTTTCTGATTCTTTACAGATCATGGCTGATGTAGATAAGCAAATTAGGGATGTTAGGCGCTGTAAATATATGAGCATTGGCTTGGCAATTGTGTGTGGGATATTGTTTATAGTGTTGATTGTGGGTATGCCTGTTCTTGACGCAAAAGGAGCCAACCATACTTCTGCTTTTGAGAATACTACATTAACGGCTTTCGAAAGATTTAAGTTTGATGAGAAGTATTTGCATGACTTTACTAATGCTCAAGGAGAGCTTTCTTCTAATGTTTTCTATCGCTTATTGAGTGAGTATGTTGAGACGATGGATGCAAAGGATTGTTTTGTGTGTACGCAGATTCCTTCATCAGTCGAGGAAGGAGTCACTTACCACAGTCTTCCAATAACCTATGGATAAGTTGTAGTCTGTTACTAACAAGATTCTATAATCAAGGGTACATCCAATATTTTTACTCCAATCACGATGTTGTGTTTTTGTTTGTTCCTATTATTAGGTATTTGAGTAGAGTAGCTAAGGATAATAACATAGAATTAGATAGAGGATTCTTTGAACCTACACTAATATTTGGGACGCTTATGCTGATAGGAATTACCTCACAGGCTTGCCTACACCTGTAGAGAAGAGCTTCTTAGATCACACTGATGACAGGAGAAAGGCACTTAAGGAGAGATTGGAAAAAGGATTAGAGAAGAGGACTCATTAAAATGATTATGCTTACACTGCAATTAGAACGCCAAGAAAATTGGCTTCTAATGCATTATATGTAGGGAAGCTTTGCAGATTTAGGCCTAAATCACCCACTGACACTTTATTTGGGGGTACGAGTGAATGTAGGCATGCGTTTTTGTTTCAGAATAAATGGACAATTATGTTGAATGGGCAGGACCCTGCGATTCCGGGGATCTACTATATTTGTGGACTTAATGCTTATTACCGTCTTCCAAGAGGATGGTATGGGACATGTTATTTGGGGAAAGTATTCCCAAAGATTTACCAGATGGAGGATTTGAAAAAGTTTCCGAAATTGACAGAATTACATCGTAAGAGACAGAGGAGGGAAACCTCTTCTGCGATATTGGGAGATATATTTGGTGCGGTGATTCCTTCAGAGGGAGTCATCCTGAATTCAATTAAGATTCAAAAGTTGTCTACTATTGTGGATAACATGCTGACAAATTTTTGAGGGGCTATACTCCTGATAGATACTGAATTGGCTGCGGATAGAGCTATGACTCTTCAAAATCGTCTTGCTTTAGACATTTGTTTAGCGGAAAATGCTGAAGTCTGTAAAATTATTAAGTCTAGGCATAACTTCTCATACATTCCTAGTAACAGTAAAGAGATAAAAGATGTACTTACTAATCTGACTAACGCAAGTAGTGATTTGAAGGAGTTGAAAGAACCAGGTGCTTGGGAAAAAGTTGGTTTGAGGTTTGCTTTAGTGGGAAATTGGCTTAGTAGCATTTGGAATGGGATGCTATTGAAAAGCATACAGGGAATATTAATTGTCATAGATTGCTTATTAGGAATATGGGGATTTTGTAAATTATGCTAAATAATTAAATTAAAAAGGTCTAAAAATAATCAGAGGAGGGAAGAAAGAAATGGGGAAAGAATCTATAGGGAAAGTTCAAGAAGACAAAATGTTGAAGGGATAGAATTGTACAAATTGTGGGTGGAAAATTTGGTGTGATTACATATTTAGTCATCAGAGGAGGGATTGCTAATGCAGATGTCTCAATTAGAAATTTTTAATGAATGTTTACGTATTTTGAATAATGGCTTATGTAGAAAAATGAAGAACATAGAAAAATAATGTGCACGTTTGAAATTGTGACCTCGAATAATGGCCATCAATGTTCACAAAATTTACTAAATAATGATTAATCTACATGAAATATTGAAAATGTATTAGATTCATGTAGTAATATGTCATATTAAGGGTTAATAATTAAATTTGCGCTTATTAATTGTAGGCCTTAACTTAGCAAGTGTCTTGGCCTAGTTTTGCCAGGCCTCAGGCAAACGTTGTATTCCTTAGTGTTTAATGAAAAATGCTGACAGAGTGAACTAACTATGAAATGCTTATTGTTTTAATAAAATGCTTAGCAGAACCTTTCTACAAGAACCGACGGACAGGAGATGAGGTCTCTTGTAAAGTAACTAAATGTGTGTAAGTTGTGCAAAGGGTTCTTTCCTAGGACAGGAACAAAAACACTGACTGGAGACGAAGATGCAACAAAATTCATACCTGACGAGCCGGATGATCAGAACATCGTAAAGCAGACCAATCAATGACATGTGAACTGTGAAATATTAGAATTCATAGATTTGGTAAAGAAAAATTATTGGATAGAGTAATAACGTACGATTAACTGACCAATTGGAAATTGAGGGATGGTTTGGAGAACTTTGATATAACAACATGACAGAGGGAAAAGACTTCAGACTTATCCTGATTTTGTGAGACGATATCGAGGAGATTCTGCTTCTGCTTGTTGACCCATACTGTGGATAGGTAGATATGACAATGACTGAATTGCATTTTCATGCCTTTCTAGGTATCAACTGCCCTGACTTAATACTTTTCTTTAGGTAGATGTTTTCCAAATTTGTGTTCTAAACTGTTTTGCATGAAGCCACACATGCTGATGCTAATTGATGTTAGCTGAGCTTACTCACGTGATGACCGACAAATTACAGGGACAAATGGTTGACAGACTATCTTGCTGAACTTGATGGATGTCATAGTTTTACTGAATTGGGTTTTATTAATGTCTTGTGTTGATGCCTTAGAATGTCTTTTGATTCAAGCTTTGATTAGATCACTTCTTTTGCGACTTGCTGATTAACCAGGGTTATTAGAATTGTTTTGATTAGAGTTGATAATTAAAATTCATGACTTAGTATCATTAACGAATAGGAACTAAACTTACTAAACTTATACCTAAAGGTGTGGTTATTCATGGCTGAAGAGTCATGGTGTGTGAAATTTACTGACTCCATTGATTATAAATTTGACTAATGATTATTGATTATTGTGTATTGATTATTGATACTGTGTCAAGACTAAGGTAAGAACACCCTATACGAATCAAAAGGTTCATCGACCTATACGCCTCCCCTTGTTGGTTTACGTATTAAGGACCGTCATGCCAAAGGGCCAAATCAACTGCAGGTAGTTAGTCTAGAGTAAAGGCCCCAAAGGAAAAGAAAAAACCTCAGTGCAGGGCATCCAGCAGACACTTCAGTGAAAATCCTGCTAAATTTGTTGGGATTTTGTAATGCACTGCTTGTAAAATTTTAGGGACTTCATAGTTCAGACAGGTACTGTGCAGTCAGAGGAGCATACATGATGTAGCGGGACATCCCATCCAGCCATGTAAGGAAGAAACCTGTAACTTATGCACTCCACTCCCCACCCAGGATATTGTTAATAAGCAAGTATGTATAGTTCAATTTTCGGGCATTTCCTAAGGTGCATGTGATTTGGTCCTACTCTCAAACAAGAGTTGAGAGCTTTACACATCTTTGGATCTTTGCAATGCCCAGCCTCCATTTTTTCGGCCGTGAGGAATTGGTCGTTGTAGTTTCTGGGCATCAGAACTAAGCTTAAAGGTCAAATGAATCATTGAGCTCTGGGTTAGAGTTAAGGCCCAAGATAAAATAATCATAACTGGGAAGTATGAACGCTGGCCTTTGATTAGTCAACTCTATATTGTAAGGGCTTCCAATTTGGACTTACCTTAAAAATATAGAAATTACATGATAATATGTTTTGTATTCGACATCTCAGTTCAGATCTGTATTTTGCAGACCTCTTTTGCATACCAAGTGGCTGAACCCAGATGTTATTAAACCTTATAAAATAATTTTGCACATACTTAACATCAGAGTAGTTTGCTACCATTCATCAACATTTTAAGATTTCTAGGGTAATCGTGGCTTTTCTTTGGCTTTCTCTCAAGGTAGCATCTGAAAACACTTGGAAAGCTGCCATTCAAGCGCTAAACTGGTAAATAGGTCTTCCCTAAAATGAGAGATTTATTTCACTTTAAATGTGAACATAGATCTATTTTTGAAAAGTCAGTTGCTCAAAGATGTGCATGTTTTCTTGTGTGGTAAATAGTGATGTTTGTCTATTTTTTTTAACAAGATGTTATTTGTGATAAAGATCTGGAAGGGGAAAATAATGCAACCTACCGATCTTCTAGTCATGCCAAGTGAGAATGTTATTTTCATGAGAGACTGTCTGAGTGCCATGCCAGGCTGCAAATATTCCCATAAGTTAACTACCTCAAAGTGACATCAATCTGCCGCCTAATAGCACCCAACCATATCCCTAGTTATCCTCTCTGTCTACTACCAATTTGAGCCAGTGCTTGTAATGATAGTCGTAGGCCATTCATTTGTAAGCACTGAGACACTTACACTCATTCACTGACGGTGTGCAGTCTGGGTGGGTGACATTGACACCCAGGAGGCAGCTAACAGTAAGCTACAGCTGTTGTCAAAGCGTCACTTAACACCACATGTAAACAGTATTCCAATAAAGCAGGAGAGAGAATTTGATGCTGCAGTGCTAGTCCACCCACACCTGCTTCCAATTTTCGGTTGAGATTGAGCTGAGCAGGCTCAGCTAGAGTGGAGCACGCGTGCGGCAAGGGCAGCACCAGAGGGGGCACTGGGCAGCACTAGCCGCAGCCTGTGCCAGCGGTGACGGAATGCAATTTTTAGACCCTTGTACTTCTGTTTTTTTTACCAATCTAACACCCCATCAACCGTGTATTTTATGGACCCTTCTACTGTAAGCTCTACAAGGAGATCTCTCCTTAGACATAGTTTGTTTCAGACTAGACCAAAGGTTTGGGCAGTCCCAATTTTAGCTATGGGTTTTAACAGTGCACCTGTTAAACAGGCCTGTTTCTATTCATTGTGTGCTTTCTCCAGCCACTGCTCCTGTCACTGTGTCTTCTGATCCTCATAAGGGCAAGAACATTTAGAGACTAAGGTTCATCAGAAGGTATTTCAAACCAGGTTCCCTTCTATCATACTGATAATATAATATAATACACTGTTCCAAAACTGGTGAACGGGAAAGGGGAGAAGTCCTGATAATCAGGAGCACAAGTCCTCACACACCACATTTGGTGTCATGCTTCATCATAGGACAGCTCCTCGTCAGGCCGGCACTGCAATGCCTGACGGGCACCCCCCGAAGGGGGGCTCTTTGCCGGAGATCTTTTAGTTAATGATGAAGCCGCGGAACCACGTGTGGGTCCGAAAAAGAGGAAAGAAAAAAGACAAGAAGAAGATAAAATTGGCTCAAAACCCTCACTAAATAATTTATTGTTCGCTGTTGGGAATTGGTCAAGATTAAAAAAGTAGCAAGGGAGTGAAACAAGAGGTAATGCTCAGACACTCGTACAAAAATCAAGACAAAGGAAGACGGTAATTATCCGAAGTCCCTCAGTATAAGGTCAATATACGGTCGACATGTTTCGCGTCTCTCATGGTCCAACAGGATCCCTTGACGCTTCTTCAGGACCTATTTATTCATTGGACTTCTCCAATTGAAAACAAAGGAAAATTCATCAGCTCCTGCAACCTAACGCTCACAGTCAAGACGTCATTGGTCACTTACTAGAGGTAAACCGGACTGGCTTCCCTTTCCTATTAGTCACCCTAGATACAGGGAGAAAAATGAGATTAATAAATTGCATAACTACTTCATCTACGCTCAGGGAGTAGTACATATAAATGCAAAGTGAAAAATAGTGACAAACTGTGCAACTCATAGTGATAAAGTGGATGGTAGCAACCCATGCTCGTGATATATAGGAGGGCTTACCATCTCTATTTAGAGGAAGTGTTTCATGGGATCACGCAGGCCTGTTGCCCGGTTCACAATGAATCTAATTGCAAGATAAGCATAAGCAATGACAAAAGGACAAAATGTCTCCGTTACTAAATCATCAATAAGATCTATAACCTGGTCACTGGAAGTAAGCAGAAATTCATTATGTAGTAAGTGGTGCAACACTGGGTACAGATAAAATGTAGCATACATCTATACGCATATAATAAAGCCGAAATAGAGCAGTATAACTACAAATATCTCATCATTAGTTACAAGATGATAGTGATAATAACCCTAGTATTGGGTATATGTCCAAGAGGTCTGTAAATAGACAACCTTCAGGGAAAGAACTACAACAAGAGAAACAAGTCCTAGAATTACTAAAGGTCAGAGAGCAAATGTGTGAAGGACACTCAGTAATCAGTGTGAATGGCAGTGATAGGGGGGCCAGGATATACTATCTGTACTGGCTACCTTCCTATTATATGCACAATCACCTTAAAATGTAAATAACACAAAGCCCAGGTGGTAGGGGGATAAATGTTACATAATGGATAACAAGCCGATTACTGTTCCGAGTAGCTAGACAAACAACAATCCCCAGCCAGGCTGCTAAGGGACATGAACGGGAACAATATCCCTAAGTATCGCGTCCATAACGTTCTAAACGGACCTGGAGCACTTACTTGTGAGGTTACCGGCGTGCAATGAGACACCTACCCCCGCGGCTGCGTTCCCGAATATGAGACGAGCCTAAGAACTCGAAGTATAAATAACCCGCGCGCAGAGCGCGCGTTGAGCAATAAATCAATTTGTTACCAAGCAACCATGTCAAGCTTGGTAAGAGAGATCTCAAAAGGG
Source organism: Pleurodeles waltl (assembly GCF_031143425.1). Taxonomy (NCBI): domain Eukaryota; kingdom Metazoa; phylum Chordata; class Amphibia; order Caudata; family Salamandridae; genus Pleurodeles; species Pleurodeles waltl. The sequence goes on from NC_090446.1 coordinate 339,440,953, forward strand.
AGAAAGGACTTCACCTATGAGGTCGCTGTAGTCTTAACCACTGCGGCGGCCATCTTAGACTGGTGAATAATCACCAGAAAAGCAGATAAATATACCAGTCACACATTCTGAGAATAAATTGGTGACTCGCCACCCACGTGACTTATGAGGACAACGGTCATCAACTCCTTGTATAACTACAAGAAGGCTTCTTTTAGAAAGCGTGGAAAAATAAAAATCACAACTGTGTGTTGTGATCAGGGACTCTGTCAATAGTCATAATGCATCAGTCAAGACCAGGGGGGGGGGGGGGGGGGGGGGTTTAGCCTGGATTTGTCAACAACCAACTACATAGAGAGATTGAACCAAGGTATGTCATCATTCAATCCTCGACGGTGGGTATTAAGTCTGTATACCCAACGTTGTTCAAGCTCAAAGAGAGGGCGAGTACCTGTCAGGGCACAGGTCTGTAGTACTACCCACCACATGTCATCTGGTGTATGATTAGATTCAATAAAGTGGATGCTTAGTTTCGTCGTGGCGCGTCCACAGCGAATGTTGCTGCGGTGTTCGTTTATCCTTACTTTCACAGATCGTGTGGTCATCCCTACGTATCGCAGATTACATGGACACGTGATCAGGTAGATACAGTTGCGAGTATTGCAATTGGTATGTTTCATCAATCGCCATGTTAGTGAGGGTTCTAGTTCAAGGGTATCGACCCGTTTGGTTAGAGAACAAACATTGCAATTTCCACAGGGGAAATGACCCTTAACTGGAGGGAGGTCCCAAAGTGACCTTTGACTGGTCGGAGTTATGGTGGGTCTTGGTCGAGTATGTACCAGCATATCTTTAATATTGGAAGTTCGTTTAAAAGCAAAAACAGGCTTGTGGATGTTCTCGCCTCCACTGCAGAGGACCGACCATCTTTTGTTAATTATTTTTTTGACTGCATTGGAGAGTGGTGTAAATGTAGATACACAGGTAAGTTTGGTTTCCGTGGATTTAGGAGTCAACTGTAGTAGGGATTCTCTGTCACTGTATTTGGCTCGCTTGTAGGCTGTGTTAATAACCCTCATCGGGTAATTACGGTCATGTAGTCTGGTCTGTAAATCAGTTGCTTGAATAGTAAATTGTTGCAGGTTACTACAGTTCCGTCGAAGGCGTAAAAACTGCCCATACGGTAAATTGTCCCTTAACGCCTTTGGATGGTGGCTGTCATATAATAACAAGCTGTTCCGATCCGTCACTTTATGGAAGGTTCGAGTTCTCAGTTGACCTTCCTCAATACTAATCAGTAGGTCTAAGAACGAGATCTCTGTAGTAGAGATGGAAGATGTAAAGTTCAGAAAGGGGTCCAGACCATTTATCCATGTGGTGAATGAGTCTACTTCAGATGTGGGGCCGTGCCATATGACAAGAATGTCGTCTATGTATCGACGCCATAGTTTAATGTTGTCAAAAAAGGGGTTGGACTCAGGCAGGATGAAACGTTTCTCAAAATCATACATATACATGCAGGCCAGGCTCGGGGCAAAAGTACTTCCCATAGAAGTACCGCGAATCTGGTGGAAGAGTTTGTCCTCAAACTGGAAAAAATTCTTAGTCATGGCTAGGCTAGCACAATGCATGATGAAGTGAACTGGAGTCATAGAATTTAGACTAGCAGTCAAAAGGGATGTCTCAACTACCTTCAGTGTAGCTGCCTGCGGGATATTAGTGTATAAAGCCTCAACGTCAAGGGTAATGAGGGCATGAACGTGGACTGTTGAGTTGATGGACTCAATAAGATTAAGGACATCTTTGGTGTCTCTAAGATAAGTAGTAGATTGTTGTACAAGAGGTCGTAAAAAGTGGTCACAAAATATGGATAGTGGTTCAAGGACGGAACCGATCCCTGAGACTATCGGGCGTCCAGGGGGGGGAGATCTGCCCTTATGGATTTTCGGGAGACAATAAAAATATGGAATACGCGGATCCTCAGTGTCCAGAAATTCTGCTTCTTTCTGAGATATCCAAGTATTACTATAGGCCTCCTCTATCATACCACGGATCTCTATTTGCAAACTAGCTGTAGGATCCTGATCAATCCGCGCGTAGTAAGTGGAATCACCTAAAAGGCGAAGACATTCCTGTCTGTAATCCGCTGTGTTCAACACAACAATCGCACCTCCCTTGTCCGCTGGTTTGATGGTGATATTGGTATCAGCGGATAGGTCTCGGAGTGCGTCATTCTCAGCTTTAGGTATGTTGATAAATCTGTGCTCTGGTCTTATCTTCGTAACGTCAGAGGTAACTGCTTTTTCGAAAGCCAGGACCTCACAGGGCATAGAGGAAGTGGGAGGCATGAACTTGGAAGGTCGTCTGAGACCAGAGTCCTGGAGAGAGTCATCACTGGATCTGTCTTTGAAAAAGAATTGGAGACGAATTTTTCTGAAGAACCGAGAGAGTTCACATTGCAAACGGAAAATGTCGGTTTTAGGGGTGGGGACATACCCCAATCCTTTATTCAGTGCCCTTGTTTCATAAAGGGAGAGAGGCCTGGAGGACAAATTCACCACTAGATCTTGGTTGGGGGGGTCTTGCCCTGGCTCCTTGTGACCATCTGTGGTTCTTCCTGTGACCAATGAACTCTCCTGCCTCTTCCTCGTCTTCTGCCTCTTCCTCTGCCCCTGCCCTGGCCTAAAAAAGGCATATATGGTGGCATGGGGCGTGGTTGATAAAAAGGAAAGGGATGTTGCCAAGCCATCGGGTGACCTGGATGGTATTGTGGGAAGTTGTAATAAGGTTGTGGTCTCTCGTCTTCAGTGCTCCATCCATCAGAGGATGAGCTCTGACTGAATTTGCGAGGTCTTCTACCAGATGAAGATTCATCTGATGAGACGGAAGGCGTGTCTGTCGTGTAGTCTTCCTTGATATAAGGGTAGACCTTCTCTCTATTGAACTTGTTGATATCTTTCTGTAACTTAGTAATCTTCTGTTGTGTTAGAAACTCTTTTGTTTCATTTAAATCAGTATTGATTTCTGCTAATCGGCTCTTAAATGCTGCTATAGAGATTGTGGTTTTAAGTGTATTCTCCATAAAAGTGATCTGTATAGCCATGGACTCTGCTAGTCGTCTAGATGTGTTAATGATCAGGACTAGCCAGTCCCGAGTGCACTTCCATGCAATCTGGGCCCAGTCCTTCCTAAAGACAAGGTCCTGTAGGAAGATCCTGGGCATGTTGGACACAAGTAGTCCATTGGGAGCTATATTGGCTCTGAGGTATTCGGTCATAATGGTCCCATGTAGAACTGTTTTTATTAAGTCACGTTTGAGTGAGGACAGTTTGTCCCATTCTTCCTTGGTGGGACCAGATGGTCCTGCACCATCGCTGGTAAGAATGGAGGGGGTCTGCAAAATAGCAGACACAATATCATCGTCGAAGCTGAGACCTTGGAAATTATCCATATCGAGGATCTCAGAGAAATTATCTAATCAGTAATCCCACAGCAGGCCTGCTGTTCTAAATACTTCAAATAAAGAGAAGGGATCGGAGGATTTTGTGGTCCAGTGTACACCCTCCAGTCAAACTGATAATATAATATAATACACTGTTCCAAAACTGGTGAACGGGAAAGGGGAGAAGTCCTGATAATCAGGAGCACAAGTCCTCACACACCACATTTGGTGTCATGCTTCATCATAGGACAGCTCCTCGTCAGGCCGGCACTGCAATGCCTGACGGGCACCCCCCGAAGGGGGGCTCTTTGCCGGAGATCTTTTAGTTAATGATGAAGCCGCGGAACCACGTGTGGGTCCGAAAAAGAGGAAAGAAAAAAGACAAGAAGAAGATAAAATTGGCTCAAAACCCTCACTAAATAATTTATTGTTCGCTGTTGGGAATTGGTCAAGATTAAAAAAGTAGCAAGGGAGTGAAACAAGAGGTAATGCTCAGACACTCGTACAAAAATCAAGACAAAGGAAGACGGTAATTATCCGAAGTCCCTCAGTATAAGGTCAATATACGGTCGACATGTTTCGCGTCTCTCATGGTCCAACAGGATCCCTTGACGCTTCTTCAGGACCTATTTATTCATTGGACTTCTCCAATTGAAAACAAAGGAAAATTCATCAGCTCCTGCAACCTAACGCTCACAGTCAAGACGTCATTGGTCACTTACTAGAGGTAAACCGGACTGGCTTCCCTTTCCTATTAGTCACCCTAGATACAGGGAGAAAAATGAGATTAATAAATTGCATAACTACTTCATCTACGCTCAGGGAGTAGTACATATAAATGCAAAGTGAAAAATAGTGACAAACTGTGCAACTCATAGTGATAAAGTGGATGGTAGCAACCCATGCTCGTGATATATAGGAGGGCTTACCATCTCTATTTAGAGGAAGTGTTTCATGGGATCACGCAGGCCTGTTGCCCGGTTCACAATGAATCTAATTGCAAGATAAGCATAAGCAATGACAAAAGGACAAAATGTCTCCGTTACTAAATCATCAATAAGATCTATAACCTGGTCACTGGAAGTAAGCAGAAATTCATTATGTAGTAAGTGGTGCAACACTGGGTACAGATAAAATGTAGCATACATCTATACGCATATAATAAAGCCGAAATAGAGCAGTATAACTACAAATATCTCATCATTAGTTACAAGATGATAGTGATAATAACCCTAGTATTGGGTATATGTCCAAGAGGTCTGTAAATAGACAACCTTCAGGGAAAGAACTACAACAAGAGAAACAAGTCCTAGAATTACTAAAGGTCAGAGAGCAAATGTGTGAAGGACACTCAGTAATCAGTGTGAATGGCAGTGATAGGGGGGCCAGGATATACTATCTGTACTGGCTACCTTCCTATTATATGCACAATCACCTTAAAATGTAAATAACACAAAGCCCAGGTGGTAGGGGGATAAATGTTACATAATGGATAACAAGCCGATTACTGTTCCGAGTAGCTAGACAAACAACAATCCCCAGCCAGGCTGCTAAGGGACATGAACGGGAACAATATCCCTAAGTATCGCGTCCATAACGTTCTAAACGGACCTGGAGCACTTACTTGTGAGGTTACCGGCGTGCAATGAGACACCTACCCCCGCGGCTGCGTTCCCGAATATGAGACGAGCCTAAGAACTCGAAGTATAAATAACCCGCGCGCAGAGCGCGCGTTGAGCAATAAATCAATTTGTTACCAAGCAACCATGTCAAGCTTGGTAAGAGAGATCTCAAAAGGGAGAAAGGACTTCACCTATGAGGTCGCTGTAGTCTTAACCACTGCGGCGGCCATCTTAGACTGGTGAATAATCACCAGAAAAGCAGATAAATATACCAGTCACACATTCTGAGAATAAATTGGTGACTCGCCACCCACGTGACTTATGAGGACAACGGTCATCAACTCCTTGTATAACTACAAGAAGGCTTCTTTTAGAAAGCGTGGAAAAATAAAAATCACAACTGTGTGTTGTGATCAGGGACTCTGTCAATAGTCATAATGCATCAGTCAAGACCAGGGGGGGGGGGGGGGGGGGGGGGGTTTAGCCTGGATTTGTCAACAACCAACTACATAGAGAGATTGAACCAAGGTATGTCATCATTCAATCCTCGACGGTGGGTATTAAGTCTGTATACCCAACGTTGTTCAAGCTCAAAGAGAGGGCGAGTACCTGTCAGGGCACAGGTCTGTAGTACTACCCACCACATGTCATCTGGTGTATGATTAGATTCAATAAAGTGGATGCTTAGTTTCGTCGTGGCGCGTCCACAGCGAATGTTGCTGCGGTGTTCGTTTATCCTTACTTTCACAGATCGTGTGGTCATCCCTACGTATCGCAGATTACATGGACACGTGATCAGGTAGATACAGTTGCGAGTATTGCAATTGGTATGTTTCATCAATCGCCATGTTAGTGAGGGTTCTAGTTCAAGGGTATCGACCCGTTTGGTTAGAGAACAAACATTGCAATTTCCACAGGGGAAATGACCCTTAACTGGAGGGAGGTCCCAAAGTGACCTTTGACTGGTCGGAGTTATGGTGGGTCTTGGTCGAGTATGTACCAGCATATCTTTAATATTGGAAGTTCGTTTAAAAGCAAAAACAGGCTTGGGGATGTTCTCGCCTCCACTGCAGAGGACCGACCATCTTTTGTTAATTATTTTTTTGACTGCATTGGAGAGTGGTGTAAATGTAGATACACAGGTAAGTTTGGTTTCCGTGGATTTAGGAGTCAACTGTAGTAGGGATTCTCTGTCACTGTATTTGGCTCGCTTGTAGGCTGTGTTAATAACCCTCATCGGGTAATTACGGTCATGTAGTCTGGTCTGTAAATCAGTTGCTTGAATAGTAAATTGTTGCAGGTTACTACAGTTCCGTCGAAGGCGTAAAAACTGCCCATACGGTAAATTGTCCCTTAACGCCTTTGGATGGTGGCTGTCATATAATAACAAGCTGTTCCGATCCGTCACTTTATGGAAGGTTCGAGTTCTCAGTTGACCTTCCTCAATACTAATCAGTAGGTCTAAGAACGAGATCTCTGTAGTAGAGATGGAAGATGTAAAGTTCAGAAAGGGGTCCAGACCATTTATCCATGTGGTGAATGAGTCTACTTCAGATGTGGGGCCGTGCCATATGACAAGAATGTCGTCTATGTATCGACGCCATAGTTTAATGTTGTCAAAAAAGGGGTTGGACTCAGGCAGGATGAAACGTTTCTCAAAATCATACATATACATGCAGGCCAGGCTCGGGGCAAAAGTACTTCCCATAGAAGTACCGCGAATCTGGTGGAAGAGTTTGTCCTCAAACTGGAAAAAATTCTTAGTCATGGCTAGGCTAGCACAATGCATGATGAAGTGAACTGGAGTCATAGAATTTAGACTAGCAGTCAAAAGGGATGTCTCAACTACCTTCAGTGTAGCTGCCTGCGGGATATTAGTGTATAAAGCCTCAACGTCAAGGGTAATGAGGGCATGAACGTGGACTGTTGAGTTGATGGACTCAATAAGATTAAGGACATCTTTGGTGTCTCTAAGATAAGTAGTAGATTGTTGTACAAGAGGTCGTAAAAAGTGGTCACAAAATATGGATAGTGGTTCAAGGACGGAACCGATCCCTGAGACTATCGGGCGTCCAGGGGGGGGAGATCTGCCCTTATGGATTTTCGGGAGACAATAAAAATATGGAATACGCGGATCCTCAGTGTCCAGAAATTCTGCTTCTTTCTGAGATATCCAAGTATTACTATAGGCCTCCTCTATCATACCACGGATCTCTATTTGCAAACTAGCTGTAGGATCCTGATCAATCCGCGCGTAGTAAGTGGAATCACCTAAAAGGCGAAGACATTCCTGTCTGTAATCCGCTGTGTTCAACACAACAATCGCACCTCCCTTGTCCGCTGGTTTGATGGTGATATTGGTATCAGCGGATAGGTCTCGGAGTGCGTCATTCTCAGCTTTAGGTATGTTGATAAATCTGTGCTCTGGTCTTATCTTCGTAACGTCAGAGGTAACTGCTTTTTCGAAAGCCAGGACCTCACAGGGCATAGAGGAAGTGGGAGGCATGAACTTGGAAGGTCGTCTGAGACCAGAGTCCTGGAGAGAGTCATCACTGGATCTGTCTTTGAAAAAGAATTGGAGACGAATTTTTCTGAAGAACCGAGAGAGTTCACATTGCAAACGGAAAATGTCGGTTTTAGGGGTGGGGACATACCCCAATCCTTTATTCAGTGCCCTTGTTTCATAAAGGGAGAGAGGCCTGGAGGACAAATTCACCACTAGATCTTGGTTGGGGGGGTCTTGCCCTGGCTCCTTGTGACCATCTGTGGTTCTTCCTGTGACCAATGAACTCTCCTGCCTCTTCCTCGTCTTCTGCCTCTTCCTCTGCCCCTGCCCTGGCCTAAAAAAGGCATATATGGTGGCATGGGGCGTGGTTGATAAAAAGGAAAGGGATGTTGCCAAGCCATCGGGTGACCTGGATGGTATTGTGGGAAGTTGTAATAAGGTTGTGGTCTCTCGTCTTCAGTGCTCCATCCATCAGAGGATGAGCTCTGACTGAATTTGCGAGGTCTTCTACCAGATGAAGATTCATCTGATGAGACGGAAGGCGTGTCTGTCGTGTAGTCTTCCTTGATATAAGGGTAGACCTTCTCTCTATTGAACTTGTTGATATCTTTCTGTAACTTAGTAATCTTCTGTTGTGTTAGAAACTCTTTTGTTTCATTTAAATCAGTATTGATTTCTGCTAATCGGCTCTTAAATGCTGCTATAGAGATTGTGGTTTTAAGTGTATTCTCCATAAAAGTGATCTGTATAGCCATGGACTCTGCTAGTCGTCTAGATGTGTTAATGATCAGGACTAGCCAGTCCCGAGTGCACTTCCATGCAATCTGGGCCCAGTCCTTCCTAAAGACAAGGTCCTGTAGGAAGATCCTGGGCATGTTGGACACAAGTAGTCCATTGGGAGCTATATTGGCTCTGAGGTATTCGGTCATAATGGTCCCATGTAGAACTGTTTTTATTAAGTCACGTTTGAGTGAGGACAGTTTGTCCCATTCTTCCTTGGTGGGACCAGATGGTCCTGCACCATCGCTGGTAAGAATGGAGGGGGTCTGCAAAATAGCAGACACAATATCATCGTCGAAGCTGAGACCTTGGAAATTATCCATATCGAGGATCTCAGAGAAATTATCTAATCAGTAATCCCACAGCAGGCCTGCTGTTCTAAATACTTCAAATAAAGAGAAGGGATCGGAGGATTTTGTGGTCCAGTGTACACCCTCCAGTCAAACTGATAATATAATATAATACACTGTTCCAAAACTGGTGAACGGGAAAGGGGAGAAGTCCTGATAATCAGGAGCACAAGTCCTCACACACCACATTTGGTGTCATGCTTCATCATAGGACAGCTCCTCGTCAGGCCGGCACTGCAATGCCTGACGGGCACCCCCCGAAGGGGGGCTCTTTGCCGGAGATCTTTTAGTTAATGATGAAGCCGCGGAACCACGTGTGGGTCCGAAAAAGAGGAAAGAAAAAAGACAAGAAGAAGATAAAATTGGCTCAAAACCCTCACTAAATAATTTATTGTTCGCTGTTGGGAATTGGTCAAGATTAAAAAAGTAGCAAGGGAGTGAAACAAGAGGTAATGCTCAGACACTCGTACAAAAATCAAGACAAAGGAAGACGGTAATTATCCGAAGTCCCTCAGTATAAGGTCAATATACGGTCGACATGTTTCGCGTCTCTCATGGTCCAACAGGATCCCTTGACGCTTCTTCAGGACCTATTTATTCATTGGACTTCTCCAATTGAAAACAAAGGAAAATTCATCAGCTCCTGCAACCTAACGCTCACAGTCAAGACGTCATTGGTCACTTACTAGAGGTAAACCGGACTGGCTTCCCTTTCCTATTAGTCACCCTAGATACAGGGAGAAAAATGAGATTAATAAATTGCATAACTACTTCATCTACGCTCAGGGAGTAGTACATATAAATGCAAAGTGAAAAATAGTGACAAACTGTGCAACTCATAGTGATAAAGTGGATGGTAGCAACCCATGCTCGTGATATATAGGAGGGCTTACCATCTCTATTTAGAGGAAGTGTTTCATGGGATCACGCAGGCCTGTTGCCCGGTTCACAATGAATCTAATTGCAAGATAAGCATAAGCAATGACAAAAGGACAAAATGTCTCCGTTACTAAATCATCAATAAGATCTATAACCTGGTCACTGGAAGTAAGCAGAAATTCATTATGTAGTAAGTGGTGCAACACTGGGTACAGATAAAATGTAGCATACATCTATACGCATATAATAAAGCCGAAATAGAGCAGTATAACTACAAATATCTCATCATTAGTTACAAGATGATAGTGATAATAACCCTAGTATTGGGTATATGTCCAAGAGGTCTGTAAATAGACAACCTTCAGGGAAAGAACTACAACAAGAGAAACAAGTCCTAGAATTACTAAAGGTCAGAGAGCAAATGTGTGAAGGACACTCAGTAATCAGTGTGAATGGCAGTGATAGGGGGGCCAGGATATACTATCTGTACTGGCTACCTTCCTATTATATGCACAATCACCTTAAAATGTAAATAACACAAAGCCCAGGTGGTAGGGGGATAAATGTTACATAATGGATAACAAGCCGATTACTGTTCCGAGTAGCTAGACAAACAACAATCCCCAGCCAGGCTGCTAAGGGACATGAACGGGAACAATATCCCTAAGTATCGCGTCCATAACGTTCTAAACGGACCTGGAGCACTTACTTGTGAGGTTACCGGCGTGCAATGAGACACCTACCCCCGCGGCTGCGTTCCCGAATATGAGACGAGCCTAAGAACTCGAAGTATAAATAACCCGCGCGCAGAGCGCGCGTTGAGCAATAAATCAATTTGTTACCAAGCAACCATGTCAAGCTTGGTAAGAGAGATCTCAAAAGGGAGAAAGGACTTCACCTATGAGGTCGCTGTAGTCTTAACCACTGCGGCGGCCATCTTAGACTGGTGAATAATCACCAGAAAAGCAGATAAATATACCAGTCACACATTCTGAGAATAAATTGGTGACTCGCCACCCACGTGACTTATGAGGACAACGGTCATCAACTCCTTGTATAACTACAAGAAGGCTTCTTTTAGAAAGCGTGGAAAAATAAAAATCACAACTGTGTGTTGTGATCAGGGACTCTGTCAATAGTCATAATGCATCAGTCAAGACCAGGGGGGGGGGGGGGGGGGGGGGGGTTTAGCCTGGATTTGTCAACAACCAACTACATAGAGAGATTGAACCAAGGTATGTCATCATTCAATCCTCGACGGTGGGTATTAAGTCTGTATACCCAACGTTGTTCAAGCTCAAAGAGAGGGCGAGTACCTGTCAGGGCACAGGTCTGTAGTACTACCCACCACATGTCATCTGGTGTATGATTAGATTCAATAAAGTGGATGCTTAGTTTCGTCGTGGCGCGTCCACAGCGAATGTTGCTGCGGTGTTCGTTTATCCTTACTTTCACAGATCGTGTGGTCATCCCTACGTATCGCAGATTACATGGACACGTGATCAGGTAGATACAGTTGCGAGTATTGCAATTGGTATGTTTCATCAATCGCCATGTTAGTGAGGGTTCTAGTTCAAGGGTATCGACCCGTTTGGTTAGAGAACAAACATTGCAATTTCCACAGGGGAAATGACCCTTAACTGGAGGGAGGTCCCAAAGTGACCTTTGACTGGTCGGAGTTATGGTGGGTCTTGGTCGAGTATGTACCAGCATATCTTTAATATTGGAAGTTCGTTTAAAAGCAAAAACAGGCTTGGGGATGTTCTCGCCTCCACTGCAGAGGACCGACCATCTTTTGTTAATTATTTTTTTGACTGCATTGGAGAGTGGTGTAAATGTAGATACACAGGTAAGTTTGGTTTCCGTGGATTTAGGAGTCAACTGTAGTAGGGATTCTCTGTCACTGTATTTGGCTCGCTTGTAGGCTGTGTTAATAACCCTCATCGGGTAATTACGGTCATGTAGTCTGGTCTGTAAATCAGTTGCTTGAATAGTAAATTGTTGCAGGTTACTACAGTTCCGTCGAAGGCGTAAAAACTGCCCATACAGTAAATTGTCCCTTAACGCCTTTGGATGGTGGCTGTCATATAATAACAAGCTGTTCCGATCCGTCACTTTATGGAAGGTTCGAGTTCTCAGTTGACCTTCCTCAATACTAATCAGTAGGTCTAAGAACGAGATCTCTGTAGTAGAGATGGAAGATGTAAAGTTCAGAAAGGGGTCCAGACCATTTATCCATGTGGTGAATGAGTCTACTTCAGATGTGGGGCCGTGCCATATGACAAGAATGTCGTCTATGTATCGACGCCATAGTTTAATGTTGTCAAAAAAGGGGTTGGACTCAGGCAGGATGAAACGTTTCTCAAAATCATACATATACATGCAGGCCAGGCTCGGGGCAAAAGTACTTCCCATAGAAGTACCGCGAATCTGGTGGAAGAGTTTGTCCTCAAACTGGAAAAAATTCTTAGTCATGGCTAGGCTAGCACAATGCATGATGAAGTGAACTGGAGTCATAGAATTTAGACTAGCAGTCAAAAGGGATGTCTCAACTACCTTCAGTGTAGCTGCCTGCGGGATATTAGTGTATAAAGCCTCAACGTCAAGGGTAATGAGGGCATGAACGTGGACTGTTGAGTTGATGGACTCAATAAGATTAAGGACATCTTTGGTGTCTCTAAGATAAGTAGTAGATTGTTGTACAAGAGGTCGTAAAAAGTGGTCACAAAATATGGATAGTGGTTCAAGGACGGAACCGATCCCTGAGACTATCGGGCGTCCAGGGGGGGGAGATCTGCCCTTATGGATTTTCGGGAGACAATAAAAATATGGAATACGCGGATCCTCAGTGTCCAGAAATTCTGCTTCTTTCTGAGATATCCAAGTATTACTATAGGCCTCCTCTATCATACCACGGATCTCTATTTGCAAACTAGCTGTAGGATCCTGATCAATCCGCGCGTAGTAAGTGGAATCACCTAAAAGGCGAAGACATTCCTGTCTGTAATCCGCTGTGTTCAACACAACAATCGCACCTCCCTTGTCCGCTGGTTTGATGGTGATATTGGTATCAGCGGATAGGTCTCGGAGTGCGTCATTCTCAGCTTTAGGTATGTTGATAAATCTGTGCTCTGGTCTTATCTTCGTAACGTCAGAGGTAACTGCTTTTTCGAAAGCCAGGACCTCACAGGGCATAGAGGAAGTGGGAGGCATGAACTTGGAAGGTCGTCTGAGACCAGAGTCCTGGAGAGAGTCATCACTGGATGATTCTATCATAACCTGAGCCGAGAGCTCTAGTTCCACTCTCAACCATATCATGATTATCACAGCATCTTTCCAATCGGGCCACCTGAACACTGCAAAGAATGTGGGGCCAACTGATTTTACCTTGCATCGCATAATCTGTAAGGGACCATTTGCCATGTTTCAGGCTTGTGAATTAAATAGGATTAGAAAAATGATTCTTTTTCATTTCAGCTCTAAATAAAACAGCTGTCTCTATGACACTCATAATCCTTTTCCACAAACGCAAAACCTTAGTGTCCTCAGGCTTTTGTTGAAATTTCCACCAGTGTTTTGAAACACACCAAATGAGTACCCATTATTGAAAAACATTAGTCAAGCTGCCTCTCTGTGAAAAATACATGTTTTTAATAACTCCAATCACTCACTCACGTTTAGTCTAAATACACTGACATCAACACACATAAAATATAGGTGTTTGCATAAATTGGCATGTATATACAAAAGAAAGATGTAGATCATAATATATATATATATTTTTATTTCTAGAGCGCATGGCTACCCAGAAAAGCCTCCCAGCGCTAGAGGCAATACGTCAGTTGCCGGGCCCTGAGCGTACAAGTTAACTGAAAAGAGCAGTCTTCAGGCATTTTTTAAATCTCAGTTCCAAGTCAGAACATTTGAGAAGTTGGGAGCAAGGAATGCAAATGAGCCTCTCCCCAGTCTTCTTGACCTTAGAGACACAAACCAAACAGATGCTCTTTAGTGGAGTGCAATGTTCTAGTAGGGCCTTAATAATTTCTGCATCAGCCAAGTCCCCTTCTTGTGCAATGCTCAATGAGCAAGACAAAGTGACTTAACCTGGATTCCTTTCTGCATTGGAATCCAGTGTTAGGTTGGCAAGATCACTGTGGCCGACTGGTACTTGGAAACCTTTAGTAGGATCCGGGCTGCAGTGTTTTGGATTACCTGGAGTCTTTTCACAACCGATTTGGGACTCCCTAGATATAGAGAGTTTCCTTAATCTGGCTGTGATATTACCCGACCCTGCATGACCACTCTACATGAAGGTTCCTGTGACCATCTTAACAATTTTCTCAGTAGGTTGAAAAAAGTTTGATGCTAATTTCCTGACCTGGACCTCCCTAGAAAGTTTGCTGTTGACCTAAAAACCTAGGATCTTCACCTCTGATTTAGGGATGGGCTGTAGGTCAAGATTGTCCACCCAACCCAATTCCAGCCAACGAGCAGGATTATTTAGAACCACTGGCACTTCTGTCTCCTCCCTGTTTAATTTGAGACTGCTCACAGACACCCTGTCTACTACCTACTTTCAGCACTCATTAGGTTGGTTAGACGTCTTTTCTATATGGGGAAAGAGGGAGATTACAATTTGTGTGTTATCTGCGTAGGGCACAATTGAAAGGCCATAAGCTTGAAAAACCTCTCACAGCAGAAGAACATACAAGTTAAATAGATTTGGACTTCATTGCGAACCTTGAGGAGCCCCACATTTTAGGAAGTGAGTTTTAAACAACGTGGTTTCTTCACACGCTTGAAAAGTTCTATTTTTTTTAAAAGAGCCAAGTCATTTGAGCACCATCCTAGAGGTACCAGCCTCATCCAGCCTTTGATTAAGGACAGGTGTCAAAGGCTGCACTCAGATCAATTAGACTCAGTGCCACTGAAACACCATGATCCAGGATTTCTCTATTCCTCAGTAGCTGTAAGCAGAGTGGTTTCTGTACTGCTTCCCGGTCTGAAGACAGTCTCGAAAGGACACACAATGTCATTTGTTTCATGAAATAAAGAGAGATTCTTATTTGCAAACTTCCCCAGGACTTTACTGATTCCTGGAAGGAGGGAGACTAGTCTATGATATTCAAACTGTAGGAAATTGGAGGATGGCTTTTTCAACAGGGGTTCCAGAATGGTGTGTTCCCAGGCTGATGAGAGAATAATTCAGGACCATAATTAATAGTTGAACATATTTGTCAAGGTGGAGATCACTACTCTTCTCCCTTTATTTATTATAACTGGATGAGCTGGGTCCTGTGGGGGAGCCTGATTTAACTGAATTTATAGTCTCTTTCATGACCTTCAGGCTAATTTATGGAAAGGCAGTTAGTTTCTCCTTAGCTGCACCAACTACAAGTAGCATCTGCGAAAGTCTGATTATGCCACAATCCCCTGAGAGTCTAAGGACGATGGTATTTACCATTTTCAGAAAGAAATTGGCAAGCATTTTGCACCGAGCCTCAGAAGGAGGAGGGCCTGACTGATTTTTGGCTTCATCAGGCGGTTCACTAAGTTGAACAGCTCTTTAGATGAGTTTGACACCATATCAATCTTAGTGGACAAGTAGCAAACTCTAGCTTTCCTAACTGCATAATGATATGTTTTAGTACCGTCTTATAACCCCTTCTGTGCCGCGGACGTAGTGGTTATGTCCTGCGGCACAGTGCTGCTGTGCTGAGGACGTAACCACTACGTCCTCGGCACACAGCCCAGAGGGAGCGCTCTCGCTCCCTCTGTGTGCTTCCCCCCACCCCCAAAGTCAGGGATGGAAGGGGAAGCCCTTCCCCTTCCACCCCCGACCCCCCCACCCCCCTATAATGACATCAGCGCGCGATCGCGCGCTGACTTCATTATGGGGATATCGCCGCACAGGAAGCCATTTGCTTCCTGTGCGGCGTGGAGTGAAGAGGTGAGTTCCTCTTCCCGGTGGGTGGGGGGTTTGGGCTAAAGAGGCACCGGGGGAAAGGAAAGGCTTTTCCTTTCCCCCGGTGTCTCTTTGAGCATTCCTGCTGCCCGATCGCATTGCGATCGGGCAGCAGGAATGCCCACTAGACACCAGGGATTTCTTTTTTTTGTTTACTTTCCTGTTTCTTGTTGGCGGGGAGCGGCCCCTTGGGCAAGGGTCGCTCCCCTTTGGGGGGCAATTAGTTACGGCCATTTCTGCCCCCCTTGGGGGCAGATTGGCTACTTTTTAGCCAGATCTGCCCCCAAGGGGGGCAGAAAACACTAGATCACCAGGGATTTATATTTTTATGTGCATTTATGTGAGGGGGGGTGCCCCCTTGGGCAAGGGGCGCCCCCCCCAAGGGGGCAGAGAACTGTTGGCCTTTTCTGCCCCCCTTGGGGGCAGATCGGCCTATTTTTTTTAGGTCCATCTGCCCCCAAGGGGGGCAGAAGCCACTTAGGCACCAGGGATTGTGTGTGTAGTGGATGGGAGGGCGCCCCCTTGGGCAAGGGTCGCTCCCCTTTGGGGGGCATGTCTTTTAGGGCCATTTCTGCCCCCCTTGAGGGCAGATCAGCCTATTATTTTTAGGCTGATCTGCCCCAAGGGGGGCAGAAACCACTAGAATGCCAGGGATTTTTTTAAATGTGTTTATTTTTGTGGGGGGGCGTCCCCTTGGGCACGGGACCTGTTGGCCATTTCTGCCCCCCCTGGGGGCAGATGGGCCTATTTTTCTAGGCCCACCTGCCCCCAAGGGGGGCAGAAGCCACTTAGACACCAGGGATAGTGTGTGTGTGTGTGTGTTAGTGGATGGGGGGGGCCTTGGGCAAGGGTCGCCCCCCACTTTGGGGGCACATGTACCCAGGCCATTTCTGCACCCCTTGGAGACAGATCAGCCTATTATTTTTAGGCTGGTCTGCCCCCAAGGGGGGCAGAAACCACTAGAACGCCAGGGATTTTTTTTTATTTGTTTATTTTTGTGGGGGGGCATTGACCTCTTGGCCATTTCTACACCCCCTGGGGGCAGATGGGCCTATTTTGTTAGGCCCACCTGCCCCCAAGGGGGGCAGAAGCCACTTAGACACCAGGGATAGTGTGTGTGTGTGTGTGTGTGTGTGTTAGTGGATGGGGGGGCCTTGGGCAAGGGTCGCCCCCCCACTTTGGGGGCACATGTACCCAGGCCATTTCTGCACCCCTTGGAGACAGATCAGCCTATTATTTTTAGGCTGGTCTGCCCCAAGGGGGGCAGAAACCACTAGAACGCCAGGGATTTTTTTTTATTTGTTTATTTTTGTGGGGGGGCATTGACCTGTTGGCCATTTCTACACCCCCTGGGGGCAGATGGGCCTATTTTTTTAGACCCACCTGCCCCCAAGGGGGGCAGAAGACACGTAGACACTAGGGATAGTGTGTGTGTGTGTGTGTGTGTGTGTTAGTGGATGGGGGGGGCCTTGGGCAAGGGTCGCCCCCCCACTTTGGGGGCACATGTACCCAGGCCATTTCTGCACCCCTTGGAGACAGATCAGCCTATTATTTTTAGGCTGGTCTGCCCCCAGGCTGGTCTGCCCCCAAGGGGGGCAGAAACCACTAGAACGCCAGGGATTTTTTTTTATTTGTTTATTTTTGTGGGGGGCGTCCCCTTGGTCACGGGGCACCCCCCCAAGGGAGGCATTGACCTGTTGGCCATTTCTACACCCCCTGGGGGCAGATGGGCCTATTTTCTTAGGTCCACCTGCCCCCAAGGGGGGCAGAAGCCACTTAGGCACCAGGGATAGTGTTGTGTGTGTTTTTTTTTTTTTTTTTTTTTTTTTTAGGGCTGTCCCCTTTGGCAAGGGTCGCTCTCCATGGGGACACACTACTAAAGGTATTTTCTGGCTTCCTTGGGGCAGACAGGCCTATTTTTGTAGTAGGCCCATCTGCCCCTATGGCAGAATCCACTTAGGCACCAATTTCTAAATGTTTGATGGTGGGGTGTTTGTCAACTGAAGAAGTCTTTGCATTTGTGATAAAAAATGTTTTCCTCCTTTTTGTTCTAGTTCAAAGCTTTTGCTTTATTTGCTCTGGCTCCTTGCGGTTTTGGCGGTGGTTGACCTGCAGTTTGCACAGTTGCATGTTTTAGGTAAGTAAAAACAATTTACTCCAAAGGAGTATTGTTGCCATGCATGAATGACATGTTTGTAGGGGGTGTACTAAATGCAGGATTGTGTGTGAAATTGTCCTTAGGTTTGTGCACAATGATATTTGTTTTGTCTTATTTCTAATTTGCCTTTCTTTCTTTATTTTTAGTGGGATATCATTGGTGATTTCTGTGTAGTTGCTGGTGAATCAAGCTTT
This sequence comes from Pleurodeles waltl, assembly GCF_031143425.1. NCBI lineage: Eukaryota > Metazoa > Chordata > Amphibia > Caudata > Salamandridae > Pleurodeles > Pleurodeles waltl. Next base: position 339,458,828 of record NC_090446.1, read on the forward strand.
TTCAGGCAAGTGAGCGGTACAGTTTTTGAGTTTATAACTCTTACTAACAAAGCTACACTTTGTTACTTGTCTTACACAGTGCTGGTTGTTGGTGGTGAATTTGTCCAGTTAATTTTAGCAGGAGAGATCATGGCTAGCCGCAGGATGACCGCTCAGCAGGTGATTGGTATGCTTTTTGAGTCACAGTCTGATCATGACTATGAGACGGACTCTGCATCTGAGGCAGAGGAGGAAGTCAGAGATTCTGGCAGTGATGTTTCTGTTGGAGGGGAATCTTCTGATGATGAAGCCACACTCAGTGCAGATGAAGGGCCTGTTTTAGAGGAGGACATTGATGTGCCAAAAGTGCAGCAACCTGGGGCTGAAAGGTTTCCCGTTATAAGACCTGATGTCTGGGTTGCCCCAAACATGGAGCAGCCAGAATTGCCTGCCTTTACTGGTCTCCCGGGGTGTAACGCCAATACAGAGAACTTTATGCCTATCAATTTCTTTGAGTTATTCATGGACGATATGTTTTTGGAAGAGATTGTTGAGCAGACTAATTTGTATGCGGAGCAGCATTTGAGGGACAACGCTGCTAGACTTAGGCCACACTCTAGAGCTGCCCAGTGGATTCCCACAAATTTGGAGGAGTTAAAAAAGTTTTGGGGTTTGACTTTTTTGATGGGGTTGATAAGGAAGCCGTCACTGGCTTCTTATTGGTCTTCTAGTCCCTTGATGGCAACAGCTATATTTCCAGCGACCATGAGTCGTAATCGGTATTTGCTTCTTCTTAGGATGCTGCATTTTGTTGACAATGCATTAGCCTTGCCACGAGATCACCCAGATTCTGACCGTCTTTTTAAGATTAGGCCTGTCCTTGATCATTTTGTAGATCGGTTTTCGGAGGTCTATGTTCCAGGCAAAGAGTTAAGTGTGGACGAGTCTTTGGTCCTCTTCAAGGGTCGTTTGGTTTTTAGGCAGTACATCCTAGCAAAAGGGCATGATATGGAACTAAATTGTATATGCTGTTTGAAAGTAGGACAGGATATGTGTATAGTTTCCGTGTGTACACTGGTAGGGATTCTAATATTGACCCCCCTGGTTGTCCTCCCACTTTTGGAGTTACTGAGAAAATTGTGTGGGATCTTGGTAGACGACTGTTCAACAAAGGTCACCATTTGTATGTAGATAACTTCTACACTGGTGTGCAATTGTTCAAGGAATTGTTTAGAGTGGACACAGTTGCTTGTGGCACAATCCGTTCTAACCGGAAAGGCTATCCAAGGGAGCTTGTCTGTAAAAAACTTGAGAGAGGACAGTGCTGTGCCTTGCGGAACGAGGAGCTGCTAGCTTTGAAATTTTCAGACAAGAGGGATGTCTACATGCTAAGTACCATCCATGATGAGAGTACTTCCCCTGTGACTGTTTGGGGCCAGATTGCGGAAGTGCAATTTTAGATTATAATAAGCACATGGGAGGTGTAGATAGAGTTGACCAGAGGTTGGAACCTTATACTGCTATTCGTAAGTCTTACGTTTGGTATAAGAAGTTAGCACTTCACCTCTTCCACTTAGCAACCTTCAATGCTTTTATAGTGTTTAGGGATAGGTCTCCAGAGTCAAAGATGACATTTGTGAAAATTTAGGAGTCAGTGATAGAGAGCCTTATTGTGGTGGAACAGGCCAGAGTTCCTAGAGAAGCAGTGGTGGACGATGTGGCTAGATTGAAAGATCGCCACTTTGCTGAGCACATTCCTCCCACACCCAAAAAAGACTTTCCAGCTAAGAAATGTAGAGTGTGTTTTTGAAGAGGTATCCGGAGGGAGACTCGAATGTACTGCCCAGATTGTCCTTCAAAGCCTGGGCTGTGTGTCGGTGCTTGTTTTAAGAATTACCACACCCAGAAGAATTTCTGGGAACAACCATGAGTGTAAACTCATGTCTGTTTTGTATTTTCATGTGTTTAGTTTGATGGTTAGCATTTCTGTCATGTTCTTAGTTAGAGCTTTTGTGTTTGTAGTTTTGTAATTCTTTCTACTTAGTTAGGGGTTCCTCTGTTTAAAAAAAAAAAAAAAAAATGATGCCATTGTGTGTGGAGTGGGGCTTGGCTGAGAGTGTACATATTGACTTGCTGTTGGCTACTGCAACACACTGCCAGCCAAACACCAGTCCACACACTCCCATCAGCTGGTGTGATTGTTGTATCAGGCATGTGGGCTTATGTAAGTGATGGGCCCTTGCGTAGCGCTGTCTGTTGATGTGAGTGTTGTAATGTGCTGGGCCTGTGGCTGGCGGTGTGAATGGCCTTGTGTGTGTCATGTATGAAAGTTGTGTGAATGGACTGTAAAGCGGTTGGTGCCTTGTCGTGGCTTTACAGCTCACGAGCTGTGAGTCATTGGTTCAGTTTTTTGCCTTTCAGTTACTAACAGTGCATTTCATTTTTGTGAAAGCTCTTGTTAGTAAAATTTGATCGACTGAACCATCACTCACCCTCGTGCCAAATCCAACCAGTATGTGTGGTAAAAATGACAAAACCTGCTCCGCTGTAATCAGGCGTCGCAGCACACCTGTGATACGCTAGGTACCTCAGGTGGGACCCCGATGATGAAGCATGCCACCAACTTGGTTGGTGGGTGAGGGGTCTTTTTCACATAACCTAAGTGTGTTTCTTTTCAAAATTTTAGTGTTTGGCACATCACGGACGTATGTGGGCACATCAAAACGATATATTACAAAACTTCTTGTGTTTGGGGGGAGAGGGCACCTATGTTTTTGGTCCTGTGTGCGGCCTTCATCTAGGGAAACCTACCAAACCCAGACATTTTTTAAAACTAGACACCCCAAGGAGTCCAGGGAGGTGTGGCTTGCGTGGATCCCCCAACATTTTCTTACCCAGACTCCTCTGTAAACCTCAAAATGTGCTTAAAAAAGCATATTTTCCTTACTTTTCTTCGTAGGATCACCACTCCAGCACAAAATTCCTACTCCCCAGTGTTCCCCTCAGTCGCCCAAGTAAAATGACACCTCACTTATGTGGGTCCCCAAAGCAGAGTCAGTCTAAAGATGTATAAAAGAATATGTCCTTATAAACTTGCTGTGCTATCCCCTCTATCTCTACAAGTTTTGGGCCTTATTCTGTTGCAGGCACCTGGCCCACCCACACAAGTGAGGTATCATTTTTATCGGGAGACTTGAGGGAACGCTGGGTGGAAGGAAATTTGTGGCTCCACTCAGATTCCAGAACTTTCTGTCACCGAAATGTGTGGAAAATACGTTTTTTTAGACAGAATTTGAGGTTTGCAAAGGATTCTGGGTAACAGAACCTGGTCAGAGCCCCGCAAGTCACCCCATCTTGGATTCCCCTAGGTCTCTAGTTTTCAAAAATGCACAGGTTTGGTAGGTTTCCCTAGGTGCCGGCTGAGCTAGAGGCCAAAATCTACAGGTAGGCACTGTTTTCAATGAAAAAATCTGAAGTGTCCACGTTGTGTTTTGGGGTGTCTCCTGTCACGGGCGCTAGGCCTACCCACACAAGTGAGGTATCATTTTTATAGGGAGACGTGGGGGAACGCTGGGTGAAAGGAAATTTGTGGCTCCTCTCAGATTCCAGAACTTTCTGCCACAGAAATGTGAGAAACATTTGTTTTTTTAGCCAAATTTTGAGGTTTGCAAAGGATTCTGGGTAACAGAACCTGGTCCGAGCCACACAAGTCACCCCATCTTGGATTCCCCTAGGTCTCTAGTTTTCAGAAATGCACAGGTTTGGTAGGTTTCCCTAGGTGGCGGCTGAGCTACAAGCCAAAATCTACAGGTAGGCACTTTGCAAAAAACACCTCTGTTTTCCTTCAGAAATGTGGATGTGTCCACGTTGCGCTTTGGGGCGTTTCCTGTCGCGGGCGCTAGGCCTACCCACACAAGTGAGGTATCATTTTTATCAGGAGACGTGGGGGAACGCTGGGTGGAAGGAAATTTGTGGCTCCTCTCAGATTCCAGAACTTTCTGCCACAGAAATGTGAGGAACATGTGTTTTTTAAGCCAAATTTTGAGGTTTGCAAAGGATTCTGGGTAACAGAACCTGGTCCGAGCCACACAAGTCACCCCATCTTGGATTCCCCTAGGTCTCTAGTTTTCAGAAATGCACAGGTTTGGTAGGTTTCCCTAGGTGGCGGCTGAGTTACAAGCCAAAATCTACAGGTAGGCACTTTACAAAAAACACCTCTGTTTTCCTTCAAAAATTTGGCTGTGTCCACGTTGCGCTTTGGGGCATTTCCTGTCACGGGCGCTAGGCCTACCCACACAAGTGAGGTATCATTTTTATCGGGAGACGTGGGGGAACGCTGGGTGGAAGGAAATTTATGGCTCCTCTAAGATTCCAGAACTTTCTGCCACAGAAATGTGAGGAACATGTGTTTTTTTAGCCAAATTTTGAGGTTTGCAAAGGATTCTGGGTAACAGAACCTGGTCCGAGCTACACAAGTCACCCCATCTTGGATTCCCCTAGCTCTCTAGTTTTCAGAAATGCACAGGTTTGGTAGGTTTCCCTAGGTGGCGGCTGAACTACAAGCCAAAATCTACAGGTAGGCACTTTGCAAAAAACACCTCTGTTTTCCTTCAAAAATTTGGATGTGTCCACGTTGCTCTTTGGGGCGTTTCCTGTCGCGGGCGCTAGGCCTACCCACACAAGTGAGGTATCATTTTTATCGGGAGACGTGGGGGAACTCTGGGTGTAAGGAAATTTGTGGCTCCTCTCAGATTCCAGAACTTTCTGCCACAGAAATGTGAGGAACATGTGTTTTTTTAGCCAAATTTTGAGGTTTGCAAAGGATTCTGGGTAACAGAACCTGGTCCGAGCCACACAAGTCACCCCATCTTGGATTCCCCAAGGTCTCTAGTTTTCAGGAATGCACAGGTTTGGTAGGTTTCCCTAGGTGGCGGCTGAGCTACAGGCCAAAATCTACAGGTAGGCACTTTGCAAAAAACACCTCTGTTTTCCTTCAAAAATTTGGCTGTGTCCACGTTGCTCTTTGGGGCGCTTCCTGTCGCGGGCGCTAGGCCTACCCACACAAGTGAGGTATCATTTTAATCGGGAGACGTGGGGGAATGCTGGGTGGAAGGAAATTTGTGGCTCCTCTCAGATTCCAGAACTTTCTGCCACAGAAATGTGAGGAACATGTGTTTTTTTAGCCAAATTTTGAGGTTTGCAATGAATTCTGGGTAACAGAACCTGGTCCGAGCCACACAAGTCACCCCATCTTGGATTCCCCTAGGTCTTTAGTTTTCAGAAATACACAGGTTTGGTAGGTTTCCCTAGGTGGCGGCTGAGCTACAGGCCAAAATCTACAGGTAGGCACTTTGCAAAAAACACCTCTGTTTTCCTTCACAAATTTGGATGTGTCCACGTTGCGCTTTGGGGCGTTTTCTGTCGCCGGCGCTAGGCCTACCCACACAAGTGAGGTATAATTTTTATCGGGAGACGGGGGGGAACGCTGGGTGGAAGGAAATTTGTGGCTCCTCTCAGATTCCAAAACTTTCTGCCACAGAAATGTTAGGAACATGTGTTTTTTTAGCCAAATTTTGAGGTTTGCAAAGGATTCTGGGTAACAGAACCTGGTCCGAGCCACACAAGTCACCCCATCTTGGATTCCCCTAGGTCTCTAGTTTTCAGAAATGCACAGGTTTGGTAGGTTTCCCTAGGTGGCGGCAGAGCTACAGGTCAAAATCTACAGGTAGGCACTTTGCAAAAAACACCTCTGTTTTCCTTCAAAGATTTGGCTGTGTCCACGTTGCGCTTTGGGGTGTTTCCTGTCGCGGGCGCTCGGCCTACCCACACAAGTGAGGTATCATTTTTATCGGGAGACGTGGGGGAATGCAGGGTGAAAGGAAATTTGTGGCTCCTCTCAGATTCCAGAACTTTCTGCCACAGAAATGTGAGGAACATGTGTTTTTTTAGCCAAATTTTGAGGTTTGCAAAGGATTCTGGGTAACAGAACCTGGTCCGAGCCACACAAGTCACCCCATCTTGGATTCCCCTAGGTCTCTAGTTTTCAGAAATGCACAGGTTTGGTAGGTTTCCCTAGGTGGCGGCTGAGCTACAAGCCAAAATCTACAGGTAGGCACTTTGCAAAAAACACCTCTGTTTTCCTTCAAAAATTTGGATGTGTCCACGTTGCGCTTTGGGGCGTTTCCTGTCGCGGGCGCTAGGCCTACCCACACAAGTGAGGTATCATTTTTATCGGGAGACGTGGGTGAACGCTGGGTGGAAGGAAATTTGTGGCTCCTCTCAGATTCCAGAACTTTCTGCCACAGAAATGTGAGGAACATGTGTTTTTTTAGCCAGATTTTGAGGTTTGCAAAGGATTCTGGGTACCAGAACCTGGTCCGAGCCACACAAGTCACCCCATCTTGGATTCCCCGAGGTCTCTAGTTTTCAGAAATGCACAGGTTTGGTAGGTTTCCCTAGGTGGCGGCTGAGCTACAAGCCAAAATCTACAGGTAGGCACTTTGCAAAAAACACCTCTGTTTTCCTTCAAAAATTTGGATGTGTCCACGTTGCGCTTTGGGGCGTATCCTGTCGTGGGCGCTAGGCCTACCCACACAAGTGAGGTATCATTTTTATCGGGAGACGTGGGGGAACGCTGGGTGGAAGGAAATTTCTGGCTCCTCTCAGATTCCAGAACGTTCTGCCACAGAAATGTGAGGAACATGTGTTTTTTTAGCCAAATTTTGAGGTTTGCAAAGGATTCTGGGTAACAGAACCTGGTCCGAGCCACACAAGTCACCCCATCTTGGATTCCCCTAGGTCTCTAGTTTTCAGAAATGCACAGGTTTGGTAGGTTTCCCTAGGTGGCGGCTGAGCTACAGGCCAAAATCTACAGATAGACACTTTGCAAAAAACACCTCTGTTTTCCTTCAAAAATTTGGCTGTGTCCACGTTGCGCTTTGGGGCATTTCCTGTCACGGGCGCTAGGCCTACCCACACAAGTGAGGTATCATTTTTATCGGGAGACGTGGGGGAACGCTGGGTGGAAGGAAATTCGTGGCTCCTCTAAGATTCCAGAACTTTCTGCCACAGAAATGTGAGGAACATGTGTTTTTTTAGCCAAATTTTGAGGTTTGCAAAGGATTCTGGGTAACAGAACCTGGTCCGAGCCACACAAGTCACCCCATCTTAGATTCCCCTAGGTCTCTAGTTTTCAGAAATGCACAGGTTTGGTAGGTTTCCCTAGGTGGCGGCTGAGCTACAAGCCAAAATCTACAGGTAGGCACTTTGCAAAAAACACCTCTGTTTTCCTTCAAAAATTTGGATGTGTCCACGTTGCGCTTTGGGGCGTTTCCTGTCGCGGGCGCTAGGCCTACCCACACAAGTGAGGTATCATTTTTATCGGGAGACGTGGGGGAACCCTGGGTGGAAGGAAATTTGTGGCTCCTCTCAGATTCCAGAACGTTCTGCCACAGAAATGTGAGGAACATGTGTTTTTTTAGCCAAATTTTGAGGTTTGCAAAGGATTCTGGGTAACAGAACCTGGTCCGAGCCACACAAGTCACCCCATCTTGGATTCCCCTAGGTCTCTAGTTTTCAGAAATGCACAGGTTTGGTAGGTTTCCCTAGGTGGCGGCTGAGCTACAGGCCAAAATCTACAGATAGGCACTTTGCAAAAAACACCTCTGTTTTCCTTCAAAAATTTGGCTGTGTCCACGTTGCGCTTTGGGGCATTTCCTGTCACGGGCGCTAGGCCTACCCACACAAGTGAGGTATCATTTTTATCGGGAGACGTGGGGGAACGCTGGGTGGAAGGAAATTCGTGGCTCCTCTAAGATTCCAGAACTTTCTGCCACAGAAATGTGAGGAACATGTGTTTTTTTAGCCAAATTTTGAGGTTTGCCAAGGATTCTGGGTAACAGAACCTGGTCCGAGCCACACAAGTCACCCCATCTTGGATTCCCCTAGGTCTCTAGTTTTCAGGAATGCACAGGTTTGGTTGGTTTCCCTAGGTGGCGGCTGAGCTACAGGCCAAAATCTACAGGTAGGCACTTTGCAAAAAAACACCTCTGTTTTCCTTCAAAAATTTGGCTGTGTCCACGTTGCGCTTTGGGGCGCTTCCTGTCGCGGGCGCTAGGCCTACCCACACAAGTGAGGTATCATTTTTATCGGGAGACGTGGGGGAATGCTGGGTGGAAGGAAATTTGTGGCTCCTCTCAGATTCCAGAACTTTCAGCCACAGAAATGTGAGGAACATGTGTTTTTTTAGCCAAATTTTGAGGTTTGCAATGGATTCTGGGTAACAGAACCTGGTCCGAGCCACACAAGTCACCCCATCTTGGATTCCCCTAGGGCTCTAGTTTTCAGAAATGCACAGGTTTGGTAGGTTTCCCTAGGTGGCGGCTGAGCTACAGGCCAAAATCTACAGGTAGGCACTTTGCAAAAAACACCTCTGTTTTCCTTCACAAATTTGGATGTGTCCACGTTGCGCTTTGGGGCGTTTTCTGTCGCCGGCGCTAGGCCTACCCACACAAGTGAGGTATCATTTTTATCGGGAGACGTGGGGGAATGCTGGGTGGAAGGAAATTTGTGGCTCCTCTCAGATTCCAGAACTTTCTGCCACAGAAATGTGAGGAACATGTGTTTTTTTAGCCAAATTTTGAGGTTTGCAATGGATTCTGGGTAACAGAACCTGGTCCGAGCCACACAAGTCACCCCATCTTGGATTCCCCTAGGGCTCTAGTTTTCAGAAATGCACAGGTTTGGTAGGTTTCCCTAGGTGGCGGCTGAGCTACAGGCCAAAATCTACAGGTAGGCACTTTGCAAAAAACACCTCTGTTTTCCTTCACAAATATGGATGTGTCCACGTTGCGCTTTGGGGCGTTTTCTGTCGCCGGCGCTAGGCCTACCCACACAAGTGAGGTATCATTTTTATCGGGAGACGTGGGGGAACTCTGGGTGTAAGGAAATTTGTGGCTCCTCTCAGATTCCAGAACTTTCTGCCACAGAAATGTGAGGAACATGTGTTTTTTTAGCCAAATTTTGAGGTTTGCAAAGGATTCTGGGTAACAGAACCTGGTCCGAGCCACACAAGTCACCCCATCTTGGATTCCCCTAGGTCTCTAGTTTTCAGGAATGCACAGGTTTGGTAGGTTTCCCTAGGTGGCGGCTGAGCTACAGGCCAAAATCTACAGGTAGGCACTTTGCAAAAAACACCTCTGTTTTCCTTCAAAAATTTGGCTGTGTCCACGTTGCTCTTTGGGGCGCTTCCTGTCGCGGGCGCTAGGCCTACCCACACAAGTGAGGTATCATTTTTATCGGGAGACGTGGGGGAATGCTGGGTGGAAGGAAATTTGTGGCTCCTCTCAGATTCCAGAACTTTCTGCCACAGAAATGTGAGGAACATGTGTTTTTTTAGCCAAATTTTGAGGTTTGCAATGGATTCTGGGTAACAGAACCTGGTCCGAGCCACACAAGTCACCCCATCTTGGATTCCCCTAGGGCTCTAGTTTTCAGAAATGCACAGGTTGGGTAGGTTTCCCTAGGTGGCGGCTGAGCTACAGGCCAAAATCTACAGGTAGGCACTTTGCAAAAAACACCTCTGTTTTCCTTCACAAATTTGGATGTGTCCACGTTGCGCTTTGGGGCGTTTTCTGTCGCCGGCGCTAGGCCTACCCACACAAGTGAGGTATCATTTTTATCGGGAGACGTGGGGGAATGCTGGGTGGAAGGAAATTTGTGGCTCCTCTCAGATTCCAGAACTTTCTGCCACAGAAATGTGTGGAAAATACGTTTTTTTAGACAGAATTTGAGGTTTGCAAAGGATTCTGGGTAACAGAACCTGGTCAGAGCCCCGCAAGTCACCCCATCTTGGATTCCCCTAGGTCTCTAGTTTTCAAAAATGCACAGGTTTGGTAGGTTTCCCTAGGTGCCGGCTGAGCTAGAGGACAAAATCTACAGGTAGGCACTGTTTTCAATGAAAAAATCTGAAGTGTCCACGTTGTGTTTTGGGGTGTCTCCTGTCGCGGGCGCTAGGCCTACCCACACAAGTGAGGTATCATTTTTATAGGGAGACCTGGGGGAACGCTGGGTGAAAGGAAATTTGTGGCTCCTCTCAGATTCCAGAACTTTCTGCCACAGAAATGTGAGAAACATTTGTTTTTTTAGCCAAATTTTGAGGTTTGCAAAGGATTCTGGGTAACAGAACCTGGTCCGAGCCACACAAGTCACCCCATCTTGGATTCCCCTAGGTCTCTAGTTTTCAGAAATGCACAGGTTTGGTAGGTTTCCCTAGGTGGCGGCTGAGCTACAAGCCAAAATCTACAGGTAGGCACTTTGCAAAAAACACCTCTGTTTTCCTTCAGAAATGTGGATGTGTCCACGTTGCGCTTTGGGGCGTTTCCTGTCGCGGGCGCTAGGCCTACCCACACAAGTGAGGTATCATTTTTATCAGGAGACGTGGGGGAACGCTGGGTGGAAGGAAATTTGTGGCTCCTCTCAGATTCCAGAACTTTCTGCCACAGAAATGTGAGGAACATGTGTTTTTTAAGCCAAATTTTGAGGTTTGCAAAGGATTCTGGGTAACAGAACCTGGTCCGAGCCACACAAGTCACCCCATCTTGGATTCCCCTAGGTCTCTAGTTTTCAGAAATGCACAGGTTTGGTAGGTTTCCCTAGGTGGCGGCTGAGTTACAAGCCAAAATCTACAGTTAGGCACTTTACAAAAAACACCTCTGTTTTCCTTCAAAAATTTGGCTGTGTCCACGTTGCGCTTTGGGGCATTTCCTGTCACGGGCGCTAGGCCTACCCACACAAGTGAGGTATCATTTTTATCGGGAGACGTGGGGGAACGCTGGGTGGAAGGAAATTTATGGCTCCTCTAAGATTCCAGAACTTTCTGCCACAGAAATGTGAGGAACATGTGTTTTTTTAGCCAAATTTTGAGGTTTGCAAAGGATTCTGGGTAACAGAACCTGGTCCGAGCTACACAAGTCACCCCATCTTGGATTCCCCTAGCTCTCTAGTTTTCAGAAATGCACAGGTTTGGTAGGTTTCCCTAGGTGGCGGCTGAACTACAAGCCAAAATCTACAGGTAGGCACTTTGCAAAAAACACCTCTGTTTTCCTTCAAAAATTTGGATGTGTCCACGTTGCTCTTTGGGGCGTTTCCTGTCGCGGGCGCTAGGCCTACCCACACAAGTGAGGTATCATTTTTATCGGGAGACGTGGGGTAACTCTGGGTGTAAGGAAATTTGTGGCTCCTCTCAGATTCCAGAACTTTCTGCCACAGAAATGTGAGGAACATGTGTTTTTTTTTGCCAAATTTTGAGGTTTGCAAAGGATTCTGGGTAACAGAACCTGGTCCGAGCCACACAAGTCACCCCATCTTGGATTCCCCAAGGTCTCTAGTTTTCAGGAATGCACAGGTTTGGTAGGTTTCCCTAGGTGGCGGCTGAGCTACAGGCCAAAATCTACAGGTAGGCACTTTGCAAAAAACACCTCTGTTTTCCTTCAAAAATTTGGCTGTGTCCACGTTGCTCTTTGGGGCGCTTCCTGTCGCGGGCGCTAGGCCTACCCACACAAGTGAGGTATCATTTTTATCGGGAGACGTGGGGGAATGCTGGGTGGAAGGAAATTTGTGGCTCCTCTCAGATTCCAGAACTTTCTGCCACAGAAATGTGAGGAACATGTGTTTTTTTAGCCAAATTTTGAGGTTTGCAATGAATTCTGGGTAACAGAACCTGGTCCGAGCCACACAAGTCACCCCATCTTGGATTCCCCTAGGTCTTTAGTTTTCAGAAATGCACAGGTTTGGTAGGTTTCCCTAGGTGGCGGCTGAGCTACAGGCCAAAATCTACAGGTAGGCACTTTGCAAAAAACACCTCTGTTTTCCTTCACAAATTTGGATGTGTCCACGTTGCGCTTTGGGGCGTTTTCTGTCGCCGGCGCTAGGCCTACCCACACAAGTGAGGTATAATTTTTATCGGGAGACGGGGGGGAACGCTGGGTGGAAGGAAATTTGTGGCTCCTCTCAGATTCCAAAACTTTCTGCCACAGAAATGTTAGGAACATGTGTTTTTTTAGCCAAATTTTGAGGTTTGCAAAGGATTCTGGGTAACAGAACCTGGTCCGAGCCACACAAGTCACCCCATCTTGGATTCCCCTAGGTCTCTAGTTTTCAGAAATGCACAGGTTTGGTAGGTTTCCCTAGGTGGCGGCAGAGCTACAGGTCAAAATCTACAGGTAGGCACTTTGCAAAAAACACCTCTGTTTTCCTTCAAAGATTTGGCTGTGTCCACGTTGCGCTTTGGGGTGTTTCCTGTCGCGGGCGCTAGGCCTACCCACACAAGTGAGGTATCATTTTTATCGGGAGACGTGGGGGAATGCAGGGTGAAAGGAAATTTGTGGCTCCTCTCAGATTCCAGAACTTTCTGCCACAGAAATGTGAGGAACATGTGTTTTTTTAGCCAAATTTTGAGGTTTGCAAAGGATTCTGGGTAACAGAACCTGGTCCGAGCCACACAAGTCACCCCATCTTGGATTCCCCTAGGTCTCTAGTTTTCAGAAATGCACAGGTTTGGTAGGTTTCCCTAGGTGGCGGCTGAGCTACAAGCCAAAATCTACAGGTAGGCACTTTGCAAAAAACACCTCTGTTTTCCTTCAAAAATTTGGATGTGTCCACGTTGCGCTTTGGGGCGTTTCCTGTCGCGGGCGCTAGGCCTACCCACACAAGTGAGGTATCATTTTTATCGGGAGACGTGGGTGAACGCTGGGTGGAAGGAAATTTGTGGCTCCTCTCAGATTCCAGAACTTTCTGCCACAGAAATGTGAGGAACATGTGTTTTTTTAGCCAGATTTTGAGGTTTGCAAAGGATTCTGGGTACCAGAACCTGGTCCGAGCCACACAAGTCACCCCATCTTGGATTCCCCGAGGTCTCTAGTTTTCAGAAATGCACAGGTTTGGTAGGTTTCCCTAGGTGGCGGCTGAGCTACAAGCCAAAATCTACAGGTAGGCACTTTGCAAAAAACACCTCTGTTTTCCTTCAAAAATTTGGATGTGTCCACGTTGCGCTTTGGGGCGTATCCTGTCGTGGGCGCTAGGCCTACCCACACAAGTGAGGTATCATTTTTATCGGGAGACGTGGGGGAACGCTGGGTAGAAGGAAATTTCTGGCTCCTCTCAGATTCCAGAACGTTCTGCCACAGAAATGTGAGGAACATGTGTTTTTTTAGCCAAATTTTGAGGTTTGCAAAGGATTCTGGGTAACAGAACCTGGTCCGAGCCACACAAGTCACCCCATCTTGGATTCCCCTAGGTCTCTAGTTTTCAGAAATGCACAGGTTTGGTAGGTTTCCCTAGGTGGCGGCTGAGCTACAGGCCAAAATCTACAGATAGACACTTTGCAAAAAACACCTCTGTTTTCCTTCAAAAATTTGGCTGTGTCCACGTTGCGCTTTGGGGCATTTCCTGTCACGGGCGCTAGGCCTACCCACACAAGTGAGGTATCATTTTTATCGGGAGACGTGGGGGAACGCTGGGTGGAAGGAAATTCGTGGCTCCTCTAAGATTCCAGAACTTTCTGCCACAGAAATGTGAGGAACATGTGTTTTTTTAGCCAAATTTTGAGGTTTGCAAAGGATTCTGGGTAACAGAACCTGGTCCGAGCCACACAAGTCACCCCATCTTAGATTCCCCTAGGTCTCTAGTTTTCAGAAATGCACAGGTTTGGTAGGTTTCCCTAGGTGGCGGCTGAGCTACAAGCCAAAATCTACAGGTAGGCACTTTGCAAAAAACACCTCTGTTTTCCTTCAAAAATTTGGATGTGTCCACGTTGCGCTTTGGGGCGTTTCCTGTCGCGGGCGCTAGGCCTACCCACACAAGTGAGGTATCATTTTTATCGGGAGACGTGGGGGAACCCTGGGTGGAAGGAAATTTGTGGCTCCTCTCAGATTCCAGAACGTTCTGCCACAGAAATGTGAGGAACATGTGTTTTTTTAGCCAAATTTTGAGGTTTGCAAAGGATTCTGGGTAACAGAACCTGGTCCGAGCCACACAAGTCACCCCATCTTGGATTCCCCTAGGTCTCTAGTTTTCAGAAATGCACAGGTTTGGTAGGTTTCCCTAGGTGGCGGCTGAGCTACAGGCCAAAATCTACAGATAGACACTTTGCAAAAAACACCTCTGTTTTCCTTCAAAAATTTGGCTGTGTCCACGTTGCGCTTTGGGGCATTTCCTGTCACGGGCGCTAGGCCTACCCACACAAGTGAGGTATCATTTTTATCGGGAGACGTGGGGGAACGCTGGGTGGAAGGAAATTCGTGGCTCCTCTAAGATTCCAGAACTTTCTGCCACAGAAATGTGAGGAACATGTGTTTTTTTAGCCAAATTTTGAGGTTTGCCAAGGATTCTGGGTAACAGAACCTGGTCCGAGCCACACAAGTCACCCCATCTTGGATTCCCCTAGGTCTCTAGTTTTCAGGAATGCACAGGTTTGGTTGGTTTCCCTAGGTGGCGGCTGAGCTACAGGCCAAAATCTACAGGTAGGCACTTTGCAAAAAAACACCTCTGTTTTCCTTCAAAAATTTGGCTGTGTCCACGTTGCGCTTTGGGGCGCTTCCTGTCGCGGGCGCTAGGCCTACCCACACAAGTGAGGTATCATTTTTATCGGGAGACGTGGGGGAATGCTGGGTGGAAGGAAATTTGTGGCTCCTCTCAGATTCCAGAACTTTCTGCCACAGAAATGTGAGGAACATGTGTTTTTTTAGCCAAATTTTGAGGTTTGCAATGGATTCTGGGTAACAGAACCTGGTCCGAGCCACACAAGTCACCCCATCTTGGATTCCCCTAGGGCTCTAGTTTTCAGAAATGCACAGGTTTGGTAGGTTTCCCTAGGTGGCGGCTGAGCTACAGGCCAAAATCTACAGATAGACACTTTGCAAAAAACACCTCTGTTTTCCTTCAAAAATTTGGCTGTGTCCACGTTGCGCTTTGGGGCATTTCCTGTCACGGGCGCTAGGCCTACCCACACAAGTGAGGTATCATTTTTATCGGGAGACGTGGGGGAACGCTGGGTGGAAGGAAATTCGTGGCTCCTCTAAGATTCCAGAACTTTCTGCCACAGAAATGTGAGGAACATGTGTTTTTTTAGCCAAATTTTGAGGTTTGCAAAGGATTCTGGGTAACAGAACCTGGTCCGAGCCACACAAGTCACCCCATCTTAGATTCCCCTAGGTCTCTAGTTTTCAGAAATGCACAGGTTTGGTAGGTTTCCCTAGGTGGCGGCTGAGCTACAAGCCAAAATCTACAGGTAGGCACTTTGCAAAAAACACCTCTGTTTTCCTTCAAAAATTTGGATGTGTCCACGTTGCGCTTTGGGGCGTTTCCTGTCGCGGGCGCTAGGCCTACCCACACAAGTGAGGTATCATTTTTATCGGGAGACGTGGGGGAACCCTGGGTGGAAGGAAATTTGTGGCTCCTCTCAGATTCCAGAACGTTCTGCCACAGAAATGTGAGGAACATGTGTTTTTTTAGCCAAATTTTGAGGTTTGCAAAGGATTCTGGGTAACAGAACCTGGTCCGAGCCACACAAGTCACCCCATCTTGGATTCCCCTAGGTCTCTAGTTTTCAGAAATGCACAGGTTTGGTAGGTTTCCCTAGGTGGCGGCTGAGCTACAGGCCAAAATCTACAGATAGACACTTTGCAAAAAACACCTCTGTTTTCCTTCAAAAATTTGGCTGTGTCCACGTTGCGCTTTGGGGCATTTCCTGTCACGGGCGCTAGGCCTACCCACACAAGTGAGGTATCATTTTTATCGGGAGACGTGGGGGAACGCTTGGTGGAAGGAAATTCGTGGCTCCTCTAAGATTCCAGAACTTTCTGCCACAGAAATGTGAGGAACATGTGTTTTTTTAGCCAAATTTTGAGGTTTGCCAAGGATTCTGGGTAACAGAACCTGGTCCGAGCCACACAAGTCACCCCATCTTGGATTCCCCTAGGTCTCTAGTTTTCAGGAATGCACAGGTTTGGTTGGTTTCCCTAGGTGGCGGCTGAGCTACAGGCCAAAATCTACAGGTAGGCACTTTGCAAAAAAACACCTCTGTTTTCCTTCAAAAATTTGGCTGTGTCCACGTTGCGCTTTGGGGCGCTTCCTGTCGCGGGCGCTAGGCCTACCCACACAAGTGAGGTATCATTTTTATCGGGAGACGTGGGGGAATGCTGGGTGGAAGGAAATTTGTGGCTCCTCTCAGATTCCAGAACTTTCTGCCACAGAAATGTGAGGAACATGTGTTTTTTTAGCCAAATTTTGAGGTTTGCAATGGATTCTGGGTAACAGAACCTGGTCCGAGCCACACAAGTCACCCCATCTTGGATTCCCCTAGGGCTCTAGTTTTCAGAAATGCACAGGTTTGGTAGGTTTCCCTAGGTGGCTGCTGAGCTACAGGCCAAAATCTACAGGTAGGCACTTTGCAAAAAACACCTCTGTTTTCCTTCACAAATTTGGATGTGTCCACGTTGCGCTTTGGGGCGTTTTCTGTCGCCGGCGCTAGGCCTACCCACACAAGTGAGGTATCATTTTTATCGGGAGACGTGGGGGAATGCTGGGTGGAAGGAAATTTGTGGCTCTTCTCAGATTCCAGAACTTTCTGCCACAGAAATGTGAGGAACATGTGTTTTTTTAGCCAAATTTTGAGGTTTGCAATGGATTCTGGGTAACAGAACCTGGTCCGAGCCACACAAGTCACCCCATCTTGGATTCCCCTAGGGCTCTAGTTTTCAGAAATGCACAGGTTTGGTAGGTTTCCCTAGGTGGCGGCTGAGCTACAGGCCAAAATCTACAGGTAGGCACTTTGCAAAAAACACCTCTGTTTTCCTTCACAAATATGGATGTGTCCACGTTGCGCTTTGGGGCGTTTTCTGTCGCCGGCGCTAGGCCTACCCACACAAGTGAGGTATCATTTTTATCGGGAGACGTGGGGGAACTCTGGGTGTAAGGAAATTTGTGGCTCCTCTCAGATTCCAGAACTTTCTGCCACAGAAATGTGAGGAACATGTGTTTTTTTAGCCAAATTTTGAGGTTTGCAAAGGATTCTGGGTAACAGAACCTGGTCCGAGCCACACAAGTCACCCCATCTTGGATTCCCCTAGGTCTCTAGTTTTCAGGAATGCACAGGTTTGGTAGGTTTCCCTAGGTGGCGGCTGAGCTACAGGCCAAAATCTACAGGTAGGCACTTTGCAAAAAACACCTCTGTTTTCCTTCAAAAATTTGGCTGTGTCCACGTTGCTCTTTGGGGCGCTTCCTGTCGCGGGCGCTAGGCCTACCCACACAAGTGAGGTATCATTTTTATCGGGAGACGTGGGGGAATGCTGGGTGGAAGGAAATTTGTGGCTCCTCTCAGATTCCAGAACTTTCTGCCACAGAAATGTGAGGAACATGTGTTTTTTTAGCCAAATTTTGAGGTTTGCAATGGATTCTGGGTAACAGAACCTGGTCCGAGCCACACAAGTCACCCCATCTTGGATTCCCCTAGGGCTCTAGTTTTCAGAAATGCACAGGTTTGGTAGGTTTCCCTAGGTGGCGGCTGAGCTACAGGCCAAAATCTACAGGTAGGCACTTTGCAAAAAACACCTCTGTTTTCCTTCACAAATTTGGATGTGTCCACGTTGCGCTTTGGGGCGTTTTCTGTCGCCGGCGCTAGGCCTACCCACACAAGTGAGGTATCATTTTTATCGGGAGACGTGGGGGAATGCTGGGTGGAAGGAAATTTGTGGCTCCTCTCAGATTCCAGAACTTTCTGCCACAGAAATGTGAGGAACATGTGTTTTTTTAGCCAAATTTTGAGGTTTGCAATGGATTCTGGGTAACAGAACCTGGTCCGAGCCACACAAGTCACCCCATCTTGGATTCCCCTAGGGCTCTAGTTTTCAGAAATGCACAGGTTTGGTAGGTTTCCCTAGGTGGCGGCTGAGCTACAGGCCAAAATCTACAGGTAGGCACTTTGCAAAAAACACCTCTGTTTTCCTTCACAAATATGGATGTGTCCACGTTGCGCTTTGGGGCGTTTTCTGTCGCCGGCGCAAGGCCTACCCACACAAGTGAGGTATCATTTTTATCGGGAGACGTGGGGGAACTCTGGGTGTAAGGAAATTTGTGGCTCCTCTCAGATTCCAGAACTTTCTGCCACAGAAATGTGAGGAACATGTGTTTTTTTAGCCAAATTTTGAGGTTTGCAAAGGATTCTGGGTAACAGAACCTGGTCCGAGCCACACAAGTCACCCCATCTTGGATTCCCCTAGGTCTCTAGTTTTCAGGAATGCACAGGTTTGGTAGGTTTCCCTAGGTGGCGGCTGAGCTACAGGCCAAAATCTACAGGTAGGCACTTTGCAAAAAACACCTCTGTTTTCCTTCAAAAATTTGGCTGTGTCCACGTTGCTCTTTGGGGCGCTTCCTGTCGCGGGCGCTAGGCCTACCCACACAAGTGAGGTATCATTTTTATCGGGAGACGTGGGGGAATGCTGGGTGGAAGGAAATTTGTGGCTCCTCTCAGATTCCAGAACTTTCTGCCACAGAAATGTGAGGAACATGTGTTTTTTTAGCCAAATTCTGAGGTTTGCAATGGATTCTGGGTAACAGAACCTGGTCCGAGCCACACAAGTCACCCCATCTTGGATTCCCCTAGGGCTCTAGTTTTCAGAAATGCACAGATTTGGTAGGTTTCCCTAGGTGGCGGCTGAGCTACAGGCCAAAATCTACAGGTAGGCACTTTGCAAAAAACACCTCTGTTTTCCTTCACAAATTTGGATGTGTCCACGTTGCGCTTTGGGGCGTTTTCTGTCGCCGGCGCTAGGCCTACCCACACAAGTGAGGTATCATTTTTATCGGGAGACGTGGGGGAATGCTGGGTGGAAGGAAATTTGTGGCTCCTCTCAGATTCCAGAACTTTCTGCCACAGAAATGTGAGGAACATGTGTTTTTTTAGCCAAATTTTGAGGTTTGCAATGGATTCTGGGTAACAGAACCTGGTCCGAGCCACACAAGTCACCCCATCTTGGATTCCCCTAGGGCTCTAGTTTTCAGAAATGCACAGGTTTGGTAGGTTTCCCTAGGTGGCGGCTGAGCTACAGGCCAAAATCTACAGGTAGGCACTTTGCAAAAAACACCTCTGTTTTCCTTCACAAATATGGATGTGTCCACGTTGCGCTTTGGGGCGTTTTCTGTCGCCGGCGCTAGGCCTACCCACACAAGTGAGGTATCATTTTTATCGGGAGACATGGGGGAACGCTGGGTGGAAGGAAATTTGTGGCTCCTCTCAGATTCCAGAACTTTCTGCCACAGAAATGTGAGGAACATGTGTTTTTTTAGCCAAATTTTGAGGTTTGCAAAGGATTCTGGGTAACAGAACCTGGTCCGAGCCACACAAGTCACCCCATCTTGGATTCCCCTAGGTCTTTAGTTTTCAGAAATGCACAGGTTTGGTAGGTTTCCCTAGGTGGCGGCTGAGCTACAGGACAAAATCTACAGGTAGGCACTTTGCAAAAAACACCTCTGTTTTCCTTCACAAATTTGGATGTGTCCACGTTGCGCTTTGGGGCGTTTTCTGTCACGGGCGCTAGGCCTATCCACACAAGTGAGGTATCATTTTTATCGGGAGACGTGGGGGAACGCTGGGTGGAAGGAAATTCGTGGCTCCTCTAAGATTCCAGAACTTTCTGCCACAGAAATGTGAGGAACATGTGTTTTTTTAGCCAAATTTTGAGGTTTGCAAAGGATTCTGGGTAACAGAACCTGGTCCGAGCCACACAAGTCACCCCATCTTGGATTCCCCTAGGTCTCTAGTTTTCAGAAATGCACAGGTTTGGTAGGTTTCCCTAGGTGGCGGCTGAGCTACAAGCCAAAATCTACAGGTAGGCACTTTGCAAAAAACACCTCTGTTTTCCTTCAAAAATTTGGATGTGTCCACGTTGCGCTTTGGGGCGTTTCCTGTCGCGGGCGCTAGGCCTACCCACACAAGTGAGGTATCATTTTTATCGGGAGACGTGGGGGAACCCTGGGTGGAAGGAAATTTGTGGCTCCTCTCAGATTCCAGAACGTTCTGCCACAGAAATGTGAGGAACATGTGTTTTTTTAGCCAAATTTTGAGGTTTGCAAAGGATTCTGGGTAACAGAACCTGGTCCGAGCCACACAAGTCAACCCATCTTGGATTCCCCTAGGTCTCTAGTTTTCAGAAATGCACAGGTTTGGTAGGTTTCCCTAGGTGGCGGCTGAGCTGCAGGCCAAAATCTACAGATAGACACTTTGCAAAAAACACCTCTGTTTTCCTTCAAAAATTTGGCTGTGTCCACGTTGCGCTTTGGGGCATTTCCTGTCACGGGCGCTAGGCCTACCCACACAAGTGAGGTATCATTATTATCGGGAGACGTGGGGGAACGCTGGGTGGAAGGAAATTCGTGGCTCCTCTAAGATTCCAGAACTTTCTGCCACAGAAATGTGAGGAACATGTGTTTTTTTAGCCAAATTTTGAGGTTTGCAAAGGATTCTGGGTAACAGAACCTGGTCCGAGCCACACAAGTCACCCCATCTTGGATTCCCCTAGGTCTCTAGTTTTCAGGAATGCACAGGTTTGGTTGGTTTCCCTAGGTGGCGGCTGAGCTACAGGCCAAAATCTACAGGTAGGCACTTTGCAAAAAACACCTCTGTTTTCTTTCAAAAATTTGGCTGTGTCCACGTTGCGCTTTGGGGCGCTTCCTGTCGCGGGCGCTAGGCCTACCCACACAAGTGAGGTATCATTTTTATCGGGAGACGTGGGGGAATGCTGGGTGGAAGGAAATTTGTGGCTCCTCTCAGATTCCAGAACTTTCTGCCACAGAAATGTGAGGAACATGTGTTTTTTTTGCCAAATTTTGAGGTTTGCAATGGATTCTGGGTAACAGAACCTGGTCCGAGCCACACAAGTCACCCCATCTTGGATTCCCCTAGGGCTCTAGTTTTCAGAAATGCACAGGTTTGGTAGGTTTCCCTAGGTGGCGGCTGAGCTACAGGCCAAAATCTGCAGGTAGGCACTTTGCAAAAAACACCTCTGTTTTCCTCCACAAATTTGGACGTGTCCACGTTGCGCTTTGGGGCGTTTTCTGTCGCCGGCGCTAGGCCTACCCACACAAGTGAGGTATCATTTTTATCGGGAGACATGGGGGAACGCTGGGTGGAAGGAAATTTGTGGCTCCTCTCAGATTCCAGAACTTTCTGCCACAGAAATGTTAGGAACATGTGTTTTTTTAGCCAAATTTTGAGGTTTGCAAAGGATTCTGGGTAACAGAACCTGGTCCGAGCCACACAAGTCACCCCATCTTGGATTCCCCTAGGTCTCTAGTTTTCAGAAATGCACAGGTTTGGTAGGTTTCCCTAGGTGGCGGCAGAGCTACGGGTCAAAATCTACAGGTAGGCACTTTGCAAAAAACACCTCTGTTTTCCTTAAAAAATTTGGATGTGTCCACGTGCGCTTTGGGGCGTTTCCTGTCGCCGGCGCTAGGCCTACCCACACAAGTGAGGTATCATTTTTATCGGGAGACGTGGGAGAACGCTGGGTGGAAGGAAATTCGTGGCTCCTCTAAGATTCCAGAACTTTCTGCCACAGAAATGTGAGGAACATGTGTTTTTTTAGCCAAATTTTTAGGTTTGCAAAGGATTCTGGGTAACAGAACCTGGTCCGAGCCACACAAGTCACCCCATCTTGGATTCCCCTAGGTCTCTAGTTTTCAGGAATGCACAGGTTTGGTTGGTTTCCCTAGGTGGCGGCTGAGCTACAGGCCAAAATCTACAGGTAGGCACTTTGCAAAAAACACCTCTGTTTTCCTTCACAAATTTGGATGTGTCCACGTTGCGCTTTGGGGCGTTTTCTGTCGCCGGCGCTAGGCCTACCCACACAAGTGAGGTATCATTTTTATCGGGAGACATGGGGGAACGCTGGGTGGAAGGAAATTTGTGGCTCCTCTCAGATTCCAGAACTTTCTGCCACAGAAATGTTAGGAACATGTGTTTTTTTAGCCAAATTTTGAGGTTTGCAAAGGATTCTGGGTAACAGAACCTGGTCCGAGCCACACAAGTCACCCCATCTTGGATTCCCCTAGGTCTCTAGTTTTCAGAAATGCACAGGTTTGGTAGGTTTCCCTAGGTGGCGGCAGAGCTACGGGTCAAAATCTACAGGTAGGCACTTTGCAAAAAACACCTCTGTTTTCCTTCAAAAATTTGGATGTGTCCACGTGCGCTTTGGGGCGTTTCCTGTCGCGGGCGCTAGGCCTACCCACACAAGTGAGGTATCATTTTTATCGGGAGACGTGGGGGAACGCTGGGTGGAAGGAAATTTGTGGCTCCTCTCAGATTCCAGAACTTTCTGCCACAGAAATATGAGGAACATGTGTTTTTTTAGCCAAATTGTGAGGTTTGCAAAGGATTCTGGGTAACAGAACCTGGTCCGAGCCACACAAGTAACCCCATCTTGGATTCCCCTAGGTCTCTAGTTTTCAGAAATGCACAGGTTTGGTAGATTTCCCTAGGTGGCGGCTGAGCTAGAGGCCAAAATCTACAGGTAGGCACTTTGCTAAAAACAGCTCTGTTTTCTGTGATGTGTCCACGTTGTGTTTTGGGGCATATCCTGTCGCGGGCGCTAGGCCTACCCACACAAGTGAGGTATCTTTTTTATCGGGAGACTTGGGGGAACATAGAATAGCAAAACAAGTGTTATTGCCCCTTGTCTTTCTCTACATTTTTTCCTTCCAAATGTAAGACAGTGTGTAAAAAAGACGTCTATTTGAGAAATGCCCTGTAATTCACATGCTAGTATGGGCACCCCGGAATTCAGAGATGTGCAAATAACCACTGCTTCTCAACACCTTATCTTGTGCCCATTTTGGCAATACAAAGGTTTTCTTGATAGCTATTTTTTACTCTTTATATTTCAGCAAATGAATTGCTGGATACCCGGCATAGATTGAAAACCCACTGCAGGGTGCAGGTCATTTATTGGCTCTGGGTACCTAGAGTTCTTGATGAACCTATAAGCCCTATATATCCCCGTAACCAGAAGAGTCCAGCAGACGTAATGGTATATTGCTTTCGAAAATCTGACATTGCTGGAAAAAGTTACAGAGTAAAACGTAGAGAAAAATTTATGTTTTTTTCACCTCAATTTCAATATTTTTCTTTTTCAGTTGTTATTTTCTGTAGGACACCCTTATAGGATCTACACAAATTACCCCTTGCTGAATTCAGATTTTTGTCTACTTTTCAAAAATTTCTGGGATCCAGCGTTGGTTTCATGCCCATTTCTGTCACTGACTGGAAGGAGGCTGAAAGCACAAAAAATCTTAAAAATGGGGTATGTCCCAGTAAAATGCCAAAATTGTGTTGAAAAATTGGGTTTTATAAAGTGGTGCAAACCTAGTTTGCGCCACCTTGCAAATATGGCTCTAGAATACAGGCCCGTTAGCATCACATTTGCAGCAAAAATCTTGCTGCAAATGTGATGCTAAGGGGCGCAAGGGCCTTGTAAATCTGTCCCTAAATGTCTTGCAGTTCGGGCTAGACACTATCTCTTGACGCATGCTCAAGGCTGGTTTGAATAAGGCGGGTCGCAGTCTGGAATGGCACAGTGGATGAAACAATGGTCTGCAATGCAGGGCAAGCAATTGCTAGTGGCTGAGATTTTCAGCCATTTCTTCAATTACCTAGTTGTTTTTGCAGGTTATGCCCTGAGTGTGAAAGGCATGCCCCATAGTGGGTCCTGTGTTGACAGTGGCAAATGTCTCAAGCTGTTCCTCATTGATGAGTCCTAAGTAGCTCAAAATCAGTCTGGGGTTGCTTGTTTCCCCACCTGGCGAGTACCAGCCAAGACAGCTCAGGCTGGATTGTTTCTATTGGAGCATGGCCAAAAATAAATTGGCATGTGTTGCTTTCTGTATAGAACAGTACAGTGGGCTCAAAATGACGGTCCAAAGTTCTGTCCCGAACAATCGTCAGTGACTGTGATTAATTCAAGAATTAATTCTATTACCTTGTTGTTTTGCATAACATCAAAAAAGAGCAGAATTTAATAGAATTCCCATCCCGCAGTAAAAACCCATGACAGTCATGCTCCACATCCACTGCCAGCTAGACTACTGGCCCGCATCACAGTTGTAACTGCGTGCTATATGCTGTGATCCAAAGTAAGACGCCCCTCAATATAAGACTCAGATGAGTGAAGACCTGCTAAGCCAACATCAGGAAACTGGAAGAAAAAGTGACCTAATTAAGGAAAAAACAATGAACGGTGTGAGAAGTTCTAACACAAAAGAAATATCCTGGCTCCCTGTTTGCTTAGAAAAGTAATTACTTTTAAATTACTGAGGCAACTAGCCTCCACAACAACTCTCATCCTAATGACCCTGGGAATACCAATTCACGAGCAAACTCAAACTTTCTCCTGAATCCTTCTTATGACTTAAGGACTAATTGACCACTTTGATGGAATTTGGCTGCACATTTTTTTTATCAGGTAAACCCTTTTGCATATTGTGTTGGCAAACTGTGCATATTGTGCACTTACATATATGAGAAAGGGGAAAATGCGCAATTACCAAGATACCCCCCATTCTGTTGTCCAGAACCAGAATGGTGTTCAAGTGTGTGAGTTGGAAAACCCATACCCTGTGGTGCCTGTATTTCCAGGAGCACAATATGCACTCAGACGTGTGAGGACCTCAGAATTAGTGCATAGCTATTGAAGAGGGATGGTCAGAAATAAATACATCAGACGTGGTCTCCAAAGACTTGGGTGAAGGTCTTAATTTGTGTCAGTGGCTGCAGGCAATGGGCATCAGGACTTATTTTTAATCAGGCAGAAAAAGTTCAAAACAAGGAAGAGGAAAGATTGAAGAAACAAGCAACAAAGTTAGAGGGTAAGGGTGAAAAATAACTTTCAAGAGTGAGATATAGATCCACGAAGTGTGGGACGGCAGAAGAAAAGACATGAGTTTAAATCAAGACTAAACAGCCTTGGTATTTGCAAAAAATCTAGGCCCCTGGACTTTTTTAAAATCAAATGATGCACTACTTTGGTGGCTCAACACCCATCTCTGTTTCAAAACCAAATGTGACCAAATGATGATGACAATAATAGAATAGAGTGAGTAGTTAGCAAAGTGTACCTACTAAGATGCACAGAAACACTGAGTTGATTTCTGGTAAAGAACACCAGGCAAATGTCTGCCGGTTAGATAAACACTAGCCAACATCTTTTGTTTTGACTAAAATCAGTTCTATAGTATTTTTACTTACTTTGGCATTCATCTCTCTGTCTTGATCTCTTGCCCTCTTATTGTGTCATTCACATTTTTCTTATGCCCACTACAGCATACAGCATGAAGCAGCGGGTCATCATATTCAGCCATTGGCTAACTTCACTCCTAATACTGGTAGTATGCTCTTTTACAAGGAGCACATCCATTCAAAGCAGTTGCCTTTGGCAATATGTGCTTTTTGAGACCAAAAAATAATTTTTCTTTCATCGTTTTTGTTTTTTAGATTCACAAGGTACTAACATCCTCTCCAAACATACGTTTGCAAAACAACATGGCCAAACAAAACACGCTTTGACAAAGACAACATGCTGACCAACACCAGACCAATTGGCTTTGCTAGTGCTTATTTTCTTCTTTCATTTTCTCTTGGTCCATAAGCCCTTCTTCCCCTCGATTATTAATCATTCTAATCCTGCACATTATTCTGCCTTGGTTATTTTGATAGTGTTTACTATTTCTGCCGGGAGGATGGATCCGATGTTCAGCTCCCTTTGCATTAAAACGTATTTTCAACTCTAACCCAAGCCTCCCCACATTTAGCCTCATAGTGAAACCTCTCATTAAAGCCATATTCCTTCGCGAAAATCCCTTCCTGCTGATGTTTTCATTTCCTTTTAGAAATATGACTATCTTCTTCAAACCTGCAGTAACCTTCCCTGCCTTCGGTACAGAACAGGTTGATCGTTCATCCACCCATTCTAAATAAACAACTCAAACGGCGACTCACTTGGAATCTTTCCGACTCCTCGAACAGTTCTTGCTATCTGTTGTCGCATCAAGAAAAGGGCTAGAAGAAAAGTGAAAGGGGCTGCTAGCCAGAATAAGTCTGTCCCAGAGGGCAATCAGGCAGTGCCCGGAGGGCGGCATTGACAGGTCAGTGTGTCAGCCATTTTGGGGGGCTTTGCGGGCCTGTGTTATGGTTTTCAGAGCCGGTTTTTACTGCTGATTTCTCTTATAATGAAAGAACACATTGCCTGCGGCAAGCGCACATCCACGCGGTCTTCCATGCCTTACGAACACGAATACAGTTGTCTTTACAAGCTCAATTCTACCTCATTTTGAACACATGGGCCTCTTATTTATCTGTGTAATTCACTACTGGGGCCGACATCCCCACAGCCCTGTAGTGTTGACAACGGATGTGGTCCACGCCAAAGAGAGCAAGTAGGAGAGGGGGGTCCGGAGGGAGACCCCTACTGGACGAGGGCAAGGTGGTCTGCACCAGTGACGGGAGGGGGAGGGCATAAAGGGAGGAGGGGAAGAGCGGGAAAGGCAGTCGGGGACTGTGACGGAGAAATAAACGGAGTAAACGCACACCTGGCTCCAAGCGTGTTTATTGCGGTAGCCGCACGGGAGCCCCTAACGCGCGACGCTACAATTGGCGACGAGGGTAGTAACGATACCCACCTGCCACGACACCTAGGAGAAATTGGTCCACACCAAGATCTCCGTTCTCCGAGACGGCGGTCAAAAAAAAAAAAAAAAAAACAACAAAGAAAACGCTCACCGCCGTGAGAAACCTCTCCCCCGCTGGGTTTCGGCGATCGAAGAGCCCTCTGGAGTCACACAGAAGCGTCGGCACGGCGCTGCATGACGCCAACACTGACGCGAGGTGCCGCTCAAAAGGACGAACGCGCGTTCCACAGCCTGCAACAAGCCATGCGCCGACCGCAGAAACGTCCTCCTGCAGGCCCCAGAGCGTAATCGGTGAACAGGCAGCACACCAGGTGAGACGCTCAGAGCGACGCTCGAACGCTCCGCTGCACAACTCTGCACTATAAATCACCGCGCACGTGCCTGGAAGCCCTCCAGCAACACCAAACCCCAAACGCCCGCTGCGCAGCTCTGCAAGAAAAATGAACAGAGAACAGAACAAGTCAGAAACGAGCAGGAAAAAAAAAAAAAATCTCTAACACAGGGCAACAAAAAAAAAAAAAAAAAAATTCCTGAACTTTCACACTGGCAGTACAAAAAGGACACTGGCGAAAAAGTCAAAAGAGAAAGCAGGCAGTGCATAACACCCCCTGCAACACCCCGCTAGCCAGCATGGCCGGAATACCACCCATAGAGCCATTTCAAGTCACAGGTGCCCCCCCCACCCAAGCAGCGAAATGGAGAGTCTGGGTGGAACGCCTAGAAACGTACTTCGAAGCTCTGGGCATACAGGCAGAAAGGAAAAGACCACTCCTTCTCCATATAGGGGGAGCAGACATTCATAAAATCTTCAAGACCGTCACCGAGGCCACACCTCGCACGTGCGACACTCTAAAGGCAGCAATCACGGCACATTTCGAACCGTATGCAAACGCAGACTACGAAAGGTTTCTTTTGCGCCCGGCTCGACAGATTACTGATGAGTCAGTGGACGTGTTCTACACCAGACTAAAAGAGCTAGCGAGCACCTGCACACTGCCTGATGAAAATGACGAAGTCAGAGCCCAGTTCATCCAAGGCTGCTCCTCATCAAAACTCAGAGAACGCATATTACAACAGCCCAATATGACGATGAAAGACATACTAACGCTAGAACGATCACAAGAGCTAGCACGAGCTCGCGCAGCACATATGGAACAGCCCTCAACAGCCCAAACGAACGTGGAAACAGCAAATGCAGTGACAAAGGAGTCCACGCGACGAAAAGAAACATACAAAGACAAACCCAAAAGCAGGAAGTGCAAATGGTGCGGAGGACTAGCGCCACACCCAACGACCTGCCCAGCGTGGGGGAAAATGTGCAGTGCGTGTGGGAAGATGAATCATTTCGCGAAAGTGTGCAGGTCAACTCCAAAACAGCACCCAGCAGCCCCTAAAACCACAATCAAAATGGTGAACACCACCTGGGACCCCGACTCAGAGAGCGACACCGACAACGAATCGCACGTGGTACACATTATACACACCATAAAAGGCCGGCGTCTCCCCACATGCACAATTACACTCCAAGGCATGCAAGTACCAGCATTGGTGGATACCGGAGCATCAATAAACCTAATGGCCTCAGATGTGTACGACACCCTACCCAAACCACGGCCACCGCTAAGACCCACAAACGTCCAAGTGTTCGCGTTCGGACACAGCCAACCGCTACACATAGCAGGGACATTTACCACCGAGGTCAGCCATGACGACGCCACTAAACCTACGAAAATATATGTATCAAAAGACGGGACAGGGTTCCTCCTGGGTTGCCAAACGGCCCAGGACCTAGAACCGGTACATTTTGCTTTCAGCATACATGCACATACATTACTCCAACTCACAAAAGAGTTCCAGACCCTTTTTGACGGAATTGGGTGCCTCAAAGAGCCCCCTCTACGACTCCACATTGACGAATCGGTCACCCCAACAGCACTAAGACACCGCCGAGTTGCCTTCCACCTCCGCCCCAAGGTGGAACAAGAGCTTCACATGCTGGAACACGCAGGAATCATCGAAAGGGTCACAGGGCCAACACCATGGGTGTCCCCGATCGTGGTCGCAAAGAAGGCCA
The DNA here is from genome assembly GCF_031143425.1 of Pleurodeles waltl. NCBI lineage: Eukaryota > Metazoa > Chordata > Amphibia > Caudata > Salamandridae > Pleurodeles > Pleurodeles waltl. The sequence goes on from NC_090446.1 coordinate 339,487,611, forward strand.
AACAACCCGACGCGGTCAGAATTTGTGTGGACATGCGTGTACCAAATCTCGCAATAAAACGAGAGCGCCACCTCACCCCCACAATCGATGACATCCTGAGCGAATTGACAGGGTCCTGTTGGTTCTCAAAAATGGATCTCCGATCGGGATACCACCAGATCATGCTGCACCCCGACTCGAGGCCCATCACCACATTTTCCACACACAACGGCCTATGGCGCTACAAAAGACTGAACTTTGGCATATCCAGTGCCGCGGAAATCTTCCAGCAAGTAATCAAGGATGTCCTACATGGCCTCCCAGGTGTGTTAAACGTCAGTGACGACATTTTAGTCCATGCCCCGACCATCGAAATGCACATGAAACGACTACGAGCTGTTTTCGTGAGACTTCAGACCAAAGGGTTGACACTCCACAGAGACAAGTGTGAGTTCCTCAAAGAAGAAATCTCCTTCTTCGGATACCGATTCTCAAAGCAAGGAGTCGGACCGGACCCACAGAAGGTCAAAGACATCCAAGACGCCCCAGCACCAACGACAGTCACAGGGGTAAGGAGTTTCTTGGGAATGGTTACATATTGTGGGAGATTCATGAAAAATCTGGCCGACATCACAGCGCCCCTGAGAAAGCTCACACAATCCGCACACCCGTGGGTGTGGGAGAACGAGCAAGAGACCGCGTTCCAGGCCACCAAAGAAGCGCTCTCAGCAGACACCACTTTGGCATTCTTCGACCCCCGACGTCAGTCACAACTCGTAGTAGACGCAAGCCCCACAGGGCTAGGAGCAGTGCTGGGACAACAACAAGACTGTGGCGAATGGGCCCCCATCGCGTTCGCAAGCCACACGCTCACACCCACGGAACAAAGGTACTCCCAAATCGAAAGGGAAGCCATCGCCATCCACTGGGGATGCCGACACTTCCACCTGTACCTTTATGGAAAGCCATTTTCAGTAGTGACAGACCACAAACCACTACTTCCACTGTTCAAAGGGTCGTCATCCAAACCACCCCCACGAATTGAAAAGTGGATCCTGCAACTACAAGAGTATGACTTCGCGCTCACATATCAGCCCGGAACGAAGAACCCAGCGGATTTCCTATCCAGGCACGCCCGCCCAGCCACCCCGAAAGAAATAGAGGAAGCCAAAGACACAGAAGAATATGTGAGGCTGATAGTAGAAAGAGCACGACCAGCACCCATACCGCTCCAAGAGGTAGTGGAAGCAACCAAGCAAGACGAGTGTCTGCAACTGGCCATAGCGGCAACCCGCTCAGGAGAATGGAGAGCCCTCCAAAGACCAGACTCATTCCGCACGCAACAAGCTCAAGCTTGTTTGCACGCACTATTCAACGTGCACCAAGAACTGTCAGTAAGCAACGAAGGCTGCCTGCTCAGGGGTCTCCGTCTAGTCATACCAACCAGCCTCACCGACAGAGTAGTATCGTTGGCACACGAAGCACATCAAGGGGTTGTCAAATCAAAAACCCGCATCAGGAACAAAGTTTGGTTTCCAGGTTTAGACAAACTAGTGGAAGACACAGTCCAAAAGTGCATGGCCTGCCAAGCCAGTGGGAACCCAGATCCCCCTGCGCCCATCATAACTGAACAAGACCCGATGGCACCATGGCAGAGAGTGAGTGCCGATTTTGGCCACCTACCAGACGGGTCGCACATGCTCATTATGATAGATGACTTTTCACGGTATCCGGAGGTGGAAGTAGTAAAATCAACGTCAGCACAAGCAGTCATTCCCAAAGTAGAAAAAATCATGGCCACTCACGGTTTCTTCAGTGAAATTCGCACAGACAACGGACCCCCGTTCAATAGCCGCGAGTGGGCACAGTTCCTGGAATCCACAAACACAAAACACAGACGCATCACCCCGCGGTGGCCACAAGCGAACGGCGAGGTAGAGAGGTTCGTGAGGACACTCAATAAAGTTATCCGAATAGCCGTGGCAGAAGCCAGAGACATTGAGAGAGCAATATATGTGTTCCTGAGGGAGTACAGAGTAACACCACATGCCACCACAGGAGTCACACCCAGCCGGCTTTGTTTCGGCAGGACAGTAGTAGATGCCATCCCACATCACCCCTCCTGGGCAGCAAGCACACAACCAGCCAGCAAATCAACAACTAGGAGGAATGCCACGAACAAGTATGCCTCCCAGAAACGAGGAGCCAAGCACACAACGTTGCAAGTGGGAGACACGGTGCTAGTGAAAGACCGCCATCCAGCCAGCAAGTTCCGACTACCTTTCGAAGTTAAACCATGGATGGTGGTCACCATAAAAGGCACGATGGTGACAGCCCAGAGAGGCCAAGAACAAGTAACCAGGAACGTAGTTTTCTTCAAGCGTCTAACACCACAGACACCCAGCCGAGAGACAAGAACCGAGTCAGACATAGAACTAAACGATTGGAGCATCACCCCAGATGGACCAGGACTAGGTCAAGAACAACCAAGAAACAGACCAACGACAGAACAAAGACAAGCACAAGCAACTGAAGCAGAAGCGTCCGAACCAAGCAGAGAAGAAACACAGACATCAGGGCGGTCGGGCGCAAAGAGATACTCACTACGGCACAATCCTGGGCCTTCACGGCGGTATGCGGACTTCGCATGTGACTGATCACTGTTTCATACTGTTATGACCAGAGTCGTACATACTTACAAAGTTAGAGATTTTGAGCTGTCTAAGCTAACCTTTTTTTTAATTTAATAAAATGTTTAAAATCTTCATCTCTTCCCCGTTGGGGAGGGATGTAGTGTTGACAACGGATGTGGTCAACACCAAAGACAGCAAGTAGGAGAGGGGTGTCCGGAGGGAGACCCCTACTGGACGAGGGCAAGGTGGTCTGCACCAGTGACGGGAGGGGGAGGGCATAAAGGGAGGAGGGGAAGAGCGAGAAAGGCAGTCGGGGACTGTGACGGAGAAATAAACGGAGTAAACGCACACCTGGCTCCAAGCGTGTTTATTGCGGTAGCCGCACGGGAGCCCCTAACGCGCAACGCTACAAGCCCCTCAACTACAAAGAGTAGATCTTGAGAATCTAAGGCCTCAAGTAAAAGTTGAGAGGAATAGGGTGGGATATTCACCATACTGTTATTATTATTTGTGAGAGGAGAACGAGGAAACAGTGCAGAAAAGGTTTTTAACTCTCCACATTTTGCATGTTTTTTACTATTTTACTGGCCTCGTCCAACCATAAAATTCAGCTGATTTGACATGCTGGTGTATTTCAAGATAAAACTGAAAGGGATTGATAATTATCATAATTTATACCTGAATTTGTGATGAAGGTCTAAGGGTGGGGCGATGGTTGCCTAATCTATAAAGCATCATCTCCTTCAAATGGTATAGGGCCAATTCACAAAGTCATCTAGGAGTCTGTACAAGAGTACTACAGGAGTACTACTTTATGTACTCCAAAATGCCTTTGTGACTAGGCCCTTTCTATCCAACCAAGATCATAGTAGCCTCAGTTTGAAATTGAAATAAAAACCCAGGATAAGTCTCATCACTCAGTGTGCACTACAAAACAAGCCATCTCAGAAGCCGCAATTCAATGCCTCGCAAAACAAAGTAAAACAATTGGGCATGTTACATGAGAAAGCAACATTTGTCTGTCCTTTGGTGGTTCACGATATTATTTTTGCATTACACTTTCTTCTTCCTTTGTGACGCCGCCTGATAGAGGCTCAGCTTTGTCGAAGATGTCAAATTAAGTGAGGTTAGCAGAGCTAATTGGTGGCAGCTCTGTCTGACAGCCTGATGTAACATGACTGACAGGAGTATCATCCTTTACCTTGGCGAGAGCACGCTGGAGGTTGTTCCGTTTCACAGCTTCCCAAGGGGCTCCTCTCATTTTCTTCTCCTAGCAGATAACGTGCAGGACCTTCCGTGTTCTGAGCTTCATCGAGCAACGCAGTGACATTGACAAAAGACACGGGGGAAGGACGACTGAGTCCGCCCGGTCCAGACCTGAGCAAAACACAATCCCTCCGTCTTAAATTGTTCCTAACCTCTGATATGTTCCCTTTTACTCATGGGATGTTTGGGTTTTCACCAGTTTCTAGGTGTCCTACTGACCGCAGTAACGTAGGGACTGAGCTTCCAATGGTGCAGCATGTGCAGTGGCACCACGGTCTACAGGCCTGGGGGACCTGCTGAATCCTGATCATTGCTGTGTTTTGTGTTTCAAACACTAGCCAGGGGGCTAACTCGTTTCTTACTCTGGAACCCATGACACGGTGGCTACGCTAACTATGAAGTTAACAAAAAACAAAAATATAGAGCAAACCAAAATGGAGATAGAGTGGCTCGAGCAGTGACTTCCAGAGTAGTGAAGCATGGAAATGTACAGGACATACAAAACAATATGTCCCATGTTTCCAAAATAGATCATTAAAATGATACAGCGAATTATATTTTATACATTAGTTTTATATTTGATAATAGTTGTAATTCATCTTAGAATTCCTAATAGCATGCTTGAAAAAGTATGAAAAAACTAACAATAAAATAATTGTTAAAATATAGAATTTTAAAAATATTTTAAAAGAAACATGTTGACGGTCGAACAAAACAGATCTATTTTGTATTGATACAGCCATCCTTCTTTAACATGCTTTAAGCAAATTAGAGCTTTTTTTAAACTTCATGCACTTTATCTTAAGAAATGGACCGTTTTGTCTTCAGATCAGATTTTTTTTAATATGACAGAGTCACCTTTAACCTGTCAGAAAAAAGCTGTTTTATGACTGATCAGCAGCAGTTTATTTTCAGCTATGGAAGGGAGTAGGGTAAAATCAACATTTCCACAGCTTTTAAGATGAGTGTATAAAAAAAAGAAGGGCTGAACTTGCAACAACATAGCTCCTCATAGGCTTCACACTGATGGGGGAGGCTGTCACATTGATATAAATTGGGTCTCCTGTTGCAGAGGTGGGCACCCTGTCCAAGTAGGAACTACAATCCTGGTCAGGGTAAGTCTCAACACAGCCTAAATTATTCTGTGCACACCATTTGGTAGCTTGGCACAGAGAAGGTAGGCCTAAATTTGAAGGTAATGTGTAAAGTAATTGTGCAATAACTCATACAGTAACACAGTGACAACACCACAAAAAGTACTCTACACCAGTTTAGAAAAATAGATAATATTTATCTGAACAAAACAAGACCAACATGACAAAAGTCCAATATATACAAGCCAAGTTATCTCTTTTTAGAAGTTTAACTAAATCTTAATCCATAGGAATTACCAGATGTATCTCTTTAGCACAAAGTACCTGGGATGCGTCAAAAATAAAGATGCTTCGGAGGCATAGAGGAGATGAGGTGTCGGAAAGTTAGGTAATTCATCAATTTTTCCTGTGCGGCGGAGGTTATGCGTTTATTCTTTCCTCGCAGGCAAGGTGATGCATCAATTTACGGGGACACAGCCTTGGTTCCTTACTACGGTGCAGGGTTTGATTATGGCCAGAGACAATGCGTGGAAAATCCAAATGCGCTGTGATGATTAAACAGGTGCTCTGTCGATTCTACAGCCGCTGCATCAGTTTTTCAGCCGCAAGACAGGCGCTGAGTCGATTCTGCAGGGGTTGTGTAAATTGTTCTGGCGTGGTGGATTTTCTCTCTCAGATAAAGTCTTTCATGCCTATGAGACAGGAGGCAATCTGACAAGCCCTTAGAGATTACTTGTGGGAGGAAGGCAAAGCCCTTCCAGCAGAGTTAGGGAGCAGCAGGCAACAGGGCAACAAGCAGGAGAACAGTCCTTCCAGAAATGTAGTCCAAATGAGTCCTTTTAGCAGTATTGCAGTCCTTCTGATAGTTGTAGGCCGAGGACTTCATGATTTTAGGGAGACAAAGTCCCAGTATATATACCCAAATGTGCCTTTGAAGTGGAGGAGACTTCAAAGAGTGGTTTTGAAGTACACCAGCCCCCCTTTCAACCTAGCCCTGTCTGCCAGGGGATCTGTGGGGGCTTAATAGTCCTTTGTATGGGGTTAGGCCACTAGCATTTGAAATGTGAGAGACCCTCCACCCTTCCCGCTCAGATGAATTCAGATGCAGCTGAGTGTCCTGTGTTCATGGCTGTCTGGGTGGAATGCACAAGGAAAGCTGTCAACCAGCATAGCACAGGCCAGCTGAGGATTGGACACAGGCTGTAAGACACAGAGAGCAGTAAGTGCAGAGAAATGCCAACTGTCTAAAATTGGTATTTCTAAAATAGTAATGTTAAATACAACTTCACCGTAAGCAGGATTTCTCACTACCATCCCAACCACATCAAACATGACAATGCCACTCCTTTCAGATGAGAAATTACAACTTAAAATATATTATAAGGGAATTTCCAATGCTAGCCTATGGGAGGAGCAGGTTCAAAAAAGTGAAAAAAGGACTTTGGGAGTTTTTCACAACAAGGACATGTAAAACTTATAAGTACATGTCCTGCCATTTGCTTGCATAGAACCCTGCCCTATGGGCTACTCAGGGCCTACCTTAGGGGTGTCTTACATGTAATAAAATGGAGGTTTAAGGCTTTGCAAGTAGTTTTAGATGCCAAGTCGAGGTAGCAGTGAAACTGCACATGCAGGTCTTTCAATGGCAGACCTGAGATATGGTTAAGGGGCTACTTATGTGGGTGACACAATCAGTGCTGCAGGCCCACTTGTAGCATTTAATTTACAGGCCTTGGACACAAATAGTGCATTTTACGAGGGACTTATAGGTAAATCAAATCTACCAGTTCGGTAGGAGCCAATGTTACCATATTTAGGGGAGGGAGCACAAGTACTTTAGCACTGGTCAGCAGTGGAAAAGTGTGAAGAGTCCTAAAACCAGCAAAAACAAGTTTCAAATAATGGAGGGAGGCAGACAAAAAGTTGGGGGAAGACCACACTAAGGCGTCAGATCTAACACCCATTTTTGACTGCTGTATGGCGCCACTGCTTTGTACTGTATTGTTGAATTTATAAAGCGTAACACTTCAGATGAGGTTCCTGGTTGAGAGTGTGTCATTTGTAGTTAGACCTACATTGCAGGTGTTGGATGGGATGTGTAGGCCTGAAGACGTGCTTTAACCTGTACAGTGCCTGAGGCGAGGTGACCTCGTCCTCCCACACGGTTCCCATGTGCTAGGGATGAGACCAGCTCGTCCTGCACCGGCCCCACGGGGGAGCACTAGCGTTCCCCCCGTGGGCCTCCCTCCCACACCCCCCCATTCAGGTATGGAAGGGGAATCGCTTCCCCTTCCACTCCGACTCCACCTTCGGCAATCTGATGACGTCAGTGCACTCACAGCAGGCCGATGTCATCAAATACTTCCGGGGTCACACTGGAAGCCATTTGCTTCCAGCGCGTTAGGAGAGAGGACGCATCAAAAGTGAGTCCTTCTCCTGGGGGTGGTTGGAGGTGGAAAACAGACACAGTCCTCTCCCCCTGTGCCTGTTTTGAGTGGGTTCCTGCTCCACGATCGTGGGAAAGGCCTGCGATCATGCAGCAGGAATCTACCCACTAGACACCAGGGACTGTTTTCTGTTTATTTTGGGGAGCGACTCCTTGGGCAAGGGATCGAAACCCACTAGACACCAGGGATCCTGTTCAAATAATGTTTTAGGGCAATATTTTTTAATATGTTTCGGCCCCCTCGAGGCTAGATCGGGCATGTTTTGGGCCGATCTTGACAAGGGGTAAAAACCCACTAGGCCCTAGGGATTCTGTTGTGTGTGTGATTTTTGTGTCTTGGGGCACCTCTTGGGCAAGGGTCACCCCCCACAACGGTGGGACATTAGTGTTGGCCATTTCTGCCCTCCTTTGGGGCAGATAGGTCTATTTTTCTTAGCCCCATCTGCCCCCAAAGGGGGGCAGAAGCCACCAAGATGTCAGGGAATTTTTGTTTTTGTTCCCCTTTGTTTTTTTGTTGTGCTGTGGGGGCCACCTTTGGCAAGGGTCACACCCCAAAAGCGGCACAGAACTTTTGGCCGTTTCTGCCCCACTTGGGGGCAGATTGGTCTATTTTTTTAGGCCCATCTGCCCCCAAGGGGGTCAGAGTCCACTTAGGTACCAGGGAAATTTTGTAACTTCTTGGTGGCGGGGTGTTTGTCTACTGGCGAAGTATTTGTATTTGTGATTATACCAGTTTATTTCTTCTTTTTGTTCTAGTTCAAAGCTTTTGCTTCATTTGCTGTGGATCCTTGCAGTTTGGGCAGTAGTTGACCTGTGGTTTGCGTAGTTGCATGTTTTAGGTAAGTAAAAGCAATTTATTCCAAAAGAGTATTGTTGACATGCATGAATGACATGTTTGTAGGTGGGGTACTAAATGCAGGTTTGTGTGTGAAATTGTCCTTAGATTTGTGCACAATGATATTTGTGTTGTCTTATTTCTAATTTGCTTTTCTTTTTTTCTTTTTAGTGGGATATCATTGGTGATTGCTATGTCTGTGCAATAGTAGTTGATGGTGAGTCTAGCTTTTTCATGCAAGTGAGTGGTATAGTTTTTTAGTACATAACTCTTTGTGATAAAGCCACACTTTGTTTATTACTTATTTTAGACAGTGCTGGTTGTTGTTGCCAATCCATTTGTTGTTAGAAAGAATCGTGGCTAGATGCAGAGTGACCGCTCAGCAGGTTGTTGTCATGTCTTTTGAGTCATCTTCTGACTATGATTATGACACTGACTCTGCATCTGAGGCCGAGGAGGAAGTGAAAGATTCTGGCATGGAGTTTTCTGTCCGAGAGGAATCTTCTGATGAGGAGGCCACTCTGAGTGCAGATGAAGGGCCTGTTTTAGAGGAGGACACTGATGTGCCAATAGTGCAGCTGCCTGGGGCTGAAAGGTTTCCCTTTGGAAGACCTGACACCTAGGTTGCCCCAAACATGCAGCAGCCACAGTTGCCTGCCTTTACTGGTCTCCCAGGGTATAGAGTAAATACGGAAAACTTTTTGCCTGTCAATTTCTTTGAGTTGTTTATGGAAAATGTATTTTTGGAAGAGATTGTTGAGCAGACTAATTTGTATGTGGAGCAATATTTGAGGGGCAACGCTGCCAGACTTAGGCCTCAGCCTAAAGCTACCCAATGGATTTCCACAAATCTGGAAGAGATTAAAAAGTTATTGGGTTTGACTTTTTTGATGGGGTTGATAAGGAAGATGTCCCTGGCTCCCTATTGGTCTACTAGTCCCTTGATGGCAATGGCTATATTCCCTGCAACCATGACTGGTAATCGCTATTTGCTTTTTCTTCTGATGGTGCATTTTGTTGACAATGCTTTAGCCTTGCCATGAGATCACCCTGATTGTGACCATCTTTGTAAGATTAGGCCTGTCCTTGATCATTTTGTATATTGGTTTTTAGAGGTCTATGTTACAGGCAAAGAAATACGTGTGGACGAGTCTTTGGTCCTGTTTAAGGGGAGTTTGGTTTTTAAGCAGTACAGTCCTAGTAAGAGGGCATGGTATGGAAATAAATTGTATATGCTGTCAGAATGTAGTACAGGATACGTGTATAATTTCCTGGTCTACACTGGTAGGGATTCTAGTATTGACCCCCCTGGTTGTCAGCCCATTTTTGGAGTTAGCGAGAAAATTGTGTGGGAACTTGGTAGACGACTGTTTAACAAAGGTCACCATTTGTACATAGATAATTTAAACACTAGAGTGCAGTTGTTCAAGGAGTTGTTTAGAGCGGACCCTGTTGTTTGTGGCACAATCCTTTCTAACCGAAAGGCTATCAAAGTTAGCTTGTCTGTAAAAAACTTGAGAGGGATACAGAGCAGTGGCTTGCGGAATGATGAGCTGCTAGCTCTGAAATTTTCAGACAGAAGGGATGTGTACATGCTAACTACCATCCATGTTGAGAGAACTTCCCCTGTGACAGTTTGGGGTCAGGTTGCCGAAGGACTACAATAAGCACATGGGTGGTGTTGATAGAGTAGATCCGAGGTTGGAACCTTACACTGCTCTTCGTAAGTCTTACGTGTGGTATAAAAAGTTGGCCATCCATTTGGTTCATTTGGCAACTTTTAATGCTTTTATTCTGTTCAAGGATTGGTCCCCTGAGTCAAGGATGAAATTTGTTAAATTTCAGGAGTCAGTGATGGAAAGCCTTATTGTGGTGGAACAGGCAAGAGTTCCTAGAGTAGCAGTGGTGGAGGATGTGGCTAGATTGAAAGATCACCACTTTCCTGATCACATCCTCCCACTCCCAAAAAAGACTTGCCCACTAGGAAATGTAGGCCCATATTTATACTTTTTTTGGGCCGCATTTGTGTCATTTATTTACGTAAAAGCGGCGCTAACTTACAAAATACAAGTGTATTTTGTAAGTTTGCACAGGTTTTCCATCAAAAAGTGATGCAAATGTGGCACAAAAAAAGTATAAATATGGGCCCTAGAGTCTGCACCCGAAGATATATCCGGAGGGAGAGCTGGATGCATTACCCCGATTGCCCTTCAAAGCCTGGGCTGTGTGTGGCCGGCTGTTTGAGGAGTTACAACACCAAAAATGAATTCTGTGAAATACAGAGACCGTAAACTGCCTGTTTTATATTTTCATATGTTCAGTTGCATGGTTGGCATTTCTGTCATGTATTCAGTTAGAACTTTTGTGTTTGTAGTTTTGTTCTTATTTATAATTAGTTAGTGGTTTCTTTGTGTGTGGAGTGGTGCTTGGCTGGCGGTGTGCATGGGGCGGTGCTTCACTGGCGGTGTGCGTTGAGTGGTGCTTGGCTGGCAGTGTGCATGGGGTGGCGCTTGGCAGGCGTTGTGCAAGTGGTGGCACTTGGCTGGGGGTGTTCGTGGAGTGGTGCTTGGCTGACGGTGCCAGCAACACGCCAGCCCACACACCTCCATCAGCTGGTGTGATTGTTGTATCAAGCATGTGGGCAAATATAAGTGATGGGCCCTTCAGTGGAGCTGTCTGTCAATGCGAGTGTTGTAATGTGCTGGGCCCATGACTGGCGGTGTTAATGGTCTTGTGCATGTCATGTGTGAAACGTGTGTGAATGGATTATAAAGCAGTTGGTGCCTTGTTGTGGCTTTACAGCTCACAAGTTGTGAGTCATTGGTTCAGTTTTTTGGCCTTTCAGTCATTAACAGTGCATTTCATTTTTGTGAAATCTCTTGTGAATAAAATTTGATCTACTGAACCATCACTCACCCTCGTGTCAAATCCAACCAGTATGTGTGGTAAAAATGACAAAACCTGCTCTGCAGTAATCAGGCATCACAGCACACCGGTGACTCGCTAGGTGTCTCGGGTCAGACCCGGATGATGAAGCATGCCACCAACTTGGTTGGTGGGTGAGGGGTCTTTTTAACATAACCTAAGTGTGTTTCTTTTCACAACTTTAGTGTTTGGAACATCACAGAAGTACGTGGACACATCAAAATGATCTATTACAAAACTACCTGTGTTTGGGGGGAGGGGCACCTATGTTCCCTTTAACTACCGGTGCTAATAGATGCTAAAGAGCGCACTCACAGAAATACAAAAACGGCAAAGTTTAGATCCTAACTTTCCACAGACTGAAAAATTTGGCGCAAAGTCAGTAATGCTTCTGGCCGGGCGAGCGCTGATGGGATTTTGAAATAGGTCAAACACTAAACTCACTTTTCTTTGTAGGATCACCGCTCCGGCCCAAATTTCCTACCACCCAGCATTTCCCTCCCAAGTAAAACGATACCTCACTTGTTTGGGTCCCCAAAGCAGAGTATGCCTAAAGATGTATAAAACAAAAATATGTGCTTATCAACTCGCTGTGCTATCCCCTCAATCTCTACAGGTTTTTGGCCTTTTTCTGTTGCAGGCACCTGGTTGACCCACACAAGTTAGGTATCATTTTTATCTGGAGACTTGGAGGAATGCTGGGTGGAAGGAAATTTGTGGCTCCTCTCAGGTTTCAAACCTTTCTGTCAACAAAATGTGAGAAAAAGTGTTTTTTGGGCCACATTTTGAGGTTTGCTGAGGATTCTGGGTAGGAAAACACTGGGGGATCCAGGCAAGGCACACCTCCGTGGACTCCCTTGTGTGTCTAGTTTTCAGAAATGTTTGGGTTTGGTAGGTTTCCCTATCTGGCTGCTGAGCTCAGGACCAAAAACGCAGGTGTCCCCCTGCAAAAACAGGTAGTTTTGTATTTGATAATTTTGATGTTTCCACTTAGTGTTTTGGGGCACCCCACAAGTTACCCCATCTTATATTCCCCTAGGTGAGAGCCCCACAAGTTACCCCATCTTGTATTCCCCTTGGTGTCTAGTTTAAAAAAAGGCACAGGTTTGGTAGGTTTCCCTAGGTGCCAGCGGAGCTAGAGGCCAAAATCCACAGCTAGGCACTTTGCAAAAAACAGCTGTTTCCTTTGGGAAAATGTGATGTGTCCACGTAGTGTTTTGGGGCATTTCCTGTTGCAAGCCCTAGCCCTACCCACACAAGTGAGGTACCATTTTTATTGGAAGACTTAGAGCAATGCTGAGTGGAAGGAAATCTGTGGCTCCTCTCAGATTCCAGAACTTTCCGCCACCAACATTTGAGGAAAAAGTGTTTTTTAGCCAAATTTTGAGGTTTCAAAGGATTCTGGGTAACAGAACCTGGTAAGAGCCCAACACGTCACCCCATCTTGAATTTCCCATAGGTGTCTAGTTTTCAAAAATGCACCGGTTTGGTAGGTTTGCTAGGTGCTGGCTGTGCTAGAGGCCAAAACCCACAGCTAGGCACTTTGCAAAAAAAAACAGCTCTATTTTCTTTGTGAAAATGTGATGTGTCCACGTTGTGCTTTGGGGCATTTCCTGTCACGGGCCCTAGGCCTACCCACACAAGTGAGGTGCTATTTTTATCTGGAGACTTGGGGGAACGCTGGGTGGAAGGAAATTTGTGGCTCCTCTCAGATTCCAGAACTTACTGTCACCGGAATGTGAGGAAAATGTGTATTTGTATCCAAATGTTGAGGTTTGCAAAGGATTCTGGGTAACAGAACCTGGTGAGAGCCCCACAAGTCACCCCATCTTGGATTCCTACAGGTTTCTAGTTTTAGAAAATGCACAGGTTTGGTAGGTTTCCCTAGGTGCCAGCTGAGCAAGAGATCAAAATCCACAGCCAGGCACTTTCCAAAAAACACATCAGTTTTCAATGTAAAAATGTGATGTGCCATGTTGCATTTCCTGTCGCAAGCATTAGGGCTACCCACGCAAGTGAGATACAATTTTTATCAGGGAACCTGGGGGAGCACATAATAGCAGAACAAGCGTTATTGCCCCTTGTCTTTCTCTGCATTTGTTCCTTCCAAATGCAAGACAGTGTGGAAAAAAGATATCTATTGAGAAATGCCCTTTAATTTACATGTTAGTATGAGGACCCTGGAATTCAGGGAAGTGCAATCAACCACTGATTCTCAACACCTTATCTTCTGCCCATTTTGGAAATACAAAGGTTTCCTTGATACCTATTTTTCAATCTTTATATTTCACCAAATGAATTGCTGTATACCCGGTATGCAATGAAAACCCATTGCAAGGTGCAGCTCATTTACTGGCTCTGGGTACCTAGGGTTCTTGATGAACCTACACGCCCTATATATCCCCACAAGCAGAAGAGTCGAGCAGATAGAACGGTATATTGCTTTCAAAAATCTGGCATTGCAGGGAAAAGTTACAGAGTAAAACGTGGAGAAAAATGGCTGGTTTTTTCACCTCATTTTCAATATTTTTTTATTTCAGCTGTTATTTTCTGTAGAAAACCTTGTAAGATCTACACAAATGACCCCTTGGCAAATTCAAAATGTTGTCTACTTTTCAGAAATGTTAAGCTGTCTGGGATCCAGCATTGGTTTCATACCCATTTCTGTCACTAACTGGAAGGAGGCTAAAAGCACAAACAATTGTAAAAATGGGGTATGTCCTAGTAAAATGCCAAAACTGTGTTGAAAATGTGGTTTTCTGATTCAAGTCTGCCTGTTCCAGAAAGCTGGGAAGGTGGTAATTTTAGCACTGCAAACTCTTTGTTGATGCCATTTTCAGAGAAAAAAACCACAAGCCTTCTTCTGCAGTACTTTTTCCAATTTTTTATAAAACAAAACATTTTTTTTCAGTATTTTGGTTAATTTATTGGTCTCCTTCAGGGGAACCCACAAACTCTGGGTACCTCTAGAATCCCTAGGATGTTGGAAAAAAGGATGCAAATTTGGCATGGGTAGCTTATGTGGACAAAAAGTTATGAGGGCCTAAACGCGAACTGCTCCAAATAGCCAAAAAAAGGCCTGGCATCTGAGGGGGAAAAGGTCTGGCAGCGAAGGGGTTAAGCATTGTGTGAAAAAAAGTGGCTGATACACTTATTAAGTGTTCTGAAAAAATGTGAAAATAGATATTGTTGAACATGCCTATACCTACCCTTTTTTTGTTTCTAGGAGTGTCTGTATTATTTTCTTATGTAAGTGGACTTAGGCATTTAGGGCCAGATGTAGGTACAAAAAAATTAGCGACTCGCAATTTGCGAGCATGTGCGACTCGCAATTTGCGTGTCGCTAACTGGAATGCAGGTATAATTTGCGGGGACAAATTGCGACTCACACCCGGAGTCGCACCGCAGATAGCGAGTCCGCTGTTTGCGAGGTCGCTTTTTGCGACCGCGCAAAAAACGGACTTGCAATTTGCGAGTGGGTGTCGCAAATTGCGACTGTGCTGAAAATTGAATGCAGGTGCTGCAGAACACTCCAGAAACCACTCCAGAACATTCAGGAAAACACTTCCTGGCACATGATGATGACATCACAGCCAGGAAGTTTACAAATACACCTGGGAGGAGGGAGGACCACACCCTTTTTAACTGCAGCACAGCTAACAGAGCAACAGCAACCATGGATGACACTCCCAGGAAGAGAAAGCTGAAGTTTGCAGAGAAGGAGCTGGAGGTGCTCACAGAGGAGTGCTGTCAGCACCATGATGAGCTTTTTGGGAAGGCAGCCCTCAATGTGCCAGACTCTGCCAAAAAACGAATTTGGCAGGAAATTCAGGAGAAGGTAAACTCCCTGGGGGTCAGCCACAGGAGTGTGGATGAACTAAAGAAGAGGTGGTACGACCTCCGCTCCCGGACCAAGGAGAGGGTGGCAGAAAGGCTCCGGGAGATGAGAGGCACAGGAGGGGGACCATCTTCCATACCACCACCCACACCCCTGGAGGAAAGGGTGGAGGAGACCCTGGAGCCGGAGTCAGTAACTGGATTTGGAGAACTGGACACCTCTGAGCCCAGATCATCAACCGGTGAGTACCATGTGATATGCCTGTACCCCCATCAATGCCATACCCCCACCCACCATGTACACAGGGGCATGCACAACCAAGATAGCTCCATTTCAGAGTAGCATATACCAGCATGATGCATTATGGGCAATGTAGTCAAGTAGGCAGTTAATAGGCAAATGTTTATTAGGAAGTGTGCAACAGATAGTAGACACTGACAGTGTTTTCCCCATGTCCCACAGGTCTCCCACAAGACACCACCACCAGCCACAGCAGCCAGGTGCCAATGGTCAGCCAGCCCCATGAGGCGACAACAGGAGCAGCCACCACTCCCACCTACACCACCAACACCATCCCCTCTATGGCGACACCCGCTGCAACAGTGGTCTCGGAGCCTGCACCAGCAACAACCAGGAGTGCCACATCACACATCACAAGGCCTCCACCGCTGTGCAGGCGACGCAGGATGAGGAGAGCAGGGCTGCAGGCAGAGTCAGGGCTTCCTTCCACCACACCGACGGAGGCACAACTGCTACGGGGTTAGCGCCTGCAGAATCAACAGTTAGGGCGGATTAGTGGGGTTCTGCAGCGCTTCGAAAGGAACCATGCAAACAGCATGCAGCAGGTTCATGCACAAGTGGAGGTAATTGGCAACAACACTGGTGACCTAGCTCTGTCAATGCGTGAACTGGTGGCTGGACTGCTTACGCAGAGTGAGGGTGCGCGGCGCAGGGACCGCCAGCTGCTCCAAAGGCTGGACAGGATGGCCTCCTCTATTTGCAGACTGGCAGTGAACACAACTGGGCTGTCAAGGACAACAGTCGGCCTCCAGGTTGAAATGGGCCACTTTGCGGGTGATGTGGCAAGGGGCCTGGGCCGGATCACCCATGCGATAGACCTCATGGAGGCACGGCAGGTGTCCAGGGGTACAGGGGACACCCCACAAGACAGTGAGGAGGGCTCCACTGTCAGCAGTGTCTCTGCTGGTGACACCATGGTGCTACGGAGTGGGAGTACGAGGCAGAGCACTGCTGAGCAACCTGGTACCAGCCAGGCTGGCAGAGGCCGCCGTAGGCTGTGAACTAACCACTGTCCCTGATGTTGGGGCACATGATGGCAATGTGTCCCATGCCAGGTGGACTTTTTGAAGTCCCGGAACAGTTTTTCATTGTATGTAGTTTGGTTTTTGCACATATTAAATAATTTAATTGTTCCACTTAACAAATGGAGTGTTTGTTCAATTGGTGAGTATGGTAGAAGTTGGCACGTACCTTCCAAAGTATTGGGTTGCAATGTGTTCCCGTCTCAGTCTGCCTTGATTTGCAATGCTCCTATCCCCATGATGGCGATGTGGTTGCTCTTGCTCTTCATCCTCAGAATCTGGGTCTGCAGGGGTGAGTGGTAGCCCACGTCGGGTGGCAATGTTGTGCAGGATAGCGCATGCGACAACTATTTTGAATGCCGTTATGGGGGTATACTGGAGGGCACCTCCACTTCGGTGAAGGCATCTGAACCGTGCTTTCAGCAATCCAAAGGTTCTTTCAATCAGGTTCCTGGTCCTCTTATGTGCACTGTTGTATCGCCTCTCACATTCATTGCTGGGTGTTAAGTACGGAGTCAGTATCCATGGCCGTAGTGCATATGCACTGTCACCTGTTGGGCACAAAAAGTACACTGTTAGAAAGTCCTGGTTGGTGTGCACATTGATCTGTGTGCATGTCTACAAGGTGTATGCAGCTCTACCTAAGAGGTATCCGTCTCCAAACTCTCCACGTTCCAGGCATTGGTGTATCCCACTGTGCCTAAAAATGTAGGAGTCATGAGTACTGCCTGGAAATTTAGCTACAATGTCAGTGATAACATAATGGGCGTCACAAACAACCTGAATATTGAGTGAGTGGGTACACTTTCTATTGCGGAACAGATATTCCAGGTTTGCAGGGGGGCATATTTGAATATGTGTCCCATCTACACACCCTATGACATGGGGAAAGTTGGCAATCCGGTAAAAGTCCAACTTTGTGCTGTTGATTTCTGCCTCATTCCTGGGTAGGTATATGTATCGGGACATGTGTGTGAGTAAGGCATCTAGGAATGCCCTGAGGAACCTTGATAGTGCACTTTGGGATACCCCACCTGCCACAGCAATGACCCCCTGATAGCTCCCCGAGGCCAAGAGGTGCAGTGAGCATAGCACCTGCACATGCGTAGGGATGGCGCAGCCACGCAGAGTCTGGCGTTCTAGCTGTGGTTTGAGTAAATCTATTAAATCTAGTATAGCTGCGCTGCTAAGTCTGTATTTATCATAGATTTCCTCCTCAGTTTGCTGGAAGAGTGTCTGCCTTGTTCTGTAAATCTTCTCCTGTCTCTGGCTCCTCCTCCTCCTCTGCTGGGCTGCGTGGGCTCTCCTCCTCACTCCTATCAGGTATATCTCCGCCATCTTGAGTAACCCAGATGCCTTCTGGGTCTCCTTTTATACTTTGGTAATGGTTACCCCCTGCTCTGAGTTAGTGGTAAATTGGACATGCATACTGGGCTTTTTGCGACTAGTCGCAATTTGCGAGTTGCTATTGCATATGGTTTGCGACACACAAATTGCGACTTCCTATTTGCGGGTCAAAAAATGGGGTCGCAAATTTTGCGAGTCGGTAACGGCTCGCATCGCTTTTTGCGAGTCGGAAATGGGACTTTTACATCCCATTTCCGATTTTGCAGAGTCGCAAATAGCGATTCGGGCCATTTGCGACTCGCAAAAGTTTGCTACATCTGGCCCTAAGTTAATGCTTTCTAGAATTTGAGATTTGTTAATTATTATTACTCTAGCTGGAAATAGTTCCAGAACACATCAGTCTCCACTGAGAAGGAAATTCCACTACTGCAAGACTTTCTGAAGGGTCAGATGATTACGTGTGGGTCAAATTAGAGTGAAACGATGTTAGCTGCGGTGGAGAATTACAGAATAAGTTAAGCTTAAGTATTATCAGTGGCTTTGTGCTGCAGATTCTTAATGAGATTGAAAATGTTTTAGAGGTAATATACTCAGCAGCATGCTACTGTAAAGGAGATAAATATACGCCGCACTTGCAAGGAGTAACGGATCATTATTCTTAGACACCAGCTCGGGGCGGGCGCTCTCTTGTAGTCTAGTGTCCAACTGACCACCAAAGAACGTTCACCTTCAAACACATGGGGGCATATTTATACTCTCGTTGTGCCGATTTGCGTCATTTTTTTTACGCAAATTCAGCACAAACTTAACTTCATATTTATACTTTGGCGGCTAGACCCGTATAGTTCCAAATTTAGGGAGTTTAAGTCATTTTTTTACCGGGGAAACCCACCTTGCGTTAATGGCATGCAAGGTAGGAATTCCCGGGCAAAAAATGACTCAAAGGCATATGTGCCTTATTTATACTCCATTGCAAAAATGGTGCAAGGGCAGGGGAGGGCCTTAGAAAATTACTCTAAACCAGTTTAGTGTGATTTTTTTAATGCCTGGGTCTGGACAGGCATTAAGGGACCTGTGGGCTCATTTCCATGGTCTCTGACCATGGAAGCAGACCACAGGTGCCCTTTCCTGCCCCCAAGGCCCCCCCCGCCACCCTCCCCCTCCCCTGGAGGACACCCAGGGATGGGGGACCCATCTATGGTAAGTAGAGGTAAGTATTTTTTTTTTTACGTAGAAGTGGCATGGGGGGCATAACTTGGGCCCCCCTACATGCCACTGTGCCCAAAGGCCATGCCCAGGGGACAGGAGTCCCCTGGGCGTGGCCATTGGGCAGGGGGACATGACTCCTCTCTTTGCTAAGACAGGAGTCATTTCCATGGGGGTTGTGCGTCAAAAAATGACGCTAGTCAAGTTAGAGACAATATTTTTGACTCTAACCTGACTTGCACCATTCTTTGGCGCACAGCCCCTAGTCTTCCCTATGCCTCGGCTGCCCGGTTACCGTCATTTATTTTTACACTAACCAGGCCGCAGCGCCGGGTACTGTCATTCCATAAATAAGGCACCCGGCTGGCGTGTTGGAATGTGGTAGCCGGCGTTATACTTTTTGACGCAAATCTGTGCTAGCGCAGATTTGCATCAAAAATTATAAATATGGGCCATGGAATCTGACAGCTGTAAGACTCCCATGCACAGACTGAGCGAGGCACAGTTCATTAAATCGCAATACAACACAGGCACCTGTGTAATGTTTGAGATGCTGGCTATATAAAGAAAGAGTAGCCTTACAGCTGAGGTCTGATTTATTTTAGCTTTGCCAGTCAGATCGAAATCGATTCCTGGACTTTTGAGCCAGCCACTTACAACACAAGGATCATAGAAAGATTCATATTTTCGCTATAGTGCGGGATGTAAAGGAGATATTTTGATCCTGTTGAGTTTACGTCAAATTAAAGTAAGAAATACATTATTATAAGCAGTTGTGAAATGAGGAAAATAGCGTGTCTAGCTCCTTAGGGGTATGTCAGAAGAAGTGAAAGATGAGAGGGAGTACAGAATTTGAAGACCAGTGTTTACAGGGTGCAGTCACAATAGCCCCCACTTTTCTGAGATATTGAACGAGCTAGGGCCAAGAATGGCTTTTCAGTGCCATGAAAGCAGGACATGTGCCACCTAGAAGCATTCACAACACCCCTACTGCGGATTCGAATATTTTACAGACCCCCATCTCAAACGTGGGCCGTTTATGCAGAATTTGTTTTTTGCAAAATATGCCCCCCCCCCCAATTAAAGGGACCTGTAATTTCACTTAGACTGGCCACCTCATATATATACAAATTCCTTGATTAGGGTAGCCCATGATTGATTGATAACCCACTGTATAAGCCGTTCTTATATCACTGCATCTAGCTCTAGAGCAGTAAAGAGTAGTTCTCCCTGAATTAGTTGGCCAGGACGCTGAAATCTGCATAGAAGCATTTCCACCTCTTGTTAGTTTAATCTATGAAAGGAGATAAGAAAAAGAGACACAGCCGGTGTGGTGATAGGTCAGCTGCACCTGTCAATCCCTTGCAATCAGTGGCTCCAGCATTTATACTTGAACGCCGAGTATGAGAAGTACAGTAGCATTTCTGCCAAGGGGATATTTGCAAGAGTAAACTTGAAAGCTCATGTGGTTAGGCTACTCGCATCCCCATTGTAGGATGCTGCAGCAGGTGATGATGAACAAAAGGATAGGGGAACAGATCTGGTGTAAAAAGACATCTTCTCACAGAAAGAAGTCTAGCAAGACAAAGACCAGCAAGACAGGGACTCGTAAACATACAAACAATGACAGCTATAAAGCAGCAAAAGACCTTGTTGCAAAAATAAAATAGCCATAAAATAAAGGAAGAGAGGGTTTTGAGGCTGCGTGGTTGGGGGGGGGGGTGTTATACACCTACTGAGGAATGCTACTCTGTGCATAAATAAACACACTAACTAATAACAATAAAGTGCACAATCTAGTTAACTACCCAAAAAGAGTAACCTTTGCTTTTTGAAAGGTCATGAGGTGTTTTAGAGCCCGAACAGCTTGTGGGATTTCCCATTACAGTCAAGACTGCATAAAGCAAGGTCAACAAGGTGGTGTAAAAGGCAATAAGCTGGAAAACCTAATGTGTTACCTGCAGGTGAAAGATGAGCCCTGCAGAAGGAGCTAAATATGAGTGTTCGAGGTGTGGGAGAGCCCGGGGAAATATTTGATTGCCAGTCACCATCCAGGTGCAGAGCACAAGACTAGAAAGTTAAAGAGATTAAGTTAGGCATGTCAGCAAGATAACGTTCAGGACTTGGAGTAATACTAGACGTGAGGGCTGAAGGACTGTAGGAAAGGGTGCCACATTGTGACCAATGGACAAAAACCAATGTGGCTTACTCCAGGAGCAAATATAAAAGAGCCTCCTCAGAAGTCTACCAAATAAAAAAGGGTAGACCAAGGACTACAGTAGTGAATCCCACATGCCAGAGAAAACAGCTCAGAAGTTGGCACCAACCATGCTGGTCGGAAAGGTGCAACATTAGACAGTGAGAGAAAGCCAAAACTGAAAACTGGAGCGATTTGGAAGAGCAATTAAGGGAGTATGGCTCTAGTTCAGAGAAGATCTGCTCAGGAGAAAGTGAGATGCAGGTATTAGTGAAGAAAGGCATGAAAGTGGGGTTCTACAAACACAGGGATAAGGATGCTGAATAACAACAGTAATTTTGGAGCAGGCAATAGTCACCTATGGGTTGAAGAAATGGAAGACGGTCACCGCAAATAATGAGGTACAATGCTAAGATAGAAACATGGTGAATGTATGAGGATGGTGTCGGGATCTTATGGAGGTAGCTGGGATTCACCACCCTTTTAATATATGACCAGTGAGCAGAAATAGAGTAAAAATTCACGAAATAGCTTGCCCTGAGTGGAACTGAGGGTTAAGCGGGTAGTGTTCCAGAGAGGAAGACAACAGAGGATGATGAAAGAGTACATATGCTCAACCACATCATCGACACCATTGACATAGTGTTGCCATATCTGCAGAAATTACATCATATTTTCATAGCATGCTAATGCCCTTCAATGCATTGTTTTAACATAAGGTACACACACATAAAATTGGACAACTTCTGCAGAAATGGCATGGTCCTCTTTAAGAAATTACTATACGTTGCAGCATATACTGCGCCGTCCTCACCTGACTTCGTTTTATTCAAGAATGTTCTGGTACTACTAAACCAGCCATAATGCCGTTCTACCTCATACTGACAAGAGTCTCTTGTGGCATGACATGCTGAAGCAAGCCCTTGCACCTCCTCAGGTCCAAGAAGGCACTGGTGCTGTTTCTTCAGGCATGTCATGATCTCTGCTTGTGTTAGGTGTTGAAACATGACCTATCGCTACATCAGCAGACATGACGTTAAGCACTGGTGCCATCTTTGCAGTTATTACATGCTGCTGCACTACAGACATTGTTAACCACATAGTCTTGATGAAGGAATTGTTAAGCCAAACGCTATAATGCAAATATGATGTGGTGAACTCCAGTTCTGATGGAAGGAAATCCTCATTTTACCTCTAGGTAAGTGTTATCTTTGTGCAACATTGATACACACATTGGAATGCAAAAGGAAACGGAAGCGACGGGAGAGGCATTCTTAGGACTCATTCTCATCAGATATTAAATACCAGCGTGACTGGCACATGCACATTCATTGCAAATGGGTATGAGTGTTTCATTGATAAGAGTTAGGCCTTAAAACTTTGGAGGACCAATAACCAATAGTGATAATAATGTACAAAAAGATTACATGATCATTAAAAGGTTAAACCTGTGGATTCATTTATGAGTTACACTGGCAGGGAGCACTTGATAAATATATAATTCTGGAACTGTAGCATTTGCCTAAGAGTATTAATGTTTTTAATTCATGGCCATCACACCTATATGGTTTGTGACACATTGCTTGATGCATTGATTTGACTTGTTAAATTTCGAAGTGCATTGTATAAAGGAATAAACATATTTCGGATATTTGCCCACATATTCATATTTAATTTTCTCAGTCTGAAAGGGTATTTTCATTAGATTCTGCTTTATGGTAGTAATTGATTTATGCTTGTATGAGCTTATTTTAAGTTCGAGTATAACAGAGAAGAGGATGTTCATTTTCCTATACAGACGGTGTAATCATCCAAGGGTTTCAGATATATGTAATGTGTGTACTAGTATTTATATAATTCAAACCTGGCTAGAGAGCAACTCAGTATTGACCAGCAGTCCAGGAACTACGGGTTCTGTTCAAGATCTTTTACACTGAGGCATGTAAGACGTCAGTTCCTAAGTGTGTGTGTGTGTGTGTGTGGAGGGTGTAATGTTTTTGTGTAGATTGATCTTTTTTATGAATTGCCAGAGGGTTGCAGCGGTTCTGATGTGAGCAGGAAGTTTTTCCAAAGCCTGGGCGCATAGACAGAGAAGGTGTGTCCTCTTTTTTTCTTGAACTTCTTGCTCTCCAGCCTGGCAACGTCTGGCTCCTAGTGTGACACTGACTACTGATTGGTTTGTTGGCTAGTTTTTTTGGAGTTCCGTTTATGATAGCTTACATGTCATATAAACGATATTTAGATGCAATGGGCCTGGAGATGTAGCATGTGTAGTTCCTTCAATGTAGTTGGGATCTGGTTGAACTTCTTCAAGCCTTCAATTGTAACGAAGGATGCATTTTAGGTGTGGTAGAGTAAAGACGGGGAGGCATGTTGACTCCATCCAGAGGTGACAGTGTCGCTGAAAGGGTTTGAAATGCTTTCTGGAACAAAGATTGTACTTTTTTTCAAGTGAGAGTCCTGGCACCCTGCTGTTTTTGCTGGTGCTGCGTGTTTTTGAAATTCAATTCTGGATCCATTCGATTTCACATTGTCAAGTGGGGGGGGGGGGCGGTTAAGCCTCTGGGTCACGAACTAAGTCATGAACATTCAAGCAATAAGTAAAGATGCTTTAAAATTCAGTATTTATCTTGTAACTTTTGCTGTGCTTCAAAGACAGAGGTCAAATATCATGTTATGCCTTCTGACAAATTCCTCCTTATTTGTTTAACATGGGGCTTGGTGCTAACAAATTCATCTTGCATTGTAGTCAGAGAAGGAAAAGTAAAGCAAATTATGTCACAATCTTGCTTGGGTTTAGGGAGTTTGAAAGGAAAGGCTGTAGAGTGTCATTTTTCTGTAGCACACAAGGAGGAGTTCATATTTTTACCCCTTGCTTTCATACTCACAAAACAAATTAAAGATCAACCAATACAACTAAGACATTCAACTCGACCTAAATTTCTGCTCAACCAGTGACATTCACTGTCTCAAAACCTGGCTCGAAAGGATAAAAACAAATGAAGACACTTTACTTAGAGATGCAAAATTATAAATATTCACTGAAACCCGATCTCCACGCATTATCATCTGTGTGCAATATAGTTTCATCAATAAAACTATATGTTTGTGCAAATATAGTGGCCATTACAAAAGAAAATGTGTTGTCTCTAAATAACAGTGCACTATAACACAGTGTTCTAGTAACATAAAAAAATTGCCAGCCTCCTGTCTGTTAAAGCTAGGTAGGTTCTGCTGCCTAAAACAGAGCTGCCTCCAGCTATTTTCTGACACTGAGATGACTGGAAACATTCCTTAGGTGAGTGGGAAGTTTATTCCAGAGCCCAGGTCCCAAGACACTGATGGACCTACCTCACCGTCTAGCCATCTTGAAGCATGGAGTCACAGTTAGGTTGAGATCTGCAAATCTTATCTCTCTGATTTGCAAGTAAGAATGGAGCAGAGGAGAAAGTCTGGGTGCAGGTGCATTATTAAAAATGTGGTAAGCCACACATAGCTCCTTGAAATTAATGCACTTCTCCACTGGGAGTCAATGTAAAGAGAATCGTTGCTGAGACACAGAACGAGTTCTTGGTATCTGGCATAACAGACTGGAAGCCACATTCTGGATTATCTGCAGACTCTTTGTCATGAAACCTGTAGTGCCCAGGGCAAAATGTTGCAGTAATCTAAACGCAAGATGATCAATGTCTGAATGATTATCTTTCCTTCTGATGGGGTAAAAAAAAGTCCAAGATTTTTCTTAAGCTTCTTGATAAGTCATAGCAGCAGGATGTCAAAGCTTTAGTTTGTAGTTCAAAAGAGAGCTTGTTATTCACCCAGACTCCCAGGTTCTTCAGTTTACCATTGGTTCGGATGATTGACTCAGCATATTAAGCCCCCAGTGTACACCCCATTCTCAAGAGTGTTTTTTCCGGCAGTAGGATTTCTGTTTTGTTAGCATTTTGCTTCAAACAGTTTTAGTGTATCCTTTCTGCCGTAGCAGAAATGTGGGTTATGAACCTTACTCTTTCATGGCAGAAAAAAGATATGATAATCTGGGCATCAACAGTATAAAATACTAGAGAATACCCAAAAGATCTCACAACTTCTGCAAGTGGTTTGCTATATGTATTGAATTGAGTGGAACTCAAAGCTGAGGATTGAGGGATCCCAAATTGCCATTCAGAAGAGGTAAAAGGTGGAGACATCACCTGAAAGGAGTAATTCTTTAAAAAGAATTGAAATCAGCCCAAATTTTTATCCAGTACCTCGATACCGAACAGTCTATCCAAGAGCAACTCGTGGGGGAAGGTATCGAAGGGAGTGCTAAGATCTAGTAAAATTAGCACAGTTGAATCTTTCTCATCCTCTCGTTGCCTGAGTTATTCATTCACTTTGACCAGGAATGTTTCTGTACTGTGAAGTTGCCTAAAGCCATTTTGGGATACATCAAGCAAGAAGTGGTCATCCAAGAATTTCACAAGCAGGTTATTCAAATTTTCTCCACCACTTTTGCCATCAAATCGGAGAAGAAAGATAGGCTGTTAATTTTCAGGCAGGGCTTGATCTAGGTTGGGTTTGTTTAGGAGGGGAATTACTTGAATTACCTGATTCCAAGCATTCAGCATCTCTGCGGTGGATACTGAGGGACTCACTACACTGAGAAATATGGGAAAAAAGGATCACACCTGCTCTTTTCTGAACTTCTGGCCTTGCAGGATCTTCCAGAGACCAGAATTGATCTTTAATATAAGAGGTTGCAACCAATCTGCATTCAGCAACTCAAACTCAGTTAGGGAGCTGCTCAAAAGTGGGCCTACTTCCATCTGAGTGATTTGTAGTGGACTGAAGCAATTGTTTTCTCACAGAAATCTGCAGTATATTTCTTTTAGTTTCTTAATAAAGCCCACCACCTGGTTGCATTTATTATTGGATATCTCATTAAAAGGAAGTGTCCCCATACTTGACCAGACCCTGTATAATTGCATACATCTCTTTCACAGGGTTATGACTACTCTCAGTTTTTGTTGTGAAACAGTTATCCGGCACCTTTTGTAACATTTAATGATGGTTTTAATAGCTGCCAAATAGTTATTGTAAAATTTTCTCTAGCCATTTTCCATCAACCTACAGTTTTCTCAATAAAGTGTTAGTTAAACCATGGGGTGGACGGCTTCTTTCTCTGCCTCATCACCCATTCAGATATTAATGCACCCATTATCGAAACTATCCAAGAATTCACATTTGAACTGCCTCCTCGATAATAATGTTGATCCTCTGTACAGTATTTTGTATTAGGATGCACAAATTGGTATTATCTTGTATATGCCAATGGGCGCTGATAGCAGTTTTGCCCTACTCACTATGCCAAGCAGTTTGTCCTGCCATAGACAGAGGGAAGGAAAATGATCAGACAAAGGAACCAGGATCGGTGTGTGGACCTCCAATTTAGGTCTAATAGGTGGACTGCTCCTTGTGTTGGATCTTTAGTTAATTGAATAAAAGGGACCACATATGCACAGATAAAATTCGGTGTCTAGGTTGTAGTGCAACTGAACACGGACCAGGGAGAGCTCTGATTGCGGCTGAGGCCCTTTCACTATTTCTGTGGATCTAATGAATCTTTGCTTTTCAATTCCAAGGGGTAAAGAGTAAGAGTTTTCAAATTTATTGAACAATTTGTGTACAGCCAAAAGTGCCACATAATAACATTGTAATATAATGTAATGTAAAAAGTAATATAATTTTGTAGAGCCACAGGTACTCTAAAAAGGTGAGGGTAATGGGATAGAATAGCGATCTCTTCAACCTCTTGCGGACGGCAAGCAGTGTGGGACAATTCCGTAAGGTGGGAGGCAGGGAGTTCCAAACCTTAGGGCCCAGAACTGAAGAAGAGCGACCCCTTCTCTGAGCCAGGCAAAATCTTAGGACTCAGATCCCAATCCCATCCAGGAACTGGGATCTGAGTAGACATGATGGTGAATAAGGCAAGGTCAATTCCCGTATGTAACGAGGACCGGCCCCTGCTTTGCCTTTATATACATAGCATAGTACCTTAAAATGCTTAAAATGAATGTGCTTATTCAATCGTCAACCAGTGCACATCTTGCAGGAGAGGGCATGCTGATGCAAATTTTGGAAGATGAAACAGAAGGTGTGCTGTCACATTCTGAACTGTCTGCAGGTGGTGAAAGGAGTACTGATTGGCACCAGGATAGAGGATGTTACCATAATCCAATCTGGACATGATTAGAGCTTATATTAATATCTTTTGAGCAGACAACGGAAGAAACCAAATGATCTTCTTAAGCCACTTAAGTCTGACAAAACAGCTACTAGCCACCTTCATAATCTGAGGTTTCAATGATAGATTAGCATCCTATAAGGAGCCCAAATTCTTAACTTTAAAGGATGGAATGGGAGGGGGACCCTGCATTGATGATCATTGCTGGGGGCCCCCAAAAAAGTGAGGGTTCTTGTCCAAAATCATCACCTCTGACTTTTCTCCATTCAACTTAAGATTGGTTATTACTCATCCAGGTTGCAATTGACCTCAAACCAAGGTTGAGGTTAGACAGACCCTTTTCCTGGGCCAATTACAGTGAGAACACAATCTGAGAATCATCAGCATAGGCAAAAAAGGGTCAGACCACAGTTCTCCACCACATCACCCAACGGACAAAGGTAGATGTAAAAGAGCTAGGGGTTGAGCACAGAGCCCTGCAGAACCCCAGCTATAAGAAGCTGCCTAGTGGACATGGCATTAGCCGAGCGCACCTGAAAGGAAGGATTGTGGAGAAACTAAGTTAGTCAGGACAGTGCAGAGCCCGCCAAACTCAGTGCTGACAGTCTCTCAATCAGAATGGGGTGAGACACAGTGACAAAAGCAGCGGTCAGATCAAGGAAAATGAGTGCCACAGTCCTATCAACTTCCAGGAGATTTCTAGGATATTCAGGGACTCCAAGGATGGCCCATTCCTTACTATGTCCTGACCTAAAGCCTGATTTTGATGAGTGGAGGAAGTTCGAATTTTCCACTGTTAACAAGGCATTTACATGTTTCTCCAATACCTTTGAAAGACAGGACAGCAGAGAGAGCGGGCCGATAGTTTGACCATATATTCAGGCAAAGATTAGGTTTCTTTAGAAGTGGAAGCACCATGAAGTTGACCCTCTTGAAGAGAAAAATTGAGGAGGATCACTACGACGTGAAGTAATTCCATGTGTAGGAAGACAAACTTGTGACGGGGATGGAGTCTAATGGCGATCCGGATTTGACCAATTACAAAATGCTCAAAAAGGAGGTAACATCAAGTCCATGCTCTAATTTCTCCTGCAAGGGTTTAGACAGGGAAAGCCCTGGTCAACAGATTACCACTGGCAGTGGCTTCATTACCTATATTTCTGAGGTTGGGTGTTGTTGAACTAGCCTTAAGATTATTAATCAGCTGCAATTGAATATTGCCAACCTTTCTGGAAAAGAACAAAGCCAGTTCCTCACACTGGACTTGAGAGAGTAATGGTGTGGGAAACATTTGGCTGGGATCCAAGAGCTCTTTAACGACATCAAAAAGAATCCACGGGCAGCTCTGAACCATGCTAATTTTCTTGGCATAAAAAATTGCGCACATCTTTTTACAAAGTCAATGGCAATGGGAAATCACTTTCCGATTAAGGGCTTTCGAATCAGCATCATAGGATTTCTTCCAGCTTCTCTCCAACGCTTTCCAGTGTTTTTTCTCCAGTCTCTGTGTCATTACATCAGGGGGCTGGTGGAATGGTTTTTGCTGAGTGTCTAGTGGTCCTTGGCAAACCACATACAATGCATTCTGTAACCAGCTATCAATCAAGCCCTGGTCAAGGCCAACTAAATAATTCAGGGCTGTTTTTGTAATAAACAGCTGATGGTTCAAGGTGACCGCATTCAGTTTAGATCACTTTCTTGTCATCATAGGGACATTAGACAACAAAGCCCCAGGAGAAGTGGGAACTTTGATGGTAAAAGGATCCGCTTTATGATCAGACCAGGCCAAAGTAATAGTTAAAGAGGTTGTTAAATCCTGAATGCTAGTAAAAAATTGGATCTAGAAAGTGGCCTGCTTCATGAGTTGGAAGTGTATTGCACAAGGTAAGATTGTAAATACCTAAATTGTCAATAAGGCTACATCCTAAAGTACAAATGAATATTGAGAACCCCCAGCAGCACAAAAGTAGCAAATTGGAGCACAAAAGGAGCTAACAAATCAGGAATGGAAGTGCACAAGTTGCCCGCATAGCCAGTTGGTTTATAGCGCAAGGCCCCAGATAAGGTAAATTTAGGAGTGAGTGTGTGGGAGAACAAAAGTGTTTCACAGGCAGGAAAATGAAGAGATTCAATTCGGCAATTATAGGCCTTCTTGTGAATTATAGCCACCCCTCCTCCAGGTCTAACTTGTCTATCTCTCCTACTTCACATTCGGAGTCAATTCACAGGGCCAAAAGAGCTTCATTACAGACTCAAAGCCAACCTTACATAAATTAGTCTCAAAACCATAGTGCAAATAAATAAAATCACCCAAGGAGAATTAAAGCGTCGCACAATGTTAACCCATTCAGCATATACAAGATTAAAACCTCAATGTCCGTAATGCAGAAAATAAAAATAAAAACATGTGGTTCTTGGTCACCAAAACCAAATTCTCCTGCCTAATCATTCAACCTAAAACCTGACTATTCTAATTCTAAAAAGTATTTGAGAAAGGTCTGCTAACAGAAATTCAGTAGAATATTTTGTTAAGAGATGTGCGGTGGCATGAAGCCACATAGAAAATATGAGGTTTGTTTCTCAGAAGGGTCTGTTCAGCTCTAAGGGAAAAAAACAATCTCAATCTCTCACTAAATAAACCTTCCTTAAATCACAGTTTCTCAAGATGATGACATCACAGTGGAAGCTTCTGAGTTGAAACCCCAATTATATTTAATTGGTAGTTGCATTTTCCAAACCCCTGGTTCATCCATTCTTGATACTCTTCCGTCTCAGCAATTTCAAAAGAGTTAGGACTGCCAAACTTCCAGAACACTCCTCTCTTCCTCTTTCCATAGCTCATCACAGACTTTCTTATCTCTCACACTCAATAAGCTTCTTGTTGATTCGCCTCTCTGTTCCTAACACCTGCATCGGGAAAGGAGCATTTAAGAAAAAACGCTCCACATTGAAAGTTAAGTGAAAAAAGAAAATTATATGTGTAGGTCTTCACTCCAGCCAAGTTAATAAAACATAAATATACTTCCAGATTAAATGAATTCTGAACACTACATGTGAGGATTTCAATATGATTATTCAAAATAATACCCTTGAAACATTAGTCTCAAATATATATTTATAAACCGTTGATTAAATGTTATATCTAAAGGTGCACACCACTCGTATGCTTTGCAGTACAGGGATTATATGAAATAATTTCAAATGTTATTCAAAATGTGACCACCACATTGTGATGACAGACAATGACCACCCTTCACCTTGTCTTTCACAGAGGCAGTGGCACAGTCAAGCTATGCTCTTTTGGTAACAACAAAATACACACAAATTCCACAAACAGAACATCTTCCCCAAATAACAGTTAAAACAGCGACTGGCTTCAATTTAAAACAGATAAAGATTTGCTTTAAGGCGTAAACCACACAGCGAGAGATTCATTATTCAAGCCTCATTTTCCCCAGCCCTTCTTTCCGAAATCTTGTGAAAATGCAATGGCTCAAAGACAACCCTGCGTAGGAAGTGTGTGAAATCACTGTCCATTAATATTCAATGTGCCAACATACTGTGTTGCAGGAAAGTGCTCAAATTATCAGAAATCCACATTTTTGGGCTCCCAAGGGAGAATGACAAATCTCGGAAGTGTGCACATACGACCTCCATTATTCATTTTTATGGATATAGAAGGATCCTCGAATGAGGCAAGCAAAGCGTTTTCATGTTACTGCAGTTTCATGCCATACCTCGAAACGATGATCAGTGTCATTTGTGAAATAATTCTCACTCTTTAATTTTCTTATTATGGAGCATTGCTTTGTTTGAGACGGGACAGAACAAGGCATCTCAAGACATCTCATGTTTTCAGTACACAATACTGTCATAGCTCTTCACATTTCAGGTGTGGACTCTGTTGTCTTTTACATCATGTAAACAGTTCTATTCGGTTTAATTTTAAAAAAGAATATCCGTATTTACCTGAGATTTGTGGGTGTTATTGTGAGAAAGGGGTGTTTTTTTTTTCTTTTTACAAAAAAAGAGCAGAAGCAGAGATGTACCTGTTTCATTTACGGTTCTTCATACGCCTTTCTGTATACAGTTGGTAATCACAAATGCCTGTGAGATCCCTTTTATAATACACATTGTGAGGAAGCATAGTATCGGCCCATTGTAGTGTGAAATATGTTGTCCCCTCATCTGTATTGGAAATGAGCTCTTGCAACTGAGGGAATCTCTTTCCCTGTATATCTATCACAAAGTGTGCTGCATCAAGCCACAAAATTTGCCTTTTTTTCCCCACATAATTTAGTCAAGTCTGCTGCATTTGGTCTTCCTCCGCCGCATAATTCCAGTGGCTGTGAATATTACCTTTGCATGAGCATGTTCAGAGATGTTTTAGGGCATAGGCAAAGTGGACTTTGGCCCAGGGCCCCAGCCTTTTCAGGAAGCCCTTTGATAAAGCCAGCTCTGTTTTGCAGAGAATGTCGCCCTGATGAGCTTCAATAAATATTCAACATGTTGTTTTAAATACCGATTTCCTCAATTTTTTTCGTAATGTAGGTGATGTGTGAGAGTCTATTATAGACATTTTCCAGAGATATGTTTTGTTTGTATGATGCAACATCTAAAAACAGTTCTTTGTGATCAAAACTGGGCCTCACATATGAGAAATGTGAAGGTGTAGCAGGTTACTTGCAGTAATATTAATTAGCTGCTGTTGTGTTACAATATTGAAAACACATGTCACAATTGCTAATGTTAGATGTAAACACATTTAGAATTTGGATGTGTGCCTTCGCACTGCCAGTGACCTGGCCCAAGAGGACATGAAAAAGCTGAAATTGGACCATAAATTCAAAACTGTTCGGAACAGGGGCCACCAAAATACATTGTGCTAGGGGCCCCCAAAATCCTCAAGTTGTCCCTGGGCATGTTCACTTAATAGAAAATCTCCAAAGCTCCGATTTTGTTAAAATGAATAATACATGAGGGTCAGCAAGTCAACCAAATAAATTAATTCACCAGCTTTGCCCTCCAAAACACATAAGAAAACAACAAAATTCCAACAGTGAGCAGAATTCCGTTGCTTCAAGTTGCTTACCTCTTTTCTTGTCCAGGGCCTAGGGTTGATCGGTAGCACAGCTCATTGTCTCCAAACGAGCTGCCAAAAGACAATGAAAATGAGCTCTAACGAGTAAATCCCCTTTCAGTTGCACTGCTTGAAGAGGAGTCCTTACCACTCAATCCACACTCTAGAAACAAGGGAAACACTATACACACTCAAGGAAATATGCTTGTGGACCATGGAAATACGCCACTCTTCTCCTCCCCTGTGAGAAGTTCACTCTCTTTCCAATCATAGATCTTTGTAGTTCCTAATATTCTTGCCATAGCATGGTGTGGTGTAGGTCACTCAAAATTAGAGGTCTTCAAACTGGGGGGTGAGGGGTGCCCCCTGGAAGCCCATGGCTGTGTTCCTGGGGAGGGCGATACAAATGCCTCAGTAAGTATTGTTAAATGAAGATCGCCTGGAAGCATGACTTTGTTTATTTGTCACGTTTACTGTCTATTTTAATTTACATACAGCATTGGAAGTGCATAGAAAGGATGACATTTGTGGTCCTAAGCACTGTGGTGGGGGTGTTAGAGAGGTGGCTAAAAAGAACTACAAGTATTTTGTGGCTTTTTCATCTTTAGACATCTACATATAAATAATGCACGTATGTTAAAAATATAAATTGTACTAATTGGTGGGACATGCACTCTTTTACGTTATGGAGCATCAATTTTTAAATTCAAACACTTCAGATGTCTGTTTGGGAGATCTGAGAGTCACAGAATTGAATCCTGGTTCCGAATAGTGACTGCTATATTTATAATGCTATAGGGTTCCAGCCTGTAACCTAAAGCACAGTGAATATGTGTTAGTATTTTAACATTGTATTTTACATAGTATAAGCAGGACCAGTGGAATTATTTGTCAGTGGAGGGCCAAATTATGCAGCAGGTTTAACTGAATTAATTGGAAAAAAGGCAAATTATGCAGCGTAATACAACAAAAGTTTGTGATAGTATTGCTTAATTTTTTCACATTTTTACACGTAGTAAAAGATGTACTCTTATGTGTACCAGTTATGCACCAAAACACAGCAATAAGCAATTAAAGGATGACCAATAATTCTTTGGAAAGGTCATTCCACTGTGCAGGATCATGTTCCCACGTTTTAGTATGTTTTGATCAGTTTGAGCTAGAGACATTTTTTTTTTAATCCTTGGTTTATGCACCGGATAACGGATTATGTAGCAAATGTGGAAAATCCTTAATTATGCAGAAAATTCCACTGCTGCAGAACTGCACACTTTCAGTGGTCCCAAGTATAATATAATATAAGGAAAATTTAGGCTGTCACAAAATGATGTAGTATTTAAGATAAACATAAATGTTTGCAAATAATATATTTTAATGATAGGTAAGGAAATTTTACCTAGTGCAAATATCTGTATAAGTCTGTTAAAAGGATATTTTCTCATTAGTGAAGCAGGAGCTGTGGCATGGGGCCCAGAAGTGTGAGGTGCCCAATATATCACAATTATAACTGTCTTACTTTACAAAAGAGACAGGAGAGCTCATTTTCCTTTCTAAGCTTAGAGTTGAGGAAACCATAGCTGCAAAGAGATGGACAACATGTGCGAGAACCTTGTTTTCTGAACTGGACAGAGATTTTGAAAGATTTGAGTGATCATCAGGCCTGGTGGGTAAGGGGTGAAAGAGGCAGAGGAGATGGCCTGCTACCCAGGACCACAGCTATTATTTTTGCAGCAGGTGGGTTGAATTCGGGCCCAGGTGTAAGAGACTTACACACCCCAATTACAGGAAGTAGTGTTTTTTGGTTAATTTTTTGATGTATTTGTTCTTTTACAAGTCTCCCATTCAGTATGAATCTTGAGCTAAAGGAATGTACCCCCAAAATGACCTCATAGGCCCCACCCTCTGCAAGCAGTCCTGTCCCTCCCACTCCCCCACGTTTTGCCATAAACTTATGGAGGGTTCCCAACTTCAAAACATTTTTCTTCGGGGAGCTCAAAGCAAAAAAAAGTTTGAAATGAAAAAACAGGAATGTTGTAGGTCGGGGTGTAACACAGGACAGGTCTTTTGGTGACTGGGGTTGTGGGCAACTTGGTTCATGTTATACAAAGTGCCCCCGAGCCACAACCTTTTGTTAAACCTGCATTTTGTACCCTTGGGGCTGCAGATATTTGTGTTACCCCTTCTGTAATATGAATATGGTGGCATGATAACTAAGGAGCATGTCGTTCTTTGCATGGGGATGTTGCTTTTGCACCTATGTTGTATTACAGATGCTGGTGCAGAGGGAATACACTTGTCAGAAGGCACACTGACTATGCCCCACATATGAGGCGAGGTACATCCAGGACATCCCTTTGCCCCAAGGATACCGATTGGGCAGAGGTAACAGAGGCCCCATAGAACCCCTAGGCATCACTAAATAAGCAAGTGCAGTCACAAACCACACATACCTGAAGGGATATCCCTGGCCTTTCCTGAAAGGAATGCCAGCTCAGCCACTTGCAAAACAACTTCAAACAGCTGGTTTACCTTTCACAAAGGCACTTTTACCTGTGCAGGCTCAGATTCAGGCCTGCACTTGAAACAGCACATTTGTATAGCACTGTTCTGGTCTGTGTCACACCCAGTTTAAGTTCCACCACAGTGTATGCAGGACAGTGTGTCCAATGTGTAGTTTGCCTCACACATATTTGTTCATTGGAAAAAATGTATAAACAATTTAGTGGTTTAGGGACACAGAAACGATTAGACCAACCAATAATTACCAACTCATATTCAGTATATGTATTAGTGACTATAAAACAGCAATATTTGTTGGACATAACAATATCCATATACGAATGTGGGTTAGCTGGATCATGTTTGGGACTTGTGTTTAATAATTAACTGCCTGTGCTCTGGGATGCTAAACACCTTCTTGTACATCCGCTTTTCTTCTTTGACCCTGGAGGTTTTACATGGGCCTGGTATTTTGCAGTGATGGGTGTATCCACCCCTCTATTGATGGGTTGGAAGTGACTGTTTTAATGATGGCCCTTCTCCTCGCATCTGGCTCTCCTCTTTTTAGGTGTAGCTTTTATGTCATAGGTGCTGCATGTTCTGAGTATAAGGGGCTGGGATAATTACAAAACTCATTATGCGGGATTATCGAGTTTGTGGTTGCCAAACAGAAGTTCGAGTCTCTTCAAGCTGCAACTGGTGCCCTGTGTTGGTCAGGTTTAAATCCTGATGTCAACCTCCACTTGGCCCAAGTAGGACCAAATGAACTTGGACAGGACCACGCTGCAGATAGAGCTCCTTTAAACACTTTGATAGAGGTGGGATAGTTATGTCTGCATCCAGTTTTGTTTTCACAAAATAATGTTCTGGAGAGGGATTAATAAGTGTCAGCATTTACTTGTGTCATTTCCATTCTCTATGACCCTCTATAGTATGAGTGACTGTAGGCTCACCGGATCACTCTTCATATTCTGACTCTTTCATCATAATGGTGCCTTAAGGGTCCTGGTATCTGAGCTGGTCTCTGGCATTGGGAGGATGGGGCTAGAACACTTAGTCAGAGTTAATTTTGATAAGGGCACTGTGCTGGTATTAATGGTTAATTTGGGAGGATGGATGCAATGGCGTGGTTTGGGTGATGCCATACATGGAATGAGAATGTCTTGGGATGCAGTCATTGGTCCTATGTGCACATTTTGTCTCTCTCACTGGAGATATAACAGCATCCACTCCTTACAGATGGAATTCTACAGGTTGTACACAGTGAGCAGAAAATAGGTACTGTAAAATCAGCATCATAAACCTCTAGACCACACAGACCTTACATACTACAGTATTGAGTACTTGCATTATCCCCTATGATTGAGAACCTTTTCATCTCTTACTTGATAAGGGATCTTTCTTTTCTACAATGTAGGTGCAGTTGATTAGGATGGACCTACCACTAGTAGCCACAAGGAGAATGCTTTGGCATATCAGCCACTGCACTTGGATTCGTGCCCTCCTGGAGGATTGTTACACTGTGG
The DNA here is from genome assembly GCF_031143425.1 of Pleurodeles waltl. Classification (NCBI taxonomy): domain Eukaryota; kingdom Metazoa; phylum Chordata; class Amphibia; order Caudata; family Salamandridae; genus Pleurodeles; species Pleurodeles waltl. Next base: position 339,524,030 of record NC_090446.1, read on the forward strand.
CTGAACGACGGTCTGTATATTCAGTAACAGACATGATGGTTAAGAGTCTGCAGGAGTCTGCTGTTCACCAGGGGTCAGAGGTGCCTGCAGATATTGGTTGTTCCCTTGCAGACCTGTTGCACATGTCATGTAATAAATGCACTCCTAAGGCCTGATTCTCCCCGCAAATCCCAGGCCTGCTGCGGAAGATTCCTTACCGGAATCCTCAAAGAATTTGAGGAATACTCCTGGGACAGCTACTCATAGTACTTACAAACATGATAAGTTACAGATAGCAATTTTATATTTTGCCAAGAATGCTGGAATAAATGTCTACCGAGAGTATATTTCCACAGGCAATGTTTCTATTTTTCTAAAAGGGGAACATATTTTCCTTGCTGCAAAACCCCTTGTCCTACAGCCCTGTAATTTTGTGAGTCTGTCTTTCTCATTTCCACCCTAAAACAGAGTTGCTCCTGCCCGTGGCAGGGGGAAATCTCTTATCATTTTCAAGGCGGAAATGCATCCAAAACAAGTTTGTGAATGCCCACAATTGTATGAGTTTATGAGCATTCACAAACTTTCCAGTGAAACTCCTCCTAGGAAGATCACATTCCTGCCCAATGAAAGGGATTTACACTCATGTAATATCAGCCCATATTGTTATAATATTGCATGTATGTAAACAGACTTGTGTGGGGTGAGGGGTGTGAAACAATATCAGAATGTCAGGTATTTATTTTTCATTGGGGATGAGGAGGGAAGATGCCAAAATTGACAAGACTCCAAGTTTATGTATTTCTATGTCCTGTACCTATAGGGGATCCGGCAGGTGAAATCATGTTGTCTATGGCTGTCATAACTCCTGTCAGTGCACAGCTGATGTAAGCAGGGGTGAGGATTTGGAACGCCACAACATAACCTAAAATTATTCTTCGATAATCGTGGAGAGAGGGAGTGATTTTCATCTCAGGTTGTTAGTGGCGTCGTGTTTAGTTCGAGTTTCACTCTCACTGTGTTCTTTATGTCATTCAGACGCTCTCGGTAAAAAAGCATCCCAGTTATTCCGTTACCCATCTATAATTCTGTAAGTTCTCTGCTCACCCCTCTGTCTCCTCCCTTCCATTTTTCATCACATGCCTTTTTTGCAATTGTTACTTTTCGGTCTCTTTGTCTTCCTTTCCCTTTTGCATTCCCTGTGTATTCTTCTCCACCTGTTTCCATTTCTACTATTCTGCCATCTTTCATACCTATTCTCTAAATGTAATTCTCACTTTTATTTTCTTCTCCCTTAAATTTTTATTCTAATTTTTGTGAATGTTTGTGACTTCTTCCTTTCCTCCTCTCATCCATCTCAATCCACCTCTATTTATTTATGTTGTGTTTCTTATTTTCTCATCCAACTTCATCTATAATTTTGTTCCATCTCCTTGTCTCTTCTATCCCCCTTCGATCCTTTATGCCTTCCTTAACGTCTTTGTCTCTCCCTTCTCCATACATTCCTTCCTGAATTCCTTTTTTCTTCCTTCCGTCATCCTTTCTCCTTTCCTTCCAGACTCCATTGCTTTCATCCCTTCAACTCCCTTCTTCGTACTCTATGGAGCCCTTCCATTCTTTTCACCATCTTTCTTGTTTTTTCCATTTTTACTCTTTATCCTCCCATTGCTTTTTTTCATTTCCTTTTCCTTTCTTCTTTCTCATGGAAGCCCTCCATCCCTCTCCTTACTTAATCTTTTTTCTCTTCTATTGTTTCTGTAGTCCTTCTTCTACTTCCCTCGTTTTTTTCACGTTCCTTCCCACCTCTTCTTTCCCTCCACCTTCTTCACTTCCCAGACGCGTCCGGCGGGAGGGGATATTTTGCTCTGCCATTCATGTCCAAGTGTCAATTAGGAATCAAACACGTCTATAATATGAACTGGGGAGAAAAAACCAGTAGACTGGAAGAGCAAACGCTTCTTGGCGATCAATAGACGAGCTGACATTCAGGCTCGGGGGGGCCGATGGAGGCAACGCGCGCACTGGGCAGATTTGGCAGATCTCAGAAGACATTCGATAGGGTGACACAGAGCAGAAGCTGATAAATCAATAGCTCTATGGGCAGATGAGATTGATATTTTAAATGTATATGGAGCTGCTCCAGTGAGGCAGACCCGAGTAATCAAAGAGGGAATAAATAAGCAGGTTGCTCCTTCCTTCACACCGTTGTGGGAAGAAAAGTATTATTTTAAGAAGCACTGTCTTTAAAGGGGCCGGGCAGCTGAATTCCAAGCATTTCATTTTCTTAACAAAGATCTCAATCAGATGCTTCTCCACAGTTTACCTCTCCAGATTTATTATTTTTGTTACAAATCACAAACACTTCTTTTCTATTCGCATACTTTTTGTACATTCACACAGTCCGGGTTACCCCTTTAAGATATGGTCAATACGCCTCTCATCCTTCCTTTCACACTCATCATATTATAAAGGTGAGTGTAGAAATAGGGGATAGCTAGTCCTCGTGAATAAACCGACGTCTATGATCTGAGCCGGGTAAAGCTTTATCTAACTTCCCAATCTGGATCTGAAGCCTGGGGGAGGAGGGCGCCAACGGAAATTTGGCCATTGGTCTCTTATAAATTGTGCGTGATTTCATGCAAGGCGCGCTCGCCACTCATTGGCCGCCGGGGGTCAGCAGGGTTACCTGGACAGTCAGCCAAGGGCCAGGTTAGAGGCATTTAAGCGTGGGCAACTGGGGACACCCACTCAGCTTTGTGGAGTTCTGGGTCTCTGCCGACTGTTGACATGACCGGCTGTACCCAGGAGGTATCTGTAAACCCACCTATCCATCCCAAGGTCAATGTATGGGGTGTGTAATTGTGTTTAGCGTTTTTAGTCATTACATTCCATGTGTCCTTAGGCTAAGCAGCTGTTTTGCCATATTTATTGTATTACGGGAGTCAGGTTTGGCCACACGTCTGGCAGGCACCTTGGCAGCGGGAACAAGAAGGCAGGCAAATTGCAGATACATCCTGTTTTAACTTTTGATCAAGTGGGGGCAGAAGTACTATGGATTGTAAGGCAGGACCAGGGATGCCCCCTACAGCGATTGTCCTTGGCACAACGGGTACTTTATGCCACAGTCCCTGAGGTTTGTGGGGAAATGGACCTTGTGTCAGGGAGCCAGGATCAGGCCTGGTTCCCCAGGCCCATCTCCCAAAGGGTCCCATGGGGGTTGCTCTGGTATGGCTGATTTCAGGCTCATCTGACTTGCTGCACCATAGCTCCTCTCTCTGTGAGGGGGCTGCAGAAGTTCGCCTTGTACAGTGTCTATATTTATGGGGTCCGGTGGGCAGCACTAAAGTACACTAGTCTTGCAGTCCTCTAAGGACCGGATGGGTGGCCAAACACGTCAAGGATTGAACAAAAAAATTGTTTTGAAATACTGATATTTGTTTTGTAACAAATACAGCCTGAGAATTGTTTCTCATAATGCAAAACCATGTGTCTCAGGTAATTTTCTGCCAGTCCTTTGCCTTCCGTTACTGTGGAAGGAGGCCCCTCAGATATGGAGGGTGGTTTTGCAGACCACTTATTTTGGGCCCCCGGGCTTGGGCACAGTCCCCTACCTTAGTCTCTCTCCCCGAAAGTCAGGCAGAAGTCCACACACTACGGCCCATATCACAATGTGCACGATGCTGAAAAGATGGTAAAACCTCATGCAGTTTTACATTTACTATCCAGTAAAATTGCAGACCATGCAATTATGAATAAAATAGGAAATAATGAAATAGGAAATTACCATGTGGGACCAATTTTCTTGCAGTAAAACAACATGGCATTCGCCATTCCATGGGTTTTACTGCATACATTTACTACCACTCCGAGGAGGTGGTAAATGTATGTGCGGTCTTTGGAAAGGTGGCTGTGATGGGAAGGTAAGAGAGAGAGGGGGAAGCTTCTTTCTATTGGGACGAGCAATGTATGCTCCTCGTGTTAAAAAAAAAAAAACACGGAATGTGGCTTGGCGGCTGTTGTAGCCAACGACGCATGCCATTTTCCAACTGCAATTACTGGCCGGAAAAAACAGGTAAGGGTCTTCCACACCCAGTAAAACCGGGTGCAAAAATCCTACCACTAATAATTAGTCGGAGCGAAATTAATGAATTCAAACTTGTGTTAATATCACTTCGCCTAACTTGAGTCACGGCCATAGAGGGTGAGTCCAGTGCTTAATATGTTCTTGTGGTGGAGCGTGGTGCGTACAAGCAATCAGTTTTGGAAACTGGAACGTATTTTTCGTCACCATATTCTCACCGAAAGCAAGAGAGAGAAGGAAGGAAAAGGGAGAAAGAAGGAGTAAGCAATAAGAGAAAGTAGGTATGAAAAAGAAACTGCAAAAGTCAGAGAAAGTCAAAGAAAGGATGTGTAGAATGCTGCAAGACAGAGGCATGAGGCATATTCAATGCCATACAGCATTGGTACTTAGCAACCCTAGCATTCTGTAATGACTGGCAGCGGGCTCTTATGAAAAACATAGGCTCCCTGCGCTTAGGCATGTTACAAATTAAGCAGTGTACAAGTTTACGTCTGAGAAGCAGTCAGACATAAAATAAATCCGCCCCACCTCTTAACGTGGTTAAACTTCTACCTATTGTTCTGAAGTTCATGTTTGTCGGTCTTCTTCCGAGCCGGGCACCTCGCTGAAACTTGACATGGCTGTCATTGCTGTTTTTTTACGGCACTTAGAAATGGCAGACATGTAGCATTAAACTCTTGAGAGAACACACTTTCTTATAAATTTAACAATTACTATAATGCACTTCATTGTTGCTATCAAAGAGCCATTTACCAGGATTCAAGCATTGTGCACCAGCATAGCTGAATGTCATATGTAGCACTATTTAACGCTTTGAAACCCTGCTGAGGGCATCATGGTGTGCTTCAATGGCCCTCTAATTGACATCTGATAGCCTGACTGTCAATGGCAAAAAAGGTCACCAGTCGCATCTGATCTGCTCATTTGCCTACTTACTTTCTGAGATACCATGAGACCCTACTTTGGTCCCCAACTTAGCCCATACTGCCCCCTAACTTTCCCCTACCTTTGTGAAATGACCTTTTTCCTCTCTTGTCCCCCTTCTTATTGTAGGAAAGTGCCCCTTTATGTATGGTCACCCTCACTTTTTGCCCCAATGATGATGCTTATGATTCGGGAAACATCCTTTTTTACGACTTTTTTATTACGAAAGTCGTGGTTAACGAAAGCGTAACAACGCTTTTTTTAACCACGACTTCTTATTTTTGTGCCTTAACTACGTATGTTCTGAACAACGAACATGCGTGGTTAAGGTACAAAGAAGGGAGTTGGCGAAGGTAAGTGGTGGGTTTAGGTTTTGGGGTGGGGGGTCAGGGGGTTTTAGGTTTTGGGGTGGGGTTGGGGGGTGGGGCGTTTTTGGTTTTGGGGAGGGGGTGGGGGTTAGGGGGTTTTAGGTTTTGGGGTGGGGTTGGGGGGGTGGGGCGTTTTTGGTTTTGGGGAGGGGGTGGGGGGTTAGGGGTTTTTAGGTTTTGGGGTGGGGTTGGGGGGTGGGGCGTTTTTGATTTTGGGGAGGGGGTGGGGGGTCAGGGGTTTTTAGGTTTTGGGGTGGGGTTGGGGGGGTGGGGCGTTTTTTGTTTTGGGTAGTGGGTGGGGGGTCAGGGGGTTTTAGGTTTTGGGGTGGGGTTGGGGGGGTGGGGTGTTTTTGGTTTTGGGGAGTGGGTGGGGGTTTTTAGGTTTTAGGGTAGGGTTGGGGGGTGGGGTGTTTTTGGTTTTGGGGAGTGGGTGGGTAGTCAGGGGGTTTTAGGTTTTAGGGTGGGGTTGGGGGGTGGGGCGTTTTTGGTTTTGGGGAGTGGGTGGGGGGTTAGCGGGTTTTAGGTTTTGGGGTGGGGTTGGGGGGGTGGGGTGAGGGATGTAGGGTGAATGGTGCCTATTGCTAATGATTTTATCAGGAATGCCTTTACAACAAAATATCGTTGTTAAGGCATTCGTGGTAAAATCATTAGTAGTAAGGACGAGGTCGGTGTTCCGACCTCGTTGTTAAGGTTAGTAGTTGTTTTTAATTTGGTGTTCCGTCATATAATCTTATGATTCTGTTAGTGCACTGAAGCCTGCTAACCAGGTCCCAGTTATTGTGCTTTCTCCTAAAACTGACTTGGTAATTCTCTAATTGTCAAAGACGTTACCTCCCTGTAAGCCACTAGTAAATGGTACCCTGGGTATATGTGGTAAAAGGGTCCCCAGGGCTGGCACACATGTAGTGCCACCCTGAGTGACCCAAACAAGCTATTGATAGCAGTGATGCCATTGCAGACTGTAGGAGCAGTGCAAACTGCTCAATCTAAACTGTGCCGTCACCTTGATTGGCATAGTCCCATGCACTGCCTTTCATATATGTCAGACACACCTAGGCAATGCCTCTTCAGCCCAGGAGGCAGGGTACATTATATTTAGGGTACAGGCAAGCAAGCACAATCTTACATGTCTCTATAGTGTCTTTCCCTTTAAAGTACACTATAAGTGATAGCCGGTCCATCTCATAACATGGAACTTTTACCCAGGTAGACCCAGGTTGCTAGCTTCATTATGGTACCACCCAGATCTCTGGAGTTTGGTGCCAAACAATGTGCTTTCTCATATGTGCTTTCTCATCCCGACACAAATCTAGTTTTGAGGGATGGCTGGCAAATGCCCTTGTGGCACATTAGAGGTTAACTACCTGATTGCCACAACTTCTTTGTGCGCTGGCGGGTCAGGCCACACTTTCCTGTGCCTGCTACCACTAACATAGGGTTCTGACCTCCTGCCAGGTAGTGTGGATACTCCCGGGAGTCAGCGACTAAGGCTGAGGCAGGAAGGACGTCACACCTCCCACACCCCACAGCTGGGATAGTGAATTAGAACTTCAGAGTGGTGACCAGCAAAGGTCTAACAACCCCTTAAGGCATCTTGCTGTCCACCAGAGGAGGACACACCCCTCCCCCATGCATTTTGCTCATAGACAGGTGAGAAATTACCCATGCAGGGCAGTGCGCACCCCAAGAAGTCTGACCATACCTCCAGTGTGAGCAGCCCGGTCTGTGCACTACATTTTGATTTCTTCCATTTTAAGAGTGGCAGAATAGAGGGTCCTGACTAGAAAAAGGTGACCCACCCCACAGGATGTGATCACCTCAGGGGTAGATTAGCTACAGGAGCTAGCTGCCCATTGGCCACAAGCCTCCACACCCCTAACTCCCATAAATCCAGGAATTAAGGGACACTCCTGACACCAGAATCTCAGATCTGAAAAACTGACTTGGAAGAAGGACCAAGAGGAGCCCTGTGATGCCGACAACTGGTCTTTGCCCACTGCAACAAAGCGAAAGATAGATACTCTGACCCTGAGGCAATAGACAGGGAATTGCATAAATGACTCTCTTTCTTGGGCCAAACTCTGCACTCCCAACCAGAGGGACCCCTCTGGATGCCAGAAGCACCCTCAGTCTCCCCTGGACTAGTGACACTTGTCCCAGAAAACTGCAGGTGAAAACACTCACAGGGTCCAAAGATTCACCGGCCATCGGACCCTCTGTGGGATTGCCCAAATACAGGTGGTCCAGTGTCTTCTTCTGGGAGTTGGAGTCTCACCTGCCTCAAAGTTTCAGGGCTCTAAGTCATTCCCCTGGACCCTGCGAAATTACCAAAGCTTATCTTCACCTTTACCACTGTCAAGGTTTGTTGGTTGCCAGCCCGGTAACTGACCCCCACTCTTGATGGTGCAACTGCAGGGCCCTCTGTACAGCCTGCATCTGACATTGACAACCCTGCACCTGCTGAGTTTTTGCATCTTGTTTTCTGCAAAGTTGTGTAAGTGATAAAATCAGCACCATCTCAAGTCCCGCTCAGCACTACGGACAGCATACGGACAGCATGGACAACTCTACACCTGGACACCAGGCTAGGTAAATCTGAACTGACTACTGGGGCCTGGTCCTACGACCCATACCTTCTTAACCCTGCAAGGGTTCCATGTCACTCAATCCCGAAGTGGTCGTTTGTCACTGGTGGGTTTTCTTAATTGACTTCACCATAACATTTAAATGCCCATTTTTGCTGTGATTTAATTTTACTTCTAAAACCTATAACTTTCATTGTACTGATGCAATTCAGTTCATTTTAGTGCCTAAGCACCCTCAGTCTCCCCTGGACTGGTGACACTAGTCCTAGCAAACTGCAGGTAAAATAAGCTCTATTCGTACAAAGTGGTGTTGGATTTATTTTGAGTTGTGTCAATTATTTATCCTCATTGTTGGTGCCCTGAAATGCTTAACACAAAATCCTCTGGTAAAGCCTTACTAGAGATCAGTGGCACTGTCCATTGCCTAGTAATCGACCATCTCCCTGAATTATTGTGCAAATTCCAAATATTTTTTCTCCTGCAACCTCTGAAGCTGCTTCATGGAAATGTGGTGCAATTGCATGGCTACTGCCTCTGATATGTTGGGGATAGGCGGCTCGATTTGAAGCCTATATGTTCAGATATCTTCAATGCTTGGCTGTAACTCGCGTTTTTCATGTTGATCCGGGGCTGGATTGGTGCCTTAACAGTTCTCTGTTGTATATATTGAAGGCGTCTATTTTCAGAACCATTTATTGATTGGCTGTTGCTTGCAGCTTGTTTATTTTATGGCTTCAGGAAGATGTGGAGCTTGGCTGAGATAGAGTTATTTTTGAAAATGTTTCTGTCCTCTGGGACATTAGCTTTATCTAGTACTAAATGTGTGTTCTTTCCATGAAACACCAAAATTCATGTCCATCAATTTGGGCACAGATTGATGGGGAAGGTCAAGGACTTGGACCTTTCCAGGTTTGTAGGTTAGCCTCAGAAACCAGCATGGCTTTACCACTAGTGATGTTGGGTGTAACTTTTTTTTTTGGCACCCTCCAATGACCTTTTACTACAATGATTTCCTTACAACTACTCTCCAACAATGCCCCTCATCTATCCACAACCCCTCTCCCACATGCATTTAATTTATTTTATAGTGCTACTCACACCAGTGTAGGATTTCAGAGTACTTTACATCACACACATTACACAGGGGCAGTGAATTGTACATGTATAAATCAGTCTATAGAAAATGTTACATACAACAATCAGGATTACAAAGTGTAGGAATCACGTCATCCATATCCATACTTGTAGTCAGTATATTTTAAGAATGTTTGATCTGAATATGCACAAACTCAGGATTTAAAATGTATTACAGTGGTTTGGGCGGACTTTACTAATAAGAATGTATTTCTACCGTAACTGACTCTGTTAAGCAAAATTAAGATAATGAAAGACTGAGGTAAAACATAATGTTGTAACCTATACCATGCAGTTGGCATGCAGGTATTAGATGACAATTCATAGATCACTGTGCTACATTAGGGTTGTAATTCATGAAGTGCAAGTGACAAAAGGACCCCTGTGACAAAAGGAGTAACCCACTGAGCTGTCCACATAAAATATAGTTCTGTGATCTACATGGTATACATTCTTTGCTGCAGATATATTAACCCTCTGGGCTACTTTATGATGAGTCAAAACTGCCACTGGACAAAACTCTGATCTCTCCTCAGCGGGAACATTAATCACCAGCAAAAGCTTGACATTTTTATTGTTGCCTGGACACACAAAGAACTCAGCAGCTGGTACTTTAAACCCATAAGTCATTCCTCCTCAACACAGCACCCCCCCCCCCGAGTTCAGAGCCAGGTGTGTTTTCACTGGTAGCATTGCTCTAAAGATGGCTCCCAGAGGGGTTGAGCTTTGACTAAACATTTTTGAGGCAGATTTAAGTGTCCCTAGCGCCTCCTTGCGCCAAATTCATGTAATTTATTTATGCTAATCGTCGCACCAAATTAACAAAGTGGCGCAATGCATGCATTGCGCCACTGAGCACTATATTATGCCTGCACCAGGCACAATGTATGCAAAGGGGGCATTCCCCCATTAGGGGAGACAAAAAAAAGTGCATTTTTTTCTGCAGTTTTAAAGCCTGCTCATAGGAGGCGTTAAAAGGAGGCACACCACTTTTTACAATGGGCCACAATGAGCTTTGCAGGATTAGCGTCAACATTTTTTACGCTAATCCTGCAAAGCTCTGAACTAGCGTAATATATGTTGACGTTAGTCCCCTAACTACTGCCATGGTGCATCGCATGCTGTTAGTGGGGCACGAAGGGTGCAAAAAAAGTGGTGCTGCACCCAGTCAACCCTCAGATCAGACCCTTTGTGCTTAACTATTCTTCTTCTTTCTTTCAAGTTTCACATTTTCCCACCTACAGCTTTCTCATGGCTGGTTGGCTTCACCTAGTGAGAGTTTGTGTACTTGTCTTAAACGCTAATTTGCCACCCACCAGAAACCTTTGAAACCAGACTCGGACAGCTTTCACATGCTCCCTATCCCTATGAGGTGTTAGTAAACATAAACATTGGGCAATGTTTCCTCCCTGAAACATAAGATATAAAAACGTATCCCAAATTACCCATTAACGTGTTTACATCATCAATAAAAGAGCACGTTTTAAACAGATACACGCTCAAGATAGTCTCAGGGTATTTTGTTAGTAATTTGATGTCCCACTCATTACTTCTTTGTGGTTTCGCGAAAGAGACCCACAGATTCCCCACAAACACAAGGTTTATTTCACTTTCATCTGAGGAAACTGAGCTGAACCAGTGGCGTTGCGAAACTGGAGTCCATCTCCCCCCCTGGAAGGAACATGGAGGACCCCACTCACTCATGAGCTCTCGGGCCAGGGCGCTGTGCTGAGGGGGTCTCTTGGAGCTCGGGGGGCCTTCCCAGACCGCAGGGGCTGCGGGGTCCTTTGTTACGCTTGTGCGCTGAACCTTCAGACTATCTAGCGATGGATACACAAATATGGTATATTTTTTGCCCTGCTTTCATAGTTTGTTGGTTTGTCGCATAAGTTCTAACAAGAATGCTCCCTTGTAAGCAGGCACCGATCATGACAATAGAGGTATAAGAGCAACAACTCGTTATTCGTTAGTTGCAGAAGCATAAGTATGGGAAGACTGCTCCAGAAGGAGAAGTTCACGTTCCTGCTTCTCCTCACGTCCTCCCTCTGGGGCAGCATTGCAGTCCACACAACTGAAGGGCACTGCGCGACACGACGTGGCATCTACCTCGTCACACAGAAGTGCTGAGCAGGAGGCACGTGCAGCGTACAGAAGCACAACAGACAAATGACAGGATTGAAGAGTTCAGGAATCCGTTAAGCAGTGCATTAATGTCTCTATGCGAAGAGTTTAAAAAGTAAGCCAAACTTCAAGACTGGAATCCGAACCTTTGGACCAGGCGGAAATTGAGGATTCACTCATATAATGTGGTAATGGGGATCTAAGGACAAAAGCCAGTGGAATACCTGCCTGACACAGACAGCCCAAAATTAACGTCTCTGGGCGCCATCTTGTAGCTTACCATAGACATTCATTAAGCTGCAAGAATCCCCCCTCACACCCTCCCCTTTTGTGAGAGATGCAAAGAGAATAACAGACACTTGTCTGGAATCAACGTCCTTGCTTCGTATCCAGAGAGTGTGAGTCCTCTCACCCCTTCCCCCCACAATTCATTAATCACCAACACTGGGCGAATATATTGCCCAAAAACCAGCACTTTTCTCTTCCTTGATGGATGTTCAGCCATTTGCACCGTCTCCACTTCTCACAGCGATGATGTTGACGGATGAGGAAAGTCCTGCAAGTGGCAGGCGCAAGATAGACGGCTGTACTCAGGCGTATTGGTTGGCGAGGGAGGCTGAAAGTCCTGTACAGTATGTCTAATACTGTCATATATTGTTAGGGGAAATTGCTTTTCAAGAGGCTGACAAGCTGCAGCTGTTCCGGCCTTTTGATTCCTTTGCCTTTTCCACGTGGACAGAGAATCCCCTGGGGACACGTGTACGTGCAGCTGACATCGATACCCACACAGGCTATGGAGAACTTTACTCTTGGCAATTACTGGGAAATTTTACCACATAATTGTGACGAATGTGCTTGTGGAGAGTTAATGGCATGAGTGGAAGATGAACCCCGCTAACCAGAACGAGGAGGGGCTGTCATCGCAGGCATGAGTGACTGATGGAGCGGCTGCTGCTCCCCTGCTCACTATGAGATGAGATTGAGGGATCGAGGTGGGCGACCATGCCTAGTGTCTGTCAAAAGCCTGTGTCGGTCTCTGTCGGGGCAGCACGGACAGGAAATTATGCGTCCGTCCAGAAGCAGAAGTAGACTGGTCCACAGTAAGAAAATATGCATCCATCTACTTACTCCGCACCGAGGTAAATCATATACACCGGGAACACATGATTTTATAAGCTAACAAAGCATCCTGAAACCGGTGCGAAATATTTGTCATAAGTCAGTACAATAGAGAAATAGAAATCTGTGGAAATTTCCAAATCATATTTTTGAATGCAGGTGTGAACTACTGTGCCTTTCCTATTGCCACGGCTGACAAAATAAGGACTACATTTTCATAGGAAATTAATTTTTTGGTTTAATAGTAACTTTGGCGCACTTTAACGAATCGCCACAAAACTTTCCCAAAATAATTCTTGTTTGATTCACCTCCTTCTTGGATAGCTTGATAGTGATCAGTCAAGCGTTGGCGGAGAAAAAGGGGGGTCACAAAACTCATTTTCCCCATGCAATTTTCCAGAGGAAAATTAAAGAGCTATACTGCAAAAACGGCTGGACAGAATTACACCAAATTTTGCAGAAAGCTGTATCTTGAGGTACTGGGTTTTTCAGAACCGGTACTCATCCGGTAACCCAGCGGTGCCAGGGTACACCCAAAGACCTCGGGTACTTTCCTGATTCAGACCACAGAAACTCAGAGTCTTCTAGGTGAAGTCAAAGATCGAATTTATTGGCTGCAACCAAGTAACAAGCGTCCTAGAAGTACAACGGCACGGTTTGTATGTTCTCAGGAGACTGTCTGTCAATGCAAAATCAGGTTTCCTTATATACAGTTTTTTAAGCTTCAGGCAAACATTCTTGACATTTTGGTTGGTCATTCACATGTTTTCACTACAAAGAAAAAAACAGTGTCATGATGAAACCTCATATTTCATGTCATCCAACCCATAATAAATTACCCGCAAAGGCCTAGTATTTTACATCAGATAAGTGTGGACCCCCAATAAAAAAGGGGACCTCCCCCTCGTAAAGTAAGAAGAAGAAAAGAGCAGGTGCAGGTGTGAGCAAGATTAGGCAGGGTGTGTGAGCGATAATAAGGGTTTTATGGCATGGTGTGCCTTGATGCTATCTGATTCGGCCACTGGGAGAGGGACTGACCAAACAGGTTTGGCCTGAGGCAATGGTTCCAGCTTGCCCAGGTCAGAGAAAAGTCAATCAAGGTGTACGTGTCCTTGGAATCAAATCTGACTGTATTATAAGCCTATGTGAGGGCAACTTTTAAAAATAGGAGCCACGAGTGCAGGACGAAAATGGCGATTTCGAGGTGAAAACGCTGCTGGAATTGAGCGAAAATGCTCATGCTTAGTGTACTAGTCATTATCGGTCTTTTGATACTAAAATCGTACTGCTGTGGCAAAGTAAATTACATGGGTCCAGAATTTTTAGAACCACAAACCCTCCTTTTGCCCTTACATAGGCAATAAACCTATTCTCATGCTAATCTGAGTCCAGGTCTATGTTTCTAAAGTCGTTGAGATGTTGCTGTAACATCATCCTAGTATTTAGCTCGTCTCTTGGTGCAGGTTTCCTTATGCATGATGTAACACAGAAACCACATATCGCAGGAGCACACTGCACGCATAGACAGAACAGGAAAAGAATGGCCAAGATCATCCCAATGACCATCAGAATCTTCCATCCCCATGCTGATATCAGTTCCCAGAACCATCCCATTAATGACCAATCTCCTTTATCTAAATGAATAGATTCGGAAATTCTATGCAGTTTGGAGATGGCCTGGTATACTGTTGGAGCGTTATCTGGGACAAAAACACAGCAACTCGATTGGATCAATGTACATACTCCACCCTGGTCTGCAAGTATGACATCTAATGCGACCCTGTTCTGAAGGGTCATAAGACGATCCGACTGGAGCTCAGCAGTCAAGTTACCAAGGGCACCAGCGGTTTCAGCCACGGTGGATTCAACCACTCTTATCAATTGCCTTATGCTCCTGCTGTTACTTATTTGTCCCCAGAACGGCAGAAAACCCTTTACGAAGTCCCCAAATTCTTGTCCTGCAGTGTCTTCTTCACTGAAGACGCCTCTAACTATCCTTGTCTTGTGGTAATCTGCCACTGCTGTGTAGGTAGGGGGCAACAGGAACGAAACGAAGCATGTGCCCGAAAAGTTAGGGGGCAACCATGTAAAGGCTCTATCATGGCAGATGAAATAGGTACCCTTAGCTGCCAAGAGCGGAGGGGAGGTCTGAGATGCGAAGACATATGTCTCAGTGCAGACGCTTTCCCCTAGCTGAGCTCTGGGATTCTTGCCAGTACCTTGCAGACACAGGTGACCCTGATGGGGTACAACCCAAATCAGGGAAGATATCTTAGCTTGCTGTTTCTCACTCATTGTGGCTTCATATCCGGTCATGTTCCATCCTATATATGCCATTGTCTCATCTCTGGGGATAGTCTCGTAGAAGATATTGTCCTTCATCATGTCTATGATACCTTTAACTAAAGCATCTTTCTTAGGGTTGTCTTCCGCAAAACGTAGGGGGTAGTGTGCATAGATGAATATCGTTCTGAATGCCCACACAGAACCATTGTGGCTGAAAGGCAGGATCAGATAAGGGATACCTTTATCTGCTGTGTGAGGCATAATGCCACAAACCCAACAGTTAGTTGTATTTATCACTAGTTGGTGTTGGTGCAAAAGCTGGATGAAGGAGTTATTAATGAACTCTAGTCTCCTAGCAGATTCATGTTTAGGGAGGAGTTGAAAAGAATGTGGGGAAACAGTGGAAGGAGGAGGTGTAGACGAGGTAGTGGGTGCCAATATCACGTTAAAACAGAATAAAATATATCCTATAAAAAACATAAGTATACTAAATAACATAAAAATGCACAGCAGCAAAAACCGTTTCCTGGTTATCGTTTCACATATTCTCTTCTTGAAACTCAGTCTTTCAACATGTTCTCCATTTTGGAAAGATTCCATCCTCTAACCGTTGCCGTTCGTGGCGGTTGGTTTACTTCACTTAGGAGTGTTCTGAATGTTCCAGGCCGCCCTAGAACAAACCAGACCTGTAGACCTCGTGTCCATAGGCTACCCCCCTAAGTCTTTTCAGCCACGATCCTACAGCTGAACCCGGATGGAGGTTAAAAAAACACACAAAAAAGCAAAAAGTCATTCAAAAATAATTTTCCATATTGGAGAACTTTGCTAAAGGGAAGAAAAGTAAACTGTTTTATTTGTCCTTTATTCTTGGTCGTAGATTATAACGGTTAGTCCCAGGTATCGTGTGGTCCTGAAAACAGAGTTCAGGTTCTGTAGTGTCCAATTGAACTGACGGTGATACTGCTGATTGTAAAATGTCATCACTTTCTTTCTCAGTGAGTGTTCCTTTTATTCGTGCATCGCTGAAAGGCAGAAAACGTGGCACGGTTTCAGTCTCTGAGTCGGCGACACCTTCCTGGACCCACCGGTCTTATGGCAGAGGTAGGGGTACCCTTTTGCAATGGGTCCCATGGATCCAGTGTTTCTTCCCTTCTACTCGAACAGCTGATCTTGTGGAGAGAAGAACGAGGTGCGGTCCGGTCCACCTGGGCTGCTCGTTTTTGGTTCGCTGAAAGTTGTTTATTAAAACCCAGGATCCAGGCTCAATGGGATGACCTGGAGATTCAGAGACCGGAGGCAGGGTGTCGTGGACCTGTTGATGTAAGACACACAATTTAGCCGTCAATTCATACAGATAGTCAAGCAAAACAGGATGCTCTATCTCGCTAAACTTCTTGGGCCTAGGCACTCCCCATATATTGGCCGGGCGGCGAAGACTATTTCATAAGGACTAAGTTTCACTCGTGAATGCACAGTCATTCTGGTTGATAGGAGTGCTAAGGGTAGAGCGTCAGGCCATTTGAGACCAGAGCTCGCTTGTATCTTGGCCAATTTTAGCTTTAGAGTGCCATTATAGCACTCCACTAATCCAGCTGATTGGGGGTGATTTGCAGCGTGAAACTTTTGGTTTATGCCTAGCCCTTCGCATACTTTCTTCATCACTTGACCCACAAATTCACTTCCATTGTCACTCCAGATCATTCTCGGCATTCCGAATCTAGGGAAGAACTCTTTCACAAGGGCTTTGGCTGTGGATAGCGCAGTATTGTCTTTTAGGGGATAGGCTTCCACCCATCTTGAAAAGGCACAAACAACAACGAGTACGTATTTTAAGTTGTTGCACCTCTCCATGTGGATGAAATCTAGCTGCAAAACCTCAAACGGATACGTAGGAGGTGCAAAATGACCAGCTGGAGTTGGGGTTCCTCTACCAGGGTTGTGTTTCAGGCATATCATGCAATTTTTAACCACATTTTCTGCGCACTTGGGAATTCCTGCATTTTGCCATACTGGGGCCAACAACTTACAAATCCCTTTCACACTGATGTGAGCCATTCCATGAGCCATTGTAACTACTGCAAGCACATACGCATCAGGTAGCAACCATCTTTGATGTTCTGACAACTCGACCCAACAACCATTCGCATCCAATTTACCCGTACTTTCTCTCCACACACTCAATTCTCTCTCTGTGGCTTCAGCTTGAATCGATTTCACGCTTTCTATCGTGTCTTCACACATTCCAACATCACCAATCCATCTTGCAGGGCCCGCGACATACATTCGGCTCATCACATTCCTTGCCGTTTCTTTTGCGACCTCGTCAGCAAATGCATTCCCACGACCAACATCATCAGTCACCTTTTTATGTGCGCTACACTTCACAATCGCAACTTGCAACGGTAAAGTAAGTGAATCAAGGAGCTCATTTACCAACTGACCATGCTGTATTTTAGTTCCATGCGAGGTCAGGAACCCACGTTCCTTCCACAAACGCCCAAAACTATGGGCCACACCAAACGCATATTGGCTATCGGTATAGATCGTCACTTTCATTCCTTTTGATACTGTACATGCTCTTGTTAGGGCTATTAACTCAGCTGCTTGGGCTGAATTATGTGGGATACGTGCAGCTTCAACAATCGTACACAAAGTTGTCACAGCATACGCCGCAGTCGTGTCACCATTCGGGAGCTTAAAGCATGAACCATCCACCCACAAAGTACCATCACTCTTTGCAATGGGAGTGTCCAGAAGGTCTATTCTCCCTTTCGTTTCTTCTTCTGTTCTATGGAGACAATCATGTTGTTCAGAAGTATCTAACTCCGTCACAATTGGCAATAACGTAGCTGGGTTAAGTGTAGTGCATCTTTTTATATGTACATGGCTTGCTAACAATGTCAACTCGTAACCTGACAATCGAGCACTAGTTAAATGCTGTGTCTTAGGTCTGTTTAACAACGTGTCCACTGCATGTGGAACCATTACAATTAATGTGTTATTCATCACTAAACCAGCAGACTGTCGGATAGAAACAGCAGCTGCCGCTGCCGCTCTTAAGCAGCTCGGTAGTGCCTTAGCTACTGGGTCTAAGGTTGAAGAGAAATAGGCGCATGGACGCTCCCTGTCTCCAAACTGTTGTGTCAAAACTGCTAACGCACAATCTTCTTTCTCATGGACATACAATGTAAAAGGCTTGCTGTAGTTGGGGGTACCCAATACAGGAGCTGAACATAATGCATCACGTAATTCGACAAAACTTTTCTGACAATCTTCAGACCATGGGACGGGATTTGGTGTATCTTTACAAGTTAATGCCACCAAGGGTTTGGCTATTACCGAAAAATTAGGTATCCATTGTCTGCAATATGATGTAATACCCAAGAAAGCACGCACTTCTCTTTGTGTTCTTGGAACACTCATTGCTGCAACAGCCCTGATTCTCTCTGGGGTCAGTTGCCTTCCCTCCTTCGAAAAGAGATGACCTAAATAGGTCACTTCTTTTTGACAATACTGTAACTTTGAAAGGGACACTTTGTGGTGTAAATCAGACAAATGACGCAATAATGACAATGTTGCTTCTTTGCAGATCTCCTTAGTATCTGCGGCAACTAGCAAATCATCGACATATTGAATGAGAGTGGCGCCATCAGGTAACATAAGAGTGTCAAGTTGTGCTTTCAAAGCCTGACTATAGATAGATGGACTTTCACAATAGCCTTGAGGAGCTCTCTTAAATCTGAAGCTTCGTCCTCCCAAATTGAAGCCAAAAATGTCCCTGCTCTCTTCTGCAATAGGGATGCTGAAGAAAGCATTTTTCAGGTCTATTACTGAAAACCAAGTGGCTGAAGCTGGAATCATTGTCAACAAGCAGTGATATCGGGGACGACTGGAAACTGTGGCACAACTATTTTGTTCACCTCTCTAAGATCAATTACAAACCTATAAACAGGTGGCTGAGTAGGGTCAGTATGCTTCAAGACAGGCAAAACAGGACTATTGCAAACGTTGCCTCTTGTCTCTTCAATTACATCCTTCTCAATCAGATCACGAATAATTGCCAACAACGCTTTTTCCCCTTCACTAGAGATCTTGTATTGGGGAATACGTGGCATTTTAACATTGGCTTTTAATGTTATCACATATGGCTGAATTTCCAAAAGACCTACATCATTAGGTCCAGTAGCCCAAAGAGTATTAAGAAGAGACGAAAATTCTGGTGGAAATCTGTCCTTTGACAAATACATTGGTGAAACCACTTTCTTACCCAATGTGAGTTGCACTCCAGAAGGAGAGCAATACAATGTCGCATACAATCTCTTTAACAGATCTAATCCTAACAAGTTCTCGCCACAACCTGTCGTCAAAATAAGGGGTGTTCCAAATTTACAAGGTCCAACAGAAAGAGATATAGGGTTAGAAATCGGATTTCTAACTGGGGCGCCGGAAAACCCTACTGATACATTTGTTTCGCCAGACAAAGGTGCGCCAGGGAGTTTTGAGTGCATAATAGAACTCTTGGTAGCACCAGTATCCAACAGAAAAGGTTCTGACACACCTGATGCAATCACCTTAACATAAGGCCCACTCTGATCTACTGGAACTGAAACAACTCCCTCTCTTTGTCTATGGCTGTCCTAGCAATCATTACTGTCCAAATGCTCATCCTCTGTATAGTAATCATCAGTATAGTACTGAGCCGTCCTACCAGATGCATTAACCTGTTGATCAAATCTGTTCATTGAGTTTTGAGGGAGGAATGGGCGCGCGCTCTGGGGAACATATCCACGTCCTCTTCCTCTAGGTGCTTGTGGAACACCTCGACCTCTTAAACCGGAAGTACCATTTGCGCGCTGTAGCAAAGCAGGGCAACTATACTTGAAATGACCCTCTTCCTTGCAATATGAACACTGATTGGGACCTACTGGGATACGTGGTTGAGCATACTCGGCTCTTTGCGAGTTTCTCTGAAACGGTTGGGGCTGATAGTTATTCTGATAGTTGTTCTGTGCACCACTATTCTAACCACCACGTGGCGGGTACGCTTGTTGTAACAGAACCTTCGTTTTCAATTCTTTTGTTTTCTTTTCTACTCTATCTCTCTCATCTTTATCTCTATTTTCGTAGTACTGTGCAGTAGCCAATATCTGTGCTGAAGAGGAAACTGCACAAGAACTTTCTGAGTCTTTCAACTTTTTACACAACTCAGGAAGCAGATTATGCACAAATTTATCGACGAACAAACGTTGACCACCTTCCGTGCTCATATCTTGACCACTGTGGTCCACAAACGTTTCTTCAAACCTGGTGAAGAAATCTGATACCGTTTCTTCTTTCTTTTGCTTACATGCAGACAATCTATCCCAGTTTACACGCATGGCAGGCATTATAGTTTTCATGTAATCAATAATCCTACCAGGAAGCTCTGTCACTAAAGGCTCAGGTTTAGCACCACCAATTTGTCGGGCATCTGCAGCAGCAATATTAGCCCATGTGTCACCTAACTTTTGAGCATGGTCTGTATGGCGAATCTTTCCCCATAAAGGCTGTGGACAACATTCCCAAACAACATGTCTATGTCAGCTAAATTCATAATGCAAGACCCCGCAGTCTGTGACAATTCCTTGTAATACCCTGTAGGATTCTTACGGGGATCAGGCAATCTCTGCTTAAGGGCTAAAACTTCAGCTCGCTTACATGGAACGTGTACCCATACACGCTGGAAATGAGGCAGGACAGGTGGATTAGCATTTGGGTCCCCTTCCCTCCACTGTGGGGGAACTTCTCTCATGGGGTACTGTTTCCCTTTCTTTTTAGCAGAAGAATCATATTTAAACAATAACCTGGAAACACCTTCAGTCCTAAACGACAATAACATCGCAACTGCTTTCTCGACATCTGAACCCACAATCAAACCTGTCGCAAAATCGAACCGTACACGACACAACTTAGGCGGATTGGGCTCCAAACCATTTTCCTCTAAATCCTCAGAAAGAAAAGTACACATTTTTTCAAAGACGTATCTCTGTTTCGGTTCTTCCCACTGATGGAAGACATCCATAACAGACTCTAGTTCATATCTCGCTGGTTCAGTAACCCATTTATGCGCCAAATAATTCAGTGTCTCTTTCTCCATACCATCAGGCAATTGGCTACGCAATTGTTTACGCTCTGAAACTGGGGTCGTAGCTAATGACCCAAAGAGAGGGGGTAAAAGACTAGTCACAGTGTTTGTCATTCTCTGACGGATAGAGGGAGAGGTTGACAAATGAACAGGAGGAAAAACAGAATGAGACAAGGCAGAGACAGAAGCAGTGTCAGAAACAATACCAGGAGTGGTAGTCGCCATAGTAGTCAAAGTTGTAGGAAGTAAAGGCAGAGCAGATGTCAAAGCCGGTGGCCCTTGAGGAGGCTGCACCGGAGGAATAGGAACCAACTGAAGAATAGCTGGTGGGTGCTGTGGAGGAGCAGGAGGCAATGCAACCAATGGTTGTGCAACTAGAGGTTGCGGAGGTGCCGTGGCATTCTGTGCATAGGGTGGTGGCGAACTTAGCAAATGCGACATTAGGGGATCTTTTTCAGAGTCTTTTGCTGCATCTTGCTGAAGAGGCGGCAAAACTGGATAGCATTTATCTACTGTCATTTTATGTTGCCTATGCAACTGCTCATTCAACTGTTCTACTTCGTTATCTTTAAACTGTATAGCAGCTTGCATAATCGAAATACCTTTTTCTCTCTTATTTTCTTAGCTAATTTAATTTCCTTTTGCTTGGCTTCCTTACGCCATAAGCGGAAAGAATCAAACATTGCCGGCCGGGCTTTCTTCTTAAAAAGTCTAATTTCGAGGTTATCTAAGATTTCTGTGTCAAAGCTACCATTTTGGGGCCATTTTAAAACACCATCTTTTCTGGTGTAACTGATCCATACTTCATTATATGTGATGGGGCCTACTCCGTGCTTCACATATAGTTCATAGGTTGGAGTTCCAATCGGAGGAACCGGACATGAGTCCTCCAACCGGTAGTCCCTTTTACAACCAAGACAAAACAAATTTCCAAGTCTGCTAAGACCAGGCATCTTCGCTCACTAGTCTAGCTTCAAACTTCAAAGGATTATCGTTTACGATAGTCTCGTGAATACACGAGTCCTTCGGCTTTGGTACTTGCAAGTTTCAAATCAAAGTGATCCCGAAGGGATACCAAACCAAATGTCCAACTAAGGACCAAACCAAGTGTCCAACTAAGGACTGGGAGACGCTCCACTGATACTTAACTGAAAATATCGATGACGACACCAGAAGACTCGTCGAATCGTTTCGCTCTACCAAACATCAAGGGTCCAAATCAGGGCGACAGCCAGGGCAGCAGTCCTTCGTAGCCGTCGGGAAGCGGGGAACCTCGCAGCAAAGACTTTCGGACCACGTCGACATGCAGGGGTCGATGAAGTGGCGGCCTTCCTCCAGAATTTTCACACGAAGCTCCCCACGGACCTCAGGCTTGGACCGGTACCGCTGGTATCGCCCCACGTTGGGCGCCAACTGAGGTACTGGGTTTTTCAGAACCGGTACTGATCCGGTAACCCAGCGGTGCCAGGGTACACCCAAAGACCTCGGGTACTTTTCTGATTCAGACCACAGAAACTCAGAGTCTTCTAGGTGAAGTCAAAGATTGAATTTATTGGCTGCAACCAAGTAACAAGCGTCCTAGAAGTACAACAGCACGGTTTGTATGTTCTCAGGAGACTGTCTGTCATTGCAAAATCAGGTTTCCTTATATACAGTTTTTTAAGCTTCAGGCAAACATTCTTGACATTTTGGTTGGTCATTCACATGTTTTCACTACAAAGGAAAAAACAGTGTCATGATGAAACCTCATATTTCATGTCATCCAACCCATAATAAATTACCCGGCAAAGGCCTAGTATTTTACATCAGATAAGTGTGGACCCCCAATAAAAACGGGCACCTCCCCCTCGTAAAGTAAGAAGAAGAAAAGAGCAGGTGCAGGTGTGAGCAAGATTAGGCAGGGTGTGTGAGCGATAATAAGGGTTTTATGGCATGGTGTGCCTTGATGCTATCTGATTTGGCCACTGGGAGAGGGACTGACCAAACAGGTTTGGCCTGAGGCAATGGTTCCAGCTTGCCCAGGTCAGAGAAAAGTCAATCAAGGTGTACGTGTCCTTGGAATCAAATCTGACTGTATTATAAGCCTATGTGAGGGCAACTTTTAAAAATGGGAGCCACGAGTGCAGGACGAAAATGGCGATTTCGAGGTAAAAACGCTGCTGGAATTGAGCGAAAATGCTCATGCTTAGTGTACTAGTCATTATCGGTCTTTTGATACTAAAATCGTACTGCTGTGGCAAAGTAAATTACATGGGTCCAGAATTTTTAGAACCACAATCTGAGCCTAGAAAATGTGCATTTTGTGATTTGGTGTAAGTCTGTTCAATAGTTTTTGATATATTAAGTTTCAAATTGCATCTAAATAGCATGCGACAAAAGATCTGAAGAACTGACAGACCTCAAGATAAGATTTGATTGACTGCCACCTCATCAACAAAGATGTGGAGGCAGCCAATTTAGGACTTGGGGATTCAATCTCCTGTCCAGCAAAAAAAAAAAAAACATATTCTGGGTGATTCAGGGCCATTTTCTATACCTTCCAGCTCTGGTGTAACCACAAATAGATTTTGCCACTGGTTGCATGGACCTTTGTGTTCTGGAAGCCTACATCTGAACATCAGACTCAAAATACAGTAAAACCCATGAAGAAGTAACAGCAATTTAGTCAGTTATAAGCTTAATTCATCCAGTAAATAAATCAGTCATATAAGCATAAAAATCAGTACTTTTATATAATCCTCCTAGATATTCAAAGTAACAGACAATATAAATCATCCCAAGGTACAAAATGTAAAATAAAGATTGCATAAGTTTCCTAAAGGAATTTCCCTATTAAAAAAGGCATCAGAAATAGCTAGGGGAAATCCTAAGCAGAAGGTGTCAGCCTGAAATGAACCAAGATTTGGTTCAGTGTAAAGGGTAGAAATGTTCGAGTTTAACTCTAGCAGCTATGAATTTGAGATCTCAAGTAGCAGAGTTGGGGAAAGTCTTCCTGCCACAAAGTCAATACAGGATCTCCTAACAACTATTCTAAGGCACAAATAAAACATGTTGCGCATTCAGGTTGCAATGTCTCCTGGGAGCAAGTATAGTACCCTTGTTCCAATCATCAGACAAAGGCAAACACAGCAGGTCCTGGAAGACTTAAATAAACTGGTGTCGGGATCTTTCCCATTCCCACACAGGGTGTGAATCACAAGTCTCCCGTTATTTTCTCTAAACTAACTTTCTAAAGCCAAGCAATGAGCTACTCTTCTTAGTAAAGTAGCCAGCCACCAAAAAAGAGAGGAAAAACAGAAAAACACATTTGAATTCAACATTATGGGCCAGATTTAGCAAGGCCTTATATTGCCCTTGCATCACGCCAGTTGATTGATGCAAGGCAACACAAGCCTTGAGGTCATACAAGGTGGCTCGTATGTTATAGTAAAACTGAAATAATGCAAGGCAGTGCAAGTCACTGTCTTACATTACTCTGCATTGGGAAGGCATTTCATGGGTGGAGTATGGGTGTTGATATACATACACCAATGATTTTTGTTGCATTTCCAGATTTACTAGCACTAGTTAACCTGGTAATGTGTCAAAATCCTACACCTTACCAGATGCAGTGTAAAAAAGAGAAATATCCTTATTTCTCCTTGTTGTTTTCTCTTTCTACATGTGCTGCATTTTGCAGCACACATAAAAAGAGGAAAATGCCTTTGATGATTGTTTTTTGTGTAGGACGATGTCCCTTCCTGCACAAAATCAATCCTGCCGGTAATGCAGGCACCCTTCCATCATGGTGCAAGAGTGCCTGCATTGGCATTTTGCAGCCACAAGTGCACCAGCGCACAGATAAAGAGCAAAAAGGTGTCTGGCTGAGTTGCAGCAGAGGTTGATAAATCATGCCCTATGTCTGCAAATACTTTGAGTAGTAGCAGCCTACTTGTAATTAGGCCAGTGTAAAGGAAATACATGTGAATAAACTGGAACAATCTATAAGCTAATGAAGAAATAAAATTGTGGCTTTGTACTAGAGGTACGCTGACACACATTATCATACAGATTAACATATCGGTAGTCAGATTAACATACGATTAGTAATGGTTATGGAGTTCCAAAATGTAATAGTTCCAGTGGGGAGGGAGTCCCTACTCCCTAGGCCTGATGAGGGGCTTCCAGAAAGATTTGCAGGAGCCAAAAACATTATTTTAACAGTACTCTGTGGCACAACTATAAAAAAAATCGTTGTGGTCTGCCCTTTTCTATTTTATGTCCTCTGCTGTAGGCTAAGGCCAGTGGTTGGTGGTCAGCACCACATTTTTCTTTTGGGATGAGGGTGCAACCCCTTCCTGAGGCTTTTTTAGGCTCTGGGGACTCCTTCCTCTGGATCTGCTTTACTTTCAATGGGAAGTGGGGCATGTAGCTCCTCCACAGAGCCTTTTTTAGGCCCAAGGCTAAATCCACCAGGACACTGCTGTGCTCACTGCTTTGGATCATGGGGGCAGGGAATGCAAATGTATTCCCTGCCCACTATCTCCCAAGTAGGGAACACAACTTTTCTCCCACCCAGGGCAGGAGCAGAAAAATAACCTGCTCCCCCGACGAGACCAAAGCAATGAAGTCAGCTTCTGCCTTGGACAGGATGGGTGCTGGCAGGGGAGATAGCAGGAACTGCGGTGGCATTGGAGTTCCCTCCACCACCCCACCCAAAAAACAAACGGTGTATGTGTCCCGGTGGGTACCATGGCACCCACTGAAAAACTTAATTTATTATTCATTGCTCCTGCAAGGAATGCCCTATAATGTAGACTCGTCACGCTGTGCCAAGGTTCTTGACAAAACAAAAAGTGCTCTTCCTTTGAAAACAAGGTCCAAATTATAACTACCTACTGGCGACTGCCAGTAGGTAACATATATATGTACATACATATATATATGTATATATATATATATATATATATATATATATATATATATATATATATAATATATTTATATATCTACACACACACACACACCCATGTACACACATCTAGACATATAAATATATATATATATATATATATATATATATATATATATATATATATATATAAATATATATATATATATATATACATATATATATATACACACATGTACACATATATACGTATATTCACTGAAAAAAACAAAGGTTACAATAATGTCATAGTTAGGTCACATTTCAGACATACAAAACCAATGATGAAGCATTAGCAGTCAAATTAATAAAGAAAGAACTGTTTATGGTGGGGGAACGAGTTATAATTACCTTAGAGGGCAAGTTATAGTTGCTTGATATAACTCTAACTATAACTGCTGAATTTCTATGGTTTTGTGGGAGCAAATTCAGAACCTAAATATAACATCCCTGTAACCTTTGTTTTTTAAGTGAATAGATAGATAGATAGATAGGTAGATAGATAGATAGATAAATCGATAGATAGATAGATAGATAGATATTACATAAATACACACAAACAGGACCATGTTTCTAGAGAAAAAGCGTTTTTGTCTTGCCTATATCTTTGGCACTGTCTGATGAATCTTCACAAAAAAAGTGCCCCAGTGGCTCTTGTTGTGCAAGTTTTGGGGTGATCCATCAAGCAGGAGCAAAGAAAAAGGGGGTAGTCAAAAAATTACATTTCCCATGTTAATTTCCATAGGGCTTTTGAACAAGTCAACAGCCTGAAGTACTGGACAGAATTAAACCAAATTTGGTAGAAAGCTATCTTTCAGTAAACATAATATGCTTTCACTTTTTTGGTGTAAATTAGTTCAGTAGTTTCTGAGATATTAAAGGGAAAATACATTTTGTATTTAGGGACGTGGATCCTCTGCGATATATGTGCGAATAATGAATAGCTCGTGCAAGGAAATGCACAGCTCTGATTAGCTGCCAGCACTTTAAGCCAGGAGGTGTTTGCAGGACCTTGGGACTCAGTTTCAGCTGAATCCCACTGAAAAATGTGGAAAAAAAAGGAAAAGGGGCCTGGGTAGTGACACCATAACCCCTTAGCTTTGGTGGTGGGGTTCCAGAGGGCAGCAAAGGTCTTTTGCAGGAAAGTCACAAAATTCACTAATTTGCAGCAAAAAAAATAAAAAAAACAAACGTGGGCTCTCTTGCTTGTGTTTTTAAAAGTCCCCAGGTGGGCCAGGTCCCAGGGGCACCATGAAAAATAAGGATTGGACAAAGGGGTCTCCTGCCTGGGCCCCGATGTCCCTGGGACCACCACCTCCCCAGGTAAAATGCTTTAATTATTGCTCGGAGGTGTGATCGGAACTCTCCACCACCCCGGGGGACCGCCACCTCCCTGGGGCACTAAATTGTAAGTAATGTGGGTGGGGCTGTATGGCCCCCCTGGAGCCCTGACGACCACCACCTCCCCAGGGCATTTGTCTAATTGTATTCAGGGGGGCTGCACAGCCCCACTGCAGCCCCAGGGACCACCACCTCCCCAGGGCATTTGTGACATACCCAATCACACATCCATAGAACTACTAACACTCAGGGGGATGATGTAATCAGTGATGTTATTTGAGATGTCATCAGTGATGTCACGGACGATATCATGAGGGATGTAGTATGTAAGATCATAAGCAGTGCATTGTGCGGGTGTAAATTACAGTTAGTTCAGGTAATTCTAACTGCTGAATTTCACTGGTTTTGTATGTCTGTAATGTGACCCAGCTATCATGTTATCATAATCTTTGTTTTTTCAGTGAATTTCTAAGGTTTTTTTAATTCTATTTTCTATCTATAACGTCCCTGTAACCTTTATTTTTTTCAGTAAATTTCTATATATTTTTTAATCTATTTCCAAACTATAACCTCCCTGTAACCTTTGTTTTTTTAGTGCATTTCTACGTTTTTTAAATTCTATTTCCTAACTATGACGTCCCTGTACCCATAGGTATAACATCCATGAAATCATTGTTTTTTTATTCATTTACAAGTTTTTTTTAACATAAATTAATATAATGACAATATGATAATCAAACCAATTTAATTATTCTATCAATTGTGTTGTAACAATGGAAAGAGCTTAATGATTTTTAAACATTTGTATTCAGAGTATAAATATATATATATTATAGATTTTCTTTTTTTTTTTTAATTTTGGAAGTCGTGTACCCGTCGCAAATCCATGTGATGGGTATGCGACTCTGGCATACTTTGACTAGTACAAAAAACTGTATATAGACTGTTTGAACATTTACATTTTAAGAACATGTTTTCTCAACTCTTTATAAATATATTGGGAAAATAAAGAAATTTGAGTTTTTGGATGGTTTTAGAGAAAATGGAGAAGTTGCCATGCCACTGCGTATCTTGCAGGCACGTATTTCTAGAACTGGGTCGGGTATGTGACTCCGGCCATTTAAACAAAATGAAAATACCATAACACACTTTTCTGAAGTTTACTTTATCTAAAGAGATTTACTAATAGTGATAAATAAATACTACTGTCAAGAAAATTATTTATTTCTAAAGTTGTTTTACTATAATTTATGGAGCCTCGACCTGTATGCAACGGCACCGCAGATGGGTCACGCACCCCATGTGACATAGGAAATATTGATTCTGATTGGTGGAACACCTTCTATCAATAATATCAAAAGGTCCCACCTCTTTTTCCCATCATTTTGGGTATGGCAGCACACGTGCACACTGTTCCTGGGAGAGTTGCTGACTGGATTTGGCCTTCTTTCACTTTGGATTTTAGACAATGAAATGGCATCTCCTTCACAAAATGTGTAAGAGGAAGAACAGAATATCTTGATGGAAGATGAAGAAGAAGAACAGCCTGCAAAGAAGAAAAGGGAGAGCACAGTGTGGGAAGTCTTCTGTATCTCGGAGGACCAAAAAAAGTAATTGCCCATAAAGTTACATGCAACATATGCCAGTAGGTGTTTTCAAGGGGCAGTGAGAGGAAATACAGCTGTGGTAAATCTAGTATGTACAAGTACCTTAGCAGTATGTGTTCCACTCGATTGGCAAGAGTGGAAATTAAGAGGCTGGAGACAGAAAAAGGAATATCATCAAGCAACCAGCTGGGGACATCATTCAGCACTGCTTATGTTTCCTCTGTGCCACCTACAATTCCAGAGATTGCAAAAGTTGGTGTATTTGACCAAAATGCAGTGTTACTCTAAGTGTAGGAGAGCAAGCAGTCCCTAACCTACACTTGTGTAAATAATAAATGCACATAAATATTGATTTGTTTTCCAAATTAAGGTATTTCACTTTTAGTGATTATTGCCTACTTGCCATTGCAAGACATGTTCATTTTGTGCAAAAAATACCAAACACCAAAAAAATTCAAAAATTGTTTATTAAGTACAAAAAAAAACCACAAAATCATTTGAAAAACACAAAACGGTTCTTGTTAGAACCATCTCTTTTACTTTAAAAACGTGTGAGTGACTGCATGTCAGAGTGGATGTATGAGTGAGTGAGTGGGTGCATGATTGGCTGTATGAATGACTGTTAGGGTGCAGCTCTTTTCCAACAGGCAGAACAAAGACGTTCAGCTGTGGTTCTTTCAGATCTGCACCATATTGGCTCCTTGTGGAGTTCCACAGGGGTCATCACTCAGTCCCACACTGTTTAACCTATATGTTGCTCCCCTGGTTACCTTGATTTGCTCAGCTTGATTCCAAGTACGGTCCTATGCTGATGACACTCGGATTTTGGTATCCACTTCTGAGGAAATACCAGTGGTAGCTGATAGGTTTAAACAGTGCATGACTAACATTGAGAGCTGGATGAAGGAAAACTGTCTAAAGTTAAACATGATAAAACAGAGGTCTTGTTCTTTAGAGGACAAGTCTCAACATGGTCAGAAAAATGGTGGCCTCAGTCATGTGGCCCGCTTCCCGTTCCAGTAGAATCAGAGAAGAATTTAGGTGTGATATTTGGCAATTTGCTCTCTTTTGACAGGCAGGTGAGTAAGACTACCAGCTCTTGTTTCTGCATTATTAATATTCTTAAAAAATGTTTTCCATTCATCCCCTTGGAAGATTCATTAAGGAAACTGCAGATGATTCAGAATATGGTGGCGAGGATGGTGTTGGATATGCCTAAATCTGCCTCAGTTACTGCAGGTCTATGAGCCTTTCACTGGCTTCCAATCATTAAACACATTGAGTTTAAATCTCTTTGCATTGTACATGAGGCCTTGCAGCGGCAAGGATCTTTGGCTCTGAGATCAACTTTTCATTGGTACTGTCCTAGTAGACAATTGAGATCCTCAGGTCAGAAAATGTTCTTAGTGCCTAGATTTCAGAAGACCAGGTGGGGTGGCCGCGCTATATCTGTAACAGCAGCTAAACTCTGGAACAAACTACTGGATCACATAGCAGGAGTGGACACTTACATTGCATTCCGCAAGCTACTTAAAACTTGCAAGTTTTCTCACCCTTAACTTTGGTGGAAGGGTCTCCTTTTTCAGAGGTTTTCTGCAGGTAGCGCTTTGACACCTATAGATTATAGATTATATATTGTGCTTTATAGATGATAAAATTCAAATACAAAAGAATGGCTGTATGGGTAAGGGAATGGGTGCATGAGGGGCTGAATGGGTGAGTTAATGGGTACATGAGTGCCTGTAAGGGTGATTGGCTGGGTGCATAAGTATATGTATGGATTATCTAGTAATGAAGCAACATCTGAAACTGCTACAAAATTGCCCTTTTACCTGTATTTAAAGAGGAAGAAGACAAATATTAGTTAAAGTTTGATATAATTATTATATCTATTAAAACTTATTAACCTGTAATAGAAAATATATTATCATTAACAAAACACAACCAGCTTTTGTTTTTTATATGACAATTTCACACATTATGTAGACATTTTGTGTTCCCTTATCCACTGCTCTCAGCTGCTATACTTTTTCTGCTATAAAAGAAGTATGTATAACTGCTCATAACTGTACAATGTTTGGGGGGGCAGTCATATGGACTTAAAAAAACAACACATAACACGTTATTTAAAATTAACATTAATATGCATCAGAGTTGTAACTTCACAGTATTTTACTCCAAAGAAGTGTTACTGTTGATTATTATTATACCTGGTACAAAAGTATAAACAGATTTAATCCAGCATTAGAGCTTTTCATTTTCTTTTGTATAAATCAGTCTGAATGGGCAACATATTCCCTTAAAGAGTTAATATTTATATAGACAGACTGTGTAGGTATTTTCCATATAAATATTATGAAAATATTCATCCCCATTTAATATTTCCATAGCTTTTCTTGACATCACCCTTGAAAGGCCAAATAATATCTTAACTAGTGATAGTCAATGTATAGAGAAGAATGCATAGCTGCCTGTTTCCTGAAAACTATTTGATTACATTTCATGCACAAAACACTTTTCACATCATTTTGAGGACATCACCCTTGTTAGGCCGAATGATGTTTTAAGTAGTAATGATCTGCATAGGAGTGACACTGTAGCCAATATTATACCACTCATCCATCTTAGAACGTTGGTTGAAGAAAAAATAAACAAGAATTAGGAAGTTTGAAAGGTAGTTTTTGCTTGAAATGCAGTTTGCTATGGTTGCATTCTGTCCATCCAGTGTGCATCTTTAAATATACAGTATAATGTCCAGAAGTCATATTAAGGCCTCTATGGAAGATGATAGCCAAAGATATTCCATTGCTAGCCTACAATATCTCTAGCTTTTTACAGATTTGTTTCACACCTTTTTCTTTTTCTTTACCTTTGCTTTCTTTCTTTTCTATAATTTTTGAAAATTCTTTTTTCATCTTCCACTCAAGACATAATACTCTTTTTTCATAAACAGGATACTGTCCTAAACGAGGAGCATATTTACTTCTTAATCAGTTGTATTCATTCATGCAATTTGCATCTACACTAATCTTCTTCTCTTCAAAATCAATCAGAAACAAACCAGCTAAGGTTCAAACTCGTGACAGTGCCACATATGACATTCCTTCTTTAAGAACTGTATTTCCAAATTAATAAATGCAGCATCAACACTTAAGCCTTGAGACTTGTAAATTGTTGCAACATACATAAAACAAACTAGAATCTTTTTTTGTCGGACATACAAGCAAAATGTGTACAACACATTGCCCAATTTACTTCATGCAATTACCTGATCAAACTTTATAGCTAAGAATTCAATCTGATCACGATTAGGAAAATTAATTAAATCAACAACTGTACCAATGCACCATTTACCAATCCTTCTTCTACATCTAAATTATGTCTTAAAATTACTCTACAGTTTCTATAAACACATAAACACTTTTCTGGTCCAACGGTCCTGGATACAGTTTCCTCCAAAGACTTCAATTTATCTTCTAATGTTTCACTCAGCAGTACAGTTACTCTTTGGTGTTCCATTTTGTCAATAGCAGTAATCTCCAAAATGAATTAATTCTCAGTTTTAGTAATTCATCATTAAATGCAGCATACTCTTGAAGTGTAGGTATGAAACAAACTATATATTTTTCCCTCTTTACAAAACCCATACTTTAGCTCTGCTACTGTCTTCGTAGAGGAAAAGAGTTTCTTAAAGTGTCGACTTTCCAGCATGTGCTTTCTCTTCTGTGTCAGAACTCCTACTCTAATGTCCGTTAGTATGTTGCCATACTCCATGTAAAAATCTTGACGCATATTTTTGCACAAGTTCCTTTTATTGAAAGTATTGACAAATGACTTTTGAGTCTCTTCATGTGAAAGAGTTTTAAAAACAGGCTGTCATTTTACAGGAGTAAGTTGTAGTAGGTCTCCAAAAACAATTAAATGTTTTCGTCCAAACAAGAAGTCGTATTCAGTTTTAAAATCTCTTGCATTCGCAGGTGGGCAAAAGCAAACATTCAATTTGAAACCATGCTTACCTCATCAATAATCAAAAACTTAATTTTCTTTCAAAACTCTTGCTACTTCATGACAAGCTTCACCAAATAATTTCTGGTATTCCAGTTTATTCTCACGTTCAACTAGTAGCATTAGTAATCTATGTAAATGTATTCCTTTGATATTGTGTGCAGCTAATCCAGTAGGTGCTGCCACTACAAATGATAAATTTGAATCTGTAGTTTTCTGTAAGTAGAGACAACTTTGATTAAAAAGCTTTTTCCAGTACCATCCTGACCACTAATTAATACTAGTATTGGCTCAAATGATGAGCAATAGCATTTGTTTTTCTTATGTCATAATCTATATTCTATTTTATCGTTTACTTTAGTGTATATCTATTTCTTTTAATTGCTGAGTTGTCCAACTAATTGTTCAAGATCTACAGATTCCTGTCTAGCTTGTTCCATGGCAGTTTCTTCTTCATTCATAGCCATTGCAGCTTAATTTTCAATAATAGGTTTTCCAAGAGGATCCTGACTTGAAGGTGCTGAACTTTGGCTGCTTTGAGAACAATCCTTAGCTACCTCAGCAGCAATCATTTCTTCCTCTTGTCATTTAACATTTGCAAGTACGTTTTGAACATGGGATACTGAATTTATCTCTGACAACATTGAAAGAATCTTCATAGCAGTTATAATCTTTAAGTAATTCTAATTCAGTACACCAAGGTTTGAACAGTTTAAGAACTGTTAAATAGAAAAACTATATTTTCTCAGGAGTTTGATAGCTAAGTTTTCAGTGGTTAATTACATTTTGTCTTTTATGTTTCACTAAGCATCCATCACATCCATGAACTGCATATTTTCCTTCATCTATGTTCTCGGTTAGATTATTTCTAGAACTGTAGTTTTGAAGAATTTCATAAAGGCACTTGTTTTCTTCTTGGATAGTATGTATCCAACATATTGGATATTACAATATATGTATTTTCTGGGTCAAACTCTGATAGGTACTGGATTTCAGGGAATGCTCCAGTACTCTGTTTCTTATAGTAGATGGACCCAGACTTACCCAGACAATACCTTTTGATTTTGAGAACAATCTTGCTGAGCTCAATATGTCACATGCTTCATAAGACATCATTTTTCCATAGAAAAGTATTTTCAAGCTGAAATATATATAGGGCCTGATTACATCCTTGGCGGATGGGACCCTTTTGACTGGTCATTGTCATGTCTCCATTTTCCCTTGGCCCTTGGATACTGGACCTGTACTAGCTACAGCTGGGCCAACTGCTGTGATGATTTAATCCACCATGACCCCACTCATCATCCATTGCACTTGAGAATCACATTTAACTCCATTGAACACAGCTACTGCGTAAGCATCTTTATTGTAACAAGTACGATTTTCAGTAGTACAATATGTCATTTCAGTTAACCCATTGACCAGCAAACGTCTGTAAGATGGACCGAAGGGGGAGCAATGTGCAGCAAGTATAATAGTAGAACAGACTTATTGTGAAAGGGTGGCTCAGGGAGCCACAAGTCAAACCAGGAACCAGAGTAGCACCACCTAACTGACCTGCAAATAGACCAAAACTGGGACAACCATCACAATAGGAGTCAATGTTGCCCATTCAACACACATGCAATACATTGTAGTCCTCATTAGTGCGAATTGGAAAGTGGAATGTTAACACATATTACCATGGCATGACCACATTCGCAAGACATTCAGTTCCGTTGGTCGATCACTCATAGCTGACATTTCCCAACTAAAGCCACGTCCCACTGTCAGTATAAGTTAGGTTCCATATTCGTCCACTGTGTACAGTAAGGATAAGTAGCAATATTGATAACACTACTTTGGTTGGCAGTCCATTTGCAGTTGACATAGTATTACTGGGAACATACAACATGCCCAATCCTTTGCAGATGTGATGCTAGCCAACAGCATAGTAAACCTAGCTCTGACATTTGAACAGTAACACCACCCCTGATGGGCAATATGTCTTCACCCCAAACCCACACAGAGAGCTAGCTGTACTTAACACCTCCACTGATGGCACACATCAGGAGGAGCAATGTCACAAGGCAGACAGGAGTACAGTTCACATACAATACAGTTAACACATATCTGATTTCCATTGGAAGTATTGGTGAATCAACTCTGTTCTAGAGTCAGCTGCATCCTCATCTGCCTCCTCATCACTTTCAACAGCACCATCAGCCACTGGTTCCAGCTGCCACCTGCTCAACATCCAGTAATGGTGTGTGATGTCTCAGGGCCAGATAGAGCAGCATGCAGCAGGCAGCAAAGATCTGGCAGACCTTTAGTGGTCTGTAGAGCAGCGTACCTCCAGAGATGTGTAGACACCGGAATCTGGCCTTCAGTAGCCCAAAGGCCCTCTCTCTGATAGGCCTTATCCTGCTGTGGGCCTCATTGAAACAGTTTTCCCCATCTGTTGTCGGGTATCTCACTGCTGTCAGCAGCCATGGAAGGTTAGGATAGCCAGAGTCACCTATGTACACAAAGGATGGACCCATCACAATACCGGTAGAGACACAGGGCAGAATGTGAAGAGAGGTGACATTACAGTTGCACACATATTATTGGATACATACCTATGAGCCAGGCCCTCTCTCTTTAGTTGTGCCATCGTGTATGGGACATTGCTGTTCCTCAGAATATAGTATTCATGCACAGATCCAGGAAACTTGGCCATTACTTGGGTGATATACTGGTCAGCGAGACACACTACCTGGACAATTATGGAGTCATTTTTTCCTGTTCTTGTACACTTGTGCATTGGCCCTGGGAGGAACCAAAGCAATGCAGGTGCCATCTATTGCTCCTATCAAATGAGGGACATGTCCCATATCATAGAAGTCAGCTTTAACATTGGGCAAATCCACACATTTGGGGGAATCTGATGTAGCTGTCCAGGTGTTTGAGTAAAGCACACAGTACATCCTTCAACACAAGACTGAACATCAGCTGTGACATCCCTGCTGCCAAGCCCACTGTAATCTGGAATGACCTGAGGCAAGGAAGTGTAGCACAGATAAGACCTGTACTGAGGGAGGGATGGCATAGGGATTATGCATGGCAGGCATGAGATCCGGCTCCAACTGGGTACAAAGTTCCATGATGGTCTGATGGTTCAGACGATACGTCTGGATGATGTGTCTCTCTTCCAGAGTTGGAGAAGCTAGTTTATGGGGTCCTACCCCTGTATGGACAGTTGTATGGGGCACCGGAGCAGCAGATGAGTCTAATGTTACTGTCATGTATGATAGTGGTGTGTGAGGCTGGAAGGTGTTGTGACAATGCAAATGGACAGATGCATGGTGGTTGCAAAGGAGTAGGTGCTTTTGTGGTGTTAAGACATGTTAGTGTGGGCATGAGATGTGTCTGATGTGTGAAGTTCACTGCTGTTGCTGTAATGTCACTCTACATGACTTTCTCCTTCTGTCTCTGTCACCCATGCAGGTCAGCGCCCATCAGAAGAAGGGGATTTGGCGTGCCATCGCCAAGCAAATGCGGACCTGGGGGTCCAAAGCCAGCAGAGCACCCACTGCAGAAACCTGTGGGAGGACCTGAGACGTTGGGCCCTTAAGACTGTTGCGGCCCAGCTGGGGACATCCTCCCAACAAGGGATGGGTGCCCATTGGACCCTGACACGCCCAATGGCCTGCGTTTTGGTTGTGGCAGCACAGCATCCACAAGGGGGTAAGTACTCACTCACACCTCGCTAACATTTAGCTTGTATGGGTTTGGATTGCCTTCTAGTGGTAAGATGTAGTGTAGATCATTGGTAGATGCACATGGACTATGGGTCTCATCCACCCTGGCAGGATTTGTATTGATTATGTGTGCCAGTACCACGCAGACAGTGACTTATGAGGGGACGCATTCCATGTTTGGGTTTGTCTGGACACCCTTCACATATTTTGAAAGACCAGCTTCTTCCGTAAGTATCAATATACCTGAGGTGTTCAGGTATTACTCTACCACTATGTCAGAGGTAATTTGTGATTTTTCAATCAGCTGCCTTTTACTGAATGTGTAGATGGCTGCAGAGGGCCAAGAAATGACTGACCACATTGTTAATGTGTTTGTGGGCATGCTTCCTTACCTTGCAGGATTCGGTTGAATAAAGAGTACAGGATATGTCTATGTAAACGACCATGGGAATGTGCCCAGTACTATGAGCTGTGCATTTTTAGACTCTTCATCAAGTAAATGAGTGCCAATGCCCCCATATTAGTATTTTTTTTTCAACATAGCTTTTGTTTCCCCTATGATTTCCCACAGTTATGCATGTCAATGTAAAGGCATGCCATACCAAGGCATACAAGCAGAATTTTTTTTTGTCACTCTGTGTGAATGATGTGTAGGTATTGACCCATTCCACCCTTTCTTTCTCTCCCACCCTCCCTTCTTCTCCTCCTCTGTCTTTGTATGCATCAGCATCATCGGGCAAAGGAGAAGGGGACTGGAGAGTGGGGAAGCTGCAGCCCACGGGGCCCAGGCAGTGTTTTGGTTTGGATTAGTTGTGTGCTGTTGTTATGTGTTGCTGCCAGTATGTGTTGTCCTGTGGAGGTGTGCAGTGTACCTCTCTGCCAATGCGTTAGTGTGGTTGTGATGGTGTTGTCGCTGTGTGACTAGGCGGTGTTGTGTATGAATGTATTTGACAGTGGCGGTGATGTGTATGTGTGGGCGGTGTGGTGTGTATGGCATGTGCATGTTGGCTGTGGTGTGTGTTGTTTGTGTGTGTGTTGGTACAGGTGTTTGTTTGCATGTGTGTGTGACCATCGCTAGCCATGCCTCGTGTGTGTGTTGTGTGTAGGTGTGTACTAATAGCCTTCCCTGCAGTGTGTGCTAGGGAGATGTACTTATGGTTGTTGTCTTCATCGAAGTCTCTGGTTCTGCACTTGTACGGCAAGCACGAGCAGTAGGAAGACTTCAAGTTCAGGTTCCATTGCGGCTGCAGACATGTCTGTGCTCCTGAAGGTGATTGTCTCCTTTTATATTGTTAGTTTCCGCCAGGCTTTCCATGGTGGTGCAACCTCTCCGGAAATGCTGCCGGTGTGCAACCTCAGAATATGCTTGGCGGAAACATGGTCTCTGCCAGTCTGGAGATGCCTACCGCCTGCCACGGCGGTCCATCCCCACTGGCAGTACTAGTGGTGTATTGGCTGGGTTCCATCTGGACCACCGTCATGGTCATGATATGGTGGTCTACTCTGGCGGCAGTGTGACCGCCAAACTCATAATGACCACCTGAATGTCCATGTTAGCATTCCGCATTTTTAAAATCACAGTATTGTAGTCAGTAATACATTTGGAGTCTTAACTTCTGTTTAAGTTGTATGTATTCTTTGGTGATTTCCATCTTAGTTTATGTCTCACTGAAGACAAAAAGCTGTTCACTCTTCTTTTTTAAATGACAGGTCTTGAAAATCCAAATCAACACTTTGTATAAAAATGTTCTTTGGACCTGTATGGACGACGACAGTACTTCCCACATCTTTGTGTTTGAAAATGTAAAACTTGCTCTCTGAGACCTTTTTCACCACTCTGTTTTGGAATAGCACTGTGAAATACTGTTGTTCAAAAGGCAACACAGACTGATCACTTTCTGCTCCAAATATGGGTGCGTCTTTTATCAATAGTAGCATGTGAACGTGAGGAGCACCTCTTTCCTGGTACTCTTTCTGCCCAAAGAAATCACTTACTTCTCCAAGAGGAGGATTGTTTCTGTTATAGATAAACGCAAGCATAGCTTGGAACCTGAAGTTGAAATATACAACATTAGCAGGATCTTATGAGCCTAGGTATCTAGCTGCCTTCAAGTTGATATCTTTTAGATTGGAGTTTGCTTCTTTCAAGAACTGAAAAAGATCATCCCATGTATACCATACACATCTCAGTGTCAAAAAAACAGGTTGGTGGTCATAGGTTTCTCAGCATACTCTTCAGTTCTCCATGACAATGGTACCAGTATTCATTAGTGCCACTTTAGCAGGCCTTTACGTGAATCAAGTTGTATTCTAAGTTCTGATCCTTTACTTGCACTTTGTTAACTTAATCTCATGCAGACATTTTGTGAAGATTAACTCCTGTTTTGAAATTGTGATTCACTGCATATGAGCGTCCTGACAAGTCACTCTTAAACAGAAGGTTAAATGTTTATGGGATACATTGTCTGAATCTTGGATACTCTGAATCCGTGTTGATCGGTATTCAGCTGCTGGTATTTGTATGGACAGTTCATCATACCGACCTCCTACTCCAGTGGAAACAAGTAGGGATATTGTCGAGCCTCTAAACTCTTTTCCCACACACTCATAGGAGCTCCATTTGCTTGCTTAATTTAAAATAAGTTGATAGCATCACCAATGGCTTCCTTAGAATGTAATGGATGGATGCTGTAGTGCTCATGAATTTTTACCGATTTGACTGGCCCTCTTTTTCTATTTGTCCACTTAATAGCGAACTGACATCATAATCAATGTTTGGTATATTAGGCTCAACATTAACATTTTTGTAATAAACATTATTTTGTAGCAGGTATAATGTGGCTTGTTAAACTTTATTAACATAAACCAACTCTTGCCAAATTGTTAATAAGTGGCTCTTCATTGTCTTTGTCTGTTCCTACAGTTTCAATTTTTTTTTAAGCCTAATGAGAAATATACTACTATTCCTTTAAGGCCTTTCAATAACTCTGTTGGATGCATTTTACCTGTTTTTGGTTCCAATCATATAATCGCTTAAAATGGATGTACAGTTTGTATAAGGATAGAATCATACACATTTAAGTCTCATAGTGGTTCTGGAATACTCATAAGTTCTGAACTATTATACACTGCTCTAGCTGATGTTTTCTCGTCCCCTAACTTATCATAGCAGTACTCACATATAACTTCCAGATTGGACACGTCACAATTCTCCTCTGAAAATTAATAAGCAACAAGTTCTTGCCACTTTTCCCTGTTTTCCCCTTATGTTTAGTAAAATATGGGCCTGATTAAAAGTCTGGCTTTCACAAGACTGCAAGACACACAGTGGTGGTCACACCACCATGGCTGTGGCCACATTACGAGTTTCGCGGGTGGATCTGCCTACAGACTGCTGTCTCCACCAGGATCCAAGATGCTGACGGGCTGATGGCAATCCTGGTTGTAATCAGCCAGGGTGGCGCTGAACTCAGTGCTGCTCTGCTGATTAAAACCTTGTTCTCCGCCAGCCTTTCCATGGCAGTTTCCCCACCATGAAAAGGCTGGCAGAGAACAAGTGCTGGGGCCGGCAGGGGGGCCCTTGCACTGCCCATTGTTAGAGCATGGCCAGTGCAGGGTCCCCCCTGCCCTACATCATCGAAATTCTCACTGTCTACTTTACAGTGTTCATACTGATGGTACTGGTTGGTCCGTTATGTGCTACGAGATAGCACTCAGCTCCTTTAAGGCTCCTTTCTCGTAGCACTGTTCCTGCCGGCCTGATGGGCAGGACCACTCTATTTCAAGGTTTCTGCAGGTCAGACCAGTGGAAATCTTGTAATAGAGCAGGGGGGAAAAGCCACCCCCATGGCGGTGACGTTCTCCCTGCAAGTTTGGCGGTCCCAATTTTGCAATCAGGCCCTATGTCTACATTTCATATTTGACTTTTATAACGAATGCGTCTACAGCAAATGCAGCCATAGGCCCTCATTACGACCCTGGCGGTCGGCGGTAATTTGGAGAAAGGTACTGCCAACAGGCTGGCAGTACCTTTTCCCAAATTATGACATTGGCAGTTTGGCTGAAGCCAAACCGCCAATGTACCACTCTGTCCGCCAGGGTGGTAACAGCCGCCGAGCTGTAGACTTTGGTCTCCAGCCCGGCCGCCATCACGTTCCCACCCTCTGGATTATGACCCCACCTACCGCCATGGTTTTTCGTGGCAAGCCTACCGCCACGAAAACCATGGTGGTAGGCACTATCAGTACCAGGGAATTCTTTCCCTGGCACTGATAGGGGTCTCCCGCGCCCCCCTCTCCCTCATCTTCCGCCTTCTCCTCCCCAATCTCCCTCTTCCCTTCCCGAGGCTCCCGCACATTTACACACCCACATGTGCACACATACACACTCATAGACACACGCATACCCACATCCACCCACACATGCACACATACATACCCACACACCACAACACACACAACATACATTGTCTCACACACACCCATTCACAACATACACGTACGCACACATTCAGTCATTCACGGACTCATTCAATGCAACTCACACCCACATGCAGGCATACAAAAACAGACACACACCCCCCCCACACACACACACAACATCCCCACACATGCACACACCACCCCCTCTCCTGTCGGAGAATCCGATTTACCTGCTTGCAGGGTGTCCTCCGGCAGGAGACGGGATGCAGCACTGCTGCCAGAGGAAGCGTCCGCCAGCAAAACACCGCTAGGCCGTATCATTGTTCGTGATACGGTCAGCGGTGTTTTGCTGGCGTGGTGCTGTTGCTGACAGCAGTGCCACCTTACCGCCGTCCGCCCCATGACTGTCGACCGTATTCCACCAGCCTTCTGGCGGAATTCCGTCTACGGTCATAATGCAGGTGGTCGGCTGGTAGCCACGGCAACTGTATGTTGGCTGCTGTCGCCGTGGCGGTAGGCGGTCAATACCGCCAATGTTGTAATGAGGGCCATAATTTGGCTTTTCAGACAAAGTTGTATTGAACTTCTTTATCTCTTGTGCAAAATTCTCAGTAGCAAAAGTTGTTCTCTCTTCTTCTGTGCCTACCAATTCCTCGTTCTCCCTAGAATCTTCTCAAAGAACCAAAACTGCACATTCTCATAAATGTTTTCTACCTCTTTTATGGTACCATGCAAAAGCACGCAATTCATCTCTCCTAAACATAATGCTGCAGTCTCCACATAGTAAAGTCTCCTAACTAAACTTCGGAATTTTGAATGGTGAACTGCCACCATTCTAAAGTGATGAAAGGTGCTTTGGCACACTTTTTCGAATAAACATGCTAATGAATGTCTTTGTTAAATTGGTATGCCTTCTTGGTTTACATGGATCTAATCCTTGCAAAATATTTCTTTTTCTCTTCAGACTTCTACATGGAAAGTCACGCACAAAGGTTTGTAATAAATCAATAGAATGCTACAAATACCTCTACAATTCCATTTGTAACTAGGGCCCTGTCCATGCATTCCCTGAACCTCTTCAGCTATCACCTCTTCCATATTTCCAATCTCCTCTTTTTTAATAGGACTCTCATCCTCAACCTCATAACGTCGACCAGTTGAATCAACTACATGTACTAATGTGTTTTCTTGGAAATAGCCTTCTTCATTAAAGATAGGCCCTGTACTATACACATGTTTCCATTCTCCACTGAAGATTTTACAGCCATTAGTTTTTATTAACAATTATTTTTATTTTGCTGCAACTCTTCATACCCAACACCATTTTATCCAGTGTTCTCATTCTATTAGTAATCAAAATGAAAAGTTTCCTCTTGAAGGCAAACAGCTTATCAACTACAGCCTCAACACATTTATTTTGTTTCACTACTTCTTTTCTCCTTCTGTGTCTCTTTAAATTTTCAATGAGATTCTGAATTACCCTGGCACAAAATATTCTCACTCTAATTTCTTTGAACAGTTCCTCCCTTCTGGTTGAGCTTTTAGCTT
Organism: Pleurodeles waltl; assembly: GCF_031143425.1. Lineage (NCBI taxonomy): Eukaryota > Metazoa > Chordata > Amphibia > Caudata > Salamandridae > Pleurodeles > Pleurodeles waltl. The sequence goes on from NC_090446.1 coordinate 339,566,322, forward strand.
CTTTCTTCGACTTCTTAGTTGTGGTCTGACTCTTTTGTTCTTGTGTTTTTTTTGGCATTTTCGTTATGTCTTGTAAAAAAGGAATAGACCTCTAAAATACAAAAAAATAAAAAAATGTATACCTTCTCATCATATACTACTCAATTTTACATTATAACCATATCAATGTAATTATTAAAAAAATGCACCACTGTACATGTCTAGTTTTCTGTTTAAATAACAGTACAAATCTCTTTTTTATCATATGCAGTACAGTTTGTATCAATGTACTCTTCAGCATCTTCTCACCAGCATTAGTGTTTCTCTAGGTATATTAGTTTATATACAACTGTAACTTTGGGTATGTGAGCATGTGTATCAATATGCCTGGGAGTTTGATTGCACATATAAATGTATGCATTCATTTTTTACTTTTTGGATTATATTACAAGTGGGCGTATCAGTGTATTTATAAGGGTGTTATATGTGCTAGTTGTACATATTACTATATAGAGGGGCAGGTTTAAGAAAAGTGGTGCTGCACCTAGTGCAGCTCCACTTTCCTTGCGCCTCTCATCACCCCCCTACTGCCACCATGTGTGTGCCGTATTTGAAATACGGTGCACAATGGTGCAGAGTAGGGGGCAATAATGTAAAAAATTTTACGCTATTGATTAACTCTGCAGGAGTAGCGCTCTTCCTGCAGACTACATAGGGGCCCATTATATATATATAATGATATGCCCCCTTTTAACACATGCTCTGAGCAGGCTTTAAAAGTGCCAAAGAAATGTTGCAAGCAAATCTCTTGGATTTCCATGCGCCATTATTTTGGCCCCACTAACGGGCTGGCACATGCATAATGTAGCACAAGGGTTTACAAAGTGGTGCAATGCATGCATTGTGCCACTTTGTAAATATGACACAGGGAAAAAGGCACTTTAGCACCGCCTTAACTTCAAAACAATTATGCTATGGCAGTGCTAAGGTGGCAGTAGCGGCTCTTAAATCTGCCCCATAGTGTTTTACTGAATCAATCAGACTCTTATTATGTTAAAGCCGTCTTAACACCAGCTTTTTATCTATTTTGTTGTTTATATTTAACTGGCCCCCTCTTTTCTTCTTTCCATCTCAGCTACATTCTGCAGCACACAAAGAAATAGGAGAATGACTTTCATGACTGCTTTTGTCTAGGATGGTATCATTTCCTCCACAAAAAAATTCATCCCCCCAACACAGCCAGCCATGCACCATCCTGAAAACTTGTTTGCATTATCTCTACCCAGGAATTGCTGCATTCTTTCAAGGATGAATTTCACTGTATCTTGTATACATTTCTGACATTTTGAAGTGGGACAGGGCAACAATACAAAGCTCTTGCTGCACTGCTTTGCAGCATTGGCATTGTAAGTAAGGCCCTATATGTCGTTCATTATAAGCACATACCATCTTTCCCATAACTAATGTACATTCTAGTTCAGATATAACATCTATGTACATAAAATGGAACTATAAGTATTTCTAAGTGTTTTTAAATACCAATTCAACTTGCACGTTCAGGAACACACAAAAAATAATTAGCATTATTAAAGCATGGTTGTAAATCTTGTACTGTCATTCATTCTCTAAAACAATACAGACATTACTACATATATAAATAAAATTATCAAAACCTCTCTGCCTATACCCAACATAAAAGACTATTATGTATATCATATACACTTATATGACTTTTATTTACAAACACCGCTTGGTGTAAAACGAATGCGGTAATTTACATACCTGTTTATAGCTTTTTTTGATAGATTAAGTGCTGTAACAATATCACTTCTAGTCTTTTTTTTGTCATAACAATGAAAACTCAGAATAAGAATGGTATCTACTCTTAGACCAAGCAACCAGTAATGGCAAATTGTTGACCTTCACGGTCACAGATACTGTCCTAATTACTAATCACAAACTGTGTTTCATCTTTTCTTTATTTTATGCCACATCTGAATGGTTAGTGGTTGTTAATCCTTTCTTGTCTTTTTTGGTAAGAGGCCCAATCTGCCACTGTGAATTCCTGGAGTCAGCCTCCAGCGTAGCCGACCGTGTAACATTGCAACTGAGTCACAGCTCCAGTCGAGGTATAAAAATATATTTCACATTATTTCTTTTTACAATTTCTTCAACATTTCACAACCTGTGATATCAGTGAATTGGAAAAATGATTACTTATTGTTCTCTGTATAAGAAAACATATCTTGTTTCAAATGTATGTGTCCTTTAACAGTTCACCTTCCCCATCACTCTTTCACCTCAGTTACCTTAGTAACCTCCTTTAGAACAATGTACTGTACTGTGAAAGTAGTTCAAAAGTTTGCATTTTTTTCCTACCAACAGAATAGCTTCAATGTGTGCTGTGGCAGGTATGGTTGACTATTACAGAGTGTAAGCATATCCAAAAGGGAATTACTTATTTAAAAAAATACAAGAACCAATCAGTGATTGTCTGACTGAATATTTTACACCACAACCTATTTTTATGTACCAATCTACAAGCATTATCCAATCAAAAGTATTATTTTTTTAATCCACTGCTCCCTCTATTTTAACCACCTTATATTTAGTAAATTCCATCACTCAGCTGCAGCCTTCTGCTGTGTGCTACTGCTCCTTCCTTTCAAAATGTTCAGAGTGTGGAATGTAGGTCACAGCAATGTTTATTTGGCTAGTGAGTTTGCTAGAATGAGTGGCAATAACAGGGTTTGCCTAATGTGGATATTACTTGGGTTGGCCAAAGTGGGTTAAAGTGGCAGCAGTTGCTTCCATTGGCTGAAAGCATTAGAGATTGCCAACCCCCTCATCTCATAATTGTGCACTGTGGTGGAATGACCTCAGCACACTGACTGGAGTAGGACTGGAAATCCTATTGAAGGATCCCTTTTTTCAATTAATGCATCTTTTTCCTCGTTCCGCCTTTATGTTCTCTAACATGTTGCAGAGGCAGAAATGGAACTGGTCTACTGAATTCTGTCCACAAATAAACAAAGCCAGGAAACATGTTAATAAAAACCATAATATGGGCTCAATCTACAATGAGAACCTCCACTTTGATACAGATGAGATATATAGAAAAGATGATGTTCACTTCACAGATGAAGGCAACAGGGTGTTTCTGAGCAACTTAAAACTCTGCATCCTCTTATATATGTACTAATCATTTCAACCAAACAAACACAAAGGCTCTTCTTAGAGCCATACTATGGCCCTCATTATGAACACGGCGGTCTTCTCCGTGACCGCCAGCGCCCCCTGAACCCCGCCAGCCATATAATGAACATTCCTCTGGGCCTAGAGGAATGCCTGGCTGTGACATTGAAGACGGCTCCACCTGGAGCTGCCACCACTGCCTCTGTGCGGCGGGTGAAGCTGCACCCGTCGCGCAGATCTGACCTGCACGATAGGGCTCCCAGGGGGTGCCCTGGTCCACCCCTTCTGCCAGCCTTTCCCTGGCGGGAAACCCACCAGGAAAAGGCTGGAGGCTGAAAGATCATTATCCGAGGGGCAGCATCGCTGCCCTGTCGGATGATGATGCCAACCACTTCCAGGCTGCCTGACGGAGGCAGCCTGGCGGTGAGTGAGGGCCGCCTATGGTGGCCCTCCATGGGTTAATTATGTGGCGGTGTGGGCCTCCATGCCGGCTGGCGGAATTTCCCGCCACTGCCGGCATGGCGACCCACACCGCCGTATTCATAATGACTGCCTATATCTGAAACACTAATTAAATTTAAAAGCAAATCTGATTTATTTTATAACTAAAAGGAGTCGTGACTCCGTCACAGATTCTCCAAGTAAAAGTGCAAATAAACATCCAATAGATTTTTCATATGTCTTTGTTTTCACTTCCCAGGAGCCACTACATTTCTGAATACCTCAGTAGAAATATAATTGGGTATATTAATAGATGGACAAGTGGGAAAGTGTATCTTTGAGTGGGTGTATGAGAGTATGAGTGGGTGTATAACTAGCTCCACCCCTGTGAGTGACTGCTAGTGTATCTCTATCTAACTGTCTGAATAACTCTCTTAGTTCATGCATAACTATGTCTCTAGCTTGATGTGTGTGTAAGTGTCTGAGTGGGCCTTTCAGTTGGTACATGAGTGTCACTAGGTCTGGAACAGGTGCATGAGTGCGTCACTAAGTTTTTGTGTGGATACATTAGTGACTTATAGGTGGGTGTACAAGTGTATTTCTCGGTCTGTAAATGGGTCTGCGAGGGTCTGTGAGTGGGTGTGAGAGAGTGTGACTGGGTCTGTGAGTGGGTGTCTCAGAATATGAATGGGTCTGTGAATTGGAAAATGAGTGCCTGAGTGGTTGTCTGGGTGGCTGCACAAGTGTTTGACTGGGTCTACTACCTGGTGTGTGAGTGTCTGAGTGGGTCTGTGCCTGGGTAGATGAGAGTATGAATTGTGTGAGTGTCTGAGTAGGTCTGTGGGTGGGTTTGTAAGTGTCTGAGAGGGTATGTCAGTGTCACTGGGTCTGTGAGTGGGTGTTTACGGATGGGTGTGGGGTTTACAGGTCTGTGAGGGTGTGTTTACGGGTCTGAGTGGGTCTGTGAGTAGGTGCATGAGGGTCTCAGGGGGCCTGTGAGTAGGGGTGAAAGTGGCAGTGGGTCTGTCAGTGGGTGCATGAGGGTGCAACTAGCCTGTGAGTGGATATCTCTGTGTCTGAGTGGGTCTGTGAGTGGGTGCATGAGTGTGTGACTGGGCCTGTGAGTGGGTATCTAAGTGTCTGAGTGTGTCTGTGAGTAGGTGTGTGAGTGTCGAATGGGTCTGTGAGTGGGTGTGTGAGCATCTGAGTGCATCTCTCAGTGGGTGTGTGAGTGTCACTGGGTTTGTGTATGGGTGCATGAGGATCTCAGTGGGTCTCTGAGTGGGTGTATAAGTGTCAGTAGGTGTGTGATTGGGTGCATAACTGTGTGACTGGATCTCTGAGTGTGTTTCTGAGTGTCTGAGTGGGTCTTTGAGTGTGTATGTGAGTGTCTGAGTGGGTCTGTGAAGGGGAAAGGGGGTGTGTGAGTGGGTATGTGAGTGAATGTGTGAGTATCTGATTTGGTCTGTGAGCAGGTGTATGAATGTCACTGGGTCTGCAACTGGGTGCTTGAGGGTCTGAGTGGGTCTGTGAGTAAGTGCATAAGAGTCTGAGTGGGTCTGCGAGTGGATGTATAAGTGTCAGTGGGTCTGTGAGTGGGTGCATGAGTTATTGACTTGGTCTGTGAGTAGGTATCTAAGTGTCTCAGTGGGTCTGTGAGTATGTGTGTGAGTGGGTCTGTGAGTGTGGATGAGTGAGTGTCTGAGTGGGTCTGACAGTGTGTGCATCAGTGAGTCTGTCTATATATATATATATATATATATATATATATATATATACATATATATATATATCTATATATCTATGTATATATTTCTTTATCGCAGGATTCAGGACCCTGCCTCTACGTTACACTGGGTGGGCTGCACAAAGTGTTGCGACAGAGTAGCAACTCAATGACCATCAAAACAAAAGGGGGTTTTAACCCTTTTAAACTCATCATGGATACCTCACAAACCCATTCATTACCCCATGGGGTCAGGGTACCTCTACCCTGACCCCTTCTTTTCATTTTTCAGTTAACATCCATCCCCCAGGACCGTTGCCGGTTGATAAAATGGCAGCCACAACTTTCTGAACAGCTTGCGTCCACCTAATCACAGTACTGCTTCTGGTGCTCTAGTCATGATGCCACACATATGGGTCTCAACGGATCCGCGTCCCTATATATACCAATTTGTTTCCATTCAATTACAAGAAAACCAGATAATAAACATTTCGCTTTTCGGACCAGGACCTACCATTCTGCCAAATTTTGAATAATTCTGTCCATTAGTTTCAGAGCTATTGTGTTAAAAATGAATGGAGAAAAAGCAATTTGGGACCACCGCCTTTTTCTAGATCCCCACTTCACTGATCACCCTGAAAATGTTCAAACAGCAGCTGATGTGACTGGCAAATATTTTTGGAAAAATTTGTGAAGATTCATCAACTGGCGCCAAAGATATAGGCAAGTAAAAAAAAGCTTTTTCTATAGAAACAAGGTCCTAACTATATCTACCTAGTGGTGACCGCCACTACATAATGAATATACATTACCTACTGGCAGTCACCAGTAGATAGTTACACTAAGAACCATATTTAGTTAGAAAAAGCGTTTTTTGACTTGCCTATATCTTTGGCACGAATCTTCCCCAAATTATCTACTAAAACTATGCCAGTGATTCTTGATGGGCATGGGAAATTTCAGGGTGATCTGTCAAGCGGGGGCTGTGAAAAAGGGGGATGAAGAAACATGCATTTAACCATTTTAATTATCATAGGAGTTTTGAAAATGACTACAGCTTGAACTGCTGGACGGAATTACACCAAATTTGACAGAAAGTTTGGCTTCAAAATGCAGATTATGCTTTTGAATATTTGGTGTAAATCCATTCCGTAGTTATTGAGATATTAAAGGGGAAATAAATTTGTATATCTAAGGCCCCGGATCCATTGTGACATTTTCTCAGCGATCGAGGCATATTCGCGAATGCACTTGCCAACACAAATGCTGTGATTAGCTAGCCATTACCTGACCAGGAAATTACGGCTGCCATTTTAGGTAATGGGACATGGTCCCAGGGGCTAGAAAATAAAATGAAAGGTGGAATAAGGGGTCAGGGTGAAGTTACCCTAAGCGTAGGGCTGTGATATACGGGTTTTGAAGGGTCAAATTATGACCTTAAAATGATCTTTCTTCATGCTGTGCAATATTCGCGCTTATGTCACGACGCTCAGAACTGCCCACTGTGTAATGCTGCAACAAATTCAAAAATATAGGCGAAAAGATTTGTACAAAATTCTCAGATTCATTCTTACAGTAAATCATTCACTCATAGAAATGCTCAGACACTCTTTCACCCATTCACAGACCCACTTAGAGAGTCATATACCCACTTTCAGACCCACTCAGACACTCACGCATCTACTCAGAGATGCACTCAGACACCCCCGGTCACAGACCCACTCAGACCCTCATGCACCCACTCACAGGCTCACTAAGACATTTGCACACGCTCGGACACTCACACACCCACTCACAGACTCCCTCAGACACTCATGCACCCACTCAGGTCCTCACGCACATATTCACAGACCTACTTAGACACTGATGCTGCCATTCACAGACCCACTCAGACACTCATGCACCCACTTTCACATCCAGACAGGCATACTCACATGTATTCTCACACCCAGGGACACGCTCTTACACCTATTCTCACACCCAGACATGGTCCCAGGGGCTAGAAAATAAAATGAAAGGTGGAATAAGGGGTCAGGGTGAAGTTACCCTAAGCGTAGGGCTGTGATATACGGGTTTTGAAGGGTCAAATTATGACCTTAAAATGATCTTTCTTCATGCTGTGCAATATTCGCGATTATGTCACGACGCTCAGAACTGCCCACTGTGTAATGCTGCAACAAATTCAAAAATATCGGCAAAAAGATTTGTACAAAATTCTCAGATTCATTCTTACAGTAAATCATTCACTCATAGAAATGCTCAGACACTCTTTCACCCATTCACAGACCCACTTAGAGAGTCATATACCCACTTTCAGACCCACTCAGACACTCACGCATCTACTCAGAGATGCACTCAGACACCCACACACCCGGTCACAGACCCACTCAGACCCTCATGCACCCACTCACAGGCTCACTAAGACATTTGCACACGCTCGGACACTCACACACCCACTCACAGACTCCCTCAGACACTCATTCACCCACTCAGGCCCTCACGCACATATTCACAGACCTACTTAGACACTGATGCTGCCACTCACAGACCCACTCAGACACTCATGCACCCACTTTCACATCCAGACAGGCATACTCACATGTATTCTCACACCCAGGGACACGCTCTTACACCTATTCTCACACCCAGAGAGACAGACACTGTGGCCAACTCCCACAGTGCACAGCCTTTAGCCATACACGATGCAAGGTTGGATTATTATGGGGGGTTCCCCGCAGGGCCTGGCTGCAGGCAGTGGCTGGATTAATGTATAGTAATTAAAATTACTTGTTAAAAAACATAGAAATTCACTGAAAAAAAGGTTACTGGGATGTTATAGTTAGGAAACAGAATTAAAAAAACCATTACAATTAATTTAACTTAGGGTGGGAGTAATAGTTACTTGAAATGACTCTAACTACTGAATTTCTATTGTTTCGTACGAGTAAATTCAGAACCTAACTATAATGTCCATGAAACCTTTTTTTTTTTTTTTAACTAAATATAGATAGAAATTCAGCAGTTAGAGTTATTTGGTCGCCTGTAAGTATTTATAGTTAGGACCATGTTTCTATGGTAAAAGTTTTTTTTGTATTGCCTATATCTTTGGCACTTTTAGCTAACCATCACAAAACCTTTCAGAAGAAGTGCCCCGGTGATTCTTGCTGCACATGGAAAATTTTGGGGTGATCCGTCAATCGGGAGTCGAGAAAAAGGGGGGTCAAAAAAGTTGTGTTTTCCATGTTAATTCCAGTAGGACCTTCAGACATGACTACAGCCTGAACCGCTGGATTTTGACCAAATACAGTTTCATATTTGGACAGAAAAAGAACATTGTAGATCCGATTCCCACATAATCTCTATTTTATGCTTGGGTTGGCTTGGGAGCTGATAGTGAAGATATTTATATAAATAGGAGGCCTTGGTGTGGGTAGAAGAAGGAAACTGTAAAGAAGTTGAAGTTGGTGTGTCCCATGATAAGGTATGCATTTGTTGTGTGAGAAGAGTAATTAGAGATTGATATTTAGATATATCAGTGGCTGAAAGATTACATTTAGATTGAATATTAGAAGGAGAGAGGGGTTGCATATTATGGAATAAATGCTTGACTTGTAAAAATCCTTTATCTATCCATTCTTTCCAAAAAAGAGAACAATTTAATAATTTGATATTCTTATTATGCCAAATGGAGGAATCCAGAAAGGAACGTAATGGTGATAAAGGTTTGGTAAAAATAGGAAAGATGATCGAAATAGAGTGTGTGACAGTGGGAGATGTATGTTTTCTGGGAGAATGTAACAAATGAGCTAATGAATGAAAAAGAAATAAGGAAATGATAGTATTTTCCAATTTGTACCAGACTGGCAAAAAATGTTCCCTAGAAGAGTAGATATAAGGTAAAATGTGCCTTAGTAAAAATGAGGAATGATATTGGTGCAGATTAGGGAAGTTAACTCCACCTATTTCTTTAGGATTACATAGTGAGGATAAAGATATACGTGCTTTCTGTCCATTCCAAAGGAACTTTACCAATGTGGTATTAAGAAGTTTAAAGAATTTAAAAGATATTTTCACCGGTAACATGGACCAATAAAAATGAATCATCTGGAGCATCATCATTTTATTTGATTCCAACCTGCCCCACCCATACTAGCATTTCTGAATGCTTTTAATGAAAGAACTTTTTTAGGTCTGACAATGCAAAATTTGGGTTTGGAAAAAGAGGGCCCCATCAGCTTCATATAGGTGCAAAGAAGAAAAAATATAAGCTGCTCCTGTTGACGGTCAGAGAGAGAACCCAGAGGCTGAGGGACAATTACTGTTGGGACATTTAACTTAGAACCCTCCTGCTCACAGCTGGTATGAGGGGAACTAGGTTAATTGGCTATTAAATATAATTAAAAGATCTGCAAGGCAAATACAGAGCTCAACTAATCAATTATAAATGTGTGATGAATAATATTTGGTCTTCATATTTTCTTTCTTCTAATAGCATCCATGTTCAATGGGTTACGCATTATTATAATGATAATTATAGGATACAGTACTATGATCTATATTATAATATCTCATAATAAATACAAATTAATTTTTTTTTAAAACAAGATTTTTGCGAGGGCTGGTTTTGGGGATTTTGGACAGGGTGCCCCTTCTACATACCCTGGAGGGGTAAATGTTTCTCCTGCAGGTTCATCTGAATCCAGATGTCCATATACCTCTGTAGGCATATCCCAGGGGAGGGGATAGAAATGTTTTCCTTTCTCCATGGAGGCAAGAATCACTTCTTGCGGCTTAGGAAATATACCCAGGTGTGGCTCCTCAGAAAGGAGAGGTGTCACGAAATTCAGACTTTTCATATTGGGTGACTACTGACTTAGGGCGTGAATTAGATATTGGCAGGTGAGTTACTCCGTTACATCAGTGACGGGTATCCCTTCTGCAGAAATCTAAATATCATTATATCCAATGGGTTTTACATTTTGGCGGATGAGATATCTGTCACTGTTGTTGACAGAGTAATTTATACGCTAATTTATAAATCAGGCCCTTAGTGTATATTTATCAACCTCTCAGCCACCCATACACACAAAGCAAACATAGTTAATAGCGTTTCAAAGATGTCTTAAATCTCATCTGTTTGAATTCTCTCTCATTAACATTGCATTGTATGTATTGTACTCTTTTTATTCATAGAGAGCTCATGTACAAAAAAGTTTCGTAGCACTTAATTACAGGCAATTAGTAGAACGGCACCTAGATATGACTTGTAGTAAAGCAAGTTTGCAAGTTTTATAAGTGTGTTAACTTACCTGATTGTAGATTTTCGAAATTACATTTAATTTATTGACATACTGTTAAATATGTTTAACAGTTAGGCCTAATTTTACTAAGTGCTTGCGTCACCATAGCATCTGACAAGGTGATGCAAGGCCAATCAAGCCCTTAAGTCAGACTTACTCTGTCACCAAGAACCATCTTGTAAGACTCTGTATGGCATGGTACATTTGGAGTAAGGCAAGGCAGCGCAAATCTCTGCCTTGCATTACTCTGCTTTGGGAAGGCGTTGCATGGGTGTAGAATGTGTGTGCACACGCATCCACCTATGATTTCTAGCGCATTCCCAGACATACTATAACTAGTATACCTGGGAATATGTCATAATGCTGTTTTCCCAGGTGAGACATAACAAGGAGAAATATGTTTATTTCTCCTCATTTTATTCTTTCTGTGTCTTCTGCATTCTGCAGCACACATTGTAAGCGGAAAGAGCCTGAGAAGACTGTTTTTGTGCAAGAAGGTGTCCCTTTCTGCACACAAGAAATCCTGCCTGTAACGTAAGCATCCTTGCATCATGGCGCAAGGGTGCCTATGTTGATGGTAGGCTGCATTTACTATGGCATTGTAGAGGGAGAGCAGGAATGCCCCTTATTTAAGTAAATATGGCCCATTTCTGCGTAGTTTAGCTGATACAGCACAGCAAGTTGTCTTGCTGAGTGGCGTTTCACCAAATATTAGTAAATATGGCCCTTAAGGTCTTGGCAACTCAGGATTTCACCTGAGTAATATTTTTATTTTTATTTGTGAGCTTTACTACCCTTCATAAAATCAATCTTTGGTATTGTTAGGCTGGCCACTATGTTGGCCACTGGACGATTAAACTAAAAGGTATTTCTATTGTACCAGAAACAAGTGCAACCATTTGAATAAAAATGATATTTTTTTGTATTTTCTCTGCAAAAGTCTAGGATGTGCTGAAAATCTATATTAACAAGTTTAACTTGCTCGTGGGTTGAAACGTAACTGCACTTAATTGTTGTTGGTAGAATGGAATGTTTGTAACTGTGTCCATTTTGTATCATTTCATGTTGGAACACGACTGCACCTTTCACCAGAAGTAACAAAAGAAGTGAGGGTTAAAGCAAGAGGCTGCACTTAAAAACATAAAAATACTGGGCAGGGTTAATAATGTACGTGCCCCGCATCATTGAGACAGTCTATGTAACCAAAGCCTAACAGCGCTTAATTTAAAAAAAAAAAAAAAAAAAAAAAAAAGAATAACATGCTTAGGGGCACAATGTTTGTTTTAGGAGAGGACTCAAGCAGCGTTGAATGCCGAGGTTGTTGCCTTCCAACTCTGCCCAGCCTTGAGTCCACCTCCTGTCTCTTTGTTCCCCTGCTACTTACAATTCCTCTCCATCCCACACCTCCAGGCTCTTGTTCTACCCGCTCCTATATCGTTTTTTCCATATTTCTCTTCCTCCTTTCTCTCTTTTCTATCTCAGTCTCTTGAACTGCAACAAAGTATCTATGTTTTCATATGTCTTTACGCTGCCCATTAAGCAAATTAATTCATTAATTCTTCCTGTGTGTGTGAGTGTGTGTGTATGTGTGCACGTGTGTGTAAGAGAGAGAATGGCATTAAAGGATGAAAATAATCCCCTAGACTAGACTGACCAAGCATCAAAATGTATTTAAAATAAACCAACCCATCCATCGACTGATCATAAATCAAACCTTGTTTATTTTCAGCATGAAGTAGTAAACATAGACTGCTAGCAAGTAAAAATAGCTCTTGTATACAAAGTGGCTTGGGAGAGTCAATGCACTGCTAAAGCAACGTGTAATTGTATTGCGATAGTATAAAAAAGTAATTGATTAATCAACAATGCCATTTTTTCAAGCTTTATCTCCTTTAATGTTTCCTCGCTTTTACAAGCACTTCACTCCTCTAATTGCCTCTAGTGGTTAAACTAGAGACAGACTGTAAAACGTATAGATTAAAACTTAATAACATTCTCATCTATTTATCACTTTTCCGCTTGAGTAAACCTTTACTGTTGGATTTGAAAATGGATTGCCCAAAGTAAATAGATCGTTGCCGAGGAAAGATTGTTTCCCTGAAATAATGATGATTCTGGAGTAACTCTCAGGCCTAAGTATCAATGACTTTCGAGGTTGTTGTTACAAATGATGACCGATTCCCAGCACAATCACACAACTAACAGAACCATTCTGGAATAAGTTATCCCACATACACGGGTATGGATTTTTGTGACTGTCTTAACTTTATGGCAGTAAACATATTACTAGCATAGAGCAACACCACCATTTCACCATCTCAGGAATGGGGCCCTTGGCAATAAGAAGGTTTTTCAGGAAAGATCCCCAGGGTAGCAAATTGATGCTTGTTACCTCACAGGTACTTAATTTGTATATAAAAAATGCACAAGCCTAAATGTGGAGCCTATCACCGAAACTGCTGAATGCTGGGGTTACAAAGGCTTTCTAGTTGTTATTACACCCTATTACCCTTTCTCCAACCACCCTATACTTTCTGCCTCTTTTTATCACTTACGCAGGTTCTTTTGCATCCATATTCATTTTCCTTTGTCATTGTTTATCAATTGTTCTCTTCCTCCTCATTTCTCCCTTTTCTGCCTTTCTGACTTTGAGTCAAAGGGGGTTATTACAACTTTGGAGGAGGTGTTAATCCATCCCAAAAGTGACGGTAAAGTGACGGATATACCACCAGACGTATTACGAGTTCCATAGGATATAGGGGGTCATTACAACCCTGGCGGACGGTGTTAAAGCAGCGGAAATACCGCAAACAGGCCGGCAGACCAAAAAAGGGAATTATGACCCTGGCGGAAACCACCAACAAAGACAGCCACTTTAACACTTCTCCCGCCACGGCGGTACAGACAAGCAGCGCGGCAGTAACCGCCTACAGACAGGCGGAAGACAATGTACCGCCCACACTATTACAACCCGCCAATCCGCCACCTTTTCCGGGGCGGATTCACCGTGGATAAAAAGACGGCGGAAACAGCTTTTGCAATGGAAAAACGCTCACCTTAACATATCCCACGAGAAACGAGGAATCCATGGAGCCGGAACTCCAAATACTCCCTGCCCTTGTGTTTCTGCTCTCCTACGACCAACAGCTACGTAGGCGCCGCAGACAACAGTGAGTACTGCACCCACGACATGGGGGAGGGGGGAGGCAAAAGTTAGGGGGACACCCACCAAACACCCCCACCCCCACCCTCGCATATTACAACATACACACCAATGCATTCACAAAAATCACAGTAACAACCCACAATCCCCCCGGAAGAATGAAAAGACAATGCGAAATTTGGTCAAACCTTGTAATGTGGCAAGATACATGTCATACAAAAATATACAGATGTATATTTGAAAATCAGTCATAATTATATACAATACGTGAAGTAGTGCAGATATGTACATAACAATGTCCGTGCACCATCAGTCCAAAAATACATGGGCGAGGCCCACAAATGATACCTGACCACAATCGGAGAGAACACTGCCGGGGCATCAGATAGAAATACTACAGGCACCTCAGGGGGAAGGGGGGGCACCTCAGCCAGATGACTGCAAAGCCAGATCCACGACGGGGCTCCATGCCCATTGATGTATCCTGGGGAGTGCAAAGCCACAGTCTCTCAAGTCTCTACAGTGGGTGGGTTGCCCACTGTGCCATCCTGGGGCATGCAAAGCCACAGTCTCTCAAGTCTCTACAGTGGGTGGGTTGCCCACTGTGCCATCCTGGGGAGTGCAAAGCCACAGTCTCTCAAGTCTCTCCAGTGGGTGGTTTGCCCACTGTACCATCCTGGGGAGTGCTAAGCCACAGTCTCTCAAGTTGAAGCAGGTCCCTACTGGTACTGGGGGGGACTGGTGCCCAGACTGGATGAGTCGCCCCGTGAAAGGTAGTGTCCTGTCACTGTCCCAGCTGCACATGGGTTAAGGATGCCTGATGTGGCGGCCCATTCTTTCCTACCCGGTGCATTGCCCTGTTCAGCGGTGCTTTGCCATGGTGATCTTTGCCCTGTTCAGCGGTGCTTTGCCATGGCGGTCTCTGGACTGTTCAGCGGTGCTTTGCCGTGGCGGTCTTTGCCCTGTTCAGCGGTGCTTTGCCATGGCGGTCTCTGGACTGTTCAGCGGTGCTTTGCCGTGGCGGTCTTTGCCCTGTTCAGCGGTGCTTTGCCATGGCGGTCTCTGGACTGTTCAGCGGTGCTTTGCCGTGGCGGTCTTTGCCTTGTTCAGCGGTGCTTTGCCATGGCGGTCTCTGCACTGTTCAGCGGTGCTTTGCCATGGCGGTCTTTGCCCTGTTCAGCGGTGCTTTGCCATGGCGGTCTTTGCCCTGTTCAGCGGTGCTTTGCCATGGCGGTCTCTGGACTGTTCAGCGGTGCTTTGCCATGGCGGTTCTGATAAGGACATTGGTGTGTGGCATGACGTTCTATACACTGGACATTGGTGTGTGGCATGACGTCTTCTACACTGGACATTGGTGTGTGGCATGACGTTTCATCATTGCCCAGCGGGGCTGTGGCAGCCGGGGCCCTCCAGGGCACTGACTCCGGCGGTGGTCTCCTGACCAGTGACGATAGTGGGGCCCTCCTGGGCTGTGACTCTGGCGGTGGTCTCCTGACCAGTGACGATAGTGGGGCCCTCCTGGGCACTGACTCCGGCGGTGGTCTCCTGACAAGTGACGATACCTGGGCCCTCCTGGGCACTGACTCCGGCGGTGGTCTCCTGACCAGTGACGATACTTGGGCCATCCTGGGCTGTGACTCTGGCGGTGGTCTCCTGACCAGTGACGATAGTGGGGCCCTCCTGGGCTGTGACTCTGTCGGTGGTCTCCTGACCAGTGACGATACCTGGGCCCTCCTGGGCACTGATTCCGGCGGTGGCGGTGGTCTCCTGACCAGTGACGATACTTGGGCCCTCCTGGGCTGTGACTATGGCGGTGGTCTGTGGACCAGTAACGACGGTGCTGGCGGTTGTGTCTCGACCGCCAAAAATGATGGTGAACTTCTCCACCGTGACACTCACAACAGGCTGGGCAGACTTCCTCTGGCCCCTCCCCACCTTTGGTGGAGTCACAGTTGACTCTCCAATCCCCTTGGAACCCATGTCAGTTGTTTTCCCACCAGGAGTCTTAACACGGTCCCGTCATCCACTCTCCAATTTTGGAGCCTTTACAGGGGTGGGCTGCCAGTGCCTTGGCTCCGGGTCCTACTGCCTGCCCTGGTGGCCGGTGCACTCCAAAAACCTTGAACAGGCACCACTGGTATTGGAGGCTTTTTGGCTGAGGTGCTACGACGGGACTGATGAATTGGAGGGGAGGGTGGGTGGGGGCAAAAAGGTTAACTTTACAGAGGGACAGTTTCTGACGAACACTGGGATGGGTAGCTGGAGGGGGTCTGGGAGTGGAGGAAGAGGAGGTGGTTGTCGGAGGTGTAACTTTAGGTGTTTTGGGTGCAGGTGCATGTACTGGAGGCTGTTGTGAGGTGGATGGATGTTGGGTGAGTGATTGGCGGCGTTTGTGTAGTTTGGGAGGGGGCGTCACAGACACACTGGAAGAGGACACAGGGGACGTGTAAATGGCAGTGGAGGTGGTGAGTGCAGGTGAGCGGCTTGTGGTGCTGGGTGTCCTGGTGCGATTCATGGTGCCTATAGATGTGGTGCATGCAGGTGTGTGTGTAGACGAGACTGGGAGGGAGGAGGGAGAAGAGGAGGAGGGGGACACAGTGGAGGCAGTGGATGTTGTTGTCTCTGTATGTGGCTGAGGCTTGCGTGAGTGCTTGTGGTGTGTGTGGTGCCTATGTTTGCTTGAGCTACTTGTGTGTGTTGACTTGTGTGCATGCTGGTCTGTAGGTGTGCTTGGGATGGGCTGGGGTACAGGAGATTGGGTCTGGGTGGAGGAAGTTGGAGGGGGGAGGCTAGACACAGGGACAATTGCTGCCATCAATGCTGAGGCCAAAGATTGCAGGGTTCGCTGAAGGACAGCCTGACCAGAATGAATGCCCTCCAGGAATGCATTACCGTGTTGCAACTCTCGTTCTACACCCTGGATGGCATTCACAATGGTAGACTGCCCAACAGTGAGTGACCTGAGGAGGTCAATGGCCTCCTCACTGAGGGCAGCAGGGGTAACTGGGGCAGGGCCTGAGGTGCCTGGGGCGAAGGTGATGCCCACCCTCCTGGGTGAGCGTGCATGGGGCGAACACTGAGGGGTGCTGGGAGGGCGGTGCTGGTAGGGATGGTGGCAGCTATACCTGTAGAGGTGGGGGGCACAGATGGTGCCGCCACCACAAGGGAACCCACATCGTCGAATGAGTCTGTGTCGCTGCTTGGTGATCCGTTGGCCGACGTGAAGCTCCCCTCGCCCTCCGTCCCACTGGTGCATTCAGAGTCCGTGGTGTGGCCCTCCATGGCCATGTGGGATGCAGCTCCCTCGTGCTCCGGTGCCACTCTACCGCCGCCTGTTGATGCTGATGTACAAAAGGACAGGGAGAGCAGACAAAGGGGGGGAGACAGAAGAAAGAGACAAACGCAGCAGCCCCCTGCATTACGCCGTGCTCCTGCCCTCTGCACATGCAATTTCTGGGATATGGCCTATATGGCAATGGTGGACATCGGCGCACATGGATGCCCATGGGGCAACTATACCTTGACTTGGCACTCTGCTGAGGTGGGGTAGAGTGCCACATGGCCTACATTACGGAGGGGCTTTGCCTACCGAACTCGCCCTGGCCTAGGGACACCCACAGCCCACCTCCACCACCCAGACACCTCCACTGCACGCAAAGTCCGCAGAATGAGGTTGTACTCACCCCCTTGTGTCTGCTGTGATGCCCTCAAGCGCCCATCCAACTCCAGGTAGGCCACCGCCAGGATCCGGAACATCAGGGGGGTCATGGTGCGACGGGCACCCCTCCCACGTTGGGAGGCCATCCCCAGCTGAGCCTCCGCCGTCTTCTTGCTGCAGCGGCGAATGTCCTCCCATCTCTTATGGCAGTGGGTGCCCCGTCTCTGGTGGGCCCCCAGGGTCCGGACCTCCTTGGCGATGGCACGATAAATGTCCCTCTTCTGGTGGGCTCTGACCTACATGACATGCACAAGGAAAGAGGAACAGTCATTACCAACTGCACCGTCGTTGTGAGTGGCCCCCTCCCTACTCTGGCCATGTGGCCCATACATTCCCATGCATTAATGTTCGATGGACTCTGCCCCCTTCCCTCTTCCAACCAGCCCTCTCCACCCAGGCCTAGCCCATCCAACGTGCTCCCTGTGTACTAACCTGTTGGTCTGGAGGACCCCGTCTACCAGTTTCTCCAACTCCTGTGCAGTGAAGGCAGGGGCCCTTTCCCCAGACGCAGCAGCCATCGTCGCTTCCAGACCGAGGTCACAGCAGCACTAGCAGTGTAGGTCCTCTCCTGTCGAAGGTCAGGTATCTAGTGATTGAACAGATAGAAAATGGCGGTGACGTCCGCGGCGGTGACGTCCGCAGCAGTGCGCATCATCACCGCCAGCGCACCTGTTCATTGGCTCCTGGGACCCATAGGGTCCAATGTTAACCAATGCAGCATTGCGCCGCGGTCTACGACCGCCTACCGCGACGGTGTGTGACACCAGCGCTGTTACCCCACAATCCCATTGTCCCACTTTAGAGGTCAGGCAGCCGCCATTTCAGGGGCCCACATGGCTCCATTTACTTCTGCGTCACACATAGCTAGGCCTACACTCAACACACATACAGGAAGGGTTTTGTGAGTGGTGTAGTCTTGTGTGTGACTGTGGGTACATACCTGGATGAATAATGACTGGTTCTTCACTGTTGTCCTTCGTAGGCACCGTCTGCTGGGACATATGAGAAGATGGCGGAATCCTCCGGTGTACCGACCGCTGGTGGACCTGTTGACAATGGAAGAGCGACATGTCATTGTAACCTACCGGTTTGACCATGCCACAATCCAGGAACCATGTACCCAGTTGGAGCCAGACCTGAGGTCACCAACCCGCCATCCGACTGGAATCCCCCCTGACGTGCAGGTGCTGTCAGTGCTCCATTTCCTTGCAAGTGGGTCTTTTCAGACAACTGTGGCCATGGCATCAGGGATGTCCCAGCCTATGTTTTCCAATGTGTTGTCCAGAGTGTTGTCTGCCCTGCTGAAACACGTAAGGAGATACATAATTTTCCCTGAGTTGGAGGATTTGCCTACAGTGAAAGGTGACTTCTATGCCCTTGGTCATATCCCCAACGTCATAGGTGCTATTGATGGTACCCATGTAGCTCTGGTCCCCCCCCACAGGGTGAACAGGTGTACAGGAACAGAAAGACTTATCATTCCATAAATGCCCAGATGGTCTGTTTGGCAGACCAGTACATCTCGCAGGTAAATGCTATGTTCCCTGGCTCAGTGCATGACGCCTACATCCTGCGGAATAGCAGCATCTCTGATATGATGGGTCAACTCCAGAGGCACCGTGTATGGCTATTGGGGGACTCTGGTTACCCCAACCTTTCGTGGCTATTGACCCCAGTGAGGAATCCCAGGACCAGGGCAGAGGAACGCTACAATGAGGCCCATGGGCGGACTAGGAGGGTGATCGAACGCACCTTCGGCCTCCTGAAGGCCAGGTTCAGGTGCCTCCATATGACAGGTGGATCCCTATTCTACTCACCAAGGAAGGTGTGCGACATCATCATCGCCTGCTCCATAATTTGGCTTTGCAACGCCAGGTGCCTTTTCTGCAGGAGGATGATCCAGATGACGGTGTTGTAGCAGCTATGGAGCCTGTGGAGCCTGTGGACAGTGATGAGGATGCAGCTGATGAAGAAGACAACGACAACAGGGAGTCAGTCATACAGCAATATTTCCAATGAAACACAGGTGAGAACATTTTCATTTTTAGCATTACATTAACTTTCACATGTCTACTTCTATCCTGTTTTTCGATTTGAGTCAACATTTGGTAACTGAGTTGTATCCTTCCATTACGGTTTCACAGGTGTGGTTACCTACGTGTCAACTGCTTGCATCCTTCAAGGGCTTGTAATGTGTGACATAGGTATGTTAGCTTTAGAATGGTACACCCATTATGACACTGTCATTGATAATACATTTTTACTGAATCACAGACTGACTCCAGATTGTTTTGTGCTTCAAGGGTGTTTATTGAAGTGCTCAGAAATGGGAGGGGGTTGGAAAATGGTGATGGGTGATGGTGGAGGAATGTCCATGGCAGAGTCCAGTCTATTAGTTTCACAGGTGCACTGCCCATCTGGGCATAGGAAGTGGAGCTGGTGCAGTTTAAGTATGGACAGGGTAACAAAGTGGGACGGTGGGGGGACAATCAGGGTGGTCTCATTTCCTGGCGGGGGTCTTGCCATCTTGCTCTGTCCCGTTCGTGGATCTCAGGGACCGCTTGCGTGGTGGTTCTCCATCTGCAGGGGGTGGGGTGCTGGTGTGGTGGTCCTGTGGTGGGGCGTCCTCTCCACTAGCGCCGGCGGAGGTGGTGGGCATTTCATCGTCCTGGCTAGTGTCAGGGGCCCCTTGGAGTGCCACGGTGTCCCTCAAGGTCGTCTGTATGTCCTTCAGCACCCCTACGATGGTGCCCAGGGTGGAGCTGATGCTCCCATGATGGAGGATAGGGCCTCATGGAGAGTGGGTTCCCTTGGCCTGTCCGCCCCCTGTCGCACAGCAGCCCTCCCAGTTCCCCTGTGTTCCTGTGCCTCCGTCCCCTGGACCGTGTGCCCACTACTACTGCCCCCAGGTCCCTGTTGTTGTTGGGGTGGTGGGTTAGCCTGGGTGCCCTGTAGTGGTGGACACACCGCTGATTGACCTGTCCTGGGTAGAGAGGTTTGGGCCCACTGGGTGGGTGCTGGTCTGGTGTTACCAGAAGGTGGAAGGTCAGTGTTGGGCTGTGCCTGTGCAAGGGGAACCGACTGTCCCGAGGCCCACGATGGTCCGGGCTGGTCATCAGGATCCAGTAGGGCAGAGCTGCTCTCGTCACTGTGGGCCTCTTCTGGGGGTGGAGTGGTGTTGTCTGGACCCTCTGGTGTGGTGACGGTCCTTTGTGTTCCTGCAGGGGCATAAGAGCATGATTATTGCATGTGTGTGTGTCATGGTGTGCAATGGGTGGGTGTTTGTGTACCCCAGTGCAAGCATTCCGGTGTGTGAGTTTGTGTGGTGATGGTTGGGGGGGTGTACTGGGTATGTGCAGTGGGCATGCTTTCGTGAGGGGTGTCCATGCTTAGTTGTGTCATGCAGGGCTTGGGGTTGGGATGGGTGGTTGGTGTCATGGGTACATTAGTGAGGTGTTGTAGTGATAGGGGAGGGTGTGAGGGTGGGGTGTGTGATAGCATGCAGGTAGGGTGGGGGATATGATAGTTACGAATTGACTTACCAGTGTCCCATCCTCCACCGACTCCTGCGAGGCCCTCAGGATGCAAGATGGTCAAGACTTGCTCCTCCTATGTTGTTAGTTGTGGGGGAGACGGTGGGGGTCCGCCGCCAGTCTGCTGTTCCGGGATGTTGTGCCTGGAGACCGTTGAACGCACCTTCCCCCATAGGTCGTTCAACCTCTTCCTGATGTCCTCCCTATTTCTTGGGTGCTGTCCCACGGCGTTCACCCTGTCGACTATTCTGCGCCATAACTCCATCTTCCTGGCTATTGATGTGTGCTGTACCTGTGAGCCAAATAGCTGTGGCTCTACCCGGACGATTTCCTCCACCATGACCCTGAGCTCCTCCTCGGAGAAGCGGGGGTGTCTTTGGCGTGCCATGGGATGGTGTGTGTGATGTGTGGGGTGGTGTATGTGGTGATGGTTGTGGTGAGTGTAGTGGTGTGTGGTGTTTTGCGCGTGGATGTTGTATGGGTGATGGTGTTGTGTGCCTCTGTGTAGTGGGGTTGTCTATTCTGTGCTGTCTCTCTGTCTCCTTCGTGTCTAATTTTTGGTCGTAGGGGTTTGTGGGTGATGTGGGTGTGTGTTTTATATTGTATTGGGTGTGTGGGAGTGGTGTGTGTATGAGGTGTGTGTATTTGGAATTGTCCGATGTGGCGGTGTTTTGTAGATGTGTGTGTATTTGGAGCGCGGTGGTGTGTACTGCCAATGGAATACCGCGGTTGAAAGACCACCGCGTGGATTCGTGGGTCGTAATAGCATGGGCGTGTTTCTGTTGGCGTGGAGGTGGAGGATTTGTTTCCGCCAGTTTATCACTGACTGTAGGAAGTTGGCTCTGTATGTGCTATTTCAAAGTAAGGAATAGCATGCACAGAGTCCAAGGGTTCCCCTTAGAGGTAAAATAGTGGTAAAAATAGATAATACTAATGCTCTATTTTGTGGTAGTGTGGTCGAGCAGTAGGCTTATCCAAGGAGTAGTGTTAAGCATTTGTTGTACATACACATAGACAATAAATGAGGTACACACACTCAGAGACAAATCCAGCCAATAGGTTTTGTTATAGAAAAATATCTTTTCTTAGTTTATTTTAAGAACCACAGGTTCAAATTTAACATGTAATATCTTGTTTGAAAGGTATTGCAGGTAAGTACATTAGGAACTTTGAATCATTTCAATTGCATGTATACTTTTCAAGTTATTCACAAATAGCTATTTCAAAAGTGGACACAGTGCAATTTTCACAGTTCCTGGGGGAGGTAAGTTTTTGTTAGTTTTACCAGGTAAGTAAGACACTTACAGGGTTCAGTTCTTGGTCCAAGGTAGCCCACCGTTGGGGGTTCAGAGCAACCCCAAAGTTACCACACCAGCAGCTCAGGGCCGGTCAGGTGCAGAGTTCAAAGTGGTGCCCAAAACGCATAGGCTTCAATGGAGAGAAGGGGGTGCCCCGGTTCCGGTCTGCTTGCAGGTAAGTACCCGCGTCTTCGGAGGGCAGACCAGGGGGGTTTTGTAGGGCACCGGGGGGGGACACAAGCCCACACAGAAATTTCACCCTCAGCGGCGCGGGGGCGGCCGGGTGCAGTGTTAGAACAAGCGTCGGGTTCGCAATGGAAGTCAATGAGAGATCAAGGGATCTCTTCAGCGCTGCAGGCAGGCAAGGGGGTGCTTCCTCGGGGAAACCTCCACTTGGGCAAGGGAGAGGGACTCCTGGGGGTCACTTCTGCAGTGAAAGTCCAGTCCTTCAGGTCCTGGGGGCTGCGGGTGCAGGGTCTTTTCCAGGCGTCGGGACTTAGGTTTCAGAGAGTCGCGGTCAGGGGAAGCCTCGGGATTCCCTCTGCAGGCGGCGCTGTGGGGGCTCAGGGGGGACAGGTTTTGGTACTCACAGTCGTAGAGTAGTCCGGGGGTCCTCCCTGAGGTGTTGGTTCTCCACCAGCCGAGTCGGGGTCGCCGGGTGCAGTGTTGCAAGTCTCACGCTTCTTGCGGGGAGTTGCAGGGTTCTTTAAAGCTGCTTCTTGAAACAAAGTTGCAGTCTTTTTGGAGCAGGTCCGCTGTCCTCGGGAGTTTCTTGTCGTCGTCGAAGCAGGGCAGTCCTCAGAGGATGCAGAGGTCGCTGGTCCCTTTGGAAGGTGTCGCTGGAGCAGAGTTCTTTGGAAGGCAGGAGACAGGCCGGTGAGTTTCTGGAGCCAAGGCAGTTGTTGTCTTCTGGTCTTCCTCTGCAGGGGTTTTCAGCTAGGCAGTCCTTCTTCTTGTTGTTGCAGGGATCTGATTTCTAGGTTCAGGGAGAGCCCTTAAATACTAAATTTAAGGGCGTGTTTAGGTCTGGGGGGTTAGTAGCCAATGGCTACTAGCCCTGAGGGTGGGTACACCCTCTTTGTGCCTCCTCCCAAGGGGAGGGGGTCACATCCCTAATCCTATTGGGGGAATCCTCCATCTGCAAGATGGAGGATTTCTAAAAGTTAGAGTCACCTCAGCTCAGGACACCTTAGGGGCTGTCCTGACTGGCCAGTGACTCCTCCTTGTTGCTTTCTTTGTTCCCTCCAGCCTTGCCGCCAAAAGTGGGGGCCGTGGCCGGAGGGGGCGGGCAACTCCACTAAGCTGGAGTGCCCTGCTGGGCTGTGACAAAGGGGTGAGCCTTTGAGGCTCACCGCCAGGTGTTACAGCTCCTGCCTGGGGGAGGTGTTAGCATCTCCACCCAGTGCAGGCTTTGTTACTGGCCTCAGAGTGACAAAGGCACTCTCCCCATGGGGCCAGCAACATGTCTCTAGTGTGGCAGGCTGCTGGAACCAGTCAGCCTACACAGATAGTTGGTTAAGTTTCAGGGGGCACCTCTAAGGTGCCCTCTGTGGTGTATTTTACAATAAAATGTACACTGGCATCAGTGTGCATTTATTGTGCTGAGAAGTTTGATACCAAACTTCCCAGTTTTCAGTGTAGCCATTATGGTGCTGTGGAGTTCGTGTAAAACAGACTCCCAGACCATATACTCTCATGGCTACCCTGCACTTACAATGTCTAAGGTTTTGCTTAGACACTGTAGGGGTACAGTGCTCATGCACTGGTACCCTCACCTATGGTATAGTGCACCCTGCCTTGGGGCTGTAAGGCCTGCTAGAGGGGTGTCTTACCTATACTGCATAGGCAGTGAGAGGCTGGCATGGCACCCTGAGGGGAGTGCCATGTCGACTTACTCATTTTGTTCTCACTAGCACACACAGGCTTGTAAGCAGTGTGTCTGTGCTGAGTGAGGGGTGTCTAGGGTGGCATAATACATGCTGCAGCCCTTAGAGACCTTCCCTGGCATCAGGGCCCTTGGTACCAGAGGTACCAGTTACAAGGGACTTATCTGGATGCCAGGGTGTGCCAATTGTGGAAACAATGGTACATTTTAGGTGAAAGAACACTGGTGCTGGGGCCTGGTTAGCAGGGTCCCAGCACACTTCTCAGTCAAGTCAGCATCAGTATCAGGCAAAAAGTGGGGGGTAACTGCAACAGGGAGCCATTTCTTTACACAAGCCCCCCCCAGCCCACAGGCCAGGAGACTCAGCCAAAGCTGGGAGAGTCTTCCTAGTCTGTCAGGCGAGGAAGAGTAGAGGAAATAGGCTGGTTTGTTGCAGGGCCTACTCTGCCTTACATCCTCCTGTTCAGGTCATTCCCTCTGGGGAACTGACCCACTTCCACAGTGATAGGACCTAGTCTGTACTGCCTCTTGTCTGTGCTTTTTATGTCTTCACCCATTCTCTCTATTTTTGGGTTAGAGGTATCTACCTCTGCTAATCTTATCTTAGCCAGGGTCACCCCTAGCTTACCCAAAGAGGTTACCCAGAGCTGGAGTAACCCCACCATGACCAACAGGGTCAGGGGGCCTAACTTGTTATTTGGCATGGGGTCAGACCACCATGCCAAGGATAGTGCAGCCATAAAGGCTAACACCCAGCAGAGGCCACTGACAGCTGTCAGTGCCCAGAACCACACCTTTAGCTCTTCACCTACAAGGGAAGGGGCTAAGTTACAGGCTTCTTTGGGTTCAGGGTGCCTGTCTGCTGTATTAGAGTGGGGGGTTACCACATCTTGTAGTAAACACCCTTCTTCCACTCTTTCTTCTGTTAGCTGAGGAGCCACCCACTCAGGCTTAACAGTTGCCTGACTAGCCAGGACTTCTTGTGGGTCAGGTTGGACTTTATCAGAGCCACTTTTGGAGTTCTCCTCTACTGGAGCAGAATCTCCTTGGCTTGCTGGAACCTTGGCTAAAGGTTGTCCACCTTTCCTACTCTGTTTCCTTTTCTTTTTCTTCTGGGGCCTACTTGCATTTACTGCAGAGGCAGGCACTCCAGAATCCTTGGGAGAGGACTGGCCCTGGACCAGTTCTTCTCTTAGGCTCTGACTAACCTCTGGGTAGTCATTTCCAAGGAGACAATCAAGGGGGAGGTCTGTACTGACTACCACCCTTCTCCAGCTAAAAGTTCCACCCACTTCTATGGGCACAAAAGCCACAGGCCTATTAGTGACCCTGTCTGGGCTAACTCTTACTCTGGCCATCTCACCTGGGATGTACTGGTTTGAGAACACCAGCCTGTCATGCACAATAGTGTGACTGGCACAAGTGTCTCTCAGGGCAGTGGCTGGGATTCCATTCACCTGTAGGTGGTGGAAGTGTCTACTTCCCTCTGGAATCTCCAACTCACCTGTTGGGCCCTTTTTCCAGTTGAAGGCTATGAAGACCTCCTCATCTGAGGAGTCATCCCCAATGGCTACACTGGTCACCCCTGGGATTTTGCTAGGGGGTTTGTTTTTGGGACAAGAAGTGTCCTTGGTGTGGTGCCCTGTCTGTTTACAGTTATGGCACCATGCCTTAGTGGCATCCCAGCTCTTACCCTGGTACCCACCTTTGTTTTGGGTTGTGTCTCTGGGCCCACCCACCTGGTCTGGTTTTTGGGGGCCTACAGGGGACTCTTTTTCTTTGTTTCTAGTGTCACCCACTTTCTCCTGGGGAGGCTTTGTAACCCCTTTCTTTTGGTCACCCCCAGTGGAAGTTTTGGTTACCCTAGTTTTGACCCAGTGGTCTGCCTTCTTTCCCAATTCTTGGGGAGAAATTGGACCTAGGTCTACCAGATACTGATGCAACTTTTCATTGAAGCAGTTACTTAAAATGTGTTCTTTCATAAACAAATTATAAAGCCCAACATAGTCATACACTTCATTTCCAGTTACCCAACCATCCAGTGTTTTCACTGAGTAGTCAACATAATCAACCCAGGTCTGGCTCGAGGATTTTTGAGCCCCCCTGAATCTAATTCTATACTCCTCAGTGGAGAATCCAAAGCCCTCAATCAGGGTACCCTTCATGAGGTCATAAGATTCTGCATCTTTTTTAGAGAGTGTGAGGAGTCTATCCCTACACTTTCCTGTGAACATTTCCCAAAGGAGAGCACCCCAGTGAGATTTGTTCACTTTTCTGGTTACACAAGCCCTCTCAAAAGCTGTGAACCATTTGGTGATGTCATCACCATCTTCATATTTTGTTACAATCCCTTTGGGGATTTTCAACATGTCAGGAGAATCTCTGACCCTATTTATGTTGCTGCCACCATTGATGGGTCCTAGGCCCATCTCTTGTCTTTCCCTTTCTATGGCTAGGATCTGTTTTTCCAAAGCCAATCTTTTGGCCATCCTGGCTAACTGGATGTCCTCTTCACTGGAGTTACCTTCAGTGATTTCAGAGAGGCTGGACCCTCCTGTGAGGGAGCCAGCATTTCTGACTACTATTTTTGGAGTCAGGGTTTGAGAGACCCTGTTCTCCCTAAATAGGACTGGTAGGGGGGAATTTTCCTCCAAGTCACTATCTTCATCCTCTGTGTTGCCATCCTCAGAGGGGTTGGCCTTTGCAAATTTTGCCAACAGCTCCTGGAGCTGTAGTTTGGAAGGTCTGGGGCCCATTGTTATTTTCTTTATTTTACAGAGTGACCTTAGCTCCCTCATTTTAAGATGGAGGTAAGGTGTGGTGTCGAGTTCCACCACAGTCACATCTGTGCTAGACATTTTGCTTCTAAAAGTTGGAATACTTTTTAAGAATCTAAAACTGGTTCTAGAATCTAATTCAAACTTTTACAAACTTTTAAACTCTAAAAGAAATGCTAAACAGTATCTAACACAAGGCCCTAGCAGGTCTTTTAAGAATTTAGAAAACTTTTCAAATTGCAAAAATCAATTTCTAATGACAATTTTGGAATTTGTCGTGTGATCAGGTATTGGCTGAGTAGTCCAGCAAATGCAAAGTCTTGTACCCCACCGCTGATCCACCAATGTAGGAAGTTGGCTCTGTATGTGCTATTTCAAAGTAAGGAATAGCATGCACAGAGTCCAAGGGTTCCCCTTAGAGGTAAAATAGTGGTAAAAATAGATAATACTAATGCTCTATTTTGTGGTAGTGTGGTCGAGCAGTAGGCTTATCCAAGGAGTAGTGTTAAGCATTTGTTGTACATACACATAGACAATAAATGAGGTACACACACTCAGAGACAAATCCAGCCAATAGGTTTTGTTATAGAAAAATATCTTTTCTTAGTTTATTTTAAGAACCACAGGTTCAAATTTAACATGTAATATCTTGTTTGAAAGGTATTGCAGGTAAGTACATTAGGAACGTTGAATCATTTCAATTGCATGTATACTTTTCAAGTTATTCACAAATAGCTATTTCAAAAGTGGACACAGTGCAATTTTCACAGTTCCTGGGGGAGGTAAGTTTTTGTTAGTTTTACCAGGTAAGTAAGACACTTACAGGGTTCAGTTCTTGGTCCAAGGTAGCCCACCGTTGGGGGTTCAGAGCAACCCCAAAGTTACCACACCAGCAGCTCAGGGCCGGTCAGGTGCAGAGTTCAAAGTGGTGCCCAAAACGCATAGGCTTCAATGGAGAGAAGGGGGTGCCCCGGTTCCGGTCTGCTTGCAGGTAAGTACCCGCGTCTTCGGAGGGCAGACGAGGGGGGTTTTGTAGGGCACCGGGGGGGGACACAAGCCCACACAGAAATTTCACCCTCAGCGGCGCGGGGGCGGCCGGGTGCAGTGTTAGAACAAGCGTCGGGTTCGCAATGGAAGTCAATGAGAGATCAAGGGATCTCTTCAGCGCTGCAGGCAGGCAAGGGGGGGCTTCCTCGGGGAAACCTCCACTTGGGCAAGGGAGAGGGACTCCTGGGGGTCACTTCTGCAGTGAAAGTCCGGTCCTTCAGGTCCTGGGGGCTACGGGTGCAGGGTCTTTTCCAGGCGTCGGGACTTAGGTTTCAGAGAGTCGCGGTCAGGGGAAGCCTCGGGATTCCCTCTGCAGGCGGCGCTGTGGGGGCTCAGGGGGGACAGGTTTTGGTACTCACAGTCGTAGAGTAGTCCGGGGGTCCTCCCTGAGGTGTTGGTTCTCCACCAGCCGAGTCGGGGTCGCCGGGTGCAGTGTTGCAAGTCTCACGCTTCTTGCGGGGAGTTGCAGGGTTCTTTAAAGCTGCTTCTTGAAACAAAGTTGCAGTCTTTTTGGAGCAGGTCCGCTGTCCTCGGGAGTTTCTTGTCGTCGTCGAAGCAGGGAAGTCCTCAGAGGATGCAGAGGTCGCTGGTCCCTTTGGAAGGCGTCGCTGGAGCAGAGTTCTTTGGAAGGCAGGAGACAGGCCGGTGAGTTTCTGGAGCCAAGGCAGTTGTTGTCTTCTGGTCTTCCTCTGCAGGGGTTTTCAGCTAGGCAGTCCTTCTTCTTGTTGTTGCAGGAATCTGATTTCTAGGTTCAGGGAGAGCCCTTAAATACTAAATTTAAGGGCGTGTTTAGGTCTGGGGGGTTAGTAGCCAATGGCTACAAGCCCTGAGGGTGGGTACACCCTCTTTGTGCCTCCTCCCAAGGGGAGGGGGTCACATCCCTAATCCTATTGGGGGAATCCTCCATCTGCAAGATGGAGGATTTCTAAAAGTTAGAGTCACCTCAGCTCAGGACACCTTAGGGGCTGTCCTGACTGGCCAGTGACTCCTCCTTGTTGCTTTCTTTGTTCCCTCCAGCCTTGCCGCCAAAAGTGGGGGCCGTGGCCGGAGGGGGCGGGCAACTCCACTAAGCTGGAGTGCCCTGCTGGGCTGTGACAAAGGGGTGAGCCTTTGAGGCTCACCGCCAGGTGTTACAGCTCCTGCCTGGGGGAGGTGTTAGCATCTCCACCCAGTGCAGGCTTTGTTACTGGCCTCAGAGTGACAAAGGCACTCTCCCCATGGGGCCAGCAACATGTCTCTAGTGTGGCAGGCTGCTGGAACCAGTCAGCCTACACAGATAGTTGGTTATGTTTCAGGGGGCACCTCTAAGGTGCCCTCTGTGGTGTATTTTACAATAAAATGTACACTGGCATCAGTGTGCATTTATTGTGCTGAGAAGTTTGATACCAAACTTCCCAGTTTTCAGTGTAGCCATTATGGTGCTGTGGAGTTCGTGTAAAACAGACTCCCAGACCATATACTCTCATGGCTACCCTGCACTTACAATGTCTAAGGTTTTGCTTAGACACTGTAGGGGTACAGTGCTCATGCACTGGTACCCTCACCTATGGTATAGTGCACCCTGCCTTGGGGCTGTAAGGCCTGCTAGAGGGGTGTCTTACCTATACTGCATAGGCAGTGAGAGGCTGGCATGGCACCCTGAGGGGAGTGCCATGTCGACTTACTCATTTTGTTCTCACTAGCACACACAGGCTTGTAAGCAGTGTGTCTGTGCTGAGTGAGGGGTGTCTAGGGTGGCATAATACATGCTGCAGCCCTTAGAGACCTTCCCTGGCATCAGGGCCCTTGGTACCAGAGGTACCAGTTACAAGGGACTTATCTGGATGCCAGGGTGTGCCAATTGTGGAAACAATGGTACATTTTAGGTGAAAGAACACTGGTGCTGGGGCCTGGTTAGCAGGGTCCCAGCACACTTCTCAGTCAAGTCAGCATCAGTATCAGGCAAAAAGTGGGGGGTAACTGCAACAGGGAGCCATTTCTTTACACAAGCCCCCCCCAGCCCACAGGCCAGGAGACTCAGCCAAAGCTGGGAGAGTCTTCCTAGTCTGTCAGGCGAGGAAGAGTAGAGGAAATAGGCTGGTTTGTTGCAGGGCCTACTCTGCCTTACATCCTCTTGTTCAGGTCATTCCCTCTGGGGAACTGAGCCACTTCCACAGTGATAGAACCTAGTCTGAACTGCCTCTTGTCTGTGCTTTTTATGTCTTCACCCATTCTCTCTATTTTTGGGTTAGAGGTATCTACCTCTGCTAATCTTATCTTAGCCAGGGTCACCCCTAGCTTACCCAAAGAGGTTACCCAGAGCTGGAGTAACCCCACCATGACCAACAGGGTCAAGGGGCCTAACTTGTTATTTGGCATGGGGTCAGACCACCATGCCAAGGATAGTGCAGCCATAAAGGCTAACACCCAGCAGAGGCCACTGACAGCTGTCAGTGCCCAGAACCACACCTTTAGCTCTTCACCTACAAGGGAAGGGGCTAAGTTACAGGCTTCTTTGGGTTCAGGGTGCCTGTCTGCTGTATTAGAGTGGGGGGTTACCACATCTTGTAGTAAACACCCTTCTTCCACTCTTTCTTCTGTTAGCTGAGGAGCCACCCACTCAGGCTTAACAGTTGCCTGACTAGCCAGGACTTCTTGTGGGTCAGGTTGGACTTTATCAGAACCACTTTTGGAGTTCTCCTCTACTGGAGCAGAATCTCCTTGGCTTGCTGGAACCTTGGCTAAAGGTTGTCCACCTTTCCTACTCTGTTTCCTTTTCTTTTTCTTCTGGGGCCTACTTGCATTTACTGCAGAGGCAGGCACTCCAGAATCCTTGGGAGAGGACTGGCCCTGGACCAGTTCTTCTCTTAGGCTCTGACTAATCTCTGGGTAGTCATTTCCAAGGAGACAATCAAGGGGGAGGTCTGTACTGACTACCACCCTTCTCCAGCTAAAAGTTCCACCCACTTCTATGGGCACAAAAGCCACAGGCCTATTAGTGACCCTGTCTGGGCTAACTCTTACTCTGGCCATCTCACCTGGGATGTACTGGTTTGAGAACACCAGCCTGTCATGCACAATAGTGTGACTGGCACAAGTGTCTCTCAGGGCAGTGGCTGGGATTCCATTCACCTGTAGGTGGTGGAAGTGTCTACTTCCCTCTGGAATCTCCAACTCACCTGTTGGGCCCTTTTTCCAGTTGAAGGCTATGAAGACCTCCTCATCTGAGGAGTCATCCCCAATGGCTACACTGGTCACCCCTGGGATTTTGCTAGGGGGTTTGTTTTTGGGACAAGAAGTGTCCTTGGTGTGGTGCCCTGTCTGTTTACAGTTATGGCACCATGCCTTAGTGGCATCCCAGCTCTTACCCTGGTACCCACCTTTGTTTTGGGTTGTGTCTCTGGGCCCACCCACCTGGTCTGGTTTTTGGGGGCCTACAGGGGACTCTTTTTCTTTGTTTCTAGTGTCACCCACTTTCTCCTGGGGAGGCTTTGTAACCCCTTTCTTTTGGTCACCCCCAGTGGAAGTTTTGGTTACCCTAGTCTTGACCCAGTGGTCTGCCTTCTTTCCCAATTCTTGGGGAGAAATTGGACCTAGGTCTACCAGATACTGATGCAACTTTTCATTGAAGCAGTTACTTAAAATGTGTTCTTTCATAAACAAATTATAAAGCCCAACATAGTCATACACTTCATTTCCAGTTACCCAACCATCCAGTGTTTTCACTGAGTAGTCAACATAATCAACCCAGGTCTGGCTCGAGGATTTTTGAGCGCCCCTGAATCTAATTCTATACTCCTCAGTGGAGAATCCAAAGCCCTCAATCAGGGTACCCTTCATGAGGTCATAAGATTCTGCATCTTTTTTAGAGAGTGTGAGGAGTCTATCCCTACACTTTCCTGTGAACATTTCCCAAAGGAGAGCACCCCAGTGAGATTTGTTCACTTTTCTGGTTACACAAGCCCTCTCAAAAGCTGTGAACCATTTGGTGATGTCATCACCATCTTCATATTTTGTTACAATCCCTTTGGGGATTTTCAACATGTCAGGAGAATCTCTGACCCTATTTATGTTGCTGCCACCATTGATGGGTCCTAGGCCCATCTCTTGTCTTTCCCTTTCTATGGCTAGGATCTGTTTTTCCAAAGCCAATCTTTTGGCCATCCTGGCTAACTGGATGTCCTCTTCACTGGAGTTACCTTCAGTGATTTCAGAGAGGCTGGACCCTCCTGTGAGGGAGCCAGCATTTCTGACTACTATTTTTGGAGTCAGGGTTTGAGAGACCCTGTTCTCCCTAAATAGGACTGGTAGGGGGGAATTTTCCTCCAAGTCACTATCTTCATCCTCTGTGTTGCCATCCTCAGAGGGGTTGGCCTTTGCAAATTCTGCCAACAGCTCCTGGAGCTGTAGTTTGGAAGGTCTGGGGCCCATTGTTATTTTCTTTATTTTACAGAGTGACCTTAGCTCCCTCATTTTAAGATGGAGGTAAGGTGTGGTGTCGAGTTCCACCACAGTCACATCTGTGCTAGACATTTTGCTTCTAAAAGTTGGAATACTTTTTAAGAATCTAAAACTGGTTCTAGAATCTAATTCAAACTTTGACAAACTTTTAAACTCTAAAAGAAATGCTAAACAGTATCTAACACAAGGCCCTAGCAGGTCTTTTAAGAATTTAGAAAACTTTTCAAATTGCAAAAATCAATTTCTCATGACAATTTTGGAATTTGTCGTGTGATCAGGTATTGGCTGAGTAGTCCAGCAAATGCAAAGTCTTGTACCCCACCGCTGATCCACCAATGTAGGAAGTTGGCTCTGTATGTGCTATTTCAAAGTAAGGAATAGCATGCACAGAGTCCAAGGGTTCCCCTTAGAGGTAAAATAGTGGTAAAAATAGATAATACTAATGCTCTATTTTGTGGTAGTGTGGTCGAGCAGTAGGCTTATCCAAGGAGTAGTGTTAAGCATTTGTTGTACATACACATAGACAATAAATGAGGTACACACACTCAGAGACAAATCCAGCCAATAGGTTTTGTTATAGAAAAATATCTTTTCTTAGTTTATTTTAAGAACCACAGGTTCAAATTTAACATGTAATATATTGTTTGAAAGGTATTGCAGGTAAGTACATTAGGAACTTTGAATCATTTCAATTGCATGTATACTTTTCAAGTTATTCACAAATAGCTATTTCAAAAGTGGACACAGTGCAATTTTCACAGTTCCTGGGGGAGGTAAGTTTTTGTTAGTTTTACCAGGTAAGTAAGACACTTACAGGGTTCAGTTCTTGGTCCAAGGTAGCCCACCGTTGGGGGTTCAGAGCAACCCCAAAGTTACCACACCAGCAGCTCAGGGCCGGTCAGGTGCAGAGTTCAAAGTGGTGCCCAAAACGCATAGGCTTCAATGGAGAGAAGGGGGTGCCCCGGTTCCTGTCTGCTTGCAGGTAAGTACCCGCGTCTTCGGAGGGCAGACCAGGGGGGTTTTGTAGGGCACCGGGGGGGGACACAAGCCCACACAGAAATTTCACCCTCAGCGGCGCGGGGGCGGCCGGG
Source organism: Pleurodeles waltl (assembly GCF_031143425.1). Taxonomy (NCBI): domain Eukaryota; kingdom Metazoa; phylum Chordata; class Amphibia; order Caudata; family Salamandridae; genus Pleurodeles; species Pleurodeles waltl. The sequence goes on from NC_090446.1 coordinate 339,599,915, forward strand.
TGCAGTGTTAGAACAAGCGTCGGGTTCGCAATGGAAGTCAATGAGAGATCAAGGGATCTCTTCAGTGCTGCAGGCAGGCAAGGGGGGGCTTCCTCGGGGAAACCTCCACTTGGGCAAGGGAGAGGAACTCCTGGGGGTCACTTCTGCAGTGAAAGTCCGGTCCTTCAGGTCCTGGGGGCTGCGGGTGCAGGGTCTTTTCCAGGCGTCGGGATTTAGGTTTCAGAGAGTCGCGGTCAGGGGAAGCCTCGGGATTCCCTCTGCAGGCGGCGCTGTGGGGGCTCAGGGGGGACAGGTTTTGGTACTCACAGTCGTAGAGTAGTCCGGGGGTCCTCCCTGAGGTGTTGGTTCTCCACCAGCCGAGTCGGGGTCGCCGGGTGCAGTGTTGCAAGTCTCACGCTTCTTGCGGGGAGTTGCAGGGTTCTTTAAAGCTGCTTCTTGAAACAAAGTTGCAGTCTTTTTGGAGCAGGTCCGCTGTCCTCGGGAGTTTCTTGTCGTCGTCGAAGCAGGGAAGTCCTCAGAGGATGCAGAGGTCGCTGGTCCCTTTGGAAGGCGTCGCTGGAGCAGAGTTCTTTGGAAGGCAGGAGACAGGCCGGTGAGTTTCTGGAGCCAAGGCAGTTGTTGTCTTCTGGTCTTCCTCTGCAGGGGTTTTCAGCTAGGCAGTCCTTCTTCTTGTTGTTGCAGGAATCTGATTTCTAGGTTCAGGGAGAGCCCTTAAATACTAAATTTAAGGGCGTGTTTAGGTCTGGGGGGTTAGTAGCCAATGGCTACTAGCCCTGAGGGTGGGTACACCCTCTTTGTGCCTCCTCCCAAGGGGAGGGGGTCACATCCCTAATCCTATTGGGGGAATCCTCCATCTGCAAGATGGAGGATTTCTAAAAGTTAGAGTCACCTCAGCTCAGGACACCTTAGGGGCTGTCCTGACTGGCCAGTGACTCCTCCTTGTTGCTTTCTTTGTTCCCTCCAGCCTTGCCGCCAAAAGTGGGGGCCGTGGCCGGAGGGGGTGGGCAACTCCACTAAGCTGGAGTGCCCTGCTGGGCTGTGACAAAGGGGTGAGCCTTTGAGGCTCACCGCCAGGTGTTACAGCTCCTGCCTGGGGGAGGTGTTAGCATCTCCACCCAGTGCAGGCTTTGTTACTGGCCTCAGAGTGACAAAGGCACTCTCCCCATAGGGCCAGCAACATGTTTCTAGTGTGGCAGGCTGCTGGAACCAGTCAGCCTACACAGATAGTTGGTTAAGTTTCAGGGGGCACCTCTAAGGTGCCCTCTGTGGTGTATTTTACAATAAAATGTACACTGGCATCAGTGTGCATTTATTGTGCTGAGAAGTTTGATACCAAACTTCCCAGTTTTCAGTGTAGCCATTATGGTGCTGTGGAGTTCGTGTAAAACAGACTCCCAGACCATATACTCTCATGGCTACCCTGCACTTACAATGTCTAAGGTTTTGCTTAGACACTGTAGGGGTACAGTGCTCATGCACTGGTACCCTCACCTATGGTATAGTGCACCCTGCCTTGGGGCTGTAAGGCCTGCTAGAGGGGTGTCTTACCTATACTGCATAGGCAGTGAGAGGCTGGCATGGCACCCTGAGGGGAGTGCCATGTCGACTTACTCATTTTGTTCTCAATAGCACACACAGGCTTGTAAGCAGTGTGTCTGTGCTGAGTGAGGGGTGTCTAGGGTGGCATAATACATGCTGCAGCCCTTAGAGACCTTCCCTGGCATCAGGGCCCTTGGTACCAGAGGTACCAGTTACAAGGGACTTATCTGGATGCCAGGGTGTGCCAATTGTGGAAACAATGGTACATTTTAGGTGAAAGAACACTGGTGCTGGGGCCTGGTTAGCAGGGTCCCAGCACACTTCTCAGTCAAGTCAGCATCAGTATCAGGCAAAAAGTGGGGGGTAACTGCAACAGGGAGCCATTTCTTTACACTGACCTTTGGTGTGGCGGTGTTGTGTGGGTGTCTGAATTTCGGCGGATTCCAAGATGTGGGTCATAATAGCTGTGGCGGAATGCCGCTGCGGTGTATTGGCGGTCTTCTGCACGGCGGTAAGCGCCTTTTACCGCCAATGTTGTAATGACCCCCATAATGGACTCGTAATACGCCTGGTGGTATATCCGTCACTTTACCATCACTTTTGGGACGGATTAACACCTCCTCCAAAGTTGTAATAACCCCCAAAGTCTGATGATGAAAAATAAGTCCTGATCCTCAAAAAAGAGTGCCAGCCACCGCAACCACCTGCACTAATTAGATACTGTTTTTGACTACCTTCCAGTTCTGTAAATGAGTAGGTCATAAGCAGGACCACTGGAATTTTGCAAAACTGCTGCTGCGGTGCTTTACCTCTAAAAATGAATTTGGCGCGTTTGCTACATAATCCATCGTCTGCTACATAATCTGCGGACATGTATTCCTACACAGTGTCAGGCAATTCACAAAGACTGATTGATCACCTTTCAGTAGCTTATTGCTGGTAAACTAGTACAAATCAAGTGAAATATTTGCCCAGATAGTGTTACCATTTGAAACAATGACAAAATAATGAAGTAATACTTTCACAAAAAGTGCCACATTATGCCAACTAAATGAGCCCTTATTGCCATGTAATTTGGTTCTTCCTGCCGCATAATTCCAATGGCCCTTATAATTGAAAGGAGCAAAGTCAATGACAATCAACCTTTCGTATGCTGACACATCTGTATATTTTTTTACAAAATCTGCTCTCATAGAAATTGACAACAAGGTTAGTAAAGGTCTTCTGGATTTCCTAAATGTGCAGCAAAAGAAAGCATTTTAAGAACCTTAAGAGCCTTATTGCACCTGTTGTGGTGGTCTATGTGTCGCATGGCTCATGAATTAAGACTATACAGATGATGTTTTATGGGTTTCATTTTGTGTTAATGGGTCCTTTAAGTTAATTGTTCAAGTTCTCTTCTTTAATGACCTGTTATTCGCCTCCCTTTAGGTCGCCCTGGAATCCCATCCACTGGCATCCTCAATAGAAAGGAGATCTCAGGTAAGTTTTTTAGGTGGAAGTAGGCAGTTGTCTATTTAGGTGTGGTTAGTATAAGTGGCCCTGACATACCTCTTTCATAGGGTGAGAGGATAAAAAAGAATTATTGAAAGGAAAACAAGGTGCTTAGCCAAAAAGAAACTCAAAGCTTGACAAAGAAAACCAACTGTTTCTCTCATCTTCTGTATTGAGGTATTTAGCGTTCAAGTTGTACAAAAGAGAAAAAAATATCTGGAAAAGTGCTTGGCAAGACGCTATGGGGGTCATTAGGTCGCACCGCCGGGGCCGGCGGTTTCCCGCCGTTTTAGCCCGGGCGGTGATAAGCAGCGCTGCCCTGGAGATTATGACACCCCTACCGCCAGCCTGTTTCTGGCGGTTTGCACCGCCAGGAAGAGGCTGGCGGTAAGGGGTGTCCTGGGGCCCCTGGGGGCCCCTGCACTGCCCATGCCACTGGCATGGGCAGTGCATGGGCCCCCTAACAGGGCCCCGGACAGCTTTTCACTGTCTGCATAGTAGACAGTGAAAAGCGCGACGGGTGCTACTGCACCCGTCGCACGGCCGCAACACTGCCGGCTCCATTAGGAGCCGGCTCCTATGTTGCGGCCTCATCCCCGCTGGGCCGGCGGGCGCAAACTTGGTTTGCGCCTGCTGGCCCAGCGGGGATGTCGTAATGGGGGCCGCGGGAGTGTGGCCGCATTGGCGGCCACACGGCGGTTACCGCTTGGCGGGCAGCGGTAGCCGCCCGCCAAGGTCGTAATGACCCCCTATGTTTTCAAAATAAATCCTTCTATAAGGCACCACGTGTTTAATAAGGCAGTGGTTTCACCCTGTGAGGTAATTTTCCCCCATGCATGCTCCCTTTTCTCTGTGTATCTCCCATTCCTTTTGCATGCCCAACCAACACTCTCTGTGGCACTCCCTCTCATTTCCTGGCCCGAGTCAGGATCCGTGTACACACCCACCTCCTCTGTCATCTATCCATGCTTTAGGGCGTCCCTGGGCTCCTCCTCCTAGCTCAAGCTGGCGTGCATGCCGCCCAAGTCCCTCTTTGCAATGCCTGACTTCCGGCTTGTGCCTCTTCTGGGTTAAAGGCCCGGAAAAAGAGAAGGTTGTGACTGTTGGTGCAGCTGGCCCCAGGGAAACACATCTCGTAACACTATGTTTTATCTACAAAATCTCAGGTTATAAAATAATATATGTGGTTAAGGAACATGCTGGAAAGATCCAGCTCACAAGCTTGAATCATCATAAAAACATTTAGGAGGTTAATTGCTACTGTGGGGTATTGCATGTAGCATGTAGATCATCTCTCAGAACTTTCCACCTCCCAGGCATCTTCTAGTAAAATTATCTGACTTAAATGGTTGCTCCTTATTTCGGTGTACAAAGGCCTAGGGCCAGAACCACTGCTCCTTAAGTAGTAATTCACACCACTAGGGGGTTCCCAAAAGAGACACTATCTTCAAGGCCTATAAGGAATAATCCATATTTTCCCCTTTCAGAAAGTGTCTTGTAAAGAACATCTCTAACATTGTACACATTTAAGCTACATCTGTTTATAGACCAATATCTCCTCTCTCAAAACTAGGTGGGCCCTATCAACAGTTATCCAGGCTGCTTGTAATCAGTGAATGTCACAGGTAGCCCCTCTGCCACTTTTGGATGGACCCTATATTGGGAGCGGTGTAACTGCCACAATTTGTTGTTTCATAATTATGTGAAATTACAGCAAAATTATGCAGATTTGCCAGAGGGACATAATCTGTCTTTATCACTACTTTCCTGGTAAAAAATGCTCCATTGCATCTGAAACTGACCAGAGGATCGATTTTGCCCTTAGAAAGTAGCACAAAATGCAACTCGAGAGGAAAAGCATCATCCATTTTTACTGTGTTCTTAAGAAAATATTTTGCCTCACATTACTCAAAATCGCGTGAGCAGGTGTAATCACGTAATGTTTGGTAAATTCCAGTCACAGGAGTAAGGCAAAATTATTGAAATCACTCCAATTACTCCGCCACAATTAAAAGTTCACCCATACTTACCCTATATTCAATTATCTTAGCAGAATGCATTTTGTATGCTGGGCATTAGTCTATAGCCTCAACTCTCCTTTTCCCATGACTCCTGTTCTCTCACCTCATACTCCCTCACTTGCCCTTCTGTTAATGTATTGCATTCCTCCTACAGGTACACCTATATATCACTTCAGCCAACTTCAGGGTCCACTTCCTCGTTCCACAGACCATATGCAATGTGTTCTTTTTCTGTTTTGACTACAGTTCTTGGTGTCTACTCGTGGCTTAGCACTATGACCATAGGCCATGATTTTGCCATGCCTGGGCTGACTTTATTTTGCACTTCTTGGCAGCTTAGCACTACTGCCAGTGGCTGGAATTTGGTGGCATCTGGTTTGACTCTCTTTGGTGTTGCCTGGAACTGACACCAGGGGATAGCAGGTAGAACTATAATGCTCGGTTTCAACTCTTACTTGGCTCACATTCTCTCAAGGACGGATGCTTTAGACAATCAATGTATTCACCTGAGCAATCTGAAGAATTATTGATATTGGGGTTAACAACTTGAATCATATACGCAAGCATATTCTTAATGTTTTGCATTTTTTGATTATTTAAAAAAGACAAAATAAAAATGCTGTAATAGATGGACCCAGGCTGCTTCCAGCTACCTGCATTTTCCTTTTGACTAAAACCTGTCTTTCTCACCCTGAGACATGTTTGGTACAGCACTGTCAGAAAAAGATCCACCATGCCAAGCACAGCTCTTGCCCTCCAACACATATTTGTCATGTCACTCACTGCACATAACTTTCATCAGGGGACCATTATAGGTAAAAAGATGTGCTCAAATTGCCAATAACCAGGAGTCTGGTAACTCAGCAACTTGTAAATGATGTAGTTAAATGTGGTTCACTGAGAATAGCATAAAAGCAATGGATAGATTGCTTGAAATAATCTTAGCCATTGTTAATGCTTCTGGGATGAAGCATTATGGTCCATTGTCTAGTTTTTGCTCACAGCACCTTGAGACCCTATGGATGATTAGTCGCACTTAACAAATCCATGATTGATTGATTGACAAGTTATTACATGCAGGAATCTATCAAGTGCAACTCAGACTTCGTACTGATCAAAAAAGAAACAGTTCCATCTGATCCCTGAGGCCATGTCCCCTCTGTAAAAAAAGAAACACTCACAGCTCCAGGCTAGCTACAGCCTTGTTGTGTTTTAAAAATCCAGAGAACAGGTTAAGATTGAAATGCGCCACTTGACCTCCATCTGAGCATACCCATTGGATTTATTTCATCTCACTAAGAAAGAAAAAAACTGAAAGGTAGAATTCTCTAATTAATCTCAGCCCTTGGTAGTTACCTTGTGATACATTCCAGTCCATCATTTTGTTTTTCACTATGCCACTAGCGATAGTGACCGACCATAGTCAAATCAGACTTTTCTGGACCTTGTGTGGATCCCTTGTGGATTCTAGGTCAGGGCTTGCCTGATGGTGCTTGACATGGGCTGTGACCGATCTTGCCCCAGTGCCTTTTCTATATGGGCAGGGATTTGGGAAGTCTGCTGCCATAGGTCATTATTGCTGATGGTGTTTGGCCAGCGGATTTAGAGGATTTTCCTCAGACAGCTGTTGATGAAGGCCTGAACTTTGTTGATGGTGGCCACTTTTGTCCTCTAAGTGTCTGCTCTATACAAAACAACCAATTTAAAGTTGGTGTTAAAAACCCTGATCAGGGTTTCCAATGTTATGCCATTAGAGTTCCAGATCTTTTTTAACTGAATGAAGGTAGCCTTTGCTTTGCTGATTCGTTCCTTGACATTGGCGTCTATACTGCCCTGCTTGTCTATGACAGTACCCCGGTAGGTGACCCTCAACCTCTTTTAGTGCATCACCTGCAAGAATGACTAAAGCTGTGCTGGCTGAGTTAGCATTCAGGATCTTAGTTTTTCCTCTATGGATGTTGCGGTCAAGTTGTGCTGATGTGGCTGCCACAATGTTGTTCCTCTGTTGCATCTGCTGGTGGGTATGGAAGAGTAGGGTTAGGTCTTCTGCAAAGTCCAGGCCATCGAGCTGCATCCAAGTTGTTCACCGGATCCCATTTATTCTCCCTGCTGTGGATGTCTTCATGATCCAGTCTACGGCCAGCAGGACAAGAAAATACAAGAACAAACAATCCTAGTGGGCCCCAGTTCTCACTTGGAAGGCTTCTATGAGCTGTCATCCATCTACTTCTTGCAGGTCATCCCTTCCTAAGAGTTCCTGATGACTCTTACAAGTTTATCTAGCATACCATAGGGGAGGAAGGGGAGGAGGAGTTTCCAAAGGGTCTCTCTGTAGACACAGTCAAATCTCTTTTTACAGTGAAAGAAGTTGACATAGAGGGCGGAGTTCAAATCCATCGACTGCTCAATAATGATGCACAGTAATGCAATCTGGTCCTTGCAAATATCTATTGTTGCAGACGCCAGCTTGCTTGTCTCTCAACTGAACATTGACTTGTTCCTACATCCCGTTAAAGATGGCTCTATAAAATACTTTGCCTGGAGCTGATAGAAGTGTTATCCCTCTGTAGTTTGCGCAGTTACTCAGGTCACCTGTCTTGGGGATCTTGATGAGATATCCCTCCTTTCAGTTTGAGGGCACCTTCCCCCTTCCTAGATCTTTTCAAACATAAGGTAGAGCATGTCTACTGATGTTTCAATGTCTGCCCTCAGAATGTTGTCAGGTCCTGCTGCCTTCCCATTTCTCAGAGGTGAGATGTCTTGCCATATTTCTTCCTTGGTTGGTCTGCTGCAGTCAATTGGCAAGTCCTTGTTGGCTGGGTATATGTCTTTTGTAGTCTTTGGCAAGGTCTGATTCACCAGTTCTTCAAAGTGCTCCACCTATTTTCAGTGTTGGCCTTCATTACCAATTATTGTCTTCCCAGTTTTGTCTTCAACAGGTTTTTCTGGCTTGCTGTCTCTTCTAGAGAGTTTCCTCATGATGTCATAAAGTTTTTTAAAGTTTCCATGGTTTGCTGCTTCCTGGGCTTCTCTTACAAAACCATTGATGAACCTCCCCTTGTCTGCTTTTAAGTTTCTCTGTCCTTCCTTGTTGGTTTTGGTGTACTTGCCCTGAGCTTTTGTTTTTTCTGGTCTTGTTTGACTGGTGTTTATTTTATGCTTTCTTTTCCTTTCTCTCTTGGATTTTGCAGAGAGTGTTAGTGGAGATCGATTCTTTATGCTTGGGACCCGATATCTACTGGCAGGTTGATGTCATTGTTTCTTTGATCTTCTCCAAATGACTTTTTACTGGGTCTCTTTCATCCTCTGGTTCTTGCAGGACTTGAAACTTGTTGCTGATGGTGACTGAGTATTCACTCCATTTCTGTGAATTTTTGAGGAGGGTAGTGTTATAGCTGGTGTTGATTTGTCTGTTCCATCCATGCTTTCCTCAGCTTTAACTTCAGCATGGCCACAACTAGATCATGGTCTGACGCCTCATGCACTCCACTTATCGCTCTCACATCCCACAGGGGCCTCTGGAACCTATTGGTTATGCAGTCATGGTTGATCCGATTTTCTGTTGAATGGTCTTATGACACCAATGTCGCCTTTGTGTTATTGTGTGTGAGAATACAGTCATCTGTCACCAGACCGTTCCGGGGGCAGAGATCTGGAAGCCTTTCACCATTCTCATTCATGCCTCTAAGGCCATGGTTGCCCATTCCTTCTTCACACCTGGTGTTGTCACTTCCAGTTTTAGCACTGATGTCTTCCGGCAGTATGATGATGTCTCTCTCAGGGCATTTCTCCAGGTTGGACAAGAGCCTGTTGTAAAATTGTTCCTTTTTCTCTTCTTTGCTGAAATTTGTAGGTGCATAGCACTGGATGACATTCATGTTTAGCCTCTTTTTCTTTGTTTGGAAGGTTGCTGGATGATTCTGGAACTGTGAGCTACCTATCCAATCAAAGTTCTGTTGGCTGCTGGCATTAGCATCAGTGCTACTCCCTGAGTGTGTGTGGTGTCCAGAATACAGCAGTATTCTTCCTGGAACCAGTCTTTTCTGTCAAGACTGTGTTCATCTTGTCTTCCTGATGCCAGCCAGGGCAAGTTGTAGTCTTTCATCTCTGCTGCCACTTGGGCAGTCTTGCCTGTCTCATACATGGGCCTCACAATGTATGTCCTTATGGTGATGTCTTGGTCAAGAGCAGGTGGATTGGCTTTGTAGCTTCCAGGCATCTCTAGCATTCACGACAAGTTGTTGTAGATCTCTGTGAAGAACATTCCTCTCTCCCAGGGCCAGGATGTTTTTTGGTTGATGTTTCTGTAGCTAGGAGTTTTACATGGTGGGGGAGCTAGCCACATGCATAACCCTTGTGCTATTGGAGCTGGGCTTCTGATCAGCTATGGCAGAGTTCAATTAACTCAAATGGATCATATATATTGAAGTTGGCTAAAGAACCTTCATACTCTATCTCCTTGATAATGTCTGTATATTGAGAAAACACAAATATAGGGTGACAACAATAACTAGTCATAATCATCTCAATGTATGGCTCACCATAAAACAACTAGGCTTGAAAAGCAGAATGTCTAACTCAGCAAAGGATGTGTCAGCTGTTGGAAGCTAGATGGCATTCCATAATAAGGAATGAAGAACAATACATGTTCTGTACAAGTGGAACAAATAAATCTAGTTGTAAGGATTGTAAAAGACTCTCCAGAGGTTTCCCTGTGGTATTTAGAGATTGCACCATGATGGGTATAAGATGGATCGGAAGTGCACACTCAGCACCAGACCAATTTGCTTAGAAATATAAATCTCAATATACATACATTTAATCCTGTATTCCTCAACTCCTCCAAAATGTTAAAGGAGGCGTGAATCAGAATGTATAATGTATAAGTAAATCAATTAAAACGTTAAATATCAATGCCACTGTTACAGATCAAGCAGATATTAAATCTGCTAAAATCCAGCACTAGAGGTTTCCCACGTTGTCTCCTTGTTGGCTCGGTAGCCTGATTAAAAATGACACAGAGCTACAGCAGAGTAGAATTTTCTTTTTTCAAATAGGAAAACTTGCACACTAAATTTAATCTAGCGTCCCCTTAGTCCTGAAGGCCTGTGCTGTGCTGATGCAATTTTACTGTAAGTCAAGGCTTACAGGAAAAGTAAAATTAATATAGAACAGAGTTATTCAATAAAGCTCTCGTGTGTTAGCAAAGAATTGGAATGCAGTACATTGATTAGCTGGACAGGTTTTACAAAGGCCTCTTTTCCAGATGATATCTTGATGTGGTTCTGCAATATTCAGGCTGGAACCACCTGCACACTCTATGCAGTGCTTTATGCATATGTGCTGAGACATTCATCAAACAATATACCAGATTTATTAAGCTTTATATCAGGATCGCACCACTTATTTGAAACAGCCCCAGTGCACATTTCATTTCAGATTTTCAAAGCTAAGCAAATCCTGTTTAGGGTGCCTTTAGGTGGTTTTGTAAGAAAAGTAATGCAAGGCAGCACTATGCCTTGAGTCTGAAAGGAGTTCCTTGGGTAAACCATGGACGTTCACTTGGATCTACCCATATATTTTGACACAAACTCAAATTTACGAAGAATAGTAAACAGGGTCTGGCACCAAATTGGCAGGCCTACCTGATACTGGAGTAACAATTAGGAATATCTTTATTTCTCCTCATTATTTCCTCTTTGCATGTATGTTGCATTGTACTGTACATTTACAAAGATGAATTAGCCTCAAAGGAAAGTTTTTCTGCAGGAAAGTACCCCTTCTTGCACAAAGAACTATCCCGGCCACAACAAAGGTACCTTTTCCCTGTACCCATGTATCTGTGCATTGGCGCTAAGGTGCCACATGTGTCCTAATATTAGTAGAGAAAGGAACTGCACCATATCTCTGATAATATGTCACTGTCCTGCTCTCTCTGTTTCACACAATTCTGGGCATCAACATCACTCGCTGCACTGAGTGCAATATTAGCAACTATATGCCCCTGAGTTTGGAGCATGTTTCTAAATCTAAAACCTTCCACTTCACTCAGTAACCCATGAGGATGGAAACACTTTGCAGCTCCATCAAGGGAGGAAAGACTGATGAACATATTGGAATGCAATCTACAATCAGCTCAATTGTTCACTTTTTTGAGACTTGAGGAATATTCATAACTAGGAATAAGAACAGTCTAAATACAAATATTAGTTTTGGATTTGAATAAATTGTTCATTTGTGAAAAAATCTTTCAGAAAATAAGTTCTACTGAATGAAGCAGATATTTCTGATGTACATTTGTGCTTCCCTCTGTTTTTCTAGATTAGCTTTTGCATGGCCTCCTCTATTCCTCACTATGCATTACTTTACACAAATTGACATTTGTCAGCACACATTCACCAAGGTTTCCTTGGCACTAGGATACTACATAAATAGTGACACCTGACAAAGGTCCAGCCACAGAGAAAACAAAGGGTGACCAACAGAAAAGATAATAATGTGTTATTGTAGATTTCCAAAACCACACATGATTGGTAATTTGTACAAAGGTGAAGATTGTCAAGAGCTTAATTTGATTTTTTATTTTGCAAAGCAAACTGTGATACAGAGCTTCAATTTAGCAAAAACTGAGGTCCTTAAACGTTTTCCTTATCTTGTTTCCAAAGTTGTGAAAATATAGGCAGTAGCGTAAGAAATATGGCATGCTGTTTTTGGAGGAAGACGGTCATATTACAGTTAAAGGTTCTCTAAGGGACGTGGGACCTCATTTCAACCCTGGCGGTCGGTGTTAAAGCGGCAGTAATACCTCAAACAGTCCGGCGGAAAAAAATGGGATTATGACCGTGGCGGAAACCGCCAACATAGACAGCCACTTTAACACTCCGACCACCATGGCGGTACAAACAAACAGCGCGGCAGACACCGCCAACAGACAGGCGGAAGACAATGTACCGCCCACCCTATCACAACACGGCTATCCGCCAGCTTTTCCGGGGCAGAACCAACGCGAATAAAAAAACACGGTGGAAACAGTACACAGAAGGGAAACACTCACCTCTCCACACCCCACGAGGAACCAGGACGCCATGGAGCCCGAATTGCAAATCCTGCCGGCGATGGTCTTCCTGCTCCTCTATCAGGAGCTCCAACGACGGCGGCGACGACCACGGTGAGTACTGCACCTACAACACAGGGGAGGAGGAGGGAAAAGAGAGTGACACACACACACAACACGCAACACCCCCACCCCACCCTCACCCACAACACCATACACACAAATACATGCTGCAACATTACATATTCACCTCCCCACGCCCCCTTGAATAACACAAGGACAAATGGAAATGATTGCAACAATTGTAATCAATAAAAATCCATTAGTCAAAAGTCAAAATCCAGTATATACAAATATGTACACCAACTACACAATTCCGGATAGTGCACCAATCATTGTCCGTGGACCACTGGGCCCAAAATACATAGTCGAGGCCCACACATGATACCTGACTCCAAACAGAGAGAACACCGGAGCGGCATCACATAGAAAATATACAAGCACCTCAGGGGGAGGGGGGCACCTCAGCCTGATGAACGCACAACGCCACTGCTCCACGAGGGGGCTCCATGCCCATTGATGTATCGTGGGGAGTGCAAAGCCACAGTCTCTCAAGTCTCTCCAGTGGGTGGTTTGCAACTGCTTTATCCTGGGGAATGCAAAGCCACAGTCTCTCAAGTCTTTTCAGTGGGTGGTTTGCCCACTGCTTTATCCTGGGGAGTGCAAAGCCACAGTCTCTCAAGTCTCTCCAGTGGGTGGGTTGCCCACTGCTTTATCCTGGGGAGTGCAAAGCCACAGTTTCTCAAGTCTCTCCAATGGGTGGTTTGCCCACTGCTTTATCCTGGGGAGTGCAAAGCCACAGTCTCTCAAGTCTTTTCAGTGGGTGGTTTGCCCACTGCTTTATCCTGGGAAGTGCACAGCCACAGTCTCTCAAGTCACTCCAGTGGGTGGTTTGCCCACTGCTTTATCCTGGGGAGTGCAAAGCCACAGTCTCTCAAGTGGATAACAGTCTCCACTGGTTCTGGAGGGGGTTTTGTGCCCAGAGTGCTTCATCCTGCCAAGGACTGAGGTAGTGGATGAGATACTCTACTAGTTCTGGAGGGGGCTTGGTGCCCAGAGTGCTTCATCCTGCCAAGGTCTGAAGTAGTGGATGCCTTTCTCCACTGGTTCTGGAGGGGACTTGGTGCCCAGAGTGCTTCATCCTGCCAAGGACTGAGGTAGTGGATGAGATACTCCACTGGTTCTGGAGTGGGCTTGGTGCCCAGAGTGCTTCATCCTGCCAAGGACTGAGGTAGCGGATGAGATACTCCACTGGTTCTGGAGAGGGCTTGGTTCGCAGAGTGCTTCATCTTGCCAAGGACTGAGGTAGTGGATGAGATACTCCACTGGTTCTGGAGGGGGCTTTGTGCCCAGAGTGCTTCATCCTGCCAAGGACTGAGGTAGTGGATGAGATACTCTACTGGTTCTGGAGGGGGTTTGGTGCCCAGAGTGCTTCATCCTGCCAAGGACTGAGGTAGTGGATGCCTTTCTCCACTGGTTCTGGAGGGAGCTTTGTGCCCAGAGTGCATCATCCTGCCAAGGACTGAGGTAGTGGATGCCTTTCTCCACTTGTTCTGGATGGTGCTTTGTGCCCAGAGTGCTTCATCCTGCCAAGGACTGAGGTAGTGGATGAGATACTCCACTGGTTCTGGAGGGGTCCTGGTGCCCAGAGTGCTCCACATGCAGTGTGGCCGGTACAATTCCCTCACCTTGGTGTGTGTGAACGAGATTGCAGAGGTACAGGTAGCATGATACACCATGGAGGCAGCGACATACCCCACACTGCTGCGGCTTCGCATTCCATATGCAGGTGACAACTGTGATGACAGTGTTGCTTCATGGAAGCTGCCCAGGGTCCTGGAGCTCACCACCAGCCTCCGACGACTGACCACTGGGGATGGTAGCCATGTCTGTGGTGGTGCCATTGGCTGAGGATGTTGCGTGGCCGCTGGCGGTTCTTACGGCGGTGTCAGTCGCGGCAGTGCTTGCGGCGGGGTCTGTGGCGGCGGTGCTGGCGGCGGGGTCTGTGCGGCGGTGCGGCGGTGCTGGCTGCGGGGTCTGTGGCCGCAGTGCTGGCTGCGGGGTCTGTGGTGGGGTGCTGGCGGCGGGGTCTCTGGCGGCGGTGCTGGCTTCGGGGTCTGTGGCAGCAGTGCTGGCAGCGGGGTTTGTGGCGGCGATGCTGGCGGTGGGGTCTGTGCCGGTGCAAGTGGTGGTGCAGGTGGCAGTGTTCTCCGCTGTACAGGTTGGCAGCGACGTGGACAGAAGGTGTGACACTGGTCCCTCAGTCGGTGCCACCATGCCCTCTCCTGACCTGCCCTTCAGTTTTTGTCATTGCGCACCTTTGATGGTGGCGCAGCTGTCTTGCCACTATCGCACTTCGTTTTTCGCTGACCCCTTGATGGCAGGTGTTTTCGGCTTCTCCCTCTGGGATGTGGGCACCTTTTTCACCTTGGCAGGTGGCAGAATGTCCTTGCCCTCGCTCCGTGTCACACTGGCAACCCTCATTGTTGGCGCACTCCATGACCCTGCAGTTGCTGGCACCACTGTGCCTGGGGATGTGGCGGCTGAGGTGCTGGGCTGGGACCTGGAAAGCCTGGCACTAGGGGAAGGACTGGGGGGGAGGTCTAGGGCAGAGGTCAATATTAGCCAGGAAAAGTATTTTAGACACACTGGGATGGGTAGATGGAGGGGGTTTGGTAGTGGAGGTAGAGGTAGTGGTTGCAGGAGGTGTACGTCTGCTGAATTTGGGTGAAGGTGCATGGGCTGGAGGCTGTTGTGAGGTGGATGGCTGTTGGGAGGGTGTGTCCCTGCGTTTGTGTAGTTTGGGAGGAGGGCTCACAGACACACTGGGAGAGGACACAGGGGATGTGTGAATGGTAGTGGGGGTGGTGAGTGCATGTGAGCTGTGTGTGGTGATGGGCGTGCTGGTGATGGAGGTAGTGGCTGAGGATGTAGTGCATGCAGGTGTGAGTGGAGACAAGACTGGGAGGGAGGAGGGAGACGTGGAGGAGGGGGACACAGTGGAGGCAGTAGATGTTGGTATGTGTGCATGGGTATGATGCTTGTGTGAGTGCCTGTGGGATGTGTGATGCTTATGTTTGCCTGAGCCACCCTTGTGTGTTGATGTGTGTGCATGCTGGTCTGATGGTGTGCTTGGGATAGGCTGAGGTACAGGGGATTGGGTCTGGGTGGAGGAAGTTGGAGGGGGGAGGCTGGACACAGGGGCAATGGCTGCCATCAGTGCTGAGGCCAGAGCCTGAAATGCTCTCTGTTGGGCTGCCTGGCCAGAATGAATGCCCTCCAGGTATGCATTTGTTTGTTGCACCCTGGATGGCATTCAGAATGGTAGACTGCCCAACAGTGAGGGATCTCAGGAGGTCAATAGCCTCCTCACTGAGGGCAGCAGGGCTGACTGGGGCAGGGCCTGAGGTGCCTGGGGCAAAGGAGATGCCCACCCTCCTGGGTGAGCTGGTATGGGACACACGCTGAGGGGCTGCTGGGAGGGGGCGGTGCTGGTAGGGGGGGAGGCGGCTGTACCTGTTGATGCGGGGGGCACAGAGGGGCCCGCCACCGCAAGGGAGCTCCCATCAGAGGAGGAGTCGCTGTCACTGCTGTCTGCTCCTGTTCCTGCTGTGGAGCTCCCCTCGCCCTCCTTCCCACTGGTGGCTTCAGATTCTGTTGTTTCGCCCTCCAGGGCCAAGTGGGATGCAGCTCCCTCCTGCTCCGGTGCCAATGTTCCTCCGTCTGATGATGCTATTGCACACAAGAACAGGGAGACCACAAAAAGTGGGGGGAAGACAGAAGAAAGACATGTTCCCTGAATGCAACACCTCTACCGTTGGCGGACAATACAGACACAGCAGCCCTCTGCACTAAGCCATGCACTTATAGTTCCTAGATTAATCACATGCCCATGGGGTACAAGGCCTAAGCCCGATTGATGCACACGTGGAAGTCACAGGAGCCTGACTAGGTGTAGATGGCACTAACCACTAGTGGGGTTGGGGTGCCACTGAGCCTGCCTCACGAGGGATCTTGCCTACCAAGATCGCCCTGGCCTAGGGAAACCCACTGCCCACCTCCCCCACCCAGACACCTCGTAATGCGCGCAGAGTCAGCTGAATGATAGTGTACTCACCCCCTTGTGGCTGCTGTGATGCCCTCAAGCCCCCATCCAACTCCAGATACGCCACCGCCAGGATCCAGAACATCTAGGGGGTCATGGTGCAACAGGCACCCCTCCCACGTTGGGAGGCCATCCCCAGCTGGGCCTCCGCCGTCTTCTTGCTCCAGCGGCGAAGGTCCTCCCATCTTTTCCGGCAGTGTGTGCCCCGTCTGTGGTGGACCCCCAGTGTCCGGAGGTCCTTGGAGATGGCACGCCAAATAGCCTTCTTCTGGTGGGCGCTGACCTAGAGGAATAGTACAGGGGAAAAGGAAAATCTTTACCCGTCCGGACCGTCACACTCATTGCCCCCCGTTCCCACCCTTGCCCTGATACACATACACTCACCGTCCGCACATGCAGGCGTCAGTCCCCCCCATGTATCTTCCATCCACACCACTCCAAACAGGCATTGCCCATGCAGCATGCTCACAGTGTACTCACCTGTTTGTCTGGAGGACCGTACAGTTGTGTGTACTGTGGGAGTACCCCATCCACAAGTTTCTCCAACTCCTCCGAAGTGAAGGCAGGGGCCCTTTCCCAAGACACATGAGCCGTTGTCGCTTCCAGACTGAGGTCACTTGCAGTGTAGGTCCTCTCCTGTTGAAGGTCAGGTATCAAGTGAGTGAACAGACACAAAATTGCGGTCACGTCCGCGGCTGTGCATACCGTCACCACCGGCGTACATCATCATTGGCTCCTCTGACCCATAGGGTCCAATGTTAACCAATGCTGGATTGCGCAGCGGTATTCGACCGCCTACAGCGACGGTGTACAACGCCAGCGCAGTTACCTCATATCCCCTTGTCCCACTTTACAGGTCTGGCAGCCGCCATTTCAGAGGGCCACATGGCATTAATATGAACTGCGTCACACCAATGTAGGCCTTGAATACACACAGTAACAGGCACATTGCGGATTAATAAATCTGTGCAAATGACATGTTGTCATACCTCAGTGTTGGCTGACTCTCTGCTCGCTGTTCTCATCCATAGTGCACGTCTGCTTGGGCAGGTGATGAGATGGCGGCATCCTCCGCTGTACAGACCGCTGGTGGACCTGTCGACAATGGAAGAAAGACACGTAATAGTCACCTACAGAGTTGATCGTGCAACAATCCATGAACTGTGTGCCCAGTTGGAGCCAGACCAGATGTCAGCTATCCGTCATCCCACAGGAATCCCCCTTCTAGTGCAGGTTCTGTCTGTCCTCCATATCCTGGCAAGTGGTTCCTTTCAAACAACTGTGACCCTTGCATCAAGGATGTCCCAGCCAATGTTCTCTACCGTGTTGTCCAGAGTGTTGTCTGCCCTGCTGAAACACATGCGCAGCTACATCGTGTTCCCTCAGGTGGAGGATTTGCCCACAGTGAAAGGTGACTTCTATGCCCTGGGACATATCCCCAACATCATTGGTGCCATTAATGGTACACATGTGGCCTTGGTACCCCCCGCAGGAGTGAACAGGTGTACAGAAACCGGAAGAGCTACCATTCATTGAATGTGAAGATGGTGTGTTTGGCCGACTAGTACATCTCCCATGTGAATGCCAAATTTCCTGGCTCAGTGCATGACGCTTACATTCTGAGGAATAGCAGCATCCCTTATGTGATAGGGCAACTCCAGAGGCACCGTGCGTGGCTAATAGGTGAGGACAAGGACCCTATACAGTGTGAATAGTTGTCTGGGTATGGGGTTGTCCCTATGGGTTGGTGTGTGTCTAACAGTTGTCCCTCGACATTTGCAGGTGACTCAGGTTACCCCAACCTGTCATAGCTACTGTCCCCAGTGAGAAATCCCAGGACAAGGGCAGAGGAACGCTACAATGAGGCACATGGGCGATCTAGGTGAGTGATTGAACGCACGTTCGGCCTCCTGAAGTCCAGGTTCCGGTGCCTCCATATGACAGGTGGTTCTCTCTACTACTCACCAAAGAAGGTGTGCTAGATCATCGTGGCCTGCTGTATGCTGCACAACCTGGCTTTACAACAGCAGGTGCCTTTTCTGCAGGAGGATGGTCCAGCTGGTGGTCTTGTGGCAGCTGTGGAGCCTGTGGACAGTGAAGAAGAGGAGGCAGAAGAAGAGGATATCGACAACAGAAAAAACATAATCATGCAATACTTCCAGTGAGACATTGGTAAGAAGATGTTACTGCCTCCCGCATCTCATACTATTGTTGGAGCTAGCATAAGTCTGTCATTTTCACTCAGTGTATGGACCCTGACATGTCACTTTGCATTTCCATTTCACAGATGTGGGTCCCACTTTGTGCCCTCTGCTATATTTCCTCCAGCCCTACAGCTGTGTTACATCAGTATGTGAACAATTAAATTGACATTGCTAAATTCCATGGTTATTATAATTACACGTTTGTGAAAGCACAGACTGACTCCAGATTGTTTTGTGATAGAAGTGTGTTTATTTCTGTGCAAATAAGTGGAGGGGGTTGTAAAATGGGCAGGGGTGATGGTGGAGGAATGTCCAAGGCAGAGACCAGTCTATTTGTTTCACAGGTGCATTGTCCAAAGGGGCATAGGAAGTGGAGCAGTGGCAGTTTAAGGATTGACAGAGTGACAAAGTGGGACAGAACAGTGACATTCAGGGGGGTCTCATTTCCTGGTGGGGGTCTTGGCAATGTTCTCTGTCTTGTTCCTGGATCTCAGGGACTGTTTGCGGGGTGGATCTCCATCTGCAGAGGGTGGGGTGCTGGTGTCGTGTTCCTGTGGCGGTACCTCCTGTCCACTAGCGCCAGCGAAGGTGGAGGGCTGTGCATCGTCCAGGCTAGAGTCAGGGGCCCTTTGTTGTGCCACAGTGTCCCTCCTGGTGTTGACAAGGTCTTGCAGCACCCCTGCAATGGTGACCAGGGTGTTGTTAATGGACTTCAGGTCCTCCCTGCTCCCCAGATAGTGTTCCTCCTGCAGCCGCTGGGTCTCCTGAAACATGGCCAGTACCGTTGCCATCATCTCCTGGGAAAGATGGTAAGCTCCCATGATGTTGGAGAGGGCCTAGTGGAGAGTGGGTTCCCTTGGCCTGTCCTCCCTCTGTCGCACAGCAGTCCTCCCAGTTTCCCTGTTTTCCTGAGCCTCAGAC
Organism: Pleurodeles waltl; assembly: GCF_031143425.1. Taxonomy (NCBI): domain Eukaryota; kingdom Metazoa; phylum Chordata; class Amphibia; order Caudata; family Salamandridae; genus Pleurodeles; species Pleurodeles waltl. Next base: position 339,619,313 of record NC_090446.1, read on the forward strand.
CCCTGAACCGTGTGCCCACTGCCACGGCCCCCAGGTCGCTGATTTTCTTGGGTTGGTGGGTTTGCCTGGGTTCCCTGTAGTGGTGGACACACTGCTGATTGACGTGTCCTGGGGACACAGCGATGGGTCAGCTGTGTGGGTGCTGTGCTGGTGTTTCCTGAGGGTGGAGGCTCTGTGGTGGCTTGTGCCAGTGTCAGGGGAACCAACTGTCCCGAGGTCCTTGATGGGCCGGGCTGGTCATCTTGATCCAGTTGTGAAGAGCTGCTGTCATCACTGTGGGTCTCTTCTGTGGGGGGACTGGACATGTCTGGCACCTCCTGTCCGGTGACGTTGTGTTGGGGTCCTGCAGGGGTGTAAAGGCATGATTATTGCATCGGTGTGTGCCATCGTGTGCAATGGGTGAGTGACCCTGTACTCCAGTGCTTGCATTCTTGTCTTGGTCCTTGTGTGATATTTGTTTTGGGGTCTGTATGGGTATCTGTAGTGGACATGCTTTGTTGATGGGTGTCCATGTTTTGTGCTGCATGCAGGGCTTGGTGTTGGGATGGGTGGGATGTGATAGTGGGGCATATGTGAGGTGTTGGAGTGATGGCGGTGAGGGCGAGGGTGGGAGTATGTGATGGCATGCAGGTATGGTGGGGGATGTAATAGTAAAGCTTTGACTTACCAGAGTCCAGTCCTCCTGCTACTCCTGCGAGGCCTCCCATGTTGTTAGTTGTAGGGAAGGATGTGGTGGTCTACCGCCAGTCCTCTGTACAGCAATCTGGTGTCTGGAGACCACGGAACGCACCTTCCCCCGTAGGTCATTCCACCTCTTCCTGATGTCATCCCGTGTTCTGGGGTGCTGTTCCACTGCGTTGACCCTGTCGACGATTCTGCGCCATAGCTCCATCTTCCTTGCAATGGAGGTGTGCTGCACCTGTGATCCGAATAGCTGTGGCTCTACCCGGACGATTTCCTCCACCATGACCCTGAGCTCCTCCTCAGAGAACCTGGGGTGTCATTGAGGTGCCATGATGTGGTGTGAGTGATGTGTGAGTTGATGTGTGGGGTGATGTTTTGGGTTGTGAGGTGTTTTCAGCATGGATGGTGTATGAGTGATGGTGTTGTGTGCATCTGGATGCTAGTGTGGTCTTTGCTTTTCTGTCTCTCTGCTTCTTCATAAATGTTCATTGTAAGGGTTTGTGGGTAATGTGGGTGTGTGTTTTATATTGGATTGGGTTTGTGTGTATGTGTGTCAGGTGTGTGTCTTTTGATTTGTCCAATGTGGTTGTGTTTTGTAAATGTGTGTGTATTTTGAGCGCAGCGGTGTGCGCCGCCAATGGAATACCGCGGTTGAAAGACCGCCGCATGGATTTATGGGTCGTGATACTGTGGGCGTATTCCTGTTGGCTTGACGGTGTTGGTTTTGTTATCGACAGTTTATTACTGACCTTTGGTGTGGCGGACTTGTGTGGGTGTCTGTATTATGGCGGATTCCGAGCTGTGGGTCGTAATAACTGTAGCGGAATTCCGCTGGAGCAGCGGTATGTTGGCGGTCTTCGGCACGCTGGTAAGTGGCATTTACCGCCAGGGTTGTAATGTGGGCCATAGCGCCATATATACAACATTTTCTGTTTGTGATTTCCAAATGGCGATTAAATGGAATTCACTATTTGGAAAGTGCATAATGAGATGTATCAAGGAGAGTATTCCACTATTAGCTATTCCTGCCAATTGACAATTAGGAAATTTACTATTTGAAAATCGCACTGATGGGATTTCCAATTACAAAATTACAGCTAGAAAAAGGTTTCATTATGGATGTAGAATGATGACGAAAGATCCAAGATGTTTAGAAATACAGGGTATGGCCACAACTCAGAAGCCTTGGATGGTTCTGGAAGGTAGGTGTGTTCCTGTGTGATTAATGGCAGTGACATTTATATTTCCTTACAACACCATGTCCAAGGATGATGGTAATAAGGACATTAGCGGCATGGTAGCAAAAAGTTAGATTTTCTGATAAGAAGCCGGAGTTGTTGATATAGGAGTTTGCAGCACACATGAACCAGCTGTTTGGCAAATCACTCTTTTCTGTACACGTGCCCAGAAAATAAAAATTTGGAAAAGTATTCTGGTAAAAGTGAACTTTCTTGGTGTCACCCAAAGAGCCATACCTGAAATAAGGATACATTGCTATGGCCTAAAGTTTTGTACTAAGGTGACCTGCAGGATGGCTGGCGCTTGTAGCATAGGTGGTGGTCTCTCCAAACATCCTCCTCCCACTCCACTGGAGTGGGAGGGGACACTTGAACCTGAAAGTGTGGTGGGAGTGTCAGACACTGACACCTCCAATCAAGCAGGCTCCAGACAGGGCAAATGATTTACTTGTATACATTATTCTATAACTGTTAGAAATGGGGTCTCTAGTTGGCAGTAGTATGTAACCTGTCCAGATAGGGACCCTCATTCTATTCAGGGTAAGGGAGCCACACAGCTAAGATAACCCCTGCGTCCTGCTTTGTAGCTCGGCACGAGCAGTCAGGCTTATCTCTAAGGTAATGTGTAAAGAATTTGTACACACACACAGTAACACAGTGAAAACACCACATAAGTACTCTACACAAGTCTAGAAAAATAGCTAATATTTATCTGAATAAAACAGGACCAAAACGACTCAAATAAAGATATAACTTTTTAAAGGTTTCAATGAGTCTTAATCCTTAGGAATCAATGGTTGTATCTTTTTAGCACAACGTACCTGGGATGCTTCAAAAACAAAGACTGCAGGGGAGGTGAGGTGCTGAAAAGCAAAGTGATGCATCGGTTCTTTACTGTACAGGGGAGGTGATGTGTTGATTCTTTCCTCGTAGGAGAGGTGATGCATCAGTCCTTTCCTGGCAGGGTGAGGTGGTGCATTGATTCTTTTCTTACAGAAAATGATATGTGTTGATTTCCGGAAACGCAGCCTCGGTTCCTTATTGCAGTAAGGGGTCAATGAGAAATTGATGTCCCGGGAACGGTGCATAGAAAATACAGATGCACTGTGTTGATGGAGCTGCAGGGAGACAGGTGATGCATCAATTCTCCAGCCGCGGGACAGGCTCTGTTAGATTGTTCCGCTGTGGTGCATTGGTGCATGGAACGTCTCTTTCAGGTTACTAGCTTACACTTCCAAGGGCCCAGGGTGTGGAGTTGGCACCACTTGGCAAGTCATGCCTCTAATCTCCCTGACACTTCTTAACAGGAGGCAAGCTTAGTTCAAGCCCTTGGAGAACCTTGGAAAGTCTGATGTTGAAAGCAACATCCAGTCCTTTCACTCCCATGACAGAAGCAGCAAGAAGCAGGTCAGTAGAACAAGGCAACAGGCAGAGTGACAGTCCCACCTCCGGCTTCCAGCTCTTCTTCCTGGCAGAATGTCCTCAGTCCAGAAGTGTTCTAACATTTAGGGTCAGAGGTCCAGTACTTATACCCATTTCTACCTTTGAAATAGGCAAACTTCAAAGAAAAGTCTTTGTAGTGCACAAGTCCCTGCTTTCCTGCCATGGCCTCAGACACACTCTAGGGGCTTGGAGACTGCGTTGTGTAAGGACGGGCACAGCCCTATTCAGGTGCAAGCATCAGCTCCTCCCACTACTCTAGCCCAGGAAGACCCATCAGGATATTCAGGACACACTTCAGCTTCCTTTGTGTGACTGCCTAGAATGAATTCACAAACAGACTGTAGGAAGTTGGCTCTGTATGTACTATTTCAAAGTAAGAAATAGCATGCACAGAGTCCAAGGGTTCCCCGTAGAGGTAAGATAGTGGCAAAAAGAGATAATTCTAATGCTCTATTTTGTGGTAGTGTGGTCGAGCAGTAGGCTTATCAGAGGGTAGTGTTAAGCATTTGTTGTACACACACAGGCAATAAATGAGGAACACACACTCAAAGACAATTCCAGGCCAATAGGTTTTTATATAGCAAAATATCTTTTCTTAGTTTATTTTAAGAACCACAGGTTCAAGATTTACAATCAATATTTTAAATGAAAGGTACGTCACTCAGGTATCATAGGAACTTTGAATCAGCAAAATAGCATGTACAGTTTTGACAAAAATGGCAATAAGCTATTTTAAAACTAGACACAGTGCAAATTTCAACAGTTCCTGGGGGAGGTAAGTATTGGTTGGTTATGCAGGTAAGTAAAACGCCTACAGGGTTCAATGTTTGGTCCAAGGTAGCCCACTGTTGGGGGTTCAGGGCAACCCCAAAGTTACCACACCAGCAGCTCAGGGCCGGTCAGGTGCAGAGGTCAAAGTGGTGCCCAAAACGCATAGACTTCAATGGAGAAGGGGGGTGCCCCGGTTCCAGTCTGCCAGCAGGTAGGTACCCGCGACTTCGGAGGGCAGACCAGGGGGGTTTTGTAGGGCACCGGGGGGGAAACAAGTCAGCACAAAAAGTACACCCTCAGCGGCACAGGGGCAGCCGGATACAGAGTGCAAACAGGCGTCGGGTTTGCAATTGGTTTCAATGGGAGACCCAGGGGTCTCTTCAGCGAAGCAGGCAGGCAAGGGGGGGGCTCCTCGGGATAGCCACCACCTGGGCAAGGGAGAGGGCCACCTGGGTGTCGCTTCTGCACTGGAGGTCGGATCCTTCAGGTCCTGGGGGCTGCGGGTGCAGTGTCTTTACCAGGCGTCGGGTTCTTTGAAGCAGGCAGTCGCGGTCAGGGGGAGCCTCTGGGGTCCCTCTGCAGGCGTCGCTGTGGGGGCTCAGGGGGGTCAACTCTGTCTACTCACGGGCTTGCAGTCGCCGGGGAGTCCTCCCTGTAGTGTTGTTTCTCCGCAGGTCGAGCCGGGGGTGTCAGGTGCAGAGTGGAATGTCTCACACTTCCGGCAGGAAACGTGGAGTCCTTTTAAAGTTGTTTCTTTGTTGCAAGTTTTGGTTTCTTTGGAACAGGGCCGCTGTCCTCGGGAGTTCTTGGTCCTTTTAGATGCAGGGTAGTCCTCTGAGGCTTCAAGGGTCGCTGGACCCTGGGAAGCGCGTCGCTGTTGCAGTTTCTCTCTAAGTGGGGAGACATGCCGGGAGGGCTTAGGCCAAAGCAGTTGGTGTCTCCGTCTTCTCTGCAGGGCTTCAGGTCAGCAGTCCTTCTTCATATTAGGTTGCAGGAATCTGTTTTCCTAGGTTCTGGGGGCCCCTAAATACTCAACTTAGGGGTGTGTTTAGGTCTGGGGGTTAGTAGCCAATGGCTACTAGCCCTGACGGTGGCTACACCCTCTTTGTGCCTCCTCCCTGAAGGGGGGGCACATCCCTAATCCTATTGGGGGAATCCTCCATCTGCAAGATGGAGGATTTCTAAAAGTCAGAGTCACCTCAGCTCAGGACACCTTAGGGGTTGTCCTGACTGGCCAGTGACTCCTCCTTGTTTTTCTCATTATCTCCTCCGGCCTTGCTGCCAAAAGTGGGGCTGTGGCCGGAGGGGGCGGCATCTCCACTAGCTGGAATGCCCTGTGGCGTTGTAGCAAAGGGGGTGAGCCTTTGAGGCTCACCGCCAGGTGTTACAGCTCCTGCAGGGGGAGGTGAGAAGCACCTCCACCCAGTACAGGCTTTGTTACTAGCCACAGAGTGACAAAGGCACTCTCCCCATGTGGCCAGCAACATGTCTGGTGTGTGGCAGGCTGGCAAAACTAGTCAGCCCACACCGGAAGTCGGGTATGTTTTCAGGGGGCATCTCTAAGATGCCCTCTGGGGTGTATTTCACAATAAAATGTACATTGGTATCAGTGTGCATTTATTGTGCTGAGAAGTTTGATACCAAACTTCCCAGTTTTCAGTGTAGCCATTATGGTGCTGTGGAGTTCGTGTATGACAGACTCCCAGACCATATACTCTTATGGCTACCCTGCACTTACAATGTCTAAGGTTTTGCTTAGACACTGTAGGGGCATAGTGCTCATGCACTTATGCCCTCACCTATGGTATAGTGCACCCTGCCTTAGGGCTGTAAGGCCTGCTAAAGGGGTGACTTATCTATGCCATGGGCAGTGTGAGGTTGGCATGGCACCCTGAGGGGAGTGCCATATCGACTTAGTCATTTTCTCCCCACCAGCACACACAAGCTGGCAAGCAGTGTGTCTGTGCTGAGTGAGGGGTCCCCAGGGTGGCATAAGACATGCTGCAGCCCTTAGAGACCTTCCCTGGCATCAGGGCCCTTGGTACCAGGGGTACAAGTTACAAGGGACTTACCTGGATGCCAGGGTGTGCCAATTGTGGAGACAAAGGTACAGGTTAGGGAAAGAACACTGGTGCTGGGGCCTGGTTAGCAGGCCTCAGCACACTTTCAAATCATAACTTGGCATCAGCAAAGGCAAAACGTCAGGGGGTAACCATGCCAAGGAGGCATTTTCTTACACAACCCCCCCCCCCCCAAACGAAAGAGGATGAGACTAACCTTTCCCAAGAGAGTCTTCATTTTCTAAGTGGAAGAACCTGGAAAGGCCACCTGCAATGGCATGGGCAGTTCCAGGTCTGTGTTCCACTATAAAGTCCATTCCCTGTAGGGAGATGGACCACCTCAATAGTTTTGGATTTTCACCTTTCATTTGCATTAGCCATCTGAGAGGTCTGTGGTCAGTTTGAACTACAAAGTGAGTACCAAAGAGGTATGGTCTCAGCTTCTTCAAGGACCAAACCACAGCAAAGGCCTCCCTCTCAATGGCACTCCAACTCTGCTCCCTGAGGAGTAACCTCCTGCTAATGAAAGCAACAGGCTGGTCAAGGACATCATCATTTGTTTGGGACAAAACTGCCCCTATTCCATGTTCAGAGGCATCAGTCTGCACAATGAACTGCTTGGAGTAATCTGGAGCTTTTAGAACTGGTGCTGTGCACATAGCTTGTTTCAGGGTGTCAAAGGCCTGTTGGCATTCTCCAGTCCAGTTTACCTTCTTGGGCATTTTCTTGGAGGTAAGTTCTGTGAGGGGTGTCACTATTGATCCATAGCCCTTCACAAACCTCCTGTAGTACCCAGTCAAGCCAAGGAATGCCCTGACTTGAGTCTGGGTTTTTGGGGCTACCCAGTCCAGAATAGTCTGGATCTTGGGTTGGAGTGGCTGAACTTGGCCTCCACCTACAAGGTGCCCCAAGTAAACCACAGTTCCCTGCCCTATCTGACATTTGGATGTCTTGATAGAGAGGCCTGCTGCTTGCAGGGCCTTCAAAACCTTCTTCAGGTGGACCAGGTGATCCTGCCAGCTGGAGCTAAAGACAGCAATATTGTCAAGATAAGTTGCACTAAAGGACTCCAAGCCAGCAAGGACTTGATTCACCAACCTTTGGAAGGTGGCAGGGGCATTATTTAAGCCAAAGGGCATAACAGTAAACTGATAATGCCCATCAGGTGTGGAGAATGCTGTCTTTTCTTTCGCTCCTGGTGCCATTTTGATTTGCCAGTACCCTGCTGTCAAGTCAAAGGTACTTAAGTATCTGGCAGCACCTAGTTTGTCAATTAATTCATCTGCCCTTGGAATGGGATGGGCATCTGTCTTGGTGACAGAATTAAGTCCTCTATAGTCCACATAAAACCTCATCTCTCTCTTTCCATCCTTGGTGTGAGGTTTTGGGGACTAAGACCACTGGGCTAGCCCAGGGGCTGTCAGAGTGCTCAATGACTCCCAATTCCAGCTACTTGTGGACTTCCACTTTGATGCTTTCCTTAACTTGGTCAGACTGTCTGAAAATGTTGTTCTTGGCAGGCATACTGTCTCCTGTGTCCACATCATGGGTACACAGGTGTGTCTGACCAGGGGTTAGGGAAAAGTTCTCAGCAAACTGTTGTAAGACCTTCCTACAGTCAGATTGCTGTTGGCCAGAGAGGGAGTCTGAATAGATCACTCCATCTACTGAGCCATCTTTAGGGTCTGTGGAGAGGAGATCAGGGAGAGGTTCACTCTCAGCTTCCTGGTCCTCATCTGTTACCATCAACAGATTCACATCTGCCCTGTCATGAAAGAGTTTGAGGCGGTTCACATGGAACACCCTTTTGGGGGTCCTGCTAGTGCCTAGGTCTACCAGGTAGGTGACCTGACTCTTTCTTTCTAGCACAGGGTAAGGGCCACTCCATCTGTCCTGAAGTGCCCTGGGAGCCACAGGCTCCAGAACCCAGACTTTCTGCCCTGGCTGAAACTCAACCATAGCAGCCTTTTGGTCATACCACATCCTCCGGAGTTGTTGGCTGCCCTCAAGGTTTTTGCTTGCCTTTTCCATGTACTCTGCCATCCTGGAACATAGGCCTAGTACATAGTCCACTATATCTTGTTTAGGCTCATGAAGAGGTCTCTCCCAGCCTTCTTTTACAAGAGCTAGTGGTCCCCTGACTGGATGGCCAAACAGAAGTTCAAAGGGGGAAAACCCTACTCCCTTCTGAGGCACCTCTCTGTAGTCACCCCACACTCATTCCACATATGGTTCAGGTATGCTGACATGAAGTAGGTGCCCCTGTCAGACACCACCTCCTTAGGAAATCCAACTCTGGTAAAGATACCAATGAGTGCTTTAGCAACTGCAGGGGCAGTAGTGGACCCAAGGGGAATTGCTTCATGGTATCTAGTAGCATGATCCACTACTACTACTAGTATGTATTGGTTCCCTGAGGCAGTGGAAGGTTCAAGTGGACCCACTATGTCCACACCCACTCTTTCAAAGGGGACCCACACCACTGGAAGTGGAATGAGGGGGGCCTTTTGGTGTCCACCTGTCTTACCACTGGCTTGACAGGTGGCACAGGAAACACAAAACTCCTTTACTTTCTGGGACATGTTGGGCCAATAGAAATGGTTGACTAACCTCTCCCAAGTCTTGGTTTGTCCCAAATGCCCAGCAAGTGGAATATCATGAGCTAAGGTCAGAATGAACTTCCTTAACTTCTGAGGCACTACCACTCTTCTAGTGGCACCAGGTTTGGGATCTCTTGCCTCAGTGTAGAGGAGTCCATCTTCCCAATAGACTATATGGGGGTTATTACAACCATATTACGAGTCCATTATATCCTATGGAACTCGTAATACGGCTGGTGGTATATCCGTCACTTTACTGTCACTTTTGGGACGGATTAACACCTCCTCCAAAGTTGTAATAACCCCCTATGTGTTCCAGTGATTTTTCCTTTCGTCTCTTCAGCAGCTTGCTGCCTAAGGCCTTCAAGAGAGGGACAGGTTTCTTGCCCCTTACACAACTGTTCCCTTGTGGGTCCCCCTGGGCCTAGGAGCTCAACCTGATAAGGTTCTAACTCCATGGGCTCAGTTCCCTCAGAGGGCACAACTTCTTCCTGGGAAGAGAGGTTCCCTTTCTTTTGTTGTGTGGAAGCTGGATCCCCAGTCTTCTTTCCTTTTCTCTTGGAGGATTGGTCCATTTTTCCAGGCTCCAACACCACTTTTTCACCCTGAGCCTTGCACTGTGCCCTTGTCTTGACACACACCAGTTCAGGAATACCCAGCATGACTGCATGGGTTTTGAGTTCTACCTCAGCCGATGCTGAGGACTCCAGGTCATTTCCAAGCAAACAGTCTATAGGGATATTTGAGGAGACCACCACCTGTTTCAGGCCATTGACCCCTCCCCACTCTAAAGTTACCATAGCCATGGGATATACTTTAGTCTGATTGTCAGCGTTGGTGACTGGATAAGTTTGTCCAGCCAGGTATTGACCAGGAGAAACCAGTTTCTCTGTCACCATGGTGACACTGGCACCTGTATCCCTCAGGACTTCTACACTAATCCCATTAATTAAGAGTTGCTGCCTGTATTTTTGCATATTAGGGGGCCAGGCAGCCAGTGTGGCTAAGTCCACCCCACCCTCAGAGACTAATGTAGCTTCAGTGTGAACCCTGATTTGCTCTGGGCACACTGTTGATCCCACCTGGAGACTGGCTATTCCAGTGCCAACTGGAGTAAAGTTTGAAGTGGAACATTTCTTGGGACAGGCCTTGTCTCCAGTTTGGTGTCCCTGCTGATTACAGCTACAACACCAGGCCTTCTTGGGATCAAAGTTTTTGCCCTTGTACCCAAAATTGGATTGTGAAGAGGCTTTGGGCCCTCCCTCCTGAGCAGGTTTTTGGGGCCCTGTAGAAGACTCTTTACTTTTTCCCTTGGATGTCTCAACACTCTTTCCCTGGGGAGTCTTTGTGACCCTTTTCTTTTGGTCACCCCCTGTGGAAGTCTTGGTCACGCTAGTCTTGACCCAATGGTCCGCCTTCTTTCCCAATTCTTGGGGAGAAATTGGTCCTAGGTCTACCAGATGCTGATGCAGTTTATCATTGAAACAACTACTTAACAGGTGTTCTTTCACAAATAAATTGTACAGCCCATCATAATCATTTACACCACTGCCATGAATCCAACCATCCAGTGTTTTGACTGAGAAGTCAACAAAATCAACCCAGGTCTGGCTTGAGGATTTTTGATCCCCCCTGAACCTAATCCTGTACTCCTCAGTTGAGAATCCAAAGCCCTCAATCAGGGTAGCCTTCATGAGGTCATAGGATTCTGCATCTTTTCCAGAGAGTGTGAGGAGTCTATCCCTACACTTTCCAGTGAACATTTCCCAAAGGAGAGCACCCCAGTGAGATTTGTTTACTTTTCTGGTTGCACAAGCCCTCTCAAAAGCTGTGAACCATTTGGTGATGTCATCACCATCTTCATATTTAGTTACAATCCCTTTAGGGATTTTTAGCATGTCAGGAGAATCTCTGACCCTATTTATGTTGCTGCCACAATTGATGGGACCTAAGCCCATCTCTTGTCTTTCCCTTTCTATGGCTAGGATCTGTCTTTCCAAAGCCAATCTTTTGGCCAACCTGGCTAGCAGGAGGTCATCTTCAATGAGGCTTTCCTCAATGCTTCCAGAGTTGCTGGACTCTCCTGTGAGAGAAGCAGCATCTCTGACTATCACATTTGGAGTCAGGGTTGGAGGAACCCTGGTCTCCCTATCTAGTGAGTTCCTCCAACTCACTAGTGTCCCCCTCTGTGAAGGCATCATCAGAGGGGTTGTTTTTTAGCAAACTCTGCCAAGAACTCCTGGAGCTGTACTTTGGTAGGGTTTGAACCAGTCTTTATCTTTTTGATTTTACAGAGAGACCTTAACTCTGACATCTTAAGATTTCCTTACACAGACCAACTGTCATCCTGGCACAGACGGTGTATCAGACGTGTGTTCCACAGCCACGCAGAGGCACAGAATGGTTAAGTATGAAAATGCCCACTTTCTAAAAGTGGCCTTTTCAAATTTATGATTTAAAAACCGACTTCAGATGTATTTTTAAATTGTCTGTTCAGAGACCCCAAACTCCACATTGTTATCTGCCCCCAATTGTTATCTGCTCCCCCTTACACTTGAAAGATATTTCAAGGCAATTCCAATGTTACTCTATGGGTGAGATAGTCCTTGCTATAATGAATAACAAATGTAGCAGTGTTTTACTATCAGGACATGTAAAATAAACCAGTACATGTCCTACCTTTAAATACATCGCACTCTGCCCATGGGGCTTCTTGGGCCTACCATAGGGGTGACTTACATGTAGTTAAAGGGAAGGTTTGGTCCTGGCAAGTGGGTGCACTTGCCAGGTCGAAAGGGCAGCTGAAAACTGCACACACAGGCACTGCAATGACAGGCCTTAAACATATTTGCAGAGCTACTCCTGTGGGTGGCACAATCCGGACTGCAGGCCCACTATTAGCATTTGATTTACAGGCCATGTTGCACCATACTAGGGACTTGATGGTAAATCAGATATGACAATCATGGATAAACCAATCACTAAAACCATTCAGACAGTGAGCACCTGCACATTATTACTGGTCAGCAGTGATTAAGTGCCCAGAATCCCAAATCCAATAAAAACAGGTCAGAACAAATAGGAGGAAGAAGGCAAAACCATTGGGTCTAACCCTGCAAAAAAGGCCATTTGCAACAATCTTAACTAAAACAATTCCATTTAGCTGTTTGCAGCAATATGGCAATGCATTGTGGGAGTTGTATTACAAGTAAGTTATATGGTGTACTATAAGTCAATGTATAAGCTACACACATATCTTTATATAATCTTCATTTCAAAAACACGTCACATTATCAACAATGTAACACAAACCTAGTAACCATTTATTTACTATACCTAGATACATATGTTTCCGCAGATCACACCTAGGGCGTGTCTGAAACCATGGAGGCAGGTGAAGCAATTGGCACAAAAGTGGTAATTGAGGACAGCACAATCACTACTCCTTCGCCCATAACCCAAAGCCCAACTACTAGGAGAGCAAAATTTGCACCACTACCAGACTTTGAGGAAGGTAATGAAGAGCCAACACAAGGCAAAAACACAACGTCTTCTGTGTGCAGGACACATAGACAGCGTGAAGGCCAACAGTGAACAGTTTACAATGATGATGGTGCTGATGACGTATCAGACAGTTGACAATTGTTTTGTGTTCTTGAGAAATCACTTGTCACAGTACTGTGCCTTCAAGCCAAACAGATAAAAACAGTGAATAGGCATCTGCAAAGTATGTCATGGTCAATGTTGCAATGGCAGAAAGGTCAGGAGTGTTGGATTGCTGCAATAGAGAAGCAGCAGGGTATGCAAAGCTGCAGCCATAAGCAGTACATGGTATGCTATGACACATTTACAAAATCAATAAATCAATTGGCATTAGTTGCCACCACTTTTGCCAGGAGAACTGTGAACATGCAAAATGGCACTGGGCACTGCTGCCAAGATGTAGCTCACTGGCTGATCCAAGAGACCACAACTCTGGAGAAACATTCAGACAGATAACCTGTCTGTCCCCAACATGTTACCACCACCTGAAAACAAAGACTGCTCTAGCGTCAGTGCACATCTGTGCCAGATCGATGCTGTAGAAGGCGAACATGCTGACACACATCTGGCACAGATATATCCCCAACTCTACAGCCAAGTCCTGATGAGAAGGTGACCAACACCAGAGGTCATAAAAAGTAACGTTTGTATGCACTCAGATGTATGAAGGTAGATTGTTATGTCTGAGTTTGCAGTTTGTTGCTTTTAAACAATGATGTCCTACGGCGATATGGTTTTTCATATACAATTACAATACATTATTGCAACCTGAATAAACTGAACAACCTTTCAGTGATAGAAAATCATTACCATTATGTGTGTTGACTATCTCTCAAATTTACTTAGTCTTACCTTAAAAATAGTTGTTTGTAATCTCTGCGTCATGCTTTTGCCTCTGCTGCACATATTCCGTCCTGCTGATTCTGTAGTGGTGGTATGCCATCATCTGAGTATGATTCTGGTTCTGTGTTTATGTTGTGAAGACTCTTCCTCCTGGCTATGTTTTGAAGAGTAGCACACGTGGAAATGATTTTGCAACAGGTCTTGGTCTGTAGAGTAATATTCTACCAGTCTTATTGAGGCATCTGAAATATGATTTTAGAATCCCAAAAGCCTGTTCAATTATTGAGCGCATTGTTTTATGTGCCCTGTTGTACAGTCTTTCACTTCTAGTTATTGGATCAAGTACGGTGTCAGTATCCAAGGGCACAACAAATATGCACTTTCTGCTTACATAGTATGAGAAGGAGAAACAGTTAGATGATTTTACAAACAACCTATTGCACACTGTACGAACTGATTTTGTAATCCATTTAACAAGTAAAAAAACATCACCAATCCACCCTGAGACAGACTGATATTTATTTCAATGTGGTGGAACACATAAGAGTCATGTGTGCTGCCTGGGAATCTGGCTACAAAGTCAGTTATTGATGCATGAAGCATCACACACTACCGGAACATTGAGTGAATGGGTGCTTTTCTTTTTCTAAAAAAGAATTAATTTGCAGAGAGGGGACATATGGCAATAAGTGTACCGTCAAAACAACAAATCATATTTGGAAACTGTGCTACTCAATAAAACATTAGTTTTGTGTGTTGTATCTCGGGGAGTTTTTGGAAAAACATACTGATTTACTTTGCCAACCATGAGGTCCGAAAACCTTTGAAAGAACTAAAAAATGCACTATGTGACACTCCCTCGCCACTGCCATATCTCTGGTAACTGAAAGAAGCTAAAAGATGTAGACAACACAATACCTGCACATGTGGTGGAAATGCATTGCTTCTGACTTTTAGGGTTTGTAGCTGAGGATGTAACTCAGCAATTAATTCCAAAATTACTTCACTACTTCAGCTATACTTCTCATAAATCTCCTTCTGAGTCTGTTCAAACAGGGTGACCCTCACCCTGAATATCCTTTCCTGACCCCTCCTCCTCCTTTGCCTACCAGCCAAATACCTCATCTGCCTTGCCAAGACATACAGAGCCGCCACTCTGAAAGAACCAGATACATCTTGGGTGACTTTTTATAGTTTGCACCTGGTTTCCACCTGATACACATTGATGGTATTTGCATTTCCGAAATGGCTGTTTTGTGGCTACTCATAATTAGGAAATCCTTTGTAAATAGTGTTAGCGATTTGCTATTTCGTAATACCAATTTACACTTTCGAAATGTAAGCAATGTGATTTTTACATGATGGAAATCACACATTGCACCACCAAAAATACCCTTTGTACATTGCAAAATACAATTTTGCATTTCCTAATGACCTGAAATAGTGATTTGCACCATTAGGAAATGCAAAATAGCTTTGTACATATGGTCCATAATTCCTTGTACTGCACTTGCTCCTGAATGCACAGCCAGCATCACAACTGATAGACCTCTGTAACATGGTCAAAACTTTTTAGCTTACAGACAAGCATGACTGACTATTTCTCAGTAGGCAGTTGGTCTTTATACCTTAGTTCTGAAGGTCTAAGTAGAGGTCATGACCATAATGAACGTTATAAAGCACATAGCCTTTTGCGACTGTTGCATGGAAATATAGTTGTGCGGAAAGAAGTACTTTTTTGTAGAAGCTGTAAATCGTAAAAAAACACTTTGTAAGGCATCTTGAAAATGGGCTCTTAATAATAGGTCGGGACCAATGGTTAAGAATGACCTATGTGTCACTGATTTTGCTGACAGTGTTGGGAATGGGGCCCATACAAATTATACTGATGTCTGTCTTCTTACCATTCAGTTACAGGAAGCTTGCCCCATCAAAATGCATGGCTTGTAGATGGTTAATGGCATGGACTTTGGTATTCTTAGGGCATTGATCAAATCTAGTAATATACTGGGTGTCACCAGCATGCAAATATTAACCAAAGCACATCATTAACTTCCCCAGTGTTTGTAAGTGAAAATTATAAAGAAATGACAAGAACGATGATCGGTGAGGCAACCACTAAGGGAATGACGCCATTGAGCAGTAAAAGTGGGAAAGTCACCACCTGGGCATGCTCTTGCCGGAAGGGAAGGTGACCACTGCAGACTACCGTCTGTAATCCTTGCTACTGCATGTAGCTGATTAAAATACTATCTTCGTGAGTACTGAGGGGCATATTTATACTCTGTTTGCGCCGGAATTGCGTCGTTTTGTTTGACGCAATTCCGAAGCAAAACTAACTCCATATTTATACTTTGGCGTTAGACGCGTCTAGCGGCAAAGTCCATGGAGTTTGCGTCATTTTTTTGCATAGACACCTACTTTGCGTTAATGATATGCAAGGTAGGCGTTCCCGTCTAAAAAATTGACTCCGAGGCATGTGCGCCGTATTTACACTCCCAGGCAAAACTCACGCCCGGGAGTGGGCGGGTCCAAAAAAATGACATCCAGCCGCTTTTGCGCCGTTTTTTAGCGCCTGGTCAGGGCAGGCGTTAAGGGACCTGTGGGCTCGGAAGGAGCCCAGAGGTGCCCTCCCAAGCCCCCAGGGACACCCCCTGCCACCCTTGCCCACCCCAGGAGGACACCCAAGGCTGGAGGGACCCATCCCAGGGACATTAAGGTAAGTTCAGGTAAGTTTTTTATTTTTATTTTTTTGTGGCATAGGGGGGCCTGATTTGTGCCCCCCTACATGCCACTATGCCCAATGACCATGCCCAGGGGACAGAAGTCCCCTGGGCATGGCCTTTGGGCAAGGGGGCATGACTCCTGTCTTTGCTAAGACAGGAGTCATTTCTATGGGGGTTGGGAATCGAAAAAAATGGCGCAAATCGGGTTGAGGCGAAAAATTTGCCTCAGCCTGACTTGCCCCATTTTTTGGCGCCCAAGCTCCATATCCCCCTACGCCGGCGCTGCCTGGTGTACGTCGTTTTTTTCCACGCACACCAGGCAGCACCGGCGGCTAACGCCGGCTAACGTCATTGATTAAATACGGCGCCCGCATGGCGCTTCAGAATGGCGTTAGCCGGTGCTAATTTTTTTGACGCAAAACTGCGTTAGCGCAGTTTTGCGTCAAAAAGTATAAATATGGCCCTGAATATTTATACCACCACCAGTGGTGGCTCTTCAGCAGTGGTGTTTATACAGTGCTCAAACTGATAGCCATCCACAGAACTACTATTTATTCATTTAAGCAGTCTTCATGAAAACACAAGTTTAGTGTTTTCGTAAACGCTGCGAGTCAGAAGGTCAGCTCTCTCTTCCTCTCCATGCTCCTAATAACAGAAGGATGAGGACGGGGCAGAGACACTAACTACACAGTTCTGTTTAAAAACAAAGCACTCTGTAGGTGGATACAGATACTGCACATGTTTTACGGGCGTAATTCAAGTACATCTCCTTACACAAGAACCCTCCATTTTATTTGGAAGACATATTGTGAATGCCTCAGGCAACGTAGTACATCTGGTAAGTTTTAGCTGTCAGAGTGCACAACGGTGCGTCCCCGTGACCAGCGAGCGTCCAAAAAGAGTAGCAGCGGTGGGATGTCAGTCAATGTCTCAGCTTCAGAGAGAGCTTTGCTTCCATTCCTGGAAAAAGCTTGTGGAGCATTTGAGATAGGTCTTCTCCTACTTAATACTTTCTCTGCTGCTCTGTCTGGCTCCTTAATTTCAGCACAAGAATTCTATCTTACTGACTCCTATATATAACACTTAAGAAGTAGGTAACTAAAAAATAAATCAACTGTCTTGCTTATGTTTCAGAATGTGTGTGTGTGTGATAGAGAGGGGGTTTGACAATTAATAAGATGAGTTTATTCACACTCATCCCATGAGGTTCTGAGTGAGTGAGTTTGAGTGTGTTTATAAGTGTGTAGAGAGGGATCGCGTGAGAGAATTAGTGAGTTTGAGAGTGAGTGAGTCAGTTAGTTGTTCCTATTTACAGAGATCAATTCACATGTGTAAACGTATAGACGTACATCTACTGCTGCACCTAGGTGTAAATGTACACTTTTGGTCTTCTCATCATTTCTGAGTGTAGATTTAGAACTAAGGCCCGTATTTATACTTGGTTTGCGCTGAGTTAGCGTACATTTTTTTACGTTAATTCAGCACAAACCTAACTCCATATTTAAACTTTGATGCCAGACACGTCCAGCACCAAAGTTATGAAGTTAACGTCGTTTTCTAGATGTGAAAACCTACCTTGCGTCATTGAGATGCATAATAGATGTTCACATGCAGAAAAGGACAATATGGCCTTTGCTCCATATTAATGCCCCGGTGCTAAAATCCAGCACGGGGGATTGGTGCTTTAAATAATGACGCTAAGCTTGCTTAGCGCCATTATTTAATGCCTGGGTATGGGCAGCCGTAAGGGGACCTGTAGGCATATTTCCATGGTCAGAGATCATGGAAAGTGCCCACAGATGCCCTTCCCTGGCCCCAAGGACACCCCCACCAACCCCCAACCACACCAGAGGGACACCACAGGATGGGGGACCCATCCCAGGTAAGTCCAGGTAAGTTTGTTTTTCCCCGCTCTGGGGCCCTGCCTTGGGGCCCCCTGCATGGCGCTGGCCCCAATGGCCATGCCCAGGGGACATTTGTCTCCTGGGCATAGCCATTGGGGTGGTGGGCATGGCTCTGGTCTTTACAAAGACAGGAGCCATGTCAATGGAGTTTGTGCGCCAGAAAATGGCACTACACTGCTTAGAGGCATTTTTGTGCCTCTAAACAGTGTAGCGCCATCATTTGTCACACAAGCCCTGGTTTCCCCTGCGCCTCCCCTGCCCTGTTGGGCATTAGCGCCAGCTATCACCATTCCATAAATATGGCGCCGGGCCGGCATCTTGGAATGGTGCTATACTTTTTTCACCCAAAACTGAGCTAATGCAGTTTTGTGTGAAAAAGTATAAATCTGACCCTAAGAGTGAAATGACATGTATTCAACCTCAATTCAGGGGGTACAGACATCTAAGACTAAATTTAAGGGCCAACTTTGCAGCCAGTAGTGCCCTGGCGGGAAAAATATGCGCCCCTCGCCAGTGGTGATGTATAAAATGATAAGCTAGTGGTCCCATAGTGATAAAGCAATTAAATGTAAATGATGCTTTGAACACCAGAGAAATTTATTTTAAGAATCAGAAAATAAATGTTAAAGAAAAATGACGGGACCCATTGTTTATTGTACTAAATGCTACCCAGGATCTGAGGTTCACTGGGGTACCCCATTGTATTGTAATAGTGAATACAATGAAGCAGCATCCTTTTCACAGGTTAGACAATGGCAGGCTCCATCAAAGCAGTCATTTGTTCCTAGACATATACCTGCGCACCTCTCTCAACTCACTGAATCACCCACAACTTGACTTCGTTAGACTGCTTTCAAGTTTTCTATAGGTGCAGGAGGAGGTGTTGATGTGTGGACCTGTACCCAGCTTGCCCATGCCAAAGCCAGCCCTGATTGTGGCTTTCAGTGCCCTATTAAACCCCATTTTTTTTAATTTTCTTTGAAGGAAAAATCCCTCACTGCCAAACCCATGTAGCGTATGTGGAGGTTCACTTTACTCACTCACTGTAATTCACAGCAAGTATTACACCCCACAACTTTCAAACATCACCAGTCACCGCGTTCACTGCATTCTTACTTGGTCGTTCTCAGAAGTATTGCACTATAATCTCTTAGACTACTCTGTAAATGAAATGTTTGCAATATTTATGCCTAACTCCAAAGCGACTGTCATATTCAAATCACTGAATAAATTCCTTTGTATGCAGGTATTGTAATTCTGACTACTCTAATAAGTACTGCAAACCCAAAATGTTCTCCTGTTTAAGTTTGGCAGGCAAATTTACTGCGTGAATAATATGCCAGAAAATAGCAAGGCATGAGGAATTTGATGCAGGAAGCACCAAATTCAAATTGATTTTTTTTGTTTTCCAGAGGAAACTGCTGAGTAGGATTATCTACCCCACCCAATTAATACTGACCCCACGTTGTGATAAACACCTCACACCTCGAGACCGACTTGGGATCAAAACCTTAGTGTTAGAAAACCTAACCTATCCGGAAATTGGTAATTTTCTTGACAGGTCATTACCTATGAAATGCCATTGGTACAGTTGTTGTGTCGATGCATGGCAAATTAATCACTTTTCTGATAGCCCAGGCCACCATTCTTGTATGATTTGGCATAGCCTTCGGCAATTACAGCATCAAGTAAACACGCACCTCTATAATACAGAAACGAGAATGTCAGCTTAGTCTGAATTGAGTTTATGCAAAATGGTTGCTCATTTCACTCCTAATATTTTTGGAATAGAATGCTTACCTTCCTATCTGACACCTTATATATATCATCAGTGGAACATTTTTACAGTCTCTTGAAATTTGTGAAACAAAAAAAATATGAAAACATAAAAAAACACTAAAAAATATGAAACTGCCACTAAAGACTTATTTCACTTTAGTAATCCTGCATTTAATAGGATTTTCCATAACATGCAGCCACTCCAAATCCTCCGAGAAAATTTCAGGCATTAAATACGGCCCTCCTCAACCCGTACTTCAAAATATTCATGATGCAACGCTTATTGCCATGAACTGCCTGATTGGCTTCATTAAAACTGGAGTGGCAGTTTAGCAGAGAGGAAAGAGAGTGCTGACTGCTATACCATTTACCTTGAGGTTTTAAACCACTCAAAATTAGAGTCAAAATAACATAACGTCAATAGAGTCTGCTAAAATGTTGCAGTCTCGCTGTTAGCCACGTCGAAATAAACCAAGACCCATGACGAGATTAACAAATGGGGTTATTGGCAGCAATGGGAAGGATGAACGGCTGGTGCGACCCTATCAAGCATCCCCCATGGCACTGTGACAATATGTTAGCTATTTTATATAGCATATCATATCATATCGGTCTTCGTTTCCTGGTGCTCCTTTGTATTTTTTGGTGTTTTGAAAGTCATTTATTCATTGTTACAAATGGAAAGAGATCGTATGTGCGATCAAATATATGTATGGGTATTCTTGCTAGTTTAATGATGCTGTTTGATTTCGAGTTTTAGCCCTGTTAGTTAGACGTGTATTTTCTTGCTCCCATGTTTGTTTTATCCCAAGTGACTGAGAGGCTGATTTATGGTTGCGAGGGAGTACCCTCTCTTTCAAATTGACTTTCCAGCCACCAAATTCGGAATTGGGCGGACCTTAAGTATGTGGACAATGAAGCCTACTCCTGCTCAATCACTGACATAATTCTCCTCTGACAGCCCAACAGAGTACAGGCCAGAAGAAATGCTCAAATTAGAGGGGGTGAGCAGATATGCTTTTTTGTTTTTTGCTATCCATCACCAACAGGTAAAACCGAAGAAAAAGTTACCTCCACACCATGGGTGCAAATTCTCATACTGTGTGGGCCATATGTTATTCATGTTTCTAAAACAAACTCCTGCTTTGGGTGTTTGATTTTGCAAAATGGAAAACCATGTCAAATTTGACAGGCCACGGTACTGTTTAACAGACTTGTCTGTCTAACACTTACAACATTTACAGGAATCTTGGTGATAGTTCCTGGCAATGTGCAGAGATGTGTGTGGCCAGAAGACATCTCCCATTTTGGGGGACTATGGCCCTCATTATGACATTGGCGGTAAATCCCTCATACCGCCATGCTGACTGCCGCCAACATACCGCCACCCCGGCAGATATCCGTTCACATATTATGACACACACACACCAATCCCTCACTATTCAGCCACAGACACAAGTCCACCACACCAAAGGTCAGTGATAAACTGGCGGTATCAAAATCCACACCGTTACACCAACAGAACAACGCCCACAACATTATGACCCATGAATCACCACAACGGACATTCAATGGCGGTAAACCATTGGCTGTACATACGGCCGCGCTCAAAATACACACACAAACATTCAAAATAACACCACGTTGGACAATTCAAACTACACACACCTGACACCCATACACACACCACAACCACACCACTATAAAACACACACCCCACAGTACCCACAACCCTCACGACTACAACCCATTGCCAACAGAGAGGGACAGCAAGAGCAATCACACAACCAGAGCCACATACCACCATCACCTATGCACCACCCAGGCACCTTACATCACACACCCTAACACATCATCCTACACACCCTGACCCACACCACTCACACTACACCCATGGCACCACAACAACACCCCAGATTCTCTGAGGAGGAGTTAAGGGTCATGGTGGAGGAAATCATCCAGGCAGAGCCACAGCTATTTGGATCACAGGTGCAGCAGATATCCATTGCTAGGAAGATGGAGCTATGGCGGAGGATCGTGGACAGGGTCAATGCTGTGGGACAGCACCCCAGAACAAGGGATGACATCAGGAAGAGGTGGAACAACCTACGGGGGAAGACACGTTCCATTGCAGCAAGACACCAGCTCGCAGTACAGAGGACTGGCGGTGGACCCCCATCTCCTCCACCACAACTAACAACATGGGAGGAGCAAGTCTTGGCAATCATGCATCCTGAGGGGCTGGCAGGAGAAGCAGGAGGACTGGACTCTGGTAAGTCAACTCTCTATTACTATCACCTGCATGCGATCACATACCCCGACCCCACCCTCACTCCATCACTCCACCACCTCCCACACACCCCACCATCACAACCCACTCATCCCAATGCCAAGCCCAGCGTGCACCACCAATGCATGGACACCACTCACATACCTGCATGGGCACTTATCACTAAAGCATACACACTAGAAAATCACCTAGCCCACTCCCTAACAACTCCCACAAGGAAAAGCTGCTAGGGCAATAAGAACAATAGCGGGCAACCCACCCATGCACAATATGTCACACACAGAAAGAATAACACTGCATATACATCCCCACAGGTATTCCAGCTAATGTCCCCAGAGAAGAGGTGCCAGCAACATCCAGTCCCCCCACAGAAGAGGCCCACAGTGATGACAGTGACTCTGCTTGCCTGGATCTGGATGACCAACCTGGCCCATTAGGGACCTCCGGACAGTCAGTTACCCAGGTAGAGTCCCACAGCAAAACAGTGCCTCCCCCCTCAGGAAAAACCACCACAGCACCCACCCAGCGTGCCCATACCTCTGTCCCCAGGACACGTCAATCAGCAGTGTGTCCACCACTACAGGGACCCTAGGGCACACCACAAACCCAAGACAATCAGGGACCTGGGGTCAGTGGCAGTGGGCACACGGTTCAGGGGACAGAGGCACAGGACAACAAGGAACCTGGGAGGACTGCTGTATGCCAGGGAGAGGACAGGCCCAGGGAACCGATTCTCCAGGAGGCACTCACCGCGATCCTGGGAGCTTACCGACATTCCCAGGATACGCAGGGTCAGATCCTGGACAACGTGCAGGAGAACAGGCGGCTGCAGGAGGGACAGTACCAGGGGATCTGGGAGGACTTGAAGTCCTTTAACACCACCCTGGTCACCATTGCAGGGGTGCTGGCAGACATGGCCAACATTATGAGTGAGGCACTGTCACACGAGCAGGCCCCTGCCACTAGCCAGACTACTGAACAGCCATCCACCTCAGCTGCCGCTAGTGGACAGGAGGCCCCACCACATGACCAACAGGCCACCAGCACCCCTGCAGAAGGAGAACCACCCCGCAAACGTTCCCTGCGATCCAGGCATAAGCCAGAGACTATTGCCAAGACCCCGCCAGGAAATAAGACTCTCCTGATTGTCATCCTTGTGTCCCACTCAGTCACCATGTCCACCTTGAACTGCCATTGCTCCCCTTCCTATGCCCCCTTGGACAATGCACTTGTGCTACCAACA